>NC_142153.1:11530115-12155115 GCF_024610735.1 Ursus americanus
CCAAGGATGGTGCTTAGGTCATGTTCCAATCTGCAAACCCACACTGCCTGGGAGTCTGTTGTTTAACCAAGGGCCAAAGTACCATTCTGGTAGAGGCCTGAATCAGTGGAGAGAAAGTGGCCTTGGATTTTGCTGACATGTTTTTAGACCAGAGACTGCATCTAGGACAGTGCCAAGTGCTAAGGAAACACAAGGCATCACCCACTATCATGCTGAATTATTGTGAATGTGAGCAGCATTTGCAAAATGCAGGTATCTTTCACTCTACCTAGTTGGAGGGTAGAAGTGATCTCTGTGGTAATTAGGTCCAAAGGCTATTCTTCTTGTTGAAATGAGAAGCTGGCGTGGCCAATGATTCCCTGTCTCTCCTGCGCCATGATAGACCCAGGCACACTGGATTTACCAGTCAGTGGAGGTGGGGTATAGAATAAGGTGGCAGGGTTCCCCCCTCCCCCGGCAGGAAGGTGGGGTGGTAGAGTCTGCATTGTGGATGCCTTTGAAAAGAGTTCAATTTCTGTGATGAGAAGCTGGAGAGGGAATGGCCTTATTTTTTTCGGGATGCAAGTTCCAGTATCTTGTTGGGATGGAGCAAGAATAGAAGCGAGAAGCATTATTTAGGTGAAGGGAACAGTAAAGAGGGACAAGAACGGCGCTGCTGATCATTGTGCACTGTTAGGCAGAGGAAGCCTGGCAGAGGGCCAGGGAAACCCTTATAAATTAGCAACAGCCTTTGGAAGTCATGAATTTTATTCTTCTGTAACATGGAAATTCAGGTTCCGTCATCCTAAATGATGCAAGACTCTTCTGTCCTTAAGATTTCTGGGGAAAAAGTTCTTGAACCACATGTCTATAGGCTATGTCCAGATTCAAAAGCTTTTAAAACTTAATACTGCAGATGACTAAACAGATTCCCTTGGCTAGAGAGTGGACTGACCAGGAGGGAGACCCAGCTCAGAATGGAGTTTCTTCAACCTTTTAGCCCAAGTAAAGGTGGAGGGGGCTGGACAAGACCCCCAGGATGTCATGGCTGAAACATCTTCCAGCAAGTGTTACAGGTTTGAATTGTAGTGTTTACTGTTAAAAAATCACCAACATTTTGTATGTTCAGTCACAGTACACTTGTGTTTTAATATAAAAACAATGCTTTAAATTACCATTAGGAAAAACACAGAGGAAAATGCATGTTTCTCAGTTATTTCAAATAAAGGCAAAAGCACTTTTGAATCCAGTATTTGGAGCTCTGAATTAGAAGGGCAAGGGGTAGCCTATCACTGCCAGGGGACAGATCATTTTTGCTTTCTGAGAACTGATAAAAATGGTGCAGTTTTTCACAAATTTTCGAGTTCAGAGTGGTAGCTAAGTTGAGATGTGCTGAAAACTCTCTCTTTCTCACTGAGAATACCTGGAGATGGCACATTCACGGTGGACCAGTGCCTGGATGGGAATCCTCAGGCTTGCCTGTCGTGGTCCGGCCTCCTCTGTGCACAGGACACTGCCCGGTGTTCAGTCCAGGACCCACCAGGGTGACCAGCCCACAGCTGTGTAAATGCAAGTTCATGGGCACCCGTACAAAGAGCCCAGCATTACTCCACATGGCCTCCTTGTCCAGCCTTTTTCAGTGGCACATTGCATCCCTTAAAGAAAATCATGGTGATGAATTTCATCCTGCAACCAATCTCAGTCCTCGACCGCCCTTGCAGTCTGCTTCATCATGCTGTTTTAGGAGGTGTTTCCAAGAATTAAGATGCTTCAGCAAGTTCTAAAATGCTGTTGTTGATTGTCTGTTTGTCTTCTGATGATGCACTTGGTTAGAGGGCTTCCAACATTCCAGCCGAGAAAGAGCATTGGAGTAGCCATATCTCTACTACCATTTCCTGGACAGAACTGAAGAATGACATGATGGGGATCCATTTGCCACTTGGGTCTGGGATAGGATTCTGCCCTACCTTTTTGCCCAGTTCCTCATTGTCCCATTCTCCTTGGTTTGGTTTCTACTTAATATGTCTCTTCCTAGCCCTGCTGCTTCCCCTAGGTTTTAATCTCCCCACCCCTACTTCCCCAAACATGGTAGTCTGAGCAGATAGGGATCAGAGCCATATTACACGGAAGCATTCTGTTAGCTGCTGCACTAGGTGTTCCATGTCCATTCCATGTTGGGGTCTTACACTTGGGTAGATTTCACCTTTGGAATGTGACCCTACCAACTCTGAGAAAGACAGCATCCGTCCATTATTATTCCAGTATTATTGACTCCAAATTCAAGCTGTACAGCAGCTGCTGATGGGGGTGGGGGATGAGAGAAAGGAAAAAATCAGACAGATGCTTCACCAGTGTCAGCCCCCTCAGTAAATGGAAATAACTGGCAATGGGTCTGGAAATAGAGGCCAGTTGTATCTTCAAAACCCAGGGCTTCAGTGCGCAGCAGGGATGGCGGCTTCCCCTTCTTCTTCTTCCTCTCCTCCTCCACCCCTCCCCACCTCATCCTCCTTCTCCTCCTCCTCCTTCTCTCTCTCTCTCTCTCTCAAATCTGTTGCACTGAGTGGCAAAGAGCCCACAAATAACTGAGCTGTACATTGGAAATGGATCTGATGAGCCTTTTAATAGAAGAAAATCATCATTATTTCCCAGGAGTTCACATTCCCATATTATTTTTATTAGCAGCCTCTCTTCTAAATAAAGTTCAGTGGATTGATTTTGGTTGGGTTTTCTCATTTTAAATATTCCCTTAAATTATGACCATGGATATGGTCCCGTCATCACCATTGTTATTATTGTTATCAGCATCAGCATCTCCATCGCTATATTTATGTCGCTCTTAGAAAGCTCTCAAACACTTCAGGTATATTGCTTCATTTGTCCTCATAGCATATTTGTAAGGAAGGGAGGGGACCCATTAGAACTAAACACTGAGTACAGACCTCTCCTCTCTGTGCTTCTGTGAGGAATGCCCCCCTTTGGGGTATGGCCAGGAGAAGCCCCGTTGGGGGTATAGTCCTTTACCTCAACCTCAAGCAGAGGGAGTTTGCTCCAGGATAATTTACAGCCATCCAGAGGCTGGATACCATAGAGGACTTGGCTCACTGTGGGATGGAGGGTACTCACCTCAAAGGCCTGTGGAATGGGGGCAAAACCATTGGGAATCACAATGACAATCTGGCCCTGACTTGCCCTCTTGCCTTGCCTTAGCCCTCATTTGGTATGTGGGGCAGTGTCTATCATAGGGTCCCCAAAGTGCCAAGTCCCAAGAGCATAGCACCATGGAACAGTGGAAAGACATTGGCCTGAGAACCAGATATGAGTTTTTTTTTTTTTTTTAAAGATTTTATTTATTTATTTGACAGAGATAGAGACAGCCAGCGAGAGAGGGAACACAAGCAGGGGGAGTGGGAGAGGAAGAAGCAGGCTCATAGCGGAGGAGCCTGATGTGGGGCTTGATCCCATAACGCCGGGATCACGCCCTGAGCCGAAGGCAGGCGCTTAACCGCTGTGCCACCCAGGCGCCCCCAGATATGAGTTTGAATCCTGACCATTGAGTAGCTCTCTTTCTTGCGCCAATCCCTTAACATTTCTGAGGCTTCATTTCCTCATTTATAAAGGAAGGGGTATCAATGCCTCTTTCTGGATATGTGTAAGGATTTAATATGGTAACCTGTATAGAAGTGCTCAGCATGATGGATAGGACATAAGCATGCAGTAAATGTTGGTTCCATTTTTCCTTTAATCTTCTCTCCTGGCAAAACCTAAACTATCTGTCCAGTACGATTTTGAGAGCTAAAAGGAAACATAGAGAACAACATTTGGATAGGTTTATCATTTTAATCAGTGTCTTGTCAAAAAATCACTTTTCTGACCCATGCGGAGTAAAAGCTAGTAATCAGTAATTAGTGTATTTTAAAGCTTGTGTTAGAAATAATGGTGGACTAGAGAGCAGACAGCCTGGGCCTCATCCCCCCTCTCCACCACGAACCAGATGGAGGCCCTTGAGCAAATCACTTGGCATGTCTGGGTCTCAGTTTCCTAATCTGTAAAACGAAGAGCTTGGAATATACGATCATAGAGTTACTCATGAGCTTCACAATTTTATAATTTTATGAGAACTGGTTTTTAGGGAACAACCCAAATGATGTGCGTGACCTTTGTCCTTTCCATTTCCTGGGTGACTTGTGCCATAGGAAAGAAACCCCACTGGTTGGTCCCGGGATCATTCAAGGAACCCCAGCTGAATGGGGGGCAGTTCCATGTTGTGGACTCATTACCCAGGAGGGAATGAACCCCGTTTGGAAGGCCAGGCAGCAAACCCAGACTCTACGGCGGCTGCTGACGTCCCAGACTCAGCACCTACTTGTTGGTGGACCCCAGGCTCCCCCCTCCCTCCTACCTCCCTCCCCTGCTCTGAGACAGCTGGGTCTAGCCCGAAGGCAGTGAAGGTATCTGTGCACGGAAGCCCAGCTGCTCTGATCTCTCAGGCTTGGGAAGGCCGGCGAGGGGCTGGCTGCTGGGTCCCTGGCTGCTCTGCTGACTGCATCTCGGGCAGGCACCATCTTTGGAAGGTGTGGTGTTAGCTACTATGCTAATCTCTGCAGGTTATGCTTCTCAGCAGAGCCCGCATTCTCCAAAGGGTGGTAAGAGTCTTCCCAGAAACCAAACCTCCTTGAACATGCCTCAGTTAGGGGCCCCCTGAGTCAAGTGCTCCTTCTGCATCATTTGAAGAAGCAGGGGGAGAGTCTTGGAGGATGAATGGTTAGGGTATTTTCTCACGTAGGCTTCCCTGCTCGCAAATGCATCAGGAAGAGCATAAAACCCAGAGAAGACTTTCCTTTGCAGGATTCACCCCATACCTTACTTTCCTTTACAGAACAAAGCCTAGCCGCATTGACAGTTTCATTCAGTTGAGTACTTACGAGGGCAGCTCAGTATGCTAGCTTGTGAGGCTCTAATGGGGGATAGGATTCTGTCTCTACTCTCCAAGGGCTCACAACTAGGGGGAGAGGTAGGCAAACACACAATTAACGAGGATAACAAGGCAGACAGTCAGGAGTGCTTTTATAAAGTCACTAAATATGGTGGAAGAGTAGGTCCAACTGGGAATGTCAAGGCTTTTGTCAAGGCTTCTGTTAGGAGGTAGTTCTTGATTTGGACCTTAAATAATTGGAAGGGTTGCAATAAAAACACAGCAGAGGGTGGGGAAGGGCATTTAGGATGCAAGGAATAGTTCCAGGGAAGGCAGCAGGATGGGAAAGGGAATGCCAAGAGCTGCCAAGAGCAAATCCTTTCTTCAACGTGCAGTCTGTCCTTGATGGTGCCCAGACAGGAAGAAACCACACAAACTAGCTTCTTGCATTCCGGAGTGGGAGAAGGGAAGTGCTGTGTGCTGTGTACCCTTCCACGGGGCCCAGAGCCTCAGCATTTTCTGATCTTATTGCAGATTGTTTTCTACTTTATCTGGACCCGGAACACCCAGATTCTCGAACGAACCCTCAGTTTAGTAGGAAAATAACAAAAATGGAAAATAGGTTCTCAACTGAAGTATGAATGAAAACCTTACATGTAAATATCACTTTTCAATCAATTCTGAATTCTCTTTCTCCCTTGGACGTAATATACGTTGCAAAGGAGCTGGAAGGAAGTGACATCTTTCTGACTGTCCCTAGACTGTACTCAGGCCAGGCCTCACTCGCTGAACCAGCTCAGCACGCCTTCTCCCTGAGCTGGGCTTCTCCTTAGAGTGCCTGGTGTTCCAGACGGCCCCTGCCAATCAGCTGGTGGTACTATACCAGATGAATCCTATTTGCCATTTTCTGTTTTAAAGTAGGAATACTTCACTGCTATCTTAAATACTAAGTGCATTTTTATGAAACCCAAAGACCCGTCTGAAAGCAGGGAGACATTTTTATAACATCTAGTGCAGTGAGAGTCTCAAAATATAAAAGGAAGTGGCTGATGAGTCCATGAGACGAGGATAAAGGTATTCTCGGTCCTTTCTCTCAATCTCCCTGTGACTTAATGGTGTAAAAATGAAGTTGATAGAGACAGAACATATGTGAGAAAGTATAATAAAGTACACACAGAAAAATAACCATGGCCTCGGATCAGTGGTTCTCAGCCTGGATACACATCGGAATCTCTTGCTGATTTAGAATGCAGATTCCTGGGCCTCATTTTAGAGTAAATCAAAATTTCCTGTCTTGGAGCTTAGAAATCAGCATGTCTACAAAACCCTCAGTCATTCTTCTGCAGTATACCCGAGACCAGCTCACAAACCTATGTTTGGAAGCTGAGACTCAAAATGATAGGAAAGTTTTTGCCCTTGCCTGTGTCATTGGATGGTTGGCAAAAGAAAAAAAAATACCGTATTCATTTGCCATGACTGAGATACCTTATATTCCATGTTTATTCCAGGTACGGAAAGACTGCAGTCATTTGGAAAATGGAAATATAGTCTCAGTTTCCAAAGGGGTTCGTCATTTGGGTGAGCTTTATGGAGATCAGTCTTCAGGATGTATCTGAATTATCATGCATCTCTATATCGTTTGGGCTTGGGTTTGAGAGGAATTGAGAGAGAAGAAAGCCAGTTCAGCTTGACCAAGAAGACAGACCATCTTGAAATTTTTGGTTCTATGGGCAAAGTTCAAGTCTACCTGATTTTCTGAATGTTACAGTCAAATTAACAAATGTTAGATATTGTGCGTTTATTTCTACTGGGCACTTCGCCAGGACCACCTATCCATTGTCTGATGCAGTCCTTCAAATAATCCTATGAAGAAGTTATTATTGTCCCCAGAAGAGGAACCTGAGGCTCAGAAGAGTTAAGTAACTTGCCTTGGGTGACATACGCTGTGGATGTGTCTTGAACCTATGGCTGTCAGACTCCACAACTTTTATTCTTATTTACTACACTCTACCTGCTGTTTCCGAGAAATAACTCTGTTCTCTGAGATTGCTGGGGTCCAAACCATCATTAATGATGCAAACCTCAAGAGAGAAACAAGAAGGGCTCCTGCTAAACACACCAGTAGTGGTCTGTAAGACTCTGGTGTTCCCATTGGCTTGATCAAAATGCATTGTTTATTACTGGGTCTTTTATTTGTCTACTTTCGCATGAATAAAGTTTGTTAACTGTATGAGGATTGTTCTTATGCCCCAGATTCATATTTTTGCGAAGATAAAAGGCTACAGACTTTATCACTGTTATATATACATACATACACACACACACACACACACACACACACACACACACACACACATAAAGAACCACCAACGTGATCCTTACATATGTGGCTTTTCATGGAACAACCTGGATGTTCGTCCCACATGTCCTGGAAAGTGCGTGTGGAGGGGACGGGGCCGGTGCCCAGGAGACCGGTGATCACCCAGCGTATGCAAGCGCACTGCACAGTGGTCAAGAGGCTTGGATTCCAGGTAGGTCTTTTCTCTCGGCCAAGTCATTTTACTTCTCGGGTCCTTGGTTTCCATGCAAACCTGTTGAATTAAAGGTTATAAAATTCTTTTCTGGATCGAAAATGTCATGATTCTGGAAAAAAACGTCAGTCGTGAAGCCGGCAAAGAGATCGATGGGGCTTGTGAGTGGCATCACTGTCCCTGTCCTCACCCGCTTACGATGGGCAGAGGGTGGACAGCTCTGCAGCCCAGTCTCCTGAGGTCTCTCCTGTCCCCCTGACCTCTCTGGCCTGCCTCCTTCTTGGGCCGACGTTCTCAGACTCCTCTTTCCTCAGGAGACAGGCATGGCGGGCTCCAGGGCCGTATTCTTTGATACTTCCTGTTGGAGTGAATTTAAATCCCAGATCTTCAAGCAAAACTTGGAGTAGCCCCTTCACGCATAGCTCATTTTTCTTGGAAATGCTCACCACCCATTTACACCCCACCCCGGCCGTGGGCTAGGGCTGCCTGGGCTGCACGTGTGACAGCAGACCTCCATGATTCATGGGGATTTGAAGCTCAAGGGACCTTCTCGAGCATCTACTCCAACTCCTTTATTTCCCAGATGAGAATAAAAGGCTCCCAGAAGGAAAGTGACCCAACTCAAAGCCAGTCAGTGAGGGAATTGACACCATGTTTTCCAATTTTTTTTTTAAGATTTTATTTATTTATTGACGGAGAGAGACACAGTCAGTGAGAGAGGGAACACAAGCAGGGGGAGTGGGAGAGGAAGAAGCAGGCTCCCAGCGGAGCAGGGAGCCCGATGCGGGGCTCGATCCTAGGAACCCGGGATCACGCCCTGGACCGAAGGCAGATGCTTAATGACTGAGTCCCCCAAGCGCCCCCCATGTTTTCAAATTTATACCATGAGTCTAGTAATAAAACTGCCCCCCCCCCCGGACCTGCAGGGAAGGTACGTAAACAAGAAAATGCCTACAAAGCACTGGAGCACCATTCTTAGCATGGACACCCATTGGACGCCAGCTGTTCCCTCCCTTCCTAGAACTCAGATCTCCTGCTCCTCACCAGACTCACGTTCTCATAGAAGTCCCGTAAGTGAGGATGGGCGGACTTTATTATTCCTTTACTCCCCATCTCACCAAGGCATGCAGAGGTAAACTGAGCTGCCCACGCTTAATTATTGCCTTAGCGGTGAAATCTGACTTGGCTCAGGGGACGTACTCAAAGAATGTTTGGGGTTGCCGCCCACTAGAACTCATTGCTCCTGACTCTTAATCCAGTGCTCTTTCCATTATACTGGGCTGATGGATGCGTGGGTGGGGACAAGCTACTCTGAAATGCTATGAATGCCAGCATGGTGACAGATGCGTAAGAACACATGGGGCCCCAATCCCAGTATATCTTCAGTCTGCCAGTGTAATTTTATTATCAAGCATTTATCAAGGCTACTATGTGCCAGGAGCTCTGCTTACCGCCGAGATGAATATAAAAATGAATAGGCTACAGACCCTGCCCTCAAGGAGCACTTCATTTGATAAGAGAGACAGACTGAGACATAAATAATTCCAATGTGAGGCAGATGGTAATCCATGACTCCTCTAGACAGACCACAAGGAAGTATAGGGGTCGGGGCCTCACTTGTTGACATGGTGGGAAGGGGGTGGGTGAGGATAGGGCCACCCCCAAATGTCTCTGTCCAGGTGAGTGCACAAGACACCAGGGTAGAGGGAGTTCCCCCCCAGGGCCCTGCTGTGTGCCGGAAGGAAAAGTGCGTTTAGGGTCCACCAAGGACGCCAACCTCTGAGATCCTTGGCCTTCACGTGGCTTTAGTGGAGTGACCAGAGCTGAGCCATTGTCCTGTCCAAGCCTGTTTCTTCAGCACTCTTGCAAAATGGGAGACCATCCCCTTTCTTGCTCTGTACTCTGTGGGGACTGGAGTGTTCCTTGGTCTAGACGTCTGTTTTTGGAAAGGACTGCCCTCACCCCAGCAGAGGGCTAAGCATGTGCACGCCACACAGAGAACAAGAAAACGCCATCCTTTTTCTCTCTCTGTTTTGCAGAGAGGAGGAGGGTGGGGGTTGGTGGGGACGGCGGGGGAGAGGGACCACGGATGGCGAGGGGACTTGTAGGTCAGTGCTTGACAAGGGGAGCGGGGTCACTCAGGGAAAATATGGCCCTGCTCTCCACTGGCAGATTCCCAGAGAAGCTCTAACTGTTCCCCACCTGTCCCGTGCTCCCCCGCCCCGCAGCGCTGCTGTCCCCGCATGCACGGAGCAGGGAGGCAATGATGAATTTCCCCCGAACGGCATTACAGACAGTCATAAATAATGCTTTGCTCTTTGGTGACGGCACTTTCCATTAGAGCTGCCTGTGCTGGGCTGTTGCTACCCCCAGTCTTCTGCCGGGGACTTGCAGTAAAATTTATCAGCGAGCTTTCTGCACCTAATAAATCATCCCCTCCGGGAGCCATCTGGCAGATAAGGCCGCGAGAACCCACATGCTCTGTCGAGGCAGAGTGCAGTGAGAGCTGGCCTAACTGGGGCCCGGGGCCCTGTTGAGGGGGACTTTCTCCCCAGCATCCCGGGGCCTGTCACACTCCTTCTGGCTTTTCTCATCAGACTCAGGATGGGGGCCCTGGCTTTGGCGGCTGCTCCAACTCACAGAACTGTTCATCCCACTTTGGGGACAGGCCTGAAAATCTCATCCTTCTCCTGTCTCCCCACCCCGCCCCCGCAGGTGTATAGAAGGTCCTGGGGTCTGACAGCAGGCAAGAGCAGGGGTGTCCCAGGGCAAAGCACATGCTGTCATGGACATGACTATGGTTTAATTGAATCCTTCTTGGCGTCTTCCAGCCCTTTGGGTATTGGCCAACATGGAAATTATCGCCTAGTGATAAGAAGCTTCCTGCTTGGATGAAAGACATCTAGGAGAGCCTCCTTACAGTTCAGGGTAAAGCTTCAGATAGATAGACATTCCCACTTTCTCGGAGCAGCAATCACCATGATGTTAGAATCTTCTTTCGAATGTGGATTACCTTCTGTTAATACACATTAGGGGACGTACTCGAGTGCACTGGACACAGAGAAATGCACAGATTCATAACAATCGTGACTCTTTCCCAGCCTGGTCGGAAAGACTGTTCTAAAACCAGTCTCAGGCACAACTGTGGCAGTGTCCACACGGGGAGACACAGCACCTGCGTGATGTGATCATGGTGGTGAGGGACGCAAGGGGGTTCAGTTCTCTGGTTTTGCAGTCCCAGGGACCAGTGTGCTGCCGGGTGCCATGTAAACACTTGGGCCGTGCGTGTTAAACATACCGAATGGAATGTGGTGAGTGTGAGCAGAGTGTGAGCAGAGTGTGAACCCTGTTTCGAAGGGTTCATTAGACCATCTCAGAACAAAATCCTGTCCTGTGCGTGATGGAGCCTGTGTTCGTGTCTCAGCCTGATGAAGGGGTTCACTGAGCCTCAGTGTTCTCTTCTATAAAATAATAGGAAAAGATGAGGTAATTTGGGGGCCACAATTTTCATATTGCTGCTTGAAGAATGTTTTCGAATGTTGCCTTTTCTGATGCCCGCTGTTTTTGAAAGACAGGAAGCTGAATGGGTAAAACCAGTGGGAACCCCTGCTCTTTCCTGCCCTCTTTTCCCACTTCCCAGCCGAGATAAGCTTGTTTAAGGTCTGAATGTGGCGACCCCCAGGGGGCTAGAGCTGGAGCTCCCTGAAATCTTCCCAGGGACTCATTCTGCAGGAGGACACCTGTCATGGCTTCTCTGATTGCTGTGGACAGATCCCGGGAAAACATTAAATGAAGTGTCCCGAAGATGCTTAGCTTAGCTATGCATTTAATTTGATGGTAATTGAAATTTGCCAACAAAGATTTGCATGTAATCTGTGATTTCATTTTTCAATTAAAATTGCTTTCTTCCTGTGGATGGGAAGTGCTTGGCTCTTTTCTTCCTCACAGCACTTCGCAAGCATGAATCCCCTACTTCCTTGGAGGCTGGAGTGAGGGGAGGGGTGTGGGACAGGGAGCGGAAAACTGAGGCCAAGAGGGATCTCCTGCAGGATGACAGGGCCACTCAGGAGAGGGGCTGCGGGCTAGGTGCTGGGGGCACGGCTCCTTTATTCCTGGTGGGTTTGGCACGGAAGCTCCAGCCAGGACTTCCCGAACCTCCGTTTCTAGGGGGCCCGCAAAGTTTGGGGAGTAGGAGATTTAGAGAGTTGGGAAAAGCCAACCAGTGCTCCATGGCCGGGGCAAGCAAGCAGCAAGAAGGCGGAACAAGGCAATAGGCTCAGGTACCGGGGAGCAGCAGAGTGGGCTGATCGGAACGAGATCATCTCTACGGGGTGAACGTGGCAAGAAGCAAAACAGCTCCCTGCAGAGGAGAAGTAAGAGGGCGGTGTGTTCTGAGGATGGAGGGAGAAGTGAGACCAACACAGGAAGCAGGGCCTCTGGAGAGCCCCCTGAGAGGGTGTGGAGCCTCCAGAATGTGCAATCCCATGAGCTGGCCCCCAGGTACAGGTTTTTCCTTTAAAAAGGAAAAAAAAGGAAGCCCTACCTGAGTGGGGGCTGGGAGAAGCAGCCCGTGGATCTGTGAGCGTTGTCCCAAAGGTCCGGGGTTCCATCTTTAGGCCCTTCATATGCCCAGTGCCTAGCACGGTGCCTGGCACACAGCGAGAGTTTAGTAAAACCGGTTAAAACGGAAAATCGGTCAAACGAGGTGATGTCAGTGGAAGAGCATCTTGTAAATTCCAATAAGCCATTTGGGGTACTCTCAGGACCTTCCTGTTTGTGACAGTGAGATTAGGTATTTGACTCAAGGCTGGGCTGGTTCTGAGCTGAGCCCCGGGGGAGGAAGTGTGGGCACAGAGGTTCTAGAACAGCTGTTCCCGACTGGGTGCTCCTCTGGGAGCCTGGAACTCGGCAGTGATCAGCTTTCCCAGACGCAGGTCCCCTGTGTGCCCCAGCCGGGGGCTGGTCTCAGGTATGGGCCCGTCCTCAGTGTGCGTCAGGCCCGCAGTTTCGCCACGGTGGGACGGGCGTGGAGAGTTGGCCCCGGAAAGCGCCGGGGACAGTGTCTGTGAGAGGGAAAGTCTGGTTCCTGCAGACAGGCTGGGGATGGGATTAAGAACCATTTTAAGAATTAGTAGCACGTTTGGCTGCAGCGGAAGGCCCACGGCTTTGGGCAGAGCCGGGGTTCTTCCCTCGGCCCGTGCAAGTCCTTTCTGGTCTGGTTTCTTTCAAGTAGAGATAATCCCTCCTACCTGGCCAGACAGCTGAACTGTTTTCTTTCCTTCTTCTTTTTTTTCTTTCTTCTTTTTTTTATTCAGTAATAAATCTGCCAACCCCGCAGGGCTCAAGCCAAGGGCTTCGCTTGCTGCCTCTCCGCAGAGGTCTCGTAAAAATAGTGTGAAATGAAAGAGAAAAATGCATATTTCACACTTTGTCTGCTCTGGGTTATGGTGATTCTCAACTCATCCTCGTTACAAACCGCCGACCTTCGCACAGAGTTCAAGTGCCTGCTGCTGGCCTGAAGAGCCCTGTCTCTGTCTCCCTCCCCCGCTGGCCCTTACTCTTTCCGCAAACACACACGCATTCTGCCAGGCTGTTTGGAAGCGCTCTCTACGGGAGTCAGTGCTTTCCAGGAGGAAGGGGGCGGAGGAGCCCCCACCCACCCATGCCACACTGGTAGTGAGTGTACACACGCAGGCTGCAGACAGAGGACCCCGGCCTCTTCCACACCCAGCCTCGTGTCTATCCTGGCATCTCCTCCTAGAGGGCAATGCATGTAAAATAGACTAATATGGGTCTTTCCTTCTACTGAAGGCTGCCTCGTGTTCACTACAGGTGACTGTGAAACATGACCCGATCTCTAACATCAGCTTGGTCGGTGTTCAGTAGGAACAAACTTTGACCTGCCTCTGTTCTCCTGTGGGGAACTCTCCTACCGAGGCTCATCCGCGGATCCGTCAAAATGGTCACTTTTGACTTCCCGAGCGCGCCACGCCTGTTCCCACCTCCTGGCCTTTTACCCCCCACCCCCGCACAATCCTCCTGCATCTGTGCTGCTTCTCTCTCTGTTCTGCCCAGCTGAGTCCTGTCTACCTTCAAAGCCCACCGCCTCCTGGAAGCCCTCCTGGCTCACCCAGCCTACAGGGCTCTCTCTTCACTTGGGACACGGTCAGCACTTGCAGCCTGTATCACTGTCTCCCTTGGTCATCGATTGCACCCTGCTTTTTGGATTTTTTTGTTGTTGTCCTGAAAAGCATTGTCATTTTCTTACATAACATTTTTCTTGTTTAACTTGTTCTTATTTAACTTTTCTTATTCTCCTGTGAGACGACAGGTCCCACGGACATTTCCATCTTCTCCAGCACCAAATATACAGCAGGTGCTTCGTAAATGCTTGTCAGAAAAATGAATGAGTGAGAACTCCCGTGTGGGGTGTGAGGGCGGCCCTAGTGTTGTGGCTTTATCTTTCTTGATTGGAGGAGTGAGGCAAGGCAGCTCACACCTCCAAGGGAAGAGACTCTTGGCTTGCGTGCGTGCTGCCCACCCGATATTTCCCCTGTCTGGACAGTGCTGGATATCAGGGAGCCGTGGGGCATCGGGACGGCTCCCGTGCTCTCTGCGTGGACCCTGAGATCCCCTTGTCTACGATCGCATGGACTGTTGAGATTTTTACGGGAGTGAGAACAACTAGTACTTCTCACTGTGTCCCCCTCCCCCTGTACCTTCCTTGTGCCTTTTTACCTCCCCGTGGGCTCCCCGCATGGAGTCCGTACTTCATGGAAAGGGGGAATTGCAATTCAGTTTCCTTGCCTCTGTGTGGAGGGCTGCCACGGCCCGCCCCCTCGCTATGTCTTTGCTTCGTGCTTCCCATCTCAAGGCCACTTTACGGGTTTGTTTGATTTGCGGTTGTGGTTTGTAGCTGTCACAGATTTTCTTGTTGTTGTTGTGCTCCTGCCTCTGTTCCCTTACAGCTCGATTTTTAGCTGAGTGTTTGAGTAGTAAATATGGTTTACACCAACTCTGCTGGAAATAATGGCATGTATGTGCTGAAGTTATTTCCAAAACCGAGGATATGTGTATACAAATAGATCCACTGCAGGGCCCCTAGACTGCGGAGAGCAGACTCGACAGAGCCTTCGCGATGGAGTATAAACAGGTGTCTGAGACTAGGGCTAGGCCAGGCGGTTCGGAGCAAAACGACCTCCCACCCCTGCTGTTGGCTCGAAATTGAAGCCGTACCATAAATACCTTGCTTAGCGTCAGGGGACGCAGGAGGTATTTTTGTGATCCTATTTGTCTGCTAAACGTTCGCTTACATCCTTTTGTGCATCTCACATGAAACTCCTCACTTTTCTATTCGCACGTCCTCAATGGCTTTAAACCTTAACTACCCTGGATCTTCGCAGGGCAAAAAAAAGTGCCAAGAAGTACCATGGGATTGGCCTCTCAAACCGTCTGCCCTCTCTGCTTCCGAACGGCTGCCCGTCTGAGGGGATCTTTGGCATATGGGGTAAATCTATCGTCTTCGGCTCTGTCTTGGAGCTCTGCTGATCCCAACCGTGGGCAGGAAAGAGAGGCTGGAACTCTCCAGGGGGCAAGCCAGGCTCCTCTTAGCAGCTGTGGCTCTGGCCTCCGAATTTGGGTGGAACGGATTTCCTCGACATCCAAATTCTTGACCCCCCCCTCCCCGCCCTCGTCTCTGGGAACAGCACCCAGTCCCTGTATCTGGCGCGTGTCTGTGAGCGGAGGCTGCACACGGACCCGAGGTGAAGGTCACGTTCACCTAGGGGTCCGGAGCGATCTCAGAGGCGTCTTGGCTCTCTGTGCGGAAGGCCTTGTGACAAAGGCAGAGGAAGGGTGTTTCGATTGTTCTCCAACTTGTAAATGCCAAGCAGAAATCTTGTTGCAGTCCCTAAATGCCACATTTCGGCGTGTTTATTGTTTCCCCCCCTAACGGGGAAAGATGGTGAATGGACTAATAATTCAGGAGCCGAGAACATGTTTATTTGATTTTTAGAGCTTTAGCAAATACAGTGTGTACAAAACCCGGTGCCAACAGCATGCATAATTCCTCCAGGAACGGGGCTGATAGAAACACAAAGCTTGCATGCTTCAGAACTGTAACCAATATTTACACATCTGAGTGACTAATTCTCTACTCCGAGCAGGAGAACAATAGGCATAATAGTCAGGTACATTAATGCAGAGCACGCTCGTCTGGTGGCTTGGATATTTGACACATAAACAAAGTTGGGGGGGTGCCGTGGGGGGAGACGCGGAGGCTTTTTATCTACCTGTGTAACCATACACCGAACAGCAGGTTACAGACGCACTTGGAAAATGCTGACCCGATGCCGTTCTTGTACCCCACACGCGGGATTGGCACCTGATTTGCCGCGCTGCGGGAGTTCTGTAGCTGACCTCATTAGCGGCGCATTTCCTGGCTTGTTAGCATCATATTTGTATAATTTACAGCACCTTCGTTTTTATGGAATGTGTTTCTTGTAGAGTGTAATGGCAGCGATATATTTAACCGATCGTATTTAGGAATGCTTTTGCTGGAGGCAGCCTGCAGATATAAAGGGGACATTTTCTCCTCTCCTGCTTGGGCCTTTTTTTTTTTTTTGCATTTTGGCTCATGTGGCAGCTACATATGTGTGTGTGTGTGTGTGTGTGTGTGTGTGTGTGTGTGTGTGTGCATGTTTCTGCGTGTATAAATATATGCGTACAAATGCCTGGGAGACGTAAAAGGGCCCTGGAGGTGCATCTCTTTCTTCCGAGGATTGTCTTTGCTCCCTGGCCATCTCCGACGCATGGCTGTGGACTGGGTGGCCCTGGAAGGCCTCGATGCCTGGCTTTGAGGGGGCGGCTTTACGAAATGCAATAGGGAGCCCGGGTAGATCAGATATTTGGGGTATTTTTAGGATGGGGGGGCGAAGGCGGGGTGAAGATGCTCAGAAGCAAGGCGGCACAGGAAGGTGGGTTTTCAAGTCTCTGTGACCTCTGGAGGCTTTTGCAGAAAACAATAGGCTGGAGAACGGAAAGCATATGTCACTCAGGGACTGATCTGGCCCCCAGCGATTTATCTTAGAAAACAAAGAGCATATGGACAGAGAGGCATATATTCTTCTTTCTGACCTGTATAAAAAGATGGGAAAGGCTGGGAGTACATGTTTGCAAGGGGGAGAGTGTCTCAATTTGGGGGTCTCTCAGGGAAACCCCGGGCCGGGGGCCGGGAGATCAGATCCCCGTCCGAGCCCGCTGCTCACCCAGGCTGCATGACCTCGGGCCGGCCTTCTCACCTACAAATGAAGCGATGGGACTGGCTCGCCTCTCTCCGGAAGGCCATGTCTCTGCCCCCAGTCACTCCAGGCAGATAAAGACTGAAGGGGGGGTTCTCATGCACCCAATCATCCGAGCTGTGTTCTTGAGGGTTACTTGCAGTGACCCAGAAGAGAGAAACAGCTCTCCAGGAACTGTCAAGTGTGTCTTAGTTACATCTTCTGACAGGGGGCAAAGAGGGTGAATAGACTAATAATTCAGAAACCAAGGACATGGTAGGGTGAGTTTAAGAGCTTTAGTAAAAACTCGAGCCAGAGCATGCGTAGCTGCATATTTCCTTCCCATAGTCACGTCTCCGCCTCCAGGAGAGGCTCACCTTAGGGACAAGATACATAGGTAGGCCCTGGACTTCGTCAACCCATGACAGAGTGCGAAGAAGTTAAGTAAATCTGTTAAAATGACCCGAGGCACAGAGGCAAAGTTGATGCAACTAGCCACTCAGGTTAGGGTCCTCTGCATTTCCCCTCTCCCCACTTGCCACCTCCCAGCTTTTGAAATTTCAGAAATTCTTCTGCCTCTGAGGTCTTCTCCAGTGGCTATAACCTCCTGTCTCTGGATTTAAGAGGTTTGGGGTTCTTGATTTTACTTCGTAGATATGTTCCTAACACTGGAGTGGCTAGATTCGACGGTAATAATTCAAAATGATAAACGTATTTGTAGCCAGAATTCAAATATACGTTTTCATCCCATTATTTCTCACCTTCTCGGGACCTAGAACGATGACTTATATTTGTGCTGCCCTTTATCTTTAGCACTGACACAGACCCGAATCTCTCACCTCTTAAAAAAATGCCTAGATTACCTACCTGGCCCCTGCTCTTTCCAGCCGCACTTTCTGAACAACAGTGCTATACTCGTCACTTCTGTTGCCCCTCAGTTTCCTTGGGCATGGCTTCCGCTCCCTTCCATGTCCTTGAAGTTTCTCCCCAAGGTCACCAGTGAGCTCAAACAGATGCTAAGGTTGTGTGCTGCCTCCCAGCACCGCCCGCTCCCTTGTGCAGGGACCACATTCTCCTGGAGTCCGCTCACTTTCCTGGTCATTGTCAGCTGGCTTCATCGGCTGGGGTGTTAGCACCTGACTCTTCTGTTGGCGCCCTGAGGGTTTTGACCAAGTGTGTGCTTTCTCACCCTCTTTCCTCTCTTGCCAAGACTTTTTATCTCTTCGCTGTGGCTTCAATAGCCTTTTATGTTCTGAAGAGTCTCCAGCTCTCCTGAGACCCTCTCTCCACCTTTTTACCAGGAGGTTCCATTGGGCTACTTTGCTAAAACAGAGTATAGGGTGCCTGGTGGCTCAGTCGGTGAAGCGTCTGCCTTTGGCTCAGGTCATGATCCCGGGGTCCTGGGATCCAGTCCCACATCGGGCTCCCTGCTCAGCGGCTAGTCTGCTTCTCCCTCTACCCCTGCCCCCTGCTCGTGATCTCTCTCCATCTCTCTAATCAATAAATACAATCTTTTAAAAAAATAAAACAGAGTATAAAATAGTGACTCAAATAAGACGGCAATTTATTTCTCTTTCACACCCTCGTCCAGAGTTTCTGGGCCTTCCAGGGAGGGCAAATGGTTCTGTTTCATGAAGTTGTCCAGGGATTAAGGTTTTTTCTATCTTGTTACTCCACCATCTAAAGCACTGTCCACTCTTCCACAGGGTGAAAAATGTCTCACTGGCACTGTGTTCCAGCATGCGTGAAGGCAGAAGAGGAAGCTGAGGGCAACTAGCTCCCTTTCCAGAAAGTGAGCCTGTAGCTGTGCATAGCGCATAAATGCCCAACCCACGGGGCCATACCTAGCTGCGAGCTAAGCTAGGGAATGTGGTATCACCTGGGCAGACTTGGATCCGTTAAGACCTAGGACGCTCTGTTGTGAAAACAAAAAATAGAAGAGTCTGGACTTTATCAGCCCCCCCTCCCTTGAATGATAAGAAATTAAGCAAATTTATTTATTTAATTTATTTTATTTTTTATAATAATTTTTTATTATGTCATGTTAGTCACCATACAGTACATCCCTAGTTTTTGATGTAAAGTTCCATGATTCATTACTTGTGTATAACACCCAGTGCTCCATGTAATACGTGCCCTCCTTAATACCCATCACCGGCCTATCCCAATCCCCCTCTGCTCTGAAGCCCTCAGTTTGTTTCCCAGAGTCCATAGTCTCTCATGGTTCATTCCCCCTTCTGTTTACCCCCTCTTCATTCTTCCCTTTCTTCTCCTACCGATCTTCCTACTTCTTATGTTCCATAAATGAGTGAAACCATATGATAATTGTCTTTCTCTGCTTGACTTATTTCGCTTAGCATTATCTCCTCCAGTCTGGTCCATGTTGCTACAAATGTTGAGAAATCGTTCTTTTTGATGGCTGAATAATATTCCATTGTATATATGGGCCACATCTTCTTAATCCAGTCATCTGTTGAAGGGCATCTTGGCTCCTTCCACAATTTAGCTATTGTGGACAATGCTGCTATGAACATTGGGGTGCATATGGCCCTTCTCTTCACTATGTCTGTATCTTTGGGGTAAATACCCAGTAGTGCAATGGCTGGATCATAGGGTAGCTCAATTTTTAACTTTTTAAGGGACCTCCACACTGTTTTCCAAAGTGGCTGTACCAACTTGCAATCCCACCAACAATGTAAGAGGGATCCCCTTTCTCCACATCCTCTCCAACATTTGTTGTCTCCTGCCTTGTCAATTTTTTCCATTCTAACTGGCATAAGGTGGTATCTCAATGTGGTTTTGATTTGAATTTCCCTGATGGCTAATGATTTTGAACATTTTTTCATGTGTCTGTTAGCCATTTGTATGTCTTCATTGGAAAAGTGTCTGTTCATATCTTCTGCTCATTTTTTGATTTGATTATTTGTTTCACATGTATTGAGTTTGAGAAGTTCTTTGCCATTTTATTCAACATAGTACTAGAAGTCCTTGGAACAGCAATCAGACAACAAAAAGGGATAAAAGGTATCCAAATCTGCAAAGAGGAAGTCAAACTGTCTCTCTTCGCAGATGACATGATACTCTATATGGAAAACCCAAAAGACTCCATCCCCAAACTACTAGAACGTATAGAGCAATTCAGTAATGTGGCGGGATACAAAATCAATGCTCAGAAATCAGTTGCATTTCTATACACGAACAATGGACTGAAGAAAGAAAAATTAGGGAATCCATTCCATTTACAATAGCTCCAAAAATCATACGTTATCTCGGAATTAACTTAACCAGAGACGTAAAGGATCTATATTCTAGAAACTACAAATCACTCCTGAAAGACATTGAAGACACAAAAAGATGGAAAAATATTCCATGCTCATGGATCGGAAGAATAAACATAGTTAAAATGTCTGTGCTACCCAGAGCAATCTACACTTTCAAAGCCATCGCGATCAAAATGCCAATGACATTTTTCAAAGAACTGGAACAAACAGCCCTTAAATTTGTGTGGAACCAGAAAGGCCCCCGAATCGCCAAGGAATTGTTGAAAAGGAAAAACAAAGCTGGGGGCATCACAATGCCGGATTTCAAGCTATACTACAAAGCTGTGATCACAAAGACAGCATGGTACTGGCACAAAAACAGATACATAGACCAATGGAACAGAACAGAGAACCCAGAAATGGACCCTCGGCTCTTTGGGCAACTAATCTTTGATAAAGCAGGAAAAAACATCCGGTGGAAAAAAAGACAGTCTCTTCAATAAATGGTGCTGGGAACATTGGACAGCTACCTGCAAAAGAATGAAACTTGAACACTCTCTCACACCTTACACAAAGATAAACTCCAAATGGATGAAAGACCTCGATGTGAGACAGGAATCCATCAAAATCCTAGAGAACATAGGCTGCAACCTCTTTGACATCAGCCACAGCAACTTTTTTCATGACACATCTCCAAAGGCAAGAGAAACAAAAGAAAAAATGAACTTGTGGGACTTCATCAAGATAAAAAGCTTCTGCACAGCCAAGAAAACAGTCAAAAAAACTAAGAGGCAGCCCATGGAATGGGTGAAGATATTTGCAAATGACACTACAGATAAAAGATTAGTATCCAAGATCTAAGAAATTAAGCAAATTTATTAAAACGACCTAAGGAACAAGGACAAACTTTATCCAACTGACTAGTCAGATCAAGGTTCTTTGTACATTCCCTTCACCCCCTAGCTCCCCAGAATGAAGACAGTCTCTAAAGTTGAGGCACCTCAAACTGAATATTTCCCAAACCGCTTCATTATCCTTCCCTTCCACCCTGCTTCTTCAGTTACCTCTCTGGGCGAGTATCATTGTCATACCCAATTGCTCAAACCAGAAACCTGGAATCAGTCTCTAGTTCTTTTTCTCACTGCTACACATCAGTATTTCTTGAACTCCAGCCATTTATATCTCTTACGTATTTTAGATCTAGACACTTCTCTACCCCACTGCCACCAGCTTAGTCAAGGCCGCATTATCTCTTCCTTGGATCATCACAGTAGGCTCTTCACTGGCCTTCCTCTACTTCCTCCTGACCCTTCCGATCACTTTCCCATTCCGTTGTCAAAGTTGCATTATAAAAATGAAAATATGATAATATCACTCCTGCTTAAAATCCTCCAGTGGCTTTTCATGAACCCGAATTTGTAATGGGCTCTAGAAGACCCTGCCTGATGTGACCTCTGTCTGAGTCACCAGGCCGATCTCATGCCTCTCTGATCTTGGTTCTCTCCAGGCCTGATATATGGGGTTTGTTTTGACACTTTTTTTTAAGGATTTATTTATTTTAGTGAAAGAGAGATAGAGAAAGCACACGAGTGGGGGGAGGACCAGAGGGAGAGGAAGAGAATCCCGAGCAGACTCCCCACCAAGTGCAGAGCCCCATCCTGTGACCCCAAGATCATGACCCAAGCGGAAACCAAGAGTTGGGCACCTGACCAACTGAACTACCCAGGCACCCTTATCTCGACATTATTTTAAAATTGGCGATGCTATCCTTTGATTCTGGTCTTTCACACAAATGCTGTCTTGTGGGAGCACTCCTTCTACTTCCCTCCCTGCTTGGTTAACTACTCCTTCTCTCCCAGAGCTCAGCTTTGGGATTATTTTCTTACTGGGGCCCTCTCCTCATTCTGTGCCTCTATGGCACCTATTAATTCTTTTTTACTAACACTAATCAAACCAATAATTAAATGGCCAGTATCTGTCCTTGTGACTATCTTGTAAGCCCCAAGAAGGCTGGGCTGCCTTCTTTATTTGATGACAAAAGCAAACTTAAGCATTTGGCAAAAATATACTATCTTCGAAAAATTCCCTCACCCTCTACTGCTCTATGCAAAGCCTTTCTTCGTATAATGATGTAGTGTTTACCTATTATAATAATAGTAATAGTTCTGCTCATGAAAATTATTAGGAGCATATAGTGAAGAAAACATAGAGCAATAAATATACATAATATGTAATATTTAATTCGAATGATAGCTTATATTTATATACGATTTTATAATTTTAATGCTTTTGTTTGTATAATTTTATTTGAACCTCACAAGACCCTGTTAGTTAGAGATGTCAGGCAAATTATTCCCACTTTACAGATGGGCAAATTGAGAGTCTGTGAAGTTAATTGACTAACTGAGGTCTTTAATTTGGTGAATAAAGGAGACAGAGCTTGAGTCCGGATCTCTGGTTTCAGGACCAGAGTGTGTCCACTGTATCGGGCTGTGAGAGAGATCATGAAACACAACTGTGCATATCTCTTGTTTCTGTGTCTGACACAGGCAGGCATTTGAGAATTATTTTTTGAACAGATAAATGCATGAATAGATATACCAGTAGGTCTGACAATGTGATTAAGATTTAACACCAACCTGGAAGTCAACAATGTGGGATAATGAACAGAAACAATAAAATATGTTATGCTATATAGGAGAGAAATGGAATCTGGCCAACCCACTGGATAATTAAAGTGAATTCAGTGATCACTTTAAATAACTATGTGGGTGTGGAAGGTCTGTATATACTCATCAAGAATCTTGAACCCACTGATGATGGCTTGACAAAGGAAATTTTACTGTAGCTCAGAATTTGTTTGAAATGCAAGATATAAAACGAGTAAATAATACCCAGCTTGACTCTCCTATGCACAGAAAGGAGAAGGCTGTTGACTGTGTCATTGGCTTGAGGTGTCCTTAAATATTTTTCTGTCCAAACTTCATTCTCTCCCCATGCTTCTGAGCCATTTAAATGTATTCTTGAATAAAGGGGGTACCAAGTGGCTATTTATAGGACCTCTGCCTCTCTAGTAGAATAGCCAGTGTGTCTTTCTCTAGCATTTTGGGGTAGACAGCAACTCCAACAAGGGAAGGTGCTTCTTCCAAGGGAAGACCTTAACTCTGGGTTAGTAAGAGATATCTTAAAGATCTAATAATTCTGATGATTCCAAAAGGGGAAAAAGTGACCAAGTCTGAAGGTCTTTTTTTTTTTAATCTTTTGGTTAGTTTCAGGTCTATCTCTCTGTATGTTAAGCACCTAATGTAGTTCTTGGACATACTAGGTCTTCAATAATTGGTGGTTATTCTGGAGATAATGCAACCAGCTATCAAGGAAGTGCACAGACATGAGGTTGAAACCCAGTTATGACACTTATTAGGTGGCAAGGTAGTTTCCTGTTACAGAGCAAGATAACTTCCTCACAGAGAAAGTTATTTAAACTTCCTAATCTTAAGTATTCTTGTCTGTAAAAAAAAGGGTAGCTAGATGAGCCAGATTCCATATTAGGTGTTCTATTCCTGCTATTTCTTATCGTTACGACAACTTTGAATGCTCAGTTTACAGGTAAGTTAACCGAGGCTTGCAGATGTTAAGCAATTGGCCTCAGGCTGTGGTCATCTGGTTAGTGTCAAAGTGAAGATCGAAACCCAGACTTATCCAACTCTGACACCCGACCGTTTTCCACCTCACAGCACTTCTCATATAAAATAGAGATGACAAAGATGCAGGATTCTTGTGATGGTTAGAACCAGTGCATGGTACACCTTTGACACTTAGAATAGTAACTGTTATTGTTAATTATGCCACGCATGATACAGGAAAACCTATATATTCATATTAATCAAGGTTGGAAGAGCTTTGATGTGCCCTACCCATTAAGAACCTTGGTTGAAATTTCCCTGTTTGGCACACAGCAGACGCCCAGTAAATGCTTGTTGACATGTGAAAGACACATGTAGTGATACATGTTAAAGATCCAGTCATGTCTGATATTTTAGTTGCATTCTGTTCCTTTCACACCCCCATGACAAGCACACCTCTTTCACCTTCGAAAGTTTGGGAAAGTTTTATGACGTGCAGTAAGACAAAGAACTACGAGGGGTCATCTTATCAGAACAGCTGGCCTTTTCCCCCCTCTCAAAATACACTGGGAGGGTTCTACTTCTGGTGTGGTCAAGTAGGCACCTATCAGATGAACCCCCTCCCAACAGACAATAACTGCAAGCTCTAGACAAAATTCAAGAAGCATCCACCTGAAGGCACAGTTGACACCTGGGAGAAGGGGCTAGTGTGGGGTAAGTTTCCCATTTATTATGGCCTTTAGCTGCAATCCATCCCCCATAGGGCAGCTAAGACTCCTCTAGGAAACCTGCAATCTTCCTGGCCTGAAGAACCAGATGACAGACTTTTGGGCAACTGTGACTGCTAAATATGAACTGTACCCAAATCTCAGGTTCCAGCACGTGTGGGGTAGAATCCAAGCAGCTCAGCAAAAAATTGAAGAACAGGACCGAGATTGAAGCTGCCACCCAAGAGACAGAACTGACAATTTCAGCGCAGCCAATCTAATTGCCTGAATTGGTGTTATGACAACAACTGCCAAAGTAGCAACTTCGCACTCTTCAGCAGAATGTAACAGAATTCAGAGTACCCACAACACAACATTCACCCTGTCCCGAACATAACCCACAGCTACCCAGTACAGAAAGAGCTAGAAAAACATGACTTGTTTTTAAGAGAAAGCACAATCAGTGAAGACTGATCCCTGTGTGACCCAAATGTTGGAATTAGTGGAGAAAGGATTTTAAATTAGTTATTATTACTATACTCATTAACGTATGAGAAAATACGCCTGAGACAGATGAAAAAATATATAAAGAAGAAATAGGAGCTGTTAAAAAGGACCAAACAGAAGTTGAAAAAAAATATTTAAAGTAAAAAATCACTGGATGGACTTAAAAGCAGAAGAGATGATGGAGAAGTAGTCCGTGAACTTGAAGGTAAATCAATATAAATGATATATTTTTAAGAACAAAAGGAAAGGAAAAAGAACAAACAAAAAGAATAGGAAGAAATAATGTGAAGACATAATGAAATAATAGTTCCCAAATGTGATGAAAGACAAATTTACAGATTCAAGAATATCAGCAGGGGCGCCTGGGTGGCTCATTCAGTGAAGCAACCGGCTCTTGCTTTTGGCTCAGGTCTTGATCGCAGGGTCGTGAGCCTACTTCATAAAAAGAACCCAACAACTCAGCAGAGTCCAAATAGGGCAAATGTGGAGAAAACCATGCCTTGGTACATCTTGTGCAAATTATGAAAAACCAGAGGAGAAAGGGAAAATCTTGAAGCAGTCAGAGCAAGAGGATGTTTTACTTATTTATTTAAAGATTTTTTTATTAGAGAGAGAGAGCACGCATGCAGGGAGGGCCAGAGGGAGAGGGAGAGAAGCAGGCTCGGCTAAGCGCAGAGCCTGATGTGGGGCTGGACTTGGAGCTCGATCTCATGACCCTGAGATCATGACCAGAGCTGAAATCAAGGGTAGGTTGCTTAACCGAATGAGCCACCCAGGGGCCCCCAAAAGATGCTTTATATATAGGAAGACAATGAGTTGACAGAAGCAAGAAAATCAGGGAAGGCCGTCTTTAAAGTGATTAAAAAAAAAAAAACCCTCTGTCTATCCAAAATTTATACCCAGTGAAAATATTTTCCAAGAACAAAGGCAAAATAAAGACATTTTTAGCTAAAAGAAGGCCAAGTGAGTTCACTGCCGGCTGACCGCATGACAACAAATGCTGGAGGAAGTTCTTTAGATTGAAACGAGATGATACCAAATGGAAAAGCAGATCTTTTTTTTTTTTTAAAGATTTTATTTATTTATTTGAGTGAGCGCGTGAGAGAGGGAGAGAGAGGGAGAGAGCTGGGGGAGAGGCAGAGGCAGAGGGAGGGGCAGACTCCCCACTGAGCAGGGAGCCCCGATGTGAGGCTGGATCTCAGGACCCTGGGATCATGACCTGAGCAGACGGCAGACACTTAACTGACTGAGCCACCCATGCGCCCCGGAAAAGCAGATCTTCAGGAAGGAGTGAAGAACATCAAAAAAATGGTAAATATCTGGAGTAAATAAAAAAAATACTATATTTAATTTCTTAATTTCTCTAAAATACACATGACATTTAAAGCACACGTTCTAACATTGTCTCTCGGGCTTTATAACATGTACAGATGTCATAACTAGGGCCATCAACCATGGCAGAAAAGATGGGGAGAGATGGTAAACTGACCTATCCAGTGGCAAAGTTTTTACATTTTGCATGAAAAGATACAATGTGAATTCTACACAGATTGTAAAAAGTTAAGAATATGCATTAGAATTACTAGAAAAAACATGATGAAGATAATACAATAAGTTATGGCTCAAAAACCGAGAGAGAAATAGGAGAGACTTTCTTCTTTTTCCCCTTTCTGTCTGAAACTCATCTTGATTCCTCGTTCTTGCTGGGAAAATGGGGAATGCATTCATTTACTCGTTCATACATGCACCTGTCTCATAGATGTTTATTGCACGGCCCTGACATTTTCAGGTACTATATGAAGTCTTGAGGATATAAAAAAAAATGTAGTCTTTGCCTTTGAGGAGTTTTGTCCTTCTCCCCTGTGAATTGATGGAGACTCTTTTGACCTCCATATTGGTGGGGTCTTTAATTTTTTCAAATTTAGGAATAGGGAGAGCAAGGTCCGCAAAAGACGCATATTTCTAGATTCAGGTAAGAGTTAAGAGGTGCTCTAAGCAGTCTTTCTGCATGGAGAGTATGTCGATCTCCGATTTCATTTCCAGCTCAGGTGTGAAAAACCCCAATGAGGTGGGAGGGGTGGAGAGCTGAGGATTGTGCCCTTGACTCGAAGTGAGAAGACTCGATTGTAGTACCGCCAGCGGCCCACTTCGCTGTGTGACTTTAAGTAAATCGTTTAGCCTCTCTGAGTCTCAGTGTCATTATTTCCAAATTGGGTAGTAATCTCTGTCACTGCTCGTAAAGAAGATGCATGTAGCTTCTGCTTCCTGAGTTCCGGGTCCAGTGTGGCTCAGGGTCCACATGTCAGACTTTAAGAGCACTCAGAACTAGGTATTCTAAAACCAGTTCTCCAACTTGAGTCTTGGGGAAGATGATGGACTATTTTCTTGGAAGTTTATGTGCTGATTTTCTTTTCTCTCCCTGTATGGTTTAATCTGGTGGAGGGGAATAACATAGGCTTTGGTGTAAGACACACCTGCATTTAAATTCCAGCTCTGACATTAAACTCAGTTTTCTCCTGTGTAAAATGAGGATAACACTGCTTAGATGGTGTGGCCGAGTTGACCAGCTGTCCATCAGAGATTCTTAGTTCTTCTGATAGCACAGAGGATTTCTTGCCCAGCGAGGGCCAAGCTGTGGTATCTAGAAGTCCATCTATAGTCCATCTAGAAGTCCATCTGGCTGGCTCAGCATGTGACTCTAGACCTCAGAGTTGTGAGTTCAAGCCCCATGTTGGGGGTTGAGCTTACTTTTAAAAAAATAGTCCATTTATAAATACCGTCTATAAATAATTCTACAGATCCAATGCGAGTGGAAGCGACACAGGCTACTTCCAGGCCTGGCCCATAACAAACCTCCCACGGGCAAACCTGCATGTTCTTTCCCTTCCAGACTTGATGCAGAACACAGCACAAGGAGCTCGCGAGCCACGCGGTGAAGATGAAAGCCAGGAGATGGAAGGAGGCTGGGCCCCCAGTCACCTCTTGGACGAGCGACCAGCTTGTGAGCCATGCTATTCTGACCTGGTGTAAGTGGGGAGTAGACTTCTATTGTGTTGGAGCTGGCATACATTTGGATGCTGTTTTTACAAATGAATGTAGACAGTTATCTCACACAGTAGGGTTAAAGAAACAAAAGTGCCTTCTGTCTGCCTGCCAACAGCATTTTTATCAGGTTGGATGAACAGTCAACATCATTCTTGCTTATGTCATTTTTGTCACCAAGGCACGTGACTCTCATTTTCCAAGCAAACCGAACAGTGATAGCAGCTCCCTCCTGGAGTCCCCGAGAGATAAGTAAGTTCTAAGCAGGGACGGGAGAAGGTGTGGCTGAGGGCAGTTCAGAAGTATCATATGATTTCTCTCATCTATGGAACATAAGAACTAGAATGATCAGTAGGGGAAGAAAGGGATAAAGAAAGGGGGGGTAATCAGAAGGGGGAATGAAACATGAGAGACTATGGACTATGAGAAACAAACTGAGGGCTACAGAGGGGAGGGGGGTGGGGGAATGGGATAGACCGGTGATGGGTAGTAAGGAGGGCACATATTGCATGGTGCACTGGGTGTTATACACAACTAATGAATCATCGAGCCTTACATCGAAAACCGGGGATGTACTGTATGGTGACTAACATAATATAATAAAAAATCATTATTAAAAAAAAAAAAAAAAGAAGCAGCAAACGGCCATGGGGGCAATGGACAGGCAGGTAAGAGGAAATGAAACTCAGAACAAACACTTTCATTAAAGCAGCAAATGTTTTTGGGTCATTACCAGACGAAGAGGCCCAGGACATGTGTGGGAAACTGTTTTCCCTCAGAAGACGTTCAGTGACGTGACCTCCTCATTGCTGTCTCTGAGAAATGTATGATCAGTCCCTTGCCAAGGAAGGAGGGCCTCTGATGGTGATGTCAGCGCAGGTATGGAACTGGGAGGATGGGGGGGGGGCACAGTGCTCTCCAAACATCCAAACCTGCTGATCAGCTCCATCCGGGGGCTCCCCTGCAGCCAGTCCAGGTTGAGGCCTGTGCGTGGCAGGTGACCGTGGTGTTCCTACACTCCCCAATGTCTGCCTAGGCTCTGGGACTAGCCTGGTCAGGCCCTCCACCCCCTCCAGAGCCTTCCTCTCCTTAAACTCATGAGGCTACCCATGACCTGCTCCAGAGGGGTCCTCTCAGGGCTAGTTAGGTGAGTGGTGGCTACTGCCCTTAGGGCCGGGCCTGCTTCTATTCCAGCGTACAAGGTGAGCCCCCCAAAACGTGGAATTCGATTCCACAGAGGCCAAATGAATGCAGGAGGCATTCCAGCCTTCCACTGCCCTGCCAGGAGCAGGCTTTGTGGTAGAATTCCCAGGGTCCACAGAGGCCTGGAGAAGTGGGGCTCTTCCTGGTGCAAGAAGACAGGGCACCAGAGGGGAGAGAGAGCGAAAGGGAAGGAGGAGGAGCTGACTGGTGAGGGTGGTGAAGGGCATGGATTTACTGGGGTGAGGGCCAGTGATGAGGAGCATGGGTGTGTGGTGACTAACGTGAGTGGAGCCCGATTCTGGAGGCAGAGAAGACAAGGGGTCAGGATGCTTCCCAGGCTGGCACACGATGGGCACCTTGGAGGCAGGCTTCTTTGCCAGCCGAGCAAACTCCCACCTCCCCCAGGATGCCGAGGACGGAGCCCCGTTGAGAGCTCATGGGGCCCAGGCTCGCCCCTACCCCTTGGTGGGGAGAGCTGGTCAGAGCTGGTCAGAGCTGGTCAGCTCCTCCTGCCTTCCAAGCGCTCCCAGGGTGGCCCATGCTGCCAGGCGAGCGCCCGCCTGTCAGCTCAGCACTTTCCTCTCTGGCTCTGCTCAGCCCAGCTCCCCGGCCCGCCCCCAGCCCAGGCCAGCGCAAACCATTTCTGCAGGCGCAGAGGAGGATTGGGTTCGGGTCTGCTCCTCTCCCTGCGGCTTCCCGACAGAGCCCTGCCTCTCCTGCTTGCAGCCCTCCAGACGGAGCTTTTCCCTCCCTCCCTCCGTCTCCCACGGAGTGGACCCGCCCAACTCGCGCTCGGGAGCCTCCCCTTCCAGTGGTTTCCTTCCGTTGTGTCCTGCTCAAGAGGACTGGGGCTTCCTCCTTGTTCTAGCTCACTTCTGCTTGACTACCTGGCTTTTGTTACCCCAAGTGTCTCTCTCTCCCCCTTCCTCTCTCCCTCCCCTTACAAATGGCTTTGCCGCAGCGCTGGGAGTGCAGGCAGCACCAGTAATGTCTCCATGGTTCCTTGTTAGCTGCACTCTAAGCAGGAAAGTGACTGGGCCTGACAATATAATTTACATCGCCGTATGAAAGTATCTGTGGAAGCCAAGCTAATTTGTGCCAGATTAGGCTATTTGTCTCAGCCACTGTCTAGCAGCACAATCTATCAGAGGGCTGTTTTCAAATATCGCTTTTCAAGCGTGCCCTTGAGAGGCAGAAATTGATTGGGATCTTAGAGAGCAAAATTACAGCAATAACTTAAAAGAAACAATAATTACTGAATCATACCAGTGTCAGCACTCTGCAAAACACGAAATAGCCATCAAACCCCAATCCAATATATTCTGAAGCGAATTTATTGAATGGAAAAAGCAGTTGAGTGAGGGTTTTTCTCCCCCTCCTCCCCTTCCGCTGTACATATGGTTATCTCAAAACCGCAAGTGAATGAGTCGATAATTCTTGTCATTGACTGCTCCATTTTCACGGAGTCAGGGGCGATCCATTAGCCTCCTCCTGCTGCACGGGCTCCCTCTCCCCTCTCTCTCCTCCATCGCCTCTATTCATTTGCTAGTCTCTGCTCTTCAAGCAAACAAACATGTATAACTAATCATCTGTTAAAATGCAGAGGGCCCCTAATAAATCTCCGCAGCTGAAATACTTTAATGGGTAATTAATTGATCCTGTTCCAGAGGAGTAATAAGATAATAAATTAGACAATATTTCACTCAGTCGTGTCAGGCTCCTGGCTAATGGCGCTGTAGGGCTAAGCTGAAGGATAATAAATTAACCAGAAATTAACTGCTAAGAGCTTTCTGCGGAGAAATCGGCTGACAAGTGAGTCACGCGTGATTCAGGGCCAGATCGGGGCTATGGCAGTCTCCACGCGGGCGAACCTGTGGTTTGGGCGGGGAGCCGGGGAATGGGGGCGGCTTAGGTTCCCCACTGGAGAGAGCCCGCCGCGCAGAGCTGAGAGTTGGCTCAAGGGACCCAGGACCCTTCCTCGCACACCCAGCGGGTCCCTGGCAGCTGTAACTCTGCACATGCGCACTCTGGAAAATAGTTTTCTCCCACGCCCTTGGACTCGTGGAGGTTTTATGGGTTTGCTTCTCTGTGACCACTATGGGCTCCGCACACCTGTAGCCCCCATGCTCTGTCTGATGCTCCCTTAGCAAACAGAGAATGGGCCTTTGTGGAAAAGAGACTCATGGTCTCTCCAGGGTTTCACAGCAATGAAGCAGAAAAGGGCATAGAGAGATGGCAAGAATTACATTTTGCAACTGGTAACAAGTATTTGTTAGGGGGCAGGATGGAGAACATGCCTTAGTTTTATTCAGGAAGTCAGGTGGGGTGATGCCAGTTAATAGGCAAGACAAGGAAGAACTTGACCTAGAAGGAAAGGTGGGCCTTTGCTGGAGAAAACGGGAGGTCAGTTTGTCCAGTAGGAAGGGCTTGGGGCAGAAGTGGGAGGTTGGAGGGGAAGGCAGTATATCATAAAGCATTGGGGATATGAGGTGTGTGACGCTGCAGAGGTTACTTAACTGCCCTGAGATTTGGTTTGCTCATCAGTAAAACAGTGTTACGATGAATAAATGGAATGCATAGGAGAAGCTAGGTTCCGTATCTCGCCCATAGGACATGCTGTACTAATGTTAGTTTTTCTACGGCGGACAGTGGGGAAGGTTATAACAGGCAAGCAAGGGAGGCAGCACCCAAGGAAGTGAGAGAGCTAGGCAGTGAGAGACAGCAGGCTGCCCCTCTTGGAATAACGACCAGAAATAACGACCCTTCCCCCCACCTGTACCCTAAATGTGGTCTGAACTGAAGTGTGTTCACCTTCTGCCAGACCGGTCCTGGTCATTGTGGCACACAGGGGTGGGTTAATCTTCTGAGTCATGGTGACTATGGCAGTATGGGTGGAAGGCATACACAGAGCTTGATTACGGAAATGAGAAAATGTATGCAGAACACATGGCCAGGGCTTGTCAGCATTACCAATAGCAGCATTATTGGTATTCCTGGCCTGGCGTCTCTAGGCTCTTCATTTTTCTGGGTGGTGATCAACCTGGGAATGGATCCCGAAGATAAGCCCTTGTGCTGTCTCAGATGGCCTCAGGGGAGCTGGAACCTTCTCGGGCATCCCCAGTGCTGTTCTCCTGAGAGAGACCGCAAGTCTCCTGGGGACTGAGAGCGCACAGGTCCACCAGCAGAACAGGGTCAGCTAAACACTGGGCTCTGCCCATGTACAAGCAGCAGGCCCTTCCAAGGAGACATGGCAGGGTAAATTAGCTCCCACGGCAAGGATCCATGAACTGACATTTGCTTTACAAATTAACATGTGCTCTTTCATTCTTTGTTCTTTTATTCCTGGCTCCCATCAGCCTTTGCCCCCCTGCTTCCTTTGTCCCTGAGACCTCAGAGCCGGAAGACAGGTTGAGATCACCTGGCCTGCCCTCTGTCCCAGGCCACTCATCCCTGGCCTTGGACGGCACAGGCCCAGGAGCAGCTGAGCCCGGAAGCCCATTGCAAGTGCTTGAATCATTAGAAAATTCTTTCTCCCAAACGTCCTAGCTGGGCCCCGTGGGGCGGCTCTTTAGATGATCGATAACCATTATATGACCCCTAAAGCCTTTCCTTTTTAGACCACACTTGCTTATTTCCTTTAACCATTACGTACGTCCCATTTTCCCTTCTTTTTGTTGTGAAATATAGCACGCACAAAGAAAAGTACCTCAAAGGTACACGTGGAGCTTGATTAATAATTATAAAGTGAACATGCATGGATGGTAAAACTTTGGTAACTTTCCCTAGCGTGCTATTCTAATCAGAGCACCCCCCTCTCCCTCCAGAGTGAGTGACTGTTATCCCGACCTCTGTGAAACCCATTTCACTACGTTACTGGCCAGATCTATAATTTACATATTCATTCCCAAACCATAGGGTGTAGCTTTGCCAATTCGAAATCTTTGTATGAAGGAAATCATACTGGAGATATTCTTTGTGTCTTCTTTTTTGCTCAACGTTGTGTCCATGAGACTTACCCTTGTGACTCTTGCGGCTGTATCTTGTTCATTTTCGGCGATATATATGCTGTATGCGTTTTGTATGTATATATTGATATAAAATAATTGATTGATGACTTCACTCTATGAATATACTGTAATTTACAAAATGGATTTTGGAGTCATCTTCAGTTTGGGGCTGTTACAAGCAGTGCCGTGATGAGCGTTTATCTCAGGACGCAGGGAATGCGTTTCACGAGGCTACGTACTGTGGACAGGATGCTGGGTCATCGGGCATGCGTATTGTCTGCGTGATCAAACGGGTGTCCAGAATGGTTGTGTTAAGTCACAACACCTTCAGTAGAGTGTGCTCGTTCCCATGGCAAACCCGAAGGTGCCCTGCGTGGACCCTTCCTCCAGGGAGACTTGCGGACCAGCTCAGCTCCTGCAGGGCCTGTCTCCACCACAGAGCTGTCTCTGTCCTGGGACCTGCCCTTCCGGGGACAGCTTGGATCCGAGGGCTGTGGCTGGGGGTGGGACAATAAAGGGGGCCATTTCGGATCACCGTGGGACCACTCTGATGAGCCACCGTCACTCTGGAGCGCCCCATCAGGGCTTTGTCAGGCCTGTGCCTTAGCAACTTTCCTTTTCCTGTTTCTTCCTGTGCTTTTATTGTGAACTTCTCACACAGGGCTCCACCACAGAGCCTGCTTCCCCACGACCCACTCTGCGACGTTCCTGTGGCGGCTCATCTTTGCCCAAACTGGGATCAACAGACTTAGTATTTTGCCAGTCTGGTCTGTATTTAAGGCGATCTCATTGTGGCTTTTTTCTTTAGTTAAAGTTAAAAAAAATCAGATTTATTGAGGTGTAAATTACATTACACCTCAATAGAATTCATTCTTTTAGAGTGTAGTTTGACGACTTTTGACAACTGTATATCATCACGTGTTCACCACCACCATCGAGACATAGAACATTTTCATCACCCCCCAAAGTCCTTTGTTGCCCCTTTGCACTCGGTCCCCTCCCCCATCACTGATCTGTTTTCTGTCGCTATAGATGTCTCTTCCAGATATTTGGTAAATGGAATGATCCAGAAAATACTCTTTTCTGCCTGGTTTCTTTTAGTTACTTAGCAGAACGCTTTTGCAATTCACCTGTGTTGTTGGGTGTTACCAGTAGTTTGTTCCTTTTTACTGCTGAGTGGTGTTCTGCGTATAAACAGATCACAGTTCATCCATTCTCCCCTTGATGGGCATTTGGAATGTTTCCGGTTTTCTGCAATCATTATTATTTTTTTAAGATTTATTTATTTATTTGAGAGAGAGAGAGAGAGAGAGCATGAGTGGGGGAAGGGGCAGAGGGAGAGGGAGAGAGAGAATCATCAAGCAGACTTCCCTCTGAGTGTTGGAGCCCAACACGGGGTGCGATCCCAGGACCCCAAGATCACGACCTGAGCCTAAATCAAGTGTCAGCCACTCAACTGACTGAGCCACCCAGGCGCCCCTGGCAATTATTAACAAAGCTTCCAAGCATATGATAAATTATGTAGGGATGGCATTGCTGGGTCATACAGTAGGTATAATTTTGACTTTATAAGTCAAATCACCAACCGGCTTTATACACAAAAACCACAGGAACCACAGGAATAATTCAGGATGGATTAAAGAAACCACCCAACAGCTTTCCAAAGTGGTTTTACCATTTTACACTTTTTATACCATCAGCCTGCGAGGGTTCTGGTGGCCTCGCGTCCTTGTGAGCCCTTGGTATATTCTTTCTACTATTAACCATCCTAGTGTATGTTGTGATGCCTTGTATTTTAATTTACATTTCCCCAGAGGCTAATGATGTTGAGGGTATTTTCATACACTTATTGGTCATTTGTTGGCAAATTCATTCGTTTCTCATTGATCTACAAGGACATCGCTGTCATATATCAAACGTCCATACATGGAGGTCTGTCCCTGCATTGGCATCATACAACCTTAATTACTAAAGATTTATGATGTCTTACTATCTGGTACAGCAAGTCCTCCCACCTTTTCTTCCTCATCTAAAGTGTTTTGCTCTATCTTGTCTTTTTGCATTTTTGTATAAATTTTTGAATTGACTTGTCAAGTTCTAAAAAAATCTTGTTGAAAGTTTGATTTAAATATTACCAAATCTATAAAACAATTTGGGATTATTTAAACATTTATAATATTGACTCTTACAGTTAATGAATACAGTATTGCTCTCAATTTAGATCTTCTTCGAAGTCTCTTGACAAAGTTTTATAATTCTCCCTATAAAGACTTATTCTTAGATACTTTGCTATAAACGGTATCTTTTAAAATATTTCATTTCCTGTTGCTGGTGTATAGGGGTATTTTGAAAAAATTTTGTTATAATTTTAAAATTACAGACAAGTTGTAAGGATGGTACAAGGAACTCCCATATAACTTTATACCAGATTTATCAGTTGTTTACATTTTGCTCCATTTGCTTTGTCACATAAAAATATATGCATATTTGTAAATAAGCATGTATGTATGTGTATGTATGTCCATATATACGTATAGACTCCAAAATTACTATATTAAATTATAATCCAGTGATGATGTATTCACATGCTTGTGCTAGACTGGAAGGTATGCTGCTACACAAATTCCCCTTCAAGTTTTTGAAATATATTGAGACTTGATTTATGGTTTATCTTGGTAAATGTTCCATGTGGCCTTGGAAAAGTGTATCTTTTTCTGTCACTGGTGGAGTGTTCTAGAAATGATAATGAGATGAAGGTGGTTGATTGTGTTGTTCAGATCTCTTATATTTTTATTATTTTGTTCAGTTGTTCTATGGTTACTTAGAGAATGGTGTTAACCTTCAATTTTCATGGATATATCTATTTCTTCCTTTATTTTGTCAGTTTTTGCTTCATGTACTTTAAAATTCTGTTATTAAATGCATAGGGATTAATGATTGTCATCTCTCACTGATTAATTGATCTTTTAATCATTATGAAATGTCACTTTTTATTTCTGGTAATACTTCTCTTGAAATCCATTTTGTCTGTTATTAATATAGACTCTCTAGCTTTCTTATGATTAGTGTCTACATGGTATATCTTTTTCTGTCATCTTACTTTCAACCTATCTGTGTCTTTTGATTTACAGCACATCTCGTATGCACAGCAGATAGTTGAAACTTACTTTTAAAGTCCAGTCTGTCAATCCCTTTCTTTTAATTGGAGTGTTTAGTCAATTAACATTTAATGTAATTATTGATATGATTTAATTTAGCTCCACCATTTGCCATTTGTTGTCTATTTATCCCACCTGCTTTTGCTTTCTGTGTTTTTCCTTTCCTTCCTGCTTTTGGGAAAATCAGAGCCAAGACTCCCTTCCTTCCTTTGTTCCTTTCTTCTGTCTTTTCTTCCTTCCTTCTTGCCTGCCTTCCTCCCCCCTTTCTTTTTCCTCCTCCTCCTCCCCCCTTTCTTTTTCCTTGCCTCCCTTTCCCACCTTTCTTTCTTTTGTATCTTTAAGGTTTCTGTAAGGATTAAAATATGCATCCTCGACTTATCAGAGTATTTTTAGAGTTAATATTTTATTGTTTCAAATAAAATTTGAGTCTTGCAAGAGTATATGTTAATTCTCACTCCTGAGTCCTTTGTGCTATTGATGCGTTATATATATTATATCTGCATATGTTAAGAATCCCACAATACAGTGTCATAATTAAAAAAATAGTTATATACTTTTAAAAGGATTTTTGAAGAAACAAAAATATACTCTGTTATGTTAATCCACTATTAACCTTTTTTGGTGTTTTTATTCTCCCCGTAAATCCTAGTTTCCATGTGGTATCATTTCCTTCCAGTCTAAAGAACTTCTTTTTGCATTTCTTATACTTCAGGTTCATTGCTGTTTAATTCTTCCAGTTTTCTTTGTCCTAAAATTTTTCATTAGTTTTCAGTTTTGAAAGGTATTTTCATTTGATGTAGAGTTCTGGGATGAAAGATTTTTTTTTTTTCCTTTTGAACACTTAAAGATGTCTTTACATGGTCTTCTGGCTTACATTGCTTTTTTATGAGCAACTCAGCCATAATTCCTATTGTTTGTTCTCTGTATGCAATATATCATTTCCCTTTGCTTTCAAGATTATCAATTTATCATTAGTTTTCAACATCGTTTCTATAATTCCACCTACATGTGGTTTTCATAGGAATTATCCTTCACAGGATTTGCTGACCTCCTTATTAGATGTGTAGATTTATGTTTTTCACATAATTTTGGAGAGTTTGCACCATATTTCTTTAAATATTTATTCTTCTGCAGTCTTTTTCTCCTCTCCTTCTGGGACTTTCATTACATGAATGTTAGACTTCTTGATATTTTCCTGCTGGTCATTGAGATTTTATTCCTTTCTCAAAATGTTTTCTTCTTTTTTTTCTTCAGATTTGATACTTTCTAATGATTTATCAATAAGCTTGTTGGACCTATCTTCTACTGTCTCCAGTATGCTGTTAAGACTATCTAGTCATCTTTTCATTTTAGATACTGTAATTTTAATTCTAAATTTCTATTTGGTCCTTTTCTATAGTTGTCATTTCTCTGCTGATATTCCTATCTGCTTATTCATTATGAAGTTAGCTCCCCAAAGTCTTTGATCACATTTATAATAATTTCTTTAAGTTTTTTTTCCCTGATATTACTAACATCTGGGACATGTGGAATTTGGCTTATATAGACAACATTTTTTTCTTGACTTAGGTCACATTCTTCTGTTTATTCCTCTCCCCACCAATGTCTAGTAATTTTTTATTGTACACTGGACATTGTTAATGATAAGTTGTGCAGACTGTGTATTCTTTATCTTCCTTTGAAGAATCTTTATTTTTTTCTAGCAAATAGTTAACTTGGCTGGGCTGAAACTTCAAACTGTTTCTTCTGGAGTAGGCAACAGCTGAAATCCTTGCTCAGGCTCAGTTTTTTCAGCCATGCAGCTGTTGTTTCCCACTGATCTCCTGAGATTCTCCCCCATATATGTGAAGTTCAAGAGTTGATCAAGGATTTAGGTGGAATTATGTGGAGATTTGGAGGCTCTCCTCATGCACCACTCTTTTCCAGAAGTTTCATTTTATTTTTCAGCTGCTGTGGAAGCCCATTTCCTGACTCCTTGAGCCAGGAAGCCAGAAGCTTTCTGTTTGACATCTAGATGTCTCATGTTATATAGACCATAGAGTGTCCTCAGGCAAAAACAGACTGAAGGCAATTTCCTTATTTCAAAGTTTGACTCTTCACTAGTTTCGAAATGCTTTTGGTTGCCCTCTATACCCTTAGATAGTTGGTTTTTAAGTATTTTATAAATGTTATCTGTGGGAGTGTTAGTCCAAAAGAAACTACTGTCTGATTTCAGAGTGGTTTGTACCATTGATTTTTTACCTCGATTATATATATATATATATATATATATATATATATATATATATATATATAAAATCAAATTATATATATTATATATACAAGAAACTTGATATTTTCTTATTAATTCAAAGAATTAATCTGCAGATTGTTCTAGATTTTTTAATGTGCACAATTATGCTATCTGTGTATAATGACAGTATTGTTTCTTCTTTTCCTTCAGTAACCCTTTTATTTCTCTGTTTTGCCTCATTGCATGGGCTGGCACCTCTAATACAGTATTGAAAAGAAATGGTTATAGAAAAATCTTCCATTTGGTCCATATCTCAAAGGGAAAATTTTCAGAGTTTAACCCTTGGGTACTATATTGTCTGTAATTTTTTAAATGGATAAACTTTATCATGCCAGGAAAATTACTTCTATTTCTAAGCACTCAAAGTATTTAAAAGAATTTATGAATGAATGGACATTAAATTTTATCAAGTACTTTTTTCATCCATCTATTGAGATTTTTGAATTATATTTTCTTTAACATGTTATTGTCTTGGTTTGTACTAATTGATTTCTAACATGTAATCAACTTTGCATTTTTGCAATAAATCCAATTTTGTAAGATTTATTATCCATTTTTATATGTTGCTGGATTCATCTTACTAGCATTTTGTTGAGGATTTTTGTATCTGTGTTCATGAATGAAAGAGAAATATAATTTACTCTGTACTATCCTTGTTGAGTTTGATATAAAAGTTATGCTAGCTTCATATAATGAGTTAGGAAAAGGTTGTGTATAATTGGAATTATTCTTTCCTTGAGTAATTGGTAGCACCTGCCAATGAAGTCATCTGGGTTTGTAGGTTGTTTTATAGGAAGACTTTTTTGACTTGTGCTCAAATTTATTTAATGGTCAGAACATAAGTTTTCCTATTTTTCTTGTGTCAGTTTTAGGAAGATGTATTTGTACTAGTCATTAAGCTGCTGCCTTTGATTTCTAAGTACACCCTTGCAGTTTCTGCTCTGTGATGGCAGTGTTATCACTCTGCTAACAACCTTTCTTCTTTGTCATCTGTGTTCCTGTTAGGTTCTGCAGTAGGGAATTCTAGAAGGAGATTGGAAGGTAATTTTGCTTTCTAATTTACTTCTGTACCTCTCTGCAATGCTCAACAAGATCATTTCCCTCCGGAGGCAGCAATTAGTTCTGTCCTTCAGCTCCTTTCAGTACGGCTAGATCCAGCCTTAGAGTGACCCTTCAGAGATACCACCAGTAGCTGGGCAGGGTCAGCAGCAGCAAACCTCTTCTGAGGTCTGGTTCCAGAGCCCTAGCTTCTTATTATGAGCTCCTGAGGGACTAGCAGCATTCAATTATACCCTCTCCTCAGTGGTATGAGCCCAGCTGCTTGAGGGTCTGCCTTCAAGCTTCTGTTCTGATAACCTCAACCTCTTCCTTTTGTCCCCCAATCCTAGCTGTGGTAGCTGCTTTCTTTAGTTAATAGTAACATGATAGCTCAATGTTTTCTTTTTGCTTTCTCAGCCCTCCAACACTTGTGTAATTAATTAAATTTTTTTCTGTTGCTATTCCTACTGTGATCTGCTTTCCTGATTGGACACCGGCTGGTATAATATTGGTAATGGAAGTGTTTAGAAGAAAAAGACCATCAAAAGTGTCTGGGCCTGCTCTCCCCCCCCTCCCCCACTAGCTTTGAACACGATGTTGAAACCCCTTGCCGATGGCAGATGGGTTACTACTAATCCATAGCGTGCAATGATAATATGATAAAATTGTCACCTACGATTGACTGCGATAAAATGCTTATTGTACCAAGGGTCTTGAGGACCAAGTAGCTACTGAACTTGACTAATGCAGCAACAATAATAACCATTAGAACTGTAACATGGAATAGACGCTTCTAACTGCACTGCAGAACTCGCATATAGACAATGATAAGTTTAAATTTGTAACTCCGATGTTCATACAACCAGGATGTTTTCATAGTGAGCCAAAAAGAATCTGTTTCCATGTACAAGGCAAGTCATGGTGAATATTACGCTTGGAATTTAGTCATGTTGTAGAATCATAATGTAAGCTGAAGTCACAGACACACACAGTTTCTGCTTGGGTTCACTTGTTTGAAACTGAGGTTTGAAATCCCAAGTCTCTCTAAGCCTCCCCTGTTAGAGGAAGCAGCCTGCTCTTCCCTTTGTTGAAGACCCAGTAATAACCTCACCTAGAATAGGTGCCTTGTGAAGGTGCCTATCCTCAAGTCTCCCAGCCCCCATTCCTGTTTATCCTCCATCATAAATGTGAGATGCTGGTAATTTATATCAGCATAAAAGTGCATGGAACACATGTGGGAATGAATTCTAAGTGTGTCAGAATAAGGAGGACAGAAAATAAAACTGGATCAAACCAAATTCATTATATAGGTGAATGTAGCAGAAATGATGAATTAGAAGTGGCTCAGGAAATTAGTTTACCTGATTGCTGGGCTGAAATTTTCACTCAAAAATGGCCTATATTGAGTGATGTTGAAACATAATGTAGAAGATTGACTCCAAGTGTTTGATGAGATAGGAATATGGGAATGAATTTCTCGTATGCAACCTGCATACCCTTCCTCTACATTCTCACTATAGGCCCCAAGAGGCCCTAGATGTTCTTTTTATTTTTCCCTTTGTTAAGAGGAGAAATTGGAAAACACATTAGTGACAAGAACACCAGCATCTTTGAAAAGCATTATGGTCTCTTCCTCTGTACACACGAGGAGATGCAGCTCCTAGATATGCTCCCTAATTTCCATGGGGATGCTGGGAAATTTGTGGCTAAGAAGTAGCTCTTAACTGGTAGAGACAAGGTAGCCACAATCACTGATCACTGTAATGGGCAGGAGGGACAAAGAGGCAAACTGAATAACCTGCTGAGCTCTTTCACCATGACCAATTGATTACTGTGTCCTTAGGAATGAAATAGATGGGTAGGCTACTGAAATATTACTTCCTCTACAGAAACACGCTAGATCTGATGTCCAGGAACTTAATTTGACTGGGCACAATGCAGCCTTAGCTTCTTACTGTTCAGGCATAAGCCAGATCACTGAGCCTGAGCATCCTGAATGAAGGGGAGACTGGCCTCCCCTGAGGATGAGCCTGCAACCTTCTACAACCATATTCCATAAATATTCCTCTAAGCCTTTCCCAAAGGGACCTCTGGCCATTTACTAGACTTAGTGTGCACTGGGTAAGTGGAAATCTTCAGACCTTTCAGGGATTTACTACACACAGAATTGGCTCTCAATTGACACTGCTAACTGGGTCCCCAAATGCCACTGTGCTCCACTAGTCCAAGGGGGAACTACTTGGGATCAGGTGATAAATGAAGTTTTGGCATAAATCCATCTCACATGGGTGCATCTCTCAGTGCGCCCATGGGTCCTCTCTGTAGTTTTCCTCCTTATTCCTGAGTATATGCAAAGAATAGACATACTCAGCAACTTGGCAGAAACACCCCCTTGGCTCCCCAAACTTTGGAAAGAGGGCTCTTGTTTACTGCTGCTCTCTAGTAGTTTAGTCTTGACTTCCATATACATTGTAAGGTCCTGAATATAGTAAATCTCACTTAGCTGACTCTATCCTGCCATGCCACCCCCATTCCCTGTCAATGCTCAGGAGAGTACTTTAGTATTAGGTACTCAATATGAATTTATTGATAGTAGTTATGTGAAATCATATCAGCATCTTTAAGTATTTAAGAGGAGTAAACTACCTTGTGGGGTGGGTGGAAGAGAGACGGATGTTCCAGATAGAAGGCAAACTAACTAGTTTTAGGAAAGGAGTATGAGTCCTTGCTCTGGTATTTGCTCTTTCAGGGTCTGAGTCAGGCTCAAAAGTGCATTTATAGACACCTACTTTAATATGAGACATGTTATTTATATTTACAGTTTGAAATCTCATTCAATTTTCATGATATCACTCTGAAGTAGATTTTATAATCCCTCCTTCATGATGGAAGAAACCGGTTCTCAGGAAGGTTAAGCAGCTGGTTCTGAGTCAGTAAGTGGCTGGACAGAGGTCCAAACCCAGATTTTCTGATCAAAATAGTAGGTGTTTCCCACTGTACCCTAGATAGTTCTTTAGCAGGAAATTTTGTCTTATTTCTCTTATGCTAGAGATTATCACCTTTCTTAGGAAGAGTAAATACTTCTTGTCTCCCCAGCAATGATAATTTCAGCTACTTCCTTGACCTGGGGGGATGGGAAGGAGGAAGAAGAAACCATTTCTACTTTCACCCCTGGGTCATATATTGACCCGACACCTCTCTCTTTATACTGTAAAGCCCACAAAGATAAGTAAGGAACATTTAAACATGACTCTACAAAAGGATTGAGTATAATAAATAAAAGGGAGATAAACCCAGAAATTGACATGAAATCTGATAAATTGATAAATCTGAGATCTGGTTTGCCCTTCATTACTTCAGGCTGTGCTATCAGAGACTGTCTCCTTCATGCTTTTGGGTCTTTCTTCACAGGATGTTTGCAGCAAGCCCTCATCACCGCCTCTATCACTCCTGCCCCCACCCCTGCTATAGGCCACCTCTAAGATGTGACACCAAGGGACAAGCACAGACCTTCCGGTCCAGAAGGGCTTAGGGGAAGGAAGGTCTGTGTCCCAGTTGGTTTTCCCAATTGAAGTTTTCCCAGTTCCTTGGTGATCTGTCTCAACCATGGAGGTGTGGCCTTCAAGGCCCAGTTGGGAGAAGCTACTCAGGGTGACACAAGAATGCCCATAACTCATGTAAAATCCACATGCACTCTGCAAAGGATGCAGCACTTTTTTGGTACCTTGCCACATTCTTTGTCATGATATCCTATAAGGGAAATTATCATTTCTCAAGGTCAAGGACATTGAAATGGCATAGCTTGGACCAGATTCTCCTGGAGCATACATTTTTCCCTAAGAGTAAGTTAAAACAGATTGGGAGCTATACTGACTTTTTAGGACCATTAGTCACCCATTTTTGGCTTTGAAGCTTTGATATAATGGATTCAGGATTAGGATACTCTTTGACCTTAGAGACCATCAGTGGAACTCCATGGTGACCTACCTCCCATGCCCCTGGCAGGCCCAAGGAACAGGCAAGAGCATGACAGAAAGAAAAAGATGAAAGAAAAATGGGCAGCAAAGAAGAGAAAGCGGGGGAAAGGAGAGAAATAATAGGAATGCATAAATTGACTGGCACTTAGTATAGCACAGGGATGTATTCTTATTCTGGTTCTTTCTCTGGTAAGCGCAGTAAAGACAGAATTACAAGGAATGTGAAAAGTATTGCAATAAGCAAAAACAGAGTAAGGGTTGGGTACCTGGGTGGTGGATAAGGAAAATTTTCTGGAGGCACCATAGCAGTGGTGCTTCAAAGAAAGACTAGAGTTAGCTAAAAGGGGCTGGAAAGCCTCCAGGCTGGTGATGAGCTTGGGCAAAGGTGCAAAGGCATGATAGTATGAGATTCTCAGTTAATGTGGGATCCATGTGTGGGGGGCGTCCATCTCCAGGTGCCTGAATGGTGGCTTCCAGCACTTTTAGCAGAGACCACTGGTGGTCCACTCAAACATCTGTTCTCCGTTTCCTCCCTTATAACAAGTCCTCACTTTTAATGGGCTGTGTTGCTATCCCACTTGCAGTGATGTGTGGCTGTGTAACGGAGTGCTGGCCAGTGAGATGCAGGTGGCATTTATGGAAGGGGCTCTTGAAGGGAGTGATTCAGTTTGGAGGAGCCCATTGTGGTCCTTCTGCTTTTCCTCCTGACCTGTAACATGGATGTGATGGCTAGAACTCCACAGCCATCTCAATCCCTGAGGCGGCCTTGAGGATGGAAATCATTAGCTGGGACAGTGAAGCAGAGAGATGGAAACTTCTGTTTTGCTGAACATGGTATGCAAGCTGAGCCAGAGCTGAATTTCTCAGGATGACAGGGTTTTAAAAGGCTGTATGAGACAGAGAAACAGAAAGCCCCTAGGAAACAGCTTGGCACCATCCATTGTTACTCCACAATGCCCTCAGGAAGACTCATGAAGTGGCTTATTGAGAAATATACTCAAGAAAACAAGCTCTGTCTCTGGGAATATGCAGTAGGTGGGAGAGATCGTGCAGTGATTAAAAAAAAAACAATAACAAATAGTTAAGACAATTAAGCCTAAAAACAAGTTTCTGTAACACACAGAGCTAGGATTTAAACCCGGGTCTGTCATACTCCAAAACCCATGTTTTCCATAGAAAACACAGAAGGAGGCCCATGTTGATTCAGAGGATGGATGAAAGGTGGGATATCAAGGTTATATAAATGTCTTGAACCTTCCTAGAAGACATCAGGGGGACCCAGCTGATTTCCAGAAACAGATTAATCTCTGGGAATTGCTAGCTAACTTGATAGAATTATTTTCCATAGCTTTTTGATTGTTTGTTTTAGTGGTAAGGTTTCATACTGCATGTATTCAAACAGCTCTTCCCCCAGCCTCCCAACCATGTTTCTTGGCCTTGCTAGACTCCCTCCTTAAGTAACCTGGTGAAATCACAGAAGTCCTAAGAGTTTGCCTCAAAGCTTCCACAAGCAGTGAGGGAGCGTCTTGTCAGATATTCTGTTAGGAACTGACGTGTATGTGCATGGCTCTGTGTGTGTGTGCATGCACACCTGTGTGTGTGTGTGTGTGTATAGTGTGTGTGTGTGAGGTCTATATGAGAGAGAAAGAATTCAAGGAATTTAAAGGTCTGCTATGAAAGTAGGAAGACCTGGTCCTTAAAGCCTCTATTTCTGTTGTTTACTTCCTGGGAGGCAGGATTTGCTAACTTCCGCCTCAGCTTGCTATTCAGTTCTGCCAGACCTGTGACTTCTTTGCCTTGCAGAAGAGTCTTGCTGGCTCTGTGTCCTTGTTATCTTCTTGGGTCCAGGAAAAGACCAAGGAATCAGCCCTGGAAGGCTATCCAGACTTCCTGGCAACTCACTTTGCATTCATTCTTTCTTCCTACTTTCTTTCATTCTTCCCTTATTCCTGCTTCCATTCTTTGGGTGCTTGTGTTCAAATGTTGTCTTCTCAGGGAAATTTTCTCTGCCCAACCTGAGATGTCCATCTTGACCTTCTGACACTCCGAATGTCCTTCTCTCTATAGTCTTCCCCATAGCATACATCAACATTTGACATATATTTGACCTATTTACTTTATTGTCAAGACTCCCTTAGCTAGAACATCCCTAGCACCTAGGACAATGCCTGCCACATAAGCACTCAACAAATATTTGCTGATTGAATAAGTGAATAATGAACGAACATCCCATAGGTCTCAAGTATCTATTGGCAAAGGTATTAGTTAATTGCTATTTTATCATGAACCTCTTTATGAGGTTTCAGGAGAGAAAAGAAACTTATAACTTCTAAAATCACATAAATGAGCACATTGGGAAGTGAGAAGAGCACTGGATGAGTGTCAAGAGACATTGGTTTGCATCCTGACCATGTAAAGAACTAGCCGTGGACCTTGAAGACCTAATTCAACTCAGCACACCTTGCCATTCATAGATACGTTGTTTGTGAACAATCTTGAAGATCAATCGTTGTGACAATGTGTAATTTTTGTTGAGGCATGAACTTGAGTTAGCCTGAGTCTTGGGCAGACATTTCTTAATGTGGACTGTTTGCCCTCAAGGAGTTCACTGGTTAGTTAAGGAGATAAGACGTCTACCCATATTGAACACCAAGAGTGTGTGGCAGACAGAGTCCACTAGTCCCAGAAGTACTTCATGTTTTTTATTTAAGATTTTATTTATTTATTCATGAGAGAGAGAGAGAGAGAGAGGCAGAGGGAGAAGCAGGTTCCCCACTGAACAGGGAGCTGGATGCGGGGCTCAATCCCAGGACCCTGGGATCATGACCTGAGCCGAAAGCAGACGTTTAACAGACTGAGCCCCACAGGTGTCCCAGAAGTATTTCACATTTTTGAGAGAGCCCTGTGTCCTGGGGTAAATTCAGGAAGGCTTCATGTAGGGGAGATATTTTATTTTTTTTCCCCTCCAGGATCTATAGAGTTTGCCTTGTAGGTAGAAGGAAAGATGAAAAGGACAAAACAAGCAAAGTCTTAGAGATGTGAATTAATCTGGTAGTGTTGATGAGGAGCAGAAGGATGGCAATAGGGAATTCCCTCTAGAGGAAGGAACCTGTATCAGGCAGGAGTGAGAAAGAAGTTGTACCCAGCTGGGGAAAGGTTTAAAATGCCAGGCTAATGAGTTTAAACTTAATGGAGCAGTATGGAGCAACTGGAGATCCTTTTAAAAATTTTAAAACTTTTAATGAAATATGTCATTTATACAAATACATACACACACATGTGTGTGTAAATATAAGGTATAAAGGTATAAAGAGCAAAATAAAATCTGCACCCCAATGTTCATAGAAGCATTGTTCACAATAGCTAAATCGTGGAAGGAGCCGAGATGCCCTTCAACAGATGACTGGATTAAGAAGATGTGGTCCATATATACAATGGAATATCACTCAGCCATCAGAAAGAACGATTTCACATTTGCAGCAACATGGACGGGACTGGAGGAGATTATGCTAAGTGAAATAAGTCAAGCAGAGAAAGACAATTATCATATGGTTTCACTCATTTATGGAACATAAGAAGTAGGAAGATTGGTAGGAGAAGAAAGGGAAGAAGAAAGGGGGCGTAAACAGAAGGGGGAATGAACCATGAGAGACTATGGACTCTGGGAAACAAACTGGGGGCTTCAGAGGGGAGGGGGGTGGGGGAATGGGATAGGCTGGTGATGGATATTAAGGAGGGCACGTATTGCATGGTGCACTGGGTATTATACGCAAGTAATGAATCATGGAACTTTACATCAAAAACTAGGGATGTACTGTATGGTGACTAACATAATTTAATAAAAAATTATTATTAAAAAAATCAGTGTACTCTCTATTCCCCTTAAAAATTAGAACAAAATCAATATTCCTGAAGCCCTTCTGTGTTCTCCTTTTCTATAGTTACCTTCCTTGTTCCCCAAGAATGCCCATTATTCTGAATTTTATATTCATCATTCCCTTGCTTTTGGGGTTAATTTTATTACATACATATTACACTTTAAATTTGTATATTATATAATACCATATACAATATGTTTATGTTATATTTTAAACTATATATTTAATTTATATACATATTATCATTTGCATGGCCCACAGTTCCTTCTTGCATTGCTTTGTTTTCTGGGATTATTTTACTTCCTAAATTCAGTCCTTCAGTGAGGATATCTTGGCAGAAAACTATTTTTTTTTTAATCTGAAAGGAACTTGAATTATAAATCTTTTGGATACACTGTTCAAGGCTGACAGTTTTTTTCCCCCCAAACACATTGAAGATATTATTCCATATACTCTGACTTCCATTGTCACAAGTGAGGAGTCTGTTGCTAGTCTAATTATTGATTTCTTCTTTTGTATTTTTATTTTGGGTAATCAGTCTTTTGCATGTTTAAAAAGATGTTTTAATTGGCTTTGCTGTTCTGTAGTTTCACTACAAGGTGCATAGGTATGCATTTCGTTGCATTTATACTGTGTATAGTTGTGTTTCCTTTATGTATAGATTTATGTCTCACATATTCTGGAAAATTCTTAGTCATTATCACTTGAATATTGTCTCTCTTTCAATTTCTGTTTCTATAACTTTAATTGAACATGTGCTATGCCTTCTACTCCATCCTTTATGTTTCTTGACCTCTTTTTCATTCATATTTTCCATCTAACTGCATGCTAGGTTCTGCATAAATCATCAGCTCTCTTCCACTTCACTCATTTATTCTTCAGAGGCGTCTAGTCTGATGTTAAACCTTTGCTTTGAGTTTTTAATTTCAATGATTGTATTTTGAATTTCAATTAAAATTTTTTCCTTGTCATTTTTGCACCTTTCTTGTGCTTTGTTCATTTTCCCAACTTTTATCTATTTTCTTTAGACACTATGTAATTAGTTATATCATAGTCACTCTCTGATAACCCCATATTCAAATTTTGAGGGGGTCATTTTTCATTTGCTGATGCAGGCTTAAGGTAGCTTGTTTCTCCTTTTGTTTGATAATTTTTTGCTTGAGCTCTTATTTGCTTGAACATAATCTATGGGATCTATGTTGAGGACTTTTTTCCCAGAAGGGTTTATATTTGTGTCTCTTTGGAACTGGGTCACTACCAAACTTGGACAACTTTAATTTATCAGCTTGCGGTTTCTTTTACATGTGGGTGGTATGAATTCAAACTCCTGACCTCAGTAAAAACAGATCTAGGTTATGAATTCTAAAGGAATATTATTTTATATATATGTATAAAATACGTAAAGTCACCACAGAGACATCTTTCTTTTGTTAGAAGGCTGTATTTTTTTCTTCAGTTTGCCTTTTCATTGAGGATATAGCTTTACGTGGAGGTCTTGGGTTTAGCTCCTCAACCTTGAGTAAAGTCAAGGCCTAGCCTCCCATTTCCTATTCACAATCAAGCCACATAAATGAATTAATTAATGAGTTAGTTAATTAATGAGCAGAAGATATTTTAATTTTAATTTAATTTTTTATTTTAGTTGACACACAATGTTATATTAGTGTCAGGTGTACAACATAGTGACTCAACAACTCTGTATGCTATGCTATGCTCACCACAAGTGTAGCTACCCTCTGTCACCATACAATGCTATTATGATACCACTGACTATATTCCCGTGACTTACTCATTCTGTAACTGGAAGCCTATACCACCTGCTCTCTTTCACCCAATCTGCCCATTTCCCCCACATCCTCCCCTCTGGCAACCATCAGTTTGTTCTCTGTATTTATAGGTCCAATTCTGTTTTTTGTTAGTTTATTTATTCATTTATTTTGTCTTTTAGATTCCATACATAAGTGAAATCATACGGTTTTTATATTTCTCTGTCTGACTTATTTCACTTAGCATAACACACCCCCTAGGTCCAACCATGTTGTCACAAATGGCAAGATCTTATCCTTTTTTTATGGCTGAGTAATACAGAAGATATTTTTAGAGTGCTTAGTCTGTCATGTTGTCAGGAGTAGAAGTGCCATTGTAGACTCTTACGAAGGGAAATAAAATGAGAAGAAAATGTCCTGGATTAGGAGTCAGAAGACATCTCAGTGTAGTCCCAGAGACAAAGATCCTAGGAAGCAACCGAGGAGGTGGAGAAAATGTGACAGCAGTGGGAGAAAAGTTGATGAAGGTAAGTTGATTGATGGGTTACTGCTGTGGGTGATTGGCTCTCAATAGGACCCTCTGTGGGGCCATACAGAATGCACCTCAGGACTGTGTTCCCAAGGGATGGGCAAGACTTATATTTATATACCAATTCACATCCTACTGGTGAGGTTGCTCTTTGGGGTGTTAAAGGCCCAGCACCTCTCCTTCTTTGCACACAAGCTAAGCAAGCTCCCGGAGCACTACAGAACACCCTTGGGCGGTGAAGCAGAGAGAGGTGGACTGGGGGCGGGGGGAAGCCATCAGTGTTCCCAGGAGCTGTCGTCTGAGGCTGCAGGTACTCAGAAGTGGGCTAAGGGAATAAGAGGAAGGCCATCAACCATGTCTGCTACAGAAGACTAGAACTGCAGTCTTTTTTTCTGGACCTAACTATAATTTTGCAAAATACCGAGAACTACAGTGTTTAAGGAAGATTAATACAATAACAGTACAAAACAGGAGGGTTGGCAAACCGCAGCCCATAGGCCAAATCCAGCCTGACGCTGTTTTGTAAATAAAGTTTTATTAGAACACAGCGACTCCCATTCATTCCTATTTGTCTATGGCCGCTCTTATAGTAGGATAGCAGAGTTGAGTAGTTGTAATAGAGATTGTATGGCCCATGAAACCTAAAATATTTATTATTTTGACCTTCATGGAAGAGGTTTGCTGTCTCTGATTTAGAAGAATTGACTAGGAAGAACTCCATTGGTAGGGAGACAAATTTGGAAACTCCTGTAGATTCTAAACCTGAAATGAGAAGGGCCATGGCCAAAGTCTACACCTAGTGCCTAGTCTACACCTATACTTAGCACTCTTTGAATGTGGAGAATTAGAGTGAAAGGATTTTAAGAACAGCTGCAGGGTCTTGAGTCTGGGAGACCCTGAGAACTGTGGGGTCAGTGTTAGACATGAGGAAGTTAAGACATTTTTGGTAGGGGCAGAGAGATGGTGAGGAGAGGATGGTGTGGAGTTGGGTTCAAGAAGAAGTCATACGGGCAATCGAAATGTCCAGTTTCTAAGTCAAAATACAGCACTAGTTGGAAGTTGGACATGGACTGGGCCACCCATGGGCCTAAGCATAGGGATAGCTCACTGAAGCACTGGGAGGCAACCCAGTCCAACCTGTTTCAGGGATTCCACCCTCAAGGCCTATAGCCATCTACCATCTGTGTTTTGGGGATCCAGATGTGGGGACTCTCCCGAGAGGAAACAGTCTAGTTTCAGCTAGACAGCATGAGAGCAACCAGATCTGTGACTCTCAAGTGAACTTGGTTTTTCCCAAGCTTTTGTGACTTGAGAACTTGCCACACCACATAAGAACACACAGCAGCCATCGGGATGAAGACAGGCCTCTGCTGTGTCTGAGGCTTGTCCTAACGCAGCCGATTCTTCCCGTTCTTTAGCAGATGCCGTGGCGATGGGCGGGTGCCCTGTGAAGAAGCCCAAGGCATGTAGAAAAGCCTCCCGGCCTGTATTTGTCAGTGGCACAGAGCAAGTGGGTCAGGGTTCTGATCCGGGGCATTGAAAACCTGGGCATCTTACTAGTATGACTAGTGAGGGCCACGCAGGCAGGACACGGAAGGAACTGTAGCGTGCTGCCACAATTTCAAATCTTCAAAAATTAGTTTTAAAGTTTAACTAAACAGTAGGGTTTTGTTTTTCTGATATTTATCAGGTGGACAGATCTTTTATAAGGAAAGGACAGGGCTTGGAGGAAGACCTGGGTTTGAGTCCCAGCTTTGTCATTTGCAAAGTGTGTGACCTTAAGAAAGTGACTTTGTTGGTTCCCAGTTTCCTTCTCTGTTAGGTGGGGATGGTTGTCAGTGAGAAGTACGATATCGCATATGAAAGGGTTTTGTAAATGTCAAGTATTGTTCAGACTCTTGTAAGAATGAGAAAGTATGGCAAGGTAGAATGATGATTAACTGCTCTTAGAGGTGACAGTTATCGTGCAAGACTGCTGTCTAGGTCTTTCCATTCATTCTCCCATCCAGTCCTCACAGTCACCTATGCGATGTGGGTGTTACTACATTTTCCCTATTTTACAGATAAAAACTGAAGCTTAGAGATTTCAACCAGCTTGCAGAAAGAAGTGAAACCCGCAAGTCTAAAATCTGACCTGGCCAGTGAAGCTGGCCGCATGGACAGAGCCCCAAGTGGTTCCCTGGTATGGTGGCCGAGATGCAGGACCTCGGCCTCAGAAACTCGATTGCTAGTAGATTCAGGGGTGAACTGGACTTAGGGATCTATTTAACCTAGCTGACTCATAAAAGCTTGATAGATAACATTTAGGAGGTCAACTGATTAATTTGCGAAGAGAAACATATCTAATACACAGACTGGTTCTCATGTTAGCCAACAGATCAGTGAGGCTTTTCTTGTTGGGAAGACAAATATAATTATATAATCAACAGGTTGCTGGGTAGGGGTGAAATCAGAGCACAACAAATTGCTAATAGTAATAATTATAGCAATGACCGTAATAATAACAGACATATTGATTACCTACTATGTCCCAGGCACAATGCTGAGTGCTTTGTCCAATTCACTGCATTTAATTTTTATACAAAACCTCAGTTCTGTACTATTTGGTCCCCCTTCTACAGGTAAGGAAAGTAAGATACAGCAAGATTAAGGAGCTTACCCGAGCCCATGCACGTAGTAGGTGGTAGAGCTGCGATTTGACCCCAGCCAGGCACTCCGCTGCACTGAGGAATGATTCGCTTCCTAGAAATAGTGCCACATGGAAGGAGTTCTATCCCATGCCCAGAAGGAAAGCCAGGGTGGATGTTTATGTAGTTGTGGAAGGGAGCTGGTGATAAGGCCCATATGGGAGGCCAAACAGGGAGAGAGCAGGGAAGGCTCTTGTGATCAGGAAAGGCTGCACGGAAGGGGGATGGGGTGGATGGGGCTTGAGACAGGCCTGCAAGGGTGAGCAGGAAGGGCAAGATTCATCAGAAAAGAGCAAGTGGAGTGGGCAAGAGTGTGGACAGGGCATGTGCAAAGCCCATCTGCATGAAGGACTTGGGGAGCAGAGGGAGGAAACACTAAAAGTATTCACGGGGAGAGGCTGTGGGTGAACCTTGAATGCTGATGTGGGCTTTTATCCTGATTTTGCAAATGTAGATGGCTCCGTGCTCGCCTACATTCCGCAGCAAGCGCCAGCTCCCTGCCAAGCATTGCATGGGGGTGTCGGGGATCGAAATGTTGCTGAGGTCCAGGCCCTACCTACAAGGGGCTCCCAGTTTAGCAGCACAGCAGGCAGGACCCAGCCGAAGAGAACAGGAATGCAGGGCAAGGAGGGTCGCAGAGTGAGAACTGGGCAGCTGGGGGGTCCAGATAGACCAATAAGGGGTGCCGTTCCCATGGCAACCTGAGAAACGGGGCTTGAAGAATAAGGAGCCATAGACGGTCAGGGAGCAAGGCTGGAAAGGTGTTTTAGAGCGAGTGACAGCAAGAGCAGAGGTGTGACATTCAGAAAGAGGCTACGTGCCCATGGAACGGGGAAGGTGTGGCGCGGCAGGCTCCAGGGCCTGGGCAGAGAGAGGGGAGAGGTGTGGGCAGAGAAGTGGGGTTCTTAATCACTCACCCCAACATTGACTGAGCTTCCATCGGGGCAGAGCACAGGGCTAGATGGGGTGGGGCACACAGATAAAGCAGTGATAGTCCTTGCCTCCCCCCTCCGGGGGCCCATCCATCCAGGAGGGCCAGAAGACCAGATGAGGGCTTCTCGGGGGAGGAGTGCCACATCTGGCTCGTATTGTTTTCTTCTCAGGGCAGAGAGCAGCGTGCCTGGCACATACTAAGTGCTCATCTGTTGTTCCCTGAAGGAATCAATGGACATAAATAATTTTCGCGCAATGCGGAAACGGATGCACGCTAAGCGATGGTGCACACAAAGGGAACAGTGGTCAGCTCTGACAGCGGGAGTCTGAGATCTCGGATTCAGGGGCGATGGGGGATGACCCGGGCCGTCTGGGGGAGGGCCCCCATTTGAGCGCTCCTTGCCGCTTGCCCTTTGCTTCTCCTTACTCTGTCGTCCCTCCCCTTCCTGCCCAAGTGGCCTGGGACTGAAAATCAGCCTGGGCAGCACCAGAAGAGCTTTGCACACGAGATTAAAAGCAAATCAAAGAAGAAAAATTGTGGCTCGGTTTATGTCTTCCTAATTAAAACCCCGCCAGTCTCGCTTCTTTTTCTTTCCAGCTAATGTTACACTAACGAGCTGAGTTTAGTGGCATTTATGTAGATAAAAGTCCCAATGATTGATCTCAATGGCTTGTTAAAATTAGTTTCAGTCCACCATATTGATTTAATTCCATTGCTTGAAAGTGCTAATTAATAATGATAATAAAAGTGTCTCGGCCCATTATTATCAGTGGGCAGGAGGGGGTGGAGTGGGGGGGAGAACTGCTGTTTTTAGTGTCACTTACTTTGTCGAAGGGTGGCCTTTGAGAGCTGGCTGAGGGGACAGGAGGCTGGGGGTGGGGGCAGAAAGGGGTGGTTCCATCTCTGTCTGGTGTCTGGCAGGTTCCTTGCAGTGGTATTCTAGGCTGCGGGAAGGGGTGAGGGAAGGGCGGGTGCGCAGGTCCCCAGGAAGCATTGAGCTCTGCTCGTCCCCTGCCTTCTCCACCCCTCCAGAGATGGGGGGGCTGCTTGCCTGGGTGGTTCTTGAAGGAGGTCAAGGGTTCAAACTTTAGACTCTTCTCGAGGGTGACGGAAGCTGGAAGGGATCAGGTCAAGGGCTTGTCGCTTAGTTACCATTGAGCAGTAGACAGCTTGGGTCTGGGAACCTCCGTCACCCCAGACCCTGTCCTGCAGGAAGCCTGGGAGGGGAAGGAGGGATCTGGGGGCAAGAAGGTCAACTGATGAAGACTCCCATGGGTGGGGAGGGAAGAAGGATTTTGGAGAGCAAAGGCAGAAAGTGTCCAGGGAAAAGGGAGAGTTACAAGTGTCTTCCAAATTAATTAATTAATTAAATTTTAAAGACGTCTTTTTGAACATTGGGGTGCATATGGCCCTTCTCTTCACTACGTCTTTATCTTTGGGGTAAATACCCAGTAGTGCAATGGCTGGGTCATAGGGGAGCTCAATATGTTCATAGCCACTCTGTCCACAATAGCTAAATCGTGGAAGGAGCCGAGATGCCCTTCAACAGATGACTGGATTAAGAAGTTGTGGTCCATATATACAATGGATATTACTCAGCTATCAGAAAGAACGAGTTCTCAACATTTGCTGCAACATGGACGGCACTGGAGGAGATAATGCTAAGTGAAATAAGTCAAGCAGAGAAAGACAACTATCATATGGTTTCTCTCATCTATGGAACATAAGAACTAGGAAGATCGGTAGGGGAAGAAAGGGATAAAGAAAAGGGGGTAATCAGAAGGGGGAATGAAGCATGAGAGACTATGGACTCTGAGAAACAAACTGAGGGCTTCAGAGGGGAGGGGGGTGGGGGAATGGGATAGGCTGGTGATGGGTAGTAAGGAGGGCACGTATTGCATGGTGCACTGGGTGTTATACGCAACTAATGAATCATCGAGCTTTACATCGGAAACCGGGGATGTACTGTATGGTGACTAACATAATATAATAAAAAAACATTAAAATTAAAAAAAAAAGACGTCTTTTTGCCTGAGATAACGCCTTATGCCCCTGGAAAGGATCCTCCCAGCCACTCTGGGGAATAGGGTGTGGGGGTGAGGGGAGGGTGTTCCTGGGAATGAAAACAGCTCCTGGAGGAAGGAGCAGCTATTCCAAGACAACCGCAGAGGCTTTGTGGCAAGAAACACCTCCCCAGTGCTGGCGGGAAATAAGAAGAAGGGAGAATGGCCCCTGGGATTTGGCTGCCCCTCCCCCCACCAGCACCTAGTCCTCTGGGGTTCACATGGAGACCACCCACCTGACTCTCTCTTTCTCTCTCTTCATGCCCCTCTTTCTCTAACCCCACCCCCACCCGCATACACGCACCCCCCACAGACGCATGGTGGAGAGGTCCAAGTTTCATTAATTATGCATTATTTGCATTTTGGAACAGGTAGAAGCCTGCTATTCTTCCTCTGTTGAACTTTTTGACCATCAGGAGTCCATGGATTACACTTTGAGAACCAAGGAGGTAGTGGAAAGAGCCTTCAGGTTCCAGAAGGTGTGGGGGAGTAAGTGGGATGAGAGAGGCACGGGTTTAGGACATACAGCCTCTAGAGGTGAGGGGCCAGCGACCTGCAGAAATAGCCCAAGAGCCCACATGAGGCCTGAGACACCTGACGACCAAGAGGTACCCGTCGTTTTGAGGCAGGTTCCGCATCAGCCAGTAGCTGCCCCCTTTCTGGGCTGGCCTGTGGGGTAGGAATACATCTATTGAAGGCAGAAGTCTGTACGAGATGTAGCTGCTGGCTCTGGCAATTCTGAGCATCACAGTCTGGAATGTAATATCCAAAGATCCACGCGATACACGGATATTCGTGGAGACGTGCTTTATTGAAGGACCTATGAAGCACCCTCCCTACCCACAAAAAGATTAATTGAAAATTCACACTATAGAATCAAGCTATATATGATTTTACTCTACAGTTAACTCAAGCATAATTACATGCAATAATTATACTGTGTAGTTCTGATATTAATTACAATCCATTCTCATTAAGGAATTAACCAAACCATGTGTGGCTGGGGGCAGGGCGGAGGAGATAGTTTTTATTACGATTTACTCTCAATTTTCCCTCTTTTAGGTTACGCTATTCTGCTGGCTCCTGTGCCCCAGAGGTTTGGGTCGGGATATTATTGTGTTTCTGGTATCAAGGTCCTCATTGCTAAGCACAGAAAATCATCTGTCTCTGTTCACGCGATTCTTCCAGGTTCACTTCAGAATCTTTACCAGCCATGCTCCTTAGGAAGGGCGCTTCCTCCAATATAATCAGCCAAATGCCAACTACTAGCTTTACTTGATATGGGATTTCTATTTGAATGATCCTAGCTTTCTGTTCCCGCCTGCTGTTCCCGTCTTCAGCACAGTGCCCTGCACAGTGATAGGGTGAAGGGGTTTGAGCTTAACTCATTTTGGGGGAAGAGTAACTTCCAGATTGAGTCCGAGCTTAGAATAGATTGCCTTTGGTAAAAAATATGGGGATCCATATGCTTCCTTGTAACACTGTTAAGCACCCTCCCTGCTTCAACTCAGGAATATTACTGTTAACTATTTCATACACATGTTTGGATGGGGTAACAATGCACACAGTTGGAATGTGGGTCCTGGTTGGGAATCGTAAAAGTAATCCATCCATTTTGTTTTGTTTCGTTTTTAAGTAGAAGCCATTATTTATGTTTCCTAGGGTCTGGAAAGCCCAATGGAATGTTGGAGAACACCATGCACTCTCTTATCCTGGTACCCTACTGTTCCTTTCCATATTCTTTTTTTTTTCTTTTTCCTTTTCCTTGTCCTCTTGTGTTTCTCACTTTGTCTTTCTTCCTCTGCACTCCCAGCCTGCTCATCCTAGCTGCAGCTGACACCTGAGAATGATCAGGTGGTCTGAATGGACCATGGGAGTGAAAGCAAGCAGTAGGGTGGGGAGGTTGTTTTCTCGTTGAGACTCCTGACATCAGGAACGGCCGACTCCGCTTGTCCCTCGTGGCGTGGCTTGGGCGGCAGCTGGGGCTTCTCAAGGGGACTCAGTGACTTCCAGTGGTAAGTTGGGACTGGACAGTTACAGGTTTCTAGTCAGAGACGCGGCGCAGATCAAGAGGTTCCTACTCAGAGTTCAGTTTGGAAGTCTGATGGCCTCGAGCCCGGAAGTGAAGCATCCCTGACCGTACTGAGTGGAGGACACGGTGAATGGTGCCTGGCATGGAGAGTTGGAAAAAGACCAGGGCCTCCGCCTGGGGTGGAGGGACTGTTTAATCCTCAGTGCGTGTGCACACGTTCAAGGGGCGTGGTGCGGGGGAGGGGTTGGTGAAGCGAGTTTCTGCAACAGCCAGAGAGAATGATTTAAAAATATCATCTAATTGTTTATGAAGGTGGAAACTTGAATTCGTCACCTGATCCATGGAGTAAATCCTGGGTGGGAAACTGGAGGCAAAGAAGGTCAGGAGCGTGGTTACTATGGAAGAAGAGTGGGGGGCAAGGAGCCGGCAGGGGGTGTGCGTGAGGCAAGACAGGCCAAGACTTCGAGGCCAGAGCAGAGTGATGGGCTGGGGGGCGGCTGCACAGTGGGGCCAGCCTGAGTGGTGGCAGAGAGTGGAGGCATCTATGGGCTAGGGTACTTGGCACTTGAACCGCATGGATGTGTGTAGTGAATCGAGTTGGAGCCCCAGTCTGGGATGTGTGCAGAGGGGATGGCAGCTCAGGGGCTGTGCGAGCACCAGGGGCTCCCCTGGAGCCTGGGTGTGGTTGGACACGGAGGGGAATGCAGACAGGGGTGGGGAGGAGCCGTAGGGAGGAGAGAAGAAGGAAGTTCAGTGGGCTAGCAAGGGTGGCTGGGCCGTGGGTTCTGGAGCCCGCACTTCTGACCCACGAGAGCCTCCGGTGCGCACCTCTTCTGAGTTCCAAGCCCAGCGATGTTACGTTACGTTCACAGCTCGTTAGCTTGAAATCAGCCATGGGGAGACTATGAATACTGTAGAGTGGCAAATGCCACCAATCAGGGCCTTTTCTCCCCCGGAGAGCTGGTGTTCAATATTTACCAGCATCCTACTGGGAGCAGAACCTATTTCGTGCCTCCCTAGTGTTAGGGGCGGGGGTACTGGTGCGGGCTTTATTCTGTGCTATTAGCTCAGACGCTGCCCAGACCGGAGTCTGTGTCTGAGGAGCTGGGAGAGAGAGAAGCAGGGGAAAGGGTAGAGGGGGTTGGCACCAGATCTGACAGCTGCAAAGTTGTCACCAGAGGGGGTGCTAATGAAGGCTGATGAAAGTAGCCATCAGCAGCCCCACTTTTTTTAGCCTTTTAGCCTGGCTCTGGGTGTGGCATGCGGGCACTGTCACACTGTGCTGGGTAGTGAAAATGGATACAGACCTGTTGAAAAACAAATTGGCACTGGGCACCCTGAACTTACAACACGAATAACCTCTGACCCAGTAATTCTCCTTCTGGGACCCTGTCCTAAGAAATTAATCCTAAACACATTCTCATTTTTTTCAAACCTATGATGCAAAAAAACCCCAGCTTTATTTATATTAGCAAAATTGGAAATTAATTTGAAATTCATCTAAATGTCTCACTGTAGCAAAATGGTTAAGTAATCTATGGCATATAGATTACTTAGTAGATTATTATGCAGTGATTTAAAAGGATGTGAAGAACATGTATGAAAAATGTGGAAATGCTTATGACAAGCGGAATACAAAATTCTAGAGGAGCGGTTTTCCGAAGTGTGTTTTTTGGAGTCCTACACACGTGTCAAATATATTTGGGAAACACTTGGTATCATAGGCCCCACTCAGGACTTCCTGATGTACAACAGAAAAGGTTCTGAGAAGTTCTGTGGTTTGACCTACTGCTTCTGAACTTATTTCACCCCATAGTCCTTAATCCAACCAACATCTACTATCATCCACGAGCATGAGAGTTCTGCAAAATGGAGTTTTGGGAAATGATGACACGCTGAATGGTTATAATTGCATTAAAATGTCCATCAGAATACAGAGAAAAGACTGGAAGAAAAAAGTGACAAAATGCAAGTAGGGACCACGGGTAGCAGTGAATGGGAAAGATTTTTTAAAAATCTTCTTTTGTGTGTACATTTGCCAAAAATTCTTTAATATGCATATATTATTCTATTAAAGAATTTTATAAAGGCCCCTCTCTAAGCAAGATTGTGTCTTTCTACAGTTTTTAACTGCAGATTGAGCATTTGTGCTTTCTTCCTGGTGAATAAAATGTCCATATAAGCCAGTAGGACATTTGGAAAGTGAAGAGTCCTATGGCTGATATTTATGATACCATGATGACAAGTTCTGGGTGTGATGCGGGTTTGAGGTCAACCTCATTCATCACAATGAAAAAGCAACAGTCTTTAAACAATGAGTAAACATCTACCCCGTTGCTGAAGGTGTGCCATCCTTGATTCAGAGGACTTGACCCATATTCCTTACTTACTCTTCATGGCGACCCCACAAAGTAGGTACTACTATTGTCCCCATTTTACAGATGAGTAAACAAAGCCACAGAGAGGTTAGGTAACTTGCCTGTGGTTCCAAGCCTTCTGTCTCCAGAGACCAGATTCTTCCTCAATACTCAGGGCTGCCTCCTGCCGAGGGGCCAGTGAAGACACGGTCTCCACGGACAGGATTTCATGGCTGCTGATTTAACTTAGACATGAAACCATTCCTGCTGGTGAGAGGGCTGTGGCCCTACCCCGTAGGGCTGGAAAGTGGGAACCACATAGGCCCTTCCCTTTTTCTGGTTATATCCTCAACTGTGTGAGGGCGGGGAAGGTGCAGACACAAGGAAGAGGGTATTTCGGCCATCAGGTGCCTGCGGAGTGTGGCGGATACAAGCCGCCATCTACAATCCAGTGACGTCCTGGATGTGAGAGGCTGAGGGAGCTCAGGTAAGGCAACAGGAGAAAAGGAACCCATTTTACACAGGTTTAAAAGCCAGTGATCCCAAGGAGATGACTGTGGGGTTGGTGAGTCTTTGATGGAGTAATCAAAGCCCATCGCTGGCTCTTTCCCCCTCGGAGGAATGGGGAGGACAGGCTGGGCACCGTGTCTGCCAGAAAGAGCCTCTCATTGGCTTGGAGCCTATTGTTCAATGAGCTCAGTGCCACCCGCCTACTTCGTCCTAGATCTTCCACTCTGGACTCCAGAATTCAAGGCCCTACTCTCTTCCCCTTGATACTCCGGCCTTTTCCCATTTCCCTTCAGCCGGTCAGCTCCAAACCGGATGCAGGCCCAGTTGGGGCTGACTCCAGGTTCTCACAGGATGGTTGCTAGCGGGTCCTGTGTTGTCTTACCAGATATTGTCCCATTCTACATTCATGCCTACCGTTCCCAACGGGTCTGTAACACAGCAGGCGCGATCCCACCACGCAGCAGAGCATTATTAGACTTGCCTGTTGAGTCACACCTGCCTTGTAACGCACTCTGCATCTGCTGTTCTCTTCCTATTACTTTCATTCTTTCCCACAGTTTCCACATCTTTATTCTTATTTATTTATTTATTTTTTAATGAAGATTTGATTTATTTATTTGTCAGAGAGAAAGCACAAGCAGGGGGAGTGGCAGGCAGAGGGAGAAGCAGGCTCCCCGCTGAGCAAGGAGCCCGATGACCCCAGGATCATGAGCTGAGCCGAAGGCAGATGCTTAACCAACTGAGCCACCCAGGCACCCCTTCCCTGTGGATTTAATGGTATCACTTGCCCCCCTTCTGATAGGTTTAAAACTTTACACTGATTACCACTGAACTTCATTGGGTCTATTTTGGACCAAGTACCCAGTTCGTCAAATCAACCTTTGTATTAACTTAAAATTGTGTTCTCTCTTTACAGCTCCTGGGCCATCGATGAGTCTTGCTTTCACAGATGGGTCTTTCCTAGAGCAAACTTTCTCTGCAAGCAATGCATTATCCGAATCGTTGGTGGCTAGACTGACAAGAAAAATGGAGCCAATATCACGGTAAAGGGGCATCAACAGCATCCTCCAGCTCCTTGTGATGCAGCGCGCTTGAAGTACAAGGAGGGTGTCAACTCCCCAGTCCACCGCCCTAAAGAGAAGAAAGCATGTTGAGATTGGAGAGGTACCATTGAGTGGCATGGCTTCTGGATGTGAAAACACTTTGGTAAGGAGTCTCACCCATTCCTTGAAGATGGGAGTCGTAATTTCGGGGTGTGGCCTGGTTGTGGTTTATTATTGTCATCCTGAATTTTTAAAACAATATTGTTGAGCAGAGAGTCTGAAGACCAATTATTGTTGCTTTGGTCACTAACAACAATAACAACAACAACAACAAAACATGTCAGTCCCTCAGTGGCTTTCCTTGCCCAGTTATGTAATATGTATAACAGAGCTATCCTGGACAATCCCACAGGGACACTGAGAGGATAAAATAGGACAAGATACTAATACTGATAATAGCAGCAAAAGCCAATAGTCACAAGTGCTTGCCCTGTGCCAGGTCCCAAGTGCTGTCTATTGAGTGCTCTAAGTAGATGCAGCGAGACCACGTCAATGAAATAATGTGAGTTACCCTGTATTCCATCTGCTACTCTCTCACTCCTGTTCCTTACCAAGTCCCGTGGATTCTCTTTTCACTATTCTTCCTTTCAGTTGTTGCTGTCCCATCAGAGAGAAGCCCCTTGTTTCTACTCACTGCTGCAATGGTTTGCTGGCCTCTGCCTCTCCCTGTCTCCCCCTCCTGCAGGATCTCCCACACGGACCGGCTAACGAAGTCACATCCATTAAACCATCCTCCACCACTTCCCACTATGATTCTTCCATGTTGTCCTACCACCTGGCCTGGTGTTTGGGACTCTCCGTAGTCTGACCCCAAATGACCTTTCCCATCTCCCACTGCTCCCCTCCGGGGCTACTTTGCCATAGTTTCCTGGATTCCCTTACCATCCTAGACCCCACTCTGTGTGTTCCTTCCTCCCGACCTGGGCTCCCCTCCTCTGCACCCGCACGTGCTGCTCTCCGACGTCACCTCTACCCATCCTTAGAGTCCAGCCCAAGCTCTTGTTCCCACACTACGTCTTCCCTGAACACGTCTGCCATCTTTTCTTCCACGGATACTCACCCCAGCGCTCCGTCGCCATCATCTTTGGTGTTGTCGTTTTGGGTTGTTATTTAATTCCTCTCCTTTTTTCGAATGTGTTTGGGCATCTGTATTCCTCCCTCAACCAGACTGTAAATTCCTTGATGATAGGAGTCATGAGGGTGTATGTATGTTCCGTGTAGAAGTCCGCACAGTGTCCAGTCTTTCGTGGACCAAAGTAGCCCATTCAATAATGCTTTGATCAAGGAAGGAATGCCAATATATAAATGTAGTGTCAAGCTCCAAAGGTATTAGTTTCCTTCTCATATTCATTTAAAGAAAAAAAAGAATCTTCCTTATAAAGTCAAATGGGAGAGCAAGCGGGTGAATGCGGCACACGAAGGCGAGAGAGAGGAAAGCGGCCTCGAACGGAGTCTTGAACGGAAACTTGAATAAAACCCAGGGCTTTGGTGCTCTAAGATGTTCTGGGGCTTTGCTTAAATAATTCAGAGTCTGGACTCCCCAGATAGTTAGGAGAGCTAACCAGTAGCAGGGTAGCTGAAGCATGCTGCAAAGAAATTACGCAGTGCTCATTACAGTACGGAACAATAATAACAATTATGATAATAACGATGATGGCGATGGCGATGGTGATGGAGACGCTGATGTTCAGGCAGCAGCCCCAGCAAAGCCCCCACCGTGGGAGGAGAAATCGGTTTCCTTCTTCTGGGGGAGAGAGGTCTGTGGCCACCGAGGTGGCGCAGGGCCCCGGGGCTCCCTGGGCCAAAGGGGCCACGAGGGCCTGGTTGGGGAGGCTGGCCACCAGGCTTCCGGCTGGCAGAGGGGAGGGAAGGCATTTCCAGTCCCTTTGGTCTTGACTGAAAACAAAGTGAGGGTCCCTGAGTTCTCCTATAAACGGTAATGATAACACAATTATCATGCAAAACAAAAATTAAGTTTAATGGTGCAAAGCCAGGGTGTACTGGGGAGGTAATTCATATTAATTATGTTTGGATTAAAAGCTTATTTCTTTTGTTAGCATCTGCAAGTAGAAACTTAGCTGTTAGAAAAAAATCCGCATATCATTACGGTCTCTTATGGAGGAGCAGTGTTGGACTTAATGAAGCATCCCTACTCTCTTCAAGCTCCTGGAGAATGGTAATATTTCACATTTTATGAAACACAGAAGAAATAAATTACAGGTTTAATGATAAGAACTACTTGGACTCATAATGAAATCTGATTGGCCAGTTAATCCACCGAGACTCTCAGATGCGAACCATCCAAAAGGGGTAAAAATGATGAAAAATGAAATTAAATGGAAAAACCTTCACCCGCAGCCTCTTTTGTGAAGGCTGGGGAAGCGCCGAGCAGCAGGAGAGGAGCCCCGGGGCTGAGGAGAAAAATCGCTTTCTGGGGTGTGGGAGAGCAGAACAAGGAAGGGAATGCCCTCCTGCCCTCCCCAGATTTCCTATGGAAATGAAGTATGGAGATTTTCTGTGGGAAGAAAGGGAGGAGGAAAGGAGGAAGGCCAGTTTCCCTGGTGAGAAAGCTGCTTGGACCCTCAGCAGGGCCTGGCCTTGCTTGAGAAAGGCCAAGTCTGCCGGAAGGGTAGCTGGAGTTGGGCTGAGTCGATAGCGTTTTCCACAAACAAGGAAATATTTTGCTAAAGGTGGAAAGTAAAGGTGTCCTCTTTTTCTAAGTGCAGGGGGCACTTCTGGGCCTGAGGTATGTTCCCCTGAGGGAGTCAAGGACAGTCCTCCCTGCAGGCCCCGCTGGGTCCCTGCGCACCTTTCCTGGCTCTGCTTTTGTTGTTGGCTGTCTCTGTGGCAACTTGGGAGTGGGCCCATCTCCATTTGGTAGAGCTGCGAGGACTGTCTATTTCTTTCTTTCTTTCTTTCTTTCTTTCTTTCTTTCTTTCTTTCTTTCTTTCTTTCTTTCTTTCTTTTTTGTTAAATTTATTTTCTTTTCTTTTTTCTTTTTTTTTTAAATTTTATTTATTTGAGAGAGAGAGTGCCCAAGTTGGGGGGGGAGGGGCAGAGGGAGAAGCAGACTCCCTGCTGATCTGAGCAAGGAGCCAGACACGCGGACTCTACCCCAGGACCCTGGATCATGACCTGAGCCGAAGGCAGACGCTTAACCGACTGAGCTGCCCAGGCGTCCCAGGACTGTCCATTTCACTTTGAGAGACAGCGGGGCACAGCAGAAAGAATTTGGGCTTTGGAATCAGACAGGCCTGGGTTTCCATTTTTGCTCTGACGATCATTTGTCACGTGACCTTGGACAGGATGTCTTACTTCTCCGACTTAGGTTCCTCATCTGGAGACCAGGAATGTTGTGAAGCTTCAATCTGAATAATAAGAGTGAGAATTATATATGTGGAGGGCTTGAGACATGCTAGGTGCTCAGAAAATAACCATGGCCACTCCTACTATTACTGTTGTAAATATGAGAAAAGCTTCTTGTCCCGGGTGTGGCCTGGAAATCAGCACATGCGCACAAACCCACAGGAGAATCAGAGAAATAACTGTATAGGAACGTAAATGACCGTCCCAAGAGCTCTGAATCCTCGGGTCACCAGCAGGGCCATCTCCCAGCCATGGCATGGTCTTCCTACAGTCCATACGTGTAGGAAGTCCTTGAAAAACTCATGTTTTAAAAAAAGATTTTATTTATTTATTTAGAGAAAGTGGGGAGGGGAGAGAGAGAATCTCAAGCAGACTCCATGCTGAGCATGGAGCCTGATCTGGGGCTCGATCCCACAACCCTGAGATCATGACTTGAGCTGAAATCAAGAGTCAGATGCTTAATCGACTGAGCCACCCAGGTGCCCCAAGACTCAGTTTCGATATCAGGAACTATATGGAACCATATGATTGGATGGAACCATGTGGAAACTGGAGCTAAATAAGACTTCTTCCATCCTCAGCTCTCAGGTTGCAAACCGTCCTTACCACCAAGCTCACCCCTGATGATGAAGTCCATAGGTAGGGGATGGGGGTGACTGTGCAGGGAGAGGGGAGCACTCATGGCGCTAAGTCCCCCAGGTCTTTGCCATCCAGTCATAATGCAGAGACCATACACAGTGCAAGGTGGCTGACGTAAATTCTGAGGACTAGAAGCGGCGGTTCGATCAGTACATTGGGCGGGGCGTACTGGGTAGGAGGTGAGGGTGTGGAATAGAAACTTTGCTGAGGAAAACAGAAAAGTAAGTTTCTGGAGCACCAAATTATTGGACAAGGCAGGTCCCAGCTCAGAATGTGGCTGTTGCCCTGTGACACAGTGCTGCACTCCAGGGATCTTGGAGAGGCGCTGAAGGGCCCTGTGGATTTCTGGGAAGTTCTTGTAGGGTCCCGGCCTCAGGAGCTTCCTGGCGCTGCCTTGTTCCGGGTCTCCCCCGGCTTGGTGGTCTGACACAGCCCCTCTTAATGGTAGATGCCCAAGCTGGATCTTGGGGATCCCCTGATCTTGCCCCTTCACTGCACAAATGGGGAAGCAGGCATAACCCGTGAACTGTGCCCAGAGCAGGGCCTGCCCCATGTAGATAATAAATGATAGCTGTCCCTTTTCCTTAAGTAACTTCCCCAAGCGTCTGTAATGCCCAGGCTGGAAATACCGTTAGCCCCAGTGTTCTGTTATGGTTTTTTCTTTTAAGTCTTTATTTATTTATTTTATTTTATTTATTTGTTTTTTAAAGATTTTATTTACTTGTCATAGAGAGAGAGAGAAAGAGAGTACAAGCAGGGGGAGCAGCAGGGAGGAGAAGTAGGCCCCCCTCTGAGCAGGGAACCTGATGCGGGGCTCGATCCCAGGACCCTGGGATCACGACCTGAGCTGAAGGCAGACGCTCAACTGAGTGAGCCGCCCATGCTCCCCTAAGACTTTATTTTTTAAAAGCAGTGTTAATTTCGTAGCCAAGCTGAGAGACAGGCACCGGTATTTTCCATATATCCCCTGTCCCCACACACACATAGCTTCCCCCCATCATCGACAACACCCACCAGTGTGGTACATTGGTTACAACTGAAGAAACTGCATGGGTACATCATCACACGAAGATTCACATTAGGGTTCACTCGTGGCGTTGTACGATCTATGCATTTAGACAAATGTATAAGGATATGTTTCAATAACCATAGTATCACATAGAGTATTTTCACTGCCCTAAAAATCCTCTCTCCAACCCTGGCAACCACGGAGTTTTTCACTGTCTCCATAGTTTTGTCTTTTCCAGAATGTCACATAGTTGGAATCATATAGTATGTAACCTTTTGAGATTGGCTTCTTTCACTTAGTAATATGCATTTCAAGTTCCTCCGTGTCTTTTCATGGCTTGATAGCTCATTTCTTTTCACGCTGAATCAGATTCCATTGTCTGGATGTACAACTGTTTGTTTATCCATTCGCCTACTGAAGGACATCTTGGCTGCTTCCAGGTTTTGGAAGCGTATAGACGTATAAAACTGCCATAAACACCTATGCGTGGGTTTTAATGTGGAAATGGTTTCAACTCCTTTGGGTAAATATCAAGGTGTGTGACTGCTGGATCACATGGTAAGAGTATGTTCGGTTTTGTAAGAAACCACCAAGCTCTTTTCCAAAGAGGCTGAAACGTGTTGCATCCCCACCAGCAATGGTTGAGAGGTCCTCTTGCTCCAGAGTTTGGTGTTGTCCGCCTTTGGGTCTTGGCTGTTCTCATAGGTGTGTGGTATATCTTGGGGTAGCTCTCCGTTTTTGAGCACCTGATGTGCCAAACAATTTGCTGGTACTTTTATGCACACTGTCACATTTAATTCTCCCTGAAACCCTTAAAGAAGGTGTCATTTTTGAAGGAGGCAAGAATATCCAATGGGAAATGACAGTCTCTCCAACAAATGGTGTTGCGAATAATAGCTCCATGCAAAAGAATGAAACTGGACCACTTTCCTATACCATACACAAGAATAAACTCAAAATGGATTAAAGACCTAAATGTGTGACCTGAAACCATAAAACTCCTAGAAGAAAACATAGGCAGTAAGCTCCTTGACATCGGTTGGAGTGATTTTTTTGGGATCTGACTGCAAGGGCAAGGGACACAAAACCGCAAATAAAGAAATGGGACTACATCACACCGAAAAGCTTCTGCACAGTGAAGGAAACCATCAACAAATGAAAAGGCAACTTACTGAATGAGAGAAGATATTTGCAAGTCATATATCTGATAAGGGGCTAATATTTAAAGTATATAAAGAACTCATACAGGTCAGTCACAGCAACAGCAACAACTGCACTGCCAGATAATATGATTAAAAAAACGGGCAGAGGATCTGAAGAGACATTTATCTAAGGAAGACGTAAGGTGGCCAACAGACACATGAAAAGATGCTCAGCATCACTCATGATCAGGGCGATGCAGATCAAATCACAAAGAGATACCACTTTACACCTGTCAGAATGGCTATTATTGAAAAGACAAGAGATAACAAGTGTTGGCAAGGATGTGGAGGAAAGGGAACCCTTGTGCACTGTTGGCGAATGTAAATTGGTACAGCCACTGTGGAAAGAAAATAGTTTGGAGGTTCCTCCAAAAATTAAAAATCAGTCCGCCGTATGATACCAGCAACACTGGTATCTGCCTGAAGAAAAGGAAATACTAATTCTAAAAGATACACGTACCCCCACGTTCACTGCCGTATTATTTACAATAGCCAAGATATGGAAACATCCTTAGTGTCCTTTGATTGACGAAGGGATAGAGAAGATGCGGTACACACACACACACACACACACACACACACACACACAAGAATATTATGCAACCCTAAAAAAGAATGAACGAACCCTTGCCATTTGTGACACCATCGATGGAACTTGTGGGTATTACACTAAGTGAAATAAGTGAGACAGAAGGACAAATACTGCATGATTTCACTTGTATGTGGAATCTAAAAAAACAAAACCAACCAACCGACCAAATAAAACTTAGACTCACAAATACAGAGATCAGATGGGTGGTTGCCAGAGGGGAAGAGGAGGGGGTGAAATGGGTGAAAAGGATTAAGAGGTGCAAACTTCCAGTTATAAAATGAATAAGTCAAAAAAATAGGACCAAGTCATGGGGATGCATTGTACAGCAGGGGGAATACAGTCAATAATAGTGTAGAATTTTACATGGTGACGGATGGTAAACAGGCTTCCTGTCCCGTGGTGAGCATTTCACAATATACACAAATGTCAGATCACTCTGTTGTGGGGCGCCTGGGTGGCGCAGTTGTTAAGCGTCTGCCTTTGGCTCAGGGCGTGATCCCGGCGTTAGGGGATCGAGCCCCACATCAGGCTCCTCCGCTATGAGCCTGTTTCTTCCTCTCCCACTCCCCCTGCTTGTGTTCCCTCTCTCGCTGGCTGTCTCACTGTCAAATAAATAAATAAATAAATAATTTAAAAAAATCACTCCGTTGTACACCTGAAACTAACATGATGTTGTATGTCAATTGTACCGTCATAAAAGACGTAATATATATTTTAAAAACTAGGTGTTATTTTTCCACTTTACTGATAAGGAAAGAAAGACTCAAAGAAGTGAGCCGATCTGATCAGGTAACTCGGGTCTTCGGACTCCTAGTTTGGAATTCTCTTTGCTTCAGGGTTGGGGACGACTGTGTGCTCTTTTTTTTTCTCTTTCTTTTTCTTTTTCTTTTTCTTTTTCTTTTCTTTCTTTCTTTTCTTCCTTCCTTCCTTCTTTTTTTTTTAAGATTTATTTATTTATTTTAGAGAGAGAGAGAGTGCCTACACGTGAGTGGGGGGAGGGGCAGAGGGAGAGAATCTTCTAGCAGATTCCCTGCTGAGCATGGAGTCTTAGGTGGGGCTCAGTCTCACGACCCATGAGACCACAACCTGAGCCTAAACCAAGAGTTGGATGCTCAAACAACTGAGCCACCCTGGCACCCCTCTTATTTTTCAGTATCAATAATTTACCAATTGGCAAATGATTTTATTACTTGTTTGTTTTCCTTATTGCCTTTAATAAATATGGATTGTAAGACATTATAATAAAATTATAAGAAAATTATAAATAAATAACTTTTAAAAAGAAAAAAAAGTTACCAATTGGCAAGTGTCTCCACCAAAAGACCTTTGATGGCTTCTGTATGAGGACCTTTGATCTTATAGTCTATGACATCCCCCTTGTTCACTGGCTGCAGTGTTTCTCCTAACTCTTCCCAATCTGGCCAGGCCTCGCCGTTGCACTTTGGGGCCTTTGTACTTGCATTTCCCTCTGCCTGGCATGCTCTTCCCCCAGCCTTCCCAGAGCCACGGCCCTCAGTACAGAAGCCCCTGGCACTGCTCCTGTTAGGGTCCGTCTCAATCCTCAGCTTCATTTTCTGCACGCTACTTATCACTCTCCGAAATGCTCTTATTTGTTCAAGAGTATAAACTACAAGAAAGTCTTATTTATTAGAGAGCGAGCGCGCGCAGGGGGAGGGGCAGAGGTAGAGAATCCCTAAGCAAGTTCCCCACTGAGCCTGGAGCCCCATGCGGGGCTCAGTCTCACAACCCTGAGATCATGACCTGAGCCAAAATCCAGAGTCAGAGGCTTAACCTACTGAACCACCCAGGTGCCCCAGGACTGTATTCTATTAACTGCCACGTCCATAGTGTTGGATGAGGGCCTGGCACAGAGTAGAAACTCAAGAAACCTTTGTAGAAGGAGTGAATGAATGAGAGAAACCCAATTCTGTCTCCATGTCCATTGTCAGCTGTGCTTCCCAAGCCCTCCTTTCGAATTAGCTCCTCTTCTTGCAGCCGCCGAGCCGCCTGTGTGTGTGGGTGCTTGCGTCTTTGCACGAAGGCGGTTACCACGCAGAGTAAAACCACGCGTTGCGGTTCTGCCCTTCCCGAAAGGCAGAAGCCTGGGGAAATTGTCTTCGGCAACAGTAAGAAGCAATGACCTTCCTGCCTGTGACATATACACTCTTTTCCAGGTACAGTTCACGTGTTGGCGGGCCTCCGTCAGTTGCCCAAAGCTGAGCTCTGGCTGAGAAGGGAAGAGACAGGGCTGGCGGGCTGGCACACCCCTTCTCCCCGTCCTACCCCTGCCCTGCTGCTGCCCAGGCAGCCTGTCCGGCTGTGGCGTCCCAGCTGCACACCTCCGGGCAGGGGGGGAGAGTTTTCTCCTTGCAGATTGCTCTGCAGTCCTGGAAGAGAGGGTAGGGGTGAGGAGGAGGTCTTCCCGGAAGAAGTCACCTTCATTTCCAAACCTCCCACTGGCACTGGGATCACTGGCTCGAGCAAGCAGTCCCTTCTCTGGTCCCGGTGGACGTGGAGGGAGAGAACTCCGGGAGCTGAAGAGACTCTGAGTACCCCAGGATATGAGCCCCACGGGTAGCACAGAAGTGTGGGTCGGAGCACAGACTCCGGGAGCCTGGCTGCCTGGGTGGGAACGCAGCTCTGCCTTTCCCTAGCCTGTGAACTTGGGCAAATACCTTGAGCTCCCTGGGCTGGATTCCCCTCTTGTAAGAAGGGCTGAAGAGAAGAACTGACCTCAGGGCTGCTGTGGAAAGGAAAGAAGTTAATATTTATAAAGCACTGAACACGTTGGCTGGCATGTGTAAGCTCTATGTTGTATGTGTTATCTATTTGTTAAATAAGTAAGAATTATCACCATGACACCTTCCGTGTGGGTGATATTACGCCGTTAGTACCACACTCTCCCACATGGGGCGCCATTTGCTCCTGCCTCTGTAACGGTGGGGCGTTTATTCTGTTTTCTCTCCCTTCCTTCTCTCTTTCTGACTTCTTTGCTCCTCCCTCCCTCCCTTTTTCTCTTTCTTTTATCCTCTCTCTCTTTTTTCCTGTGATGAAGAAACAAATGGGAAGTGAACTGGTTTGTACCGAACACTATGTGTGATAGGCCTCTTAGTGTTTGTTTAGTCCTCTTAACAACTGTTTAGAGTAAATAGTATCCCATTTTACAGATTCGAAAAGAGAGGCTCCCGCATCTGAGTTGCCTCCTAGGAGAAGCGGAATCAGAGAAGGAGGGAAATCCGCTGTGGCCGCACTCCAGGCCGGACAGCTCCCCACCTTGGGGTGCGTTGCAGGTATCCTGCATATCCTCACTTTTGTCCCTAGCAGACTTGTTGATTCTGTTCCTCGAACTTATCACAAAACCCAAACAACTCAATTCTTTTCAAACTACCAAGCTCTTGGAGAGTGGGATCTACAAACAGGAGAAAGAGAACTCTCTTTAAGCATAATCATGATTTACATTTCTCCAACCAGCAGGGCTCCCGTGGGCACAGCAAGAGCTCAGCTGCTTTAATGAAGAGACTCACGCCGGGTCCATGAAGGGCAGTCCCTTGTCCATGGCATTGCGGGGAACGGCATAGGAAGAGATGGTTTCAATGGGTGTGGGAAGACGCGGCTAGGATAAGAAGATAGAAGGAAATGTTTAAAAGCAATCTGCTGGTTAATGGAAATAGCCAGGTACAGTTTACAAAGTCTGCTATTGTTTTTTTTTTTTTTTAAGATTTTATTTATTTCACAGAGAGAGAGACAGCCATTGAGAGAGGGAACACAGCAGGGGGAGTGGGAGAGGAAGAAGCAGGCTCCCAGCTGAGGAGCCTGATGTGGGGCTCGATCCCAGACTGCCAGGATCACACCCCGAGCCAAAGGCAGATGCTTAACGACTAAGCCACCCAGATGCCCCCAAAGTCTGCTATTGTAATTTTTCCTCTAACTAATGGGTTTGAAATAAATTTGGGGAGAAGCAGAATTGGAGCTGAGCTCAACATGGTACAGTTTGCCTAGAAATGGGCTTCTTGATCAAAGACAGTGACTCCCACATTTTTTTTTTTAAAGTTGGGACACCCTTGTATTAGTTTGTTCGAGCTGCATTCCACAGATGGGGGCTTAAACAACAAAAATTTATTTTCTCACAGTTCTCAAAGCTGGAGGTCTAAGATCGAGGTGTTGGCAGGATTGGTTTCTTCTGAGGCCTCTCTCCTTGGCTCACGGATGGGTGTCTTCTTCTGCCACTCCACATGGTTTCCCCTCTGTGCACAGCCCCCCAGTGTCTCTTCCTCTTCATTTAAGGACACCAGTCACCAATATGACACCAGTCAGATTGGATTAGGGCCTACCCATATGGTCATATTTATTTAATCTTACTTCTTTAAAGGCCCTATCTCCAACACAGTTCAGCCCACAACAACCCCTTTTGTTAGTTTAATTCTGATTATCTGGTTTCATGCCTTCCTTCTCCTAAAAAGCAGAAACAAATACGCTTATTTTTTTTTAATGATTTTTTATTATATTATGTTAGTCACCATACAGTACATCCCCGGTTTCTGATGTAAGGCTCGATGATTCATTAGTTGTGTATAACACCCAGTGCACCATGCAATACGTGCCCTCCTTACTACCCATCACCGGTCTATCCCATTCCCCCACCCCCCTCCCCTCTGAAGTCCTCAGTTTGTTTCTCATAGTCCATAGTCTCTCATGTTTCATTCCCCCTTCTGATTACCCCCCCTTTCTTTATCCCTTTCTTCCCCTACCGATCATCCTAGTTCTTATGTTCCATAGATGAGAGAAATCATATGATAGTTGTCTTTCTCTGCTTGACTTATTTCACTTAGCATTATCTCCTCCAGTGCTGTCCATGTTGTAGCAAATGTTGAGAACTCGTTCTTTCTGATAGCTCAGTAATATTCCATCGTATATATAGACCACAACTTCTTAATCCAGTCATCTGTTGAAGGGCATCTCGGCTCCTTCCACAATTTAGCTATTGTGGACATTGCTGCTATGAACATTGGGGTGCATATGGCCCTTCTCTTCACTACGTCTGTATCTTTGGGGTAAATACCCAGTAGTGCAATGGCTGGGTCATAGGGTAGCTCAATTTTTAACTTTTTAAGGGACCTCCACACTGTTTTCCAGAGTGGCTGTACCAACTTGCATTCCCACCAACAATGTAGGAGGGATCCCCTTTCTCCACATCCTCTCCAACAATTGTTGTTTCTTGCCTTGTCTATTTTTGCCATTCTAACTGGCGTAAGGTGGTATCTCAGTGTGGTTTTGATTTGAATTTCCTTGATGGCTAATGATTTTGAACACTTTTTCATGTGTCTGTTAGCCATTTGTATGTCTTCATTGGAAAAGTGTCTGTTCATATCTTCTGCCCATTTTTTGATTTGTTTATTTGTTTCTCGTGTATTGAGTTTGAGAAGTTCTTTGTAGATCTTGGATACCAGTCCTTTATCTGTAGTGTCATTTGCAAATATATTCTCCCATTCCGTGGGCTGCCTCTTAGTTTTTCTGACTGTTTCCTTGGATGTGCAGAAACTTTTAATCTTGATGAAGTCCCATAAGTTCATTTTATCTTTTGTTTCTCTTGCCTTTGGGGATGTGTCATGAAAAAGGTTGCTTTGGCCGATGTCGTAGAGGTTGTTGCCTATGTTCTCCTCTAGAATTTTGATGGATTCCTGCCTCACATCGAGGTCTTTCATCCATTTGGAGTTTATTTTTGTGTATGGTGTGAGATAGTGGTCAAGTTTCATTCTCTTGCATGTAGCTGTCCAATTTTCCCAGCACCATTTGTTGAAGAGACTGTCTTTTTCCCACCGGATGTTTTTTCCTGCTTTATCAAATATTAGTTGCCCAAAGAGCCGAGGGTCCATTTCTTGGCTCTCTATTCTGTTCCATTGGTCTATGTGTCTGTTTTTGTGCCAGTACCATGCTGTTTTTGTGATCACAGCTTTGTAGTACAGCTCGAAATCCGGCATTGTGATGCCCCCAGCTTTGTTTTTCCTTTTCAACAGTTCCTTGGAGATTCGGGGCCTTTTCTGTTTCCATACAAATTTAAGGACTGTTTGTTCCAGTTCTTTGAAAAATGACCTTGGTATTTTGATCGGGATAGCATTGAAAGTGTAGATTGCTCTGGGTAGCATGGACATTTTAACTATGTTAATTCTTCCGATCCATGAGCATGGAATATCTTTCCATCTTTTTATGTCTTCCTCAATGTCTTTCAGGAGTGATTTATAGTTTCTAGAATATAGGTCCCTTACGTCTCTGGTTAAGTTAATTCCAAGGTAACGTATGGTTTTTGGTGCTATTGTAAATGGGATGGATTCCCTAATTTCTCTTTCTTCGGTCTCGTTATTCGTGTATAGAAATGCAACTGATTTCTGAGCATTTATTTTGTATCCTGCCACGTTACTGAATTGCTCTATAACTTCTAATAGTTTGGGAGTGGCTTCTTTTGGGTTTTCCATATAGAGTATCATGTCATCTGCAAAGAGAGACATTTTGACTTCTTCTTTGCCAATTTGGATACCTTTGATCCCTTTTTGTTGTCTGATTGCTGTTGCAAGGACTTCTAGTACTATGTTGAATAATAGTGGCGAGAGTGGGCATCCTTGTCGAGTTCCTGATCTTAAGGGAAAGGCTTCCAGCTTTTCCCCATTGAGAATAATATTTGCAGTAGGCTTTTCATAGATGGCTTTTATGAGATTGAGAAATGTACCTTCTATTCCTACACTCTGAAGGGTTTTAATCAGGAAAGGATGCTGTATTTTGTCAAATGCTTTTTCGGCATCGATTGAGAGGATCATATGGTTCCTGAGTCTTTTCTTGTTGATATGATGTATCACGCTGATTGATTTGCGAATATTGAACCACGCTTGCATCCCAGGTATGAATCCCACTTGCTCATGATGGATAATCCTTTTAATGTACTGTTGGATTCTATTAGCAAGTATCTTGTTGAGGATTTTGGCGTCCATATTCATTAGGGAAATCGGTCTGTAATTCTCCTTTTTGAGGGGGTCTTTGCCTGGTTTGGGGATCAAGGTAATATTGGCCTCATAGAATGAGTTTGGTAGCTTTCCTTCTGTTTCTATTTTTTGAAATAGCTTTAGGAGAATAGGTATTATTTCTTCTTTGAATGTTTGGTAGAATTCCCCAGGAAAACCGTCCGGGCCTGGAGTTTTGTTATTTGGAAGGTTGTTTATCACTGACTCAATCTCTTCATAATTAATTGGCCTGTTTAAGGAATCAATTTCTTCCGGTTTCAATCTTGGTAGTTTATAGGTTTCCAGGAAGGATTCCATCTCTTCCAGATTGCTTAGTTTATTGGCATATAGCTGTTGATAAAAATTTCTAATAATCCTTCCAATTTCAATGGTGCTCGTCGTGACCTCTCCTTTTTCATTCATAATTTTAATAATCTGGGTCCTTTCTCTTTTCTTTTGGATAAGTCTTGCCAGTGGTCTGTCAATTTTATTGATTCTCTCAAAGAACCAGCTTCTAGTCCTGTTGATCTGCTCTACTGTACTTCTGGTTTCTGCTTGATTGATTTCAGCTCTAATTTTGGTCAACTGCTTCCTCGTGCGTGGATTAGGCCTGTCCCTCTGTTGCTGTTCCAGCTTCTTGAGGTGAGAATATAAAAACTGCATTTTAGATTTTTCTATTCTTTTGAGTGAGGCCTGGATGGCTATGTATTTCCCCCTTAGGACTGCCTTTGCAGTATCCCATAGGTTTTGGACTGTTGTATTTTCATTCTCATTGGTCTCCATAAATTGTTTAATTTGATTTTTGATTTCCTGGTTTATCGAGTCATTCCTGAGCAGGATGGTTCTTAGTCTCCAAGTGTTTGAGTTTCTTCCAAATTTTTCCTTGTGGTTGAGTTCCAATTTCAGAGCGTTGTGGTCTGAGAATATGCAGGGGATAATTTCAATCTTTTGGTATCGGTTGAGACCTGTTTTGTGTCCCAGAACATGGTCTATTCTTGAGAATGTTCCATGGGCATTAGAATAGAATGAGTATTCTTTGGTTCTGGGGTGTAGTGTTCTATATATATCTATGAGGTCCAACTCGTTGAGTATGGCATTCAAAGCCTTTGATTCTTTGCTTAGTTTTTGCCAGGGTGTTCTGTCTATTTCTGATAGTGGAGTGTTGAGGTCCCCTACTATTAATGTATTTTTATTTATATGTCTCTTTATTCTGGTTAAGAGTTGGCTTGTGTATCTTGCTGCTCCCCTGTTGGGGGCATATATATTTATAATTGTCATATCCACTTGTTGAATACTTCCCTTAAGAATAATATAGTGCCCTTCTGCGTCTCTAACTATAGTCTGTAGTTTAAAATCCAATTTATCTGATATGAGAATTGCTACCCCAGCTTTCTTTTGAGGTCCATTTGCGTGAAAGATGGTACTCCATCCCCTTACTCTCAGTCTGAATGCATCTTTGGGTTTGAAATGAGTCTCTTGTAGACAGCAAATGGATGGGTCATTTCTTTTTATCCAATCTGCAACCCTGTGACGTTTTATGGGATGGTTCAAACCATTTACATTAAGACTGATTACTGAGAGATATGATTTTAATGTTGCCATGTTGCCAGTAAAGTCTTTGTTTGTATTGGCTGTGACTTTCTGTTCTGTATCACTCTTGGGGCCTTTTTACTTTTATAGAACCCCCCGTAATATCTCCTGTAGGGCTGGTTTCATGGTTACAAAATTGGTTAGTGACTGGCGATTCTGAAATGTCTTTATTTCTCCATCAATTCTGAATGACAGTCTTGCTGGATAAAGGATCCTTGGCTGCATGTTTTTCTCTGAAAGAGCTTTAAATATGCTCCCCCAACCCTTTCTCTCATTCCAGGTCTGTGTAGACAGGTCTGACGTAATTCTGATGCTTTTGCCTTGGTACGTGAGAAATTTCTTTGCCCTGGCCGCTTTCAATACTGTATCCTTGCATCTAATATTTGTGAATTGCACTATGACGTGACGTGGCGTAGGTTTGTCATGGTTGAGCTTGGGAGGGGTCCTCTCTGCCTCTTGGACACGAATGTTTGTTTCCCTTGCTAGATTAGGGAAGTTTTCAGCTACAATTTGTTCAAATATCTCTTCTAGACCTCTGTTTTTCTCCACCCCCTCGGGGATGCCGATGATTCTAACATTGGATCGTTTCATTGAGTCAGTAATCTCCCGTAACCTACATTCGTGGGCGTGGATTTTTTTAAGACCATCTTCTATTTTCATTTTTTCTTCTATTAACCCATCCTCCAATTCACTAACCCGTTCCTCTGCTTCTGCGACCCTGGCCGTCAGAGCCTCTAGTTTTGCCTGCATTTGGCTCATAGAATTTTTAATTTCTGTCAGATTCGCTCTCATTTCTGTCCTTAGGGATTCTATATTCTCAGTAACCTTTTCGTTAATAGTTTTTTCAATTCTACTCATCATTTTGACCATCGTTACTCTGAATTCCATTTCTGATAATTTGGTTACATCCATATCCATTATTTCTGTGGCAGAGGCCACAGACTCACTGTCTTTTCTTTGCTGGGGGGGGCTTCTCCTTCTTGTCATTCTGATGAGAGGTTGCGGGGTTTCCAGAGCCCAAATTATTGACTGAGTCCCAGGCCGTGCCCCTTGTTTTATAGGGATCTTAGGGATGTGGGCTTCTTCTTTAAAGATTTTATTTATTTATTTATGTGGCAGCCAACCAGCGAGAGAGGGAACAGAAGCAGGGGAGTGGAAGAGGAAGAAGCAGGCTCCCAGCGGAGGAGCCCGATGAGGGACTCCTTTCCGGAACGCCGGGATCACGCCCTAAGCCGAAGGCAGGCGCTCAATGACTGCGCCACCCAGGCGCCCGGGTTGTGGGCTTCTTGATTTTTCAGCCTGCCTTCTGGGGGAGGGGCCTGCCGCGCCGATACTCAGGCAGCCCTGTTTGGGTAGAGTCTCGGCGTCCCCTGCGAGGGGGGATGGGGATGGGCACTCCCTGAGCCGGTATTTCCAGGCTTTTGTTCTCTGGCGGCTTTCCCTGGCGGTTTGCTGTGCCTCTTCTGAGAGTCAGAGCAGCAGCGGCCAAATTTCAGCCTCTGTCACAGAACAGAGGGATTGCGGCCCGTTCTCCACTGATGTTCTGGCCACTTTAACTCTGTTTCTGTTGGTGCACTCAACCGTGCAGCTTCCCGGGATGTGCGCCCCACACCCGGCGTCCCAGCCCTCACTTCCAGGGCCGGCGTCTCTGTCCTTTGTGTTTCTAATGCCGCCGGCCGCCAGCCGCCCCGCGCGCGCTCGGGATCTCCCGGTCTCAGTCTGGATCCAGTGAGCGCACCGGGATTCCGGGGTTCCGCGAGATGCCTGGTGGCGCGCGCACCCGGCTCACGGTCTCAGTCTGCTGTTTTGCGGGTGCCGTCCGCGAGCCCCGCCCGCTCTCCCGTGCAAGTGGCTACCGCTTCCTGGCGCCCGAACGCGGCGGCTCCCTCCCCCTTCCGTTTATCTTCCGATATCTGTGCACAGTTTCATGGCTCCCCGCTTCGTACCTCAATACTCAGCGCTGGAGATGTTCATTTGTAGAGATCCAGATGCGTCTTCCTGCGTCTCAGGCTGGTTCCGTGGTTGTTTAGGCTGGTCTGGTACCTATCCAGCTCAACTCGGAGGACCGGCTGAAAACGGTGTCTCCTACTCCTCCGCCATCTTGGAAAGCCAATACGCTTATTTTTTTTAAGTGAAAGGAACGAAAGCACCTTTTATTAATTTTTGAGACTTTCATGACCAATTTTGAATCAACCAGAGATGTTCCTGGGAATGCTGCAAAATCCTGGCTGGGAATCACTGCTTTCTGGACAGTGAGGAAGGAAGTAGATAGTACAGATGTTAGAAGAGGTATATTTGAAACTGTTGAGGGCTTATTATCTGCCAAATTAAATATATTGCTCAAGAGAGTAACAAATACTCAAGTATCCTTGTTAAGCATATTGTCTAAGGTCACACAGTTCTCAAACAGCAGCTTTGGGATTTGAACCCAGAGTCTGAAACCCAAGTCCAGCTTCTGTCCACTACATCAGGCCGAAGCATGACTGGTTTTCACAACATATGGCTGTGTCTCTGGACCCATTTGCTAATCATGGTTCCTATGTGTGCAAAACTTACTGGGCAGTGACCCAACACAAACCCTATTCGGCAATCCGCATAACAAGGGGGAAATACCACTCTCCTTTTGAGGAGCCGCTCCTGTGATTTTAGTGGTCGGCTGACAATTAGACCCTGCCCTCCAGCCACGGGGCTGGGTCCATCACCAGGATCAGGCCAACGATAATATCTTATCGCCACGACTACTGTGACTGGTTCAGGCCACGAGCATGGGACACCCACTGGACCAACCAAAGTCCTTCTTGAGGATTTTAAAAAACTGAAGCTGGGAGAGAGAAATTCTCTCTTTCCTCAGGGAGTGGGAGGGCAGGGCTACTGGGATGTGAATCTGGGGTCCTGGAGGCCATGCCCTTTCCCATGGGGAGAAAACGATCTGCAGAAGGAGAGAATGAAGGCAACGCGCAGAGGAGCAGAGGCCCAAGATGGAGAAAGAGAATCCTGAAAGCGCTGTGGCCTCTGGCTCTGCCGTTGTTGTGCGTGTGTGCTACCCCTCTCGGGTTGTAGAACTTGTCTCTTTGGTCTGTTAGCTTGGACCAGGTTTCTGCCCCTTGCAACTGGAAACCCCGACCAACACGCCGACTGCTGAGAAGGTCCACATGGAAGGAAGCAGTAGGGTGGTGTGGAGAGTGTGGACTGTGTAATCAGGCCATCTGCTATGAGTTTGGATCTGAGAGCTCGGTAAATACTTGATTTTGGAAAAGACGATTTCTCAGAATTTTAGTTTATTGAGCTGTAAAATGTGGATCACATCACACATGCTCTTTCTACCGCCTAGAGTTCTTCTGAAGAGAAACTGAGGTAAAGTAAGTGAGAGGGCAATGTTGTAGAATTCGCAGTGTGAGTGACTTTTCCTCAGGACTGCGAGGGGAGCTGCCACTCTGGCTACCCGTGAGCAACTTCTGCCACAGAAGACCAACCCTCGGTGAAAAATTAAGAAACATTTGAGGAAAACCTTCAAAATGAACAAGAGATGATAAACAAGTTCTTACGCAAAAGGAAAAAAACAACAGAGCCAGCAGCACAGGCTTTTGTTTATTTATTTCATTTATTTTTAATTTTTTTAGAGAGCGCTCCAGTGGGAGAGGGGCAGAAGGAGAGGGAGAGAGGGAATCTCAAGAGGACTCCCTGCTGAGCGCAGAGCCCACGACCCTGAGATCATGACCTGAGCTGAAATCAAGAGTGGGACATTTAACCGACCGAGCCAGCCAAGCACAGGCTTTTATAACAATTATATTTAATATCCTTCAGGAGGTAAAAGAGGCCATTATATTCGCGAAACAAAAACAGGAAATTATGAAACAAGGACCAATCAAGGCACCTCGAAATGAGTACTATGGTTGCTGGAGACAGAACGGATACAGCCAGAGACTCGTTAAGACGCCACCAGGTGCTGGGGGCTGGGGATACGGTGATGAACAAAAGCAGACAGGAGGGGAAAGTCATTTATGAAATAACCACTCCAACAAATCTAAAAGGGAATGTGATGCCACTGGAGCCTGTGGTGGGCGGCGAGGGGGTTTACCTAAGCAGGGAGAGCACCCCCGGGGAAGTGACGGCTGCTTTGAGCTCTCAAGCGTGAGTAGGGCTACCCAGCCAACACGAGAGGGTAGTTGTCCGCAGAGCAAGCAGCCTATGCAGTTGTGCGAGCAGAACAGAAGAAAGGCAGGCCAGGTGAGCAGGGCCAAGGAGGGGGGGTATGAGCTGCGGAGAAGTGAGGTTGGGCCTGGGGGGTGGGGGGCAGGTCATGCCAATGGGGAGCCATTTTAGGTTTGGCCTTGAAGCCAACTTCAGTTAGGAAGGCAGGAAAAGTCTCTTCTGGCCAAAAGGGCTTTAAAACCCTGCTTCCGTCCCCTGACGTGCAGAACCCGGTTGCTCAGGGAGAAAAGGCAGCATTCAGGTTTGAGGATGGGAGCTCCGCCGTCGTCCGTGCCGCTCACAGTCTGCGTTTTCTGGAGCACAGCTGGGGAAGTGAAACCAGTCCCAGCATTCCAGCCGCAGAAACGCCCAGAGACGGGGCAGCGGGGGTGGCAGGTGAGGTTAGGCCGGGCCGAGGTTGGATGGCCACCAGAAGTCGTGTGCACGCGACAGTTGGACAGAGCTGGAGGAAAGGCAGTAAAACCACCTCTTCCCAAAGATGCAGACAGAGCAGGAGCAGGGGGGAGGCAGGCTGGCGACGGGGAGATCGACAGAGAGGGAGGAGACACGGCACGCCTAATGTACAATGACTTTTAGTTCTCTGGGAGGCCTTGCTGAGCTCGATTCTTCTGTTCTTCAGGTTTCCTTGAACTTCCTCCTACGGCCGCTTGTATATTTACCACGAACCCCTTTTTAATCTCCTGGGAAAAGCATGAACACTAAAGGGCAGGGTAAATGTTTCAGCACTCGGAGGCCGCCTGCTCGCCCGGAGGAAGTCAGGTCTGAGATTTCTAACAAAGGCTTTCAAAGAAGAGGCTTGGCAATTTCGCCCGAAGCAAGGGGCGGGAGCAGAGACCCGATAATGCTGTCATCCTGATAGTGATGTGTCAATATGTCAATATGCTTGATCGTCTGTGTCGTGTTCAGTTCTCACCACAAAGCGTGAGTTCAGTCTTTACGACAACCTTTCACATCTTCACGAAGACAGGAAAACAACTTTTTAGAGAACTGCTGTAGATAAGCAATTCTGTATATCTGTATATCTGTATATTCTGTATATGTGTATATCTGTAATTCTGTATATGTGAGGAGCAAAGCAGAAGGAGGCTTGGTGGGCAGGACGTGTTTGGAAGGACAGTCATGGGAGGATTGGTGGCTCGCTCAGGGTTGGTAGGTTTGTATAGGACAGATGTCCTCTGGGTGAGGCCATTGCTATTTCTAAGGAAAGGCTGGTCCTGGGAGGGACAGTCTCCCCGCAGCCAGCAAGCTTTCTGAGACGTCTATGTGTGTATGCGGGCAAGTGTCATATGGATGTATCCGTATGTTTACGACACTGAAGATGTACGGATATGATTTAAGATGTCTTAAGGCATATTATCTACACACACAACTAGACAATGTGAATAAGACACTTGGTTAAAAAACATTAGCAAACACAGAGACTCAAAATGCACACTAGTATGTTAATATACAGTAAAGAGGTTTATTGAAATGTACTTAACTTAATTCATTTGATTCTGAAACCTTTTTTTTTTAAGATTTTATTTATTTATTTGAGAGAGAGAGAGAGTGCGTGTGCGCCAGTGAGCCTGAGTGGCGGGAGGGGCAGAGGGAGAGCGAGAAGCAGAGGTGGAAGAGAGGGGAAAGGGAAGCCTGAACCAGAGGCTGTATTGGGGTTTCTGTGGGAAAGGCAAGGGCAGGGCAGAGCGTACAGTGCAGGGTGGGCTGGTTTGCATACCTGGTGGGCTTTGGCCGTAGGGGTGGTCTCCTGTTGCCCGTACCTGGCTCTGGGGTGTATTAGAGCAGGGGACGACTGGCTTGTGTGAGGGAGTTAGAGAAGGGGTGGCTGTTTTGATGTGACCCATGTGCTCTGGGTGAGCCCTTTGCCAGCTCTAAGGGCTAGTCCTGAGGGAGGGTAGGCTCTCTCTGCCAGCAAGCATTTTAAGATGGGAAAACATCATAAAACAGAGGCGCCGGGGTGGCTCAGCTGGTTAAGCATTCGATACCTGACTTTAGCTCAGGTCATGATCTCAGGGTCGTGGGATCGAGCCTCAAGTTGGGCTCTGTGCTCAGGGCGGAGTCTGCTTGCTTCTCTCCCTCTGCCTCCAACTCCCCCGCCCCCCCAATCATGTGCATCTGTGTGCGCTTTGTCTTTTGCTCAAAAATCAATAAATAAGTAAAATCTTAAAAAAAAGCAACATTCTTAAAAAAAAAGCAAACATCATAAAATACAGGCAATAAAAAACATGATTAATACAGTTACATAGAGACATTTTGGAAGAGTGTAACTGGATTGACTGCTGAAGTCAAGATTTTGGAGACCCAAATAGGCAAAACCAGCAGTTCCTCATAAAGAATTGTCTTCGTCATATGAATCAGAGTCTAGTGAGGATAACAGAAGCCAACCTAGGTATTTCAAAAAAAGGATATTTAATACAGGGTATAGATTACACAGATCTTGGAAAGTCAAAGAGTAAAAGAGAGAGTGCGAGAGATGAAAGTAATTCAGAGATAGCCTAAGGCTGGAGGGCAACAGGGTGCTGATGGGGTTTCCAGAGCCTAAGTTGGGTCATTGGGCGGATCACAGCCTCAGAAGCTGGGATAATGTAAGAAACGCCATCAGAGAAAGGCAGGGAATGAGTGGAGAGATTGAGACAGGGGGAGAGGGGAAGAGAGACAGAAAGCAGAAAGTGAGAGAGAGAGAGACAGAGGCACAAAGACGTTTCCCCTCCTTTCAGATCTTGGTTTTCCTGCCAGTTTGGCAAAACCTGACAGGAAGCCAGCTGTCAGAGGAAGCTGGGAAAAGTAGTTTGCAGACTCCCGGCCCCACTATCGTAGAGGGCGGTTGTGGGACAGAGAGATAACAGGCAAAAACCTGCCACACTTACAGAGCTCGATGTTGTCTGGGACAGTTCTGTAGCGAGCTTCACAATTACTAGTTTTTCTTACGCGGCTATCGTTCTAGTCTCAATGAATCTTTCAAATAATCACTTTGACCCATACTTTCCTGTAAATTAATCACTGGTTTGACTAATCGGTGTGACTGTTTACGGCCACGGTATGCTAAAGGAGAACGTGAATAAACAAGCCTTTTCGGATTATTCAAATGTAAGAAAAATGTATGTGTACAAAGACGTTCTTAGGCGTAAACTTTTCATAGGAAAAGAGAAACACTTGCAGGCAATCTACATGTTTAAGAACAGGTGATGAGCTGAGAGAATTTTAGGATATTATTTTGATTATTATGTAGCTATTTCAAACTTTATGCAACGAAGCCCAGTCTTCTAACCAATACGTATTGAGCACTTAGTATGTGCCAGACCCCATAATTAATGATAGGTATAAAAAGACAATGGGACACGGTCCCCTGTACTTATGGCATCCATAATCCCATGGAGGGACAGCCTTATAAATATGAAAAAGAGTTTACAAATTACATAAGAAATTAGAATGGCAAATTTTTATGTATACAAATTTTCTATAATGAACGTGTCTTATATGTGTAATAAAAGTAGTACGTTCTTGTAATGTAGTTTTTTACAACCATGTAAAAAATATATATGTAGTTATTGGGAGCGAACAGAGTGAGAAGAGTTCTGTTAGAGTAATCCTACTGTGAAGGTTAATGGTCTGTGTCCACTTGACTAGAGTACCCAGTAATTTACTCCAGCACTGATCTAGGTGTGGCTGTGGAGGTATTTTTAAGATGTGGTTCACTTCTACAGTCGACCTTATATAAGGGAGCACACCGTTGATAAGGTGGGTGGGCCACATCCAATCAGTCGAAGGCCTTAAGACCAAAAGCTGAGTTTCCTTGAGAAGTTCTGCCTCAAGATGGCAGCAATTAATTCATGCCTAAGTTTCCAGCCTTCTGGCCTGCCTTACAGATGTCGGACTCACCAGTCTCCACAATTATGTGAGCCAATTCCTTAAAATTTACCTCTGTATTTCATATATGTGTTTGTGTAGGTATATATAAACATGAACACACATGTATCTCCTAATTGGCTCTGTTTCTTTGGAGAACCCTGACGGATACAGCACTTAACTTTTCTCTTTTAAACAGTCCTTAGGTTAGTGTTGGTTTAATCATATACATTTCATTAGTGTGTTTCCCACCCTCATTGTAACTAGACTCCTCTTTGATGATCTTCTCTCAACCCTCCAACAATGTCTTCCTGCAGTTAGCCCACAGGGACCACAGAACACGGTCGGTCTGGAAAGGCAGAATTGAATGAAGACGAAGGCCAGATGCATTAGCTCGCACGTTTTCTTTTTCAGCTTTCACCTGGCTACTGAGCAATGTGCCGGGGGCTGCTCTCAGTCTCAAGGCCAGAGCTGCTCATCCAGGGACAGCTGGCAATTAAGGACAGTCTCTTAGGTGACAGGGAGAACAGAAGTCCCAGGAGCACTGGTAAGCCTGCCACCTTTGGAGTTTCTGGATCTCCACTCTGCCTAAAAGGGGATTGGAGCATGAACTCTGTTCCGTTCTCCAGCCCAAAGTGTAGTCTATTTCTTGAGAGAGAGCGCCGTCAGTAGGGGACAGGCTCAACGACTTTCTGGCTGTGTGACTATACCCAACATGACATAACCCCTCCGTGACTCAGTTTCCTCATCTGTAAACGGCCGTTCGGTCAAAGCTGCAGGACTGTGATGAAGACATCAGATATAATACGTACGTTTCCTAGTACACAGCAGCGGTCCCACACGTGGCAGTGGCTGTCACCATAATAGCTTTGAGGGTGACTTTGGAAAAGACTTCTGACACGTGTATCTGGGTTTGCCCCCACCTCCCAGATCTGATTGAGACTAAAGAAACCATGCTTGTAAAGCACAGTGAACCCTGGAAAGAAACATGGATTTTTCTGTCATTTAAAATCACTACCACGTTAGCAGATAATAATAGATTACTCAACCCTACAAATAAGTAGAGAACATTTTTCATCACCCAGAAATTTTGGTTTTGGGGGTGCCCAGGTGGCTCAGTCAGTTAAGTGTCTGCCTTCAGCTCAGGTCATGATCCTTGGGTCCTGGGATTGAGTCCCTCGGTCAGTAGTTAGGGCTCCCTGCTCAGCAGGAGTCTGCTTCTCCTTCTCCCTCTGCCCACCCCCACCCATGCTTTCTCTCTCTCTCAAATAAATAAATAAAATCTTAAAAGTAAAAAAAAAATTTGTTTTTGCACTTTTCCCCTTTTCCCAGAAGGTCAGAAGACAGTAAATTGTCCTTCCCCGTCTTCCTTCCTTAACTTGGCACTTTGTTTTTAATTACCTTGGGCAGGTATGCAGGTGTCTATTTGCACTGCAGTAACCAGATTCTTCTCGGCCAAGGACTGGACGCTAGTCAGCTTCATGTATCCGCATGTGGATTATCCACTTAAATGAAGCAACTGCCAGGAAAGTTCTAATCCCAGCCTGGCTTTCTCCTAGCATCCCCCTCTCCCCTCTCCCTCCTCCCCCCTCCCTCAGCCCTCACCCAGCTGATGTGTGCTTAGGAAATGCAAACTAATTTTAAAATTCGCTGGAGCAAAACATGATTAGAATGGTTAAGTCTGCTGCCAAAAATAAAATCAGCTAATGCATTCCATATATTTAGATTTCCAAAATTAAGTTGAAATGATGCTTAGTTCATCCAAAGTTTGGGTTTATGCACATCACCCCCTATCTCTGCTAGCTGACCTTACTTTTTCTGGCAGCCATGTTGGTTCTCCTATAAATGGCATCACCTTTTCCATATCCCACGGTGATGTTTTTACTCTCCGATCCTGCTGAAAGTGAGGGCCTGAGCCCTGTGCAAGATGGTGGAGAAGAGGCTCCTCGGAGCTGGGGAGGAGGACAAGAGAAGAGACCCTGCAGCTCCATCTCAACGAAGGCCGCCCCAGTCTCTGGTCCCCTCTCCCCAGCCTGGCCAGAAAGTCAGGAGTCCTGCTGGGGAACAGGGTGCAGGCATCGCAAGACATACAATTAAGACTCTGAAGACGTGTTGCTGCCTTCATCACAGTCTCTTGGGGGGAGACAAAATCCTCATAGCACCACAGCACACATTACGAAATCAGATTCATTGCTAAAATTGTGTGGCATGGACTCTAAGGAGAAACTCAAGGGACAGATCATCAATGAGGCTGGAGTCATTTTCATGATGGAGGAGGGGTCCGAGTTATGAGTAGGCTAGGTGGGGGGGCGGGGAAGGGAGGGTGTTTCTGGTCAAAGAATCACCTTGAGCCAGCTGGGGAATGCAAACGTGAGCAAGGCAGACGTGAGACGGACGGCAAAAGAAGCCGGGCTGACCGGGCCAGAAGCACCAGGGAGGGACTTGTGGGAAACACACGTGTGTCAGGACCCTTAGGTACAAGGAACAGAAAACAATTTGGTCTAATTTAAGAAAAAACAATGGGACTTTATTATTTTTTTTGAGGGTACAAGGGAGTCTCATGGGATGTAAGGTAGAGTCCAGTTTACCACACTTGGAACTTAGCCATATTAATATATCTTATGGTGACTTCTTACCCTTGTAGACTCCTCCACGATTCCTTATTTTTTCCATGTCCCTCCTTATATTTTTTTCTCCTATAAGGAAGCGGTCCAGGCTGAACTTCAGTCAGTAAGTGAATCCTTACTCCTAGCAGTCTTGCACCCCATACTAATTGAGTGGTGAATTAATGACCATTTCTGTATTCTGAGAGAAAATAAAATGTTTAAATATATTTTCAAAAAGGAAAGAGGCTCATTTGGATAACATGTTTCCTTTCTTTATATTTTCTTTGTTCTTCTGTTACTAACTTTGGTATTTCCCCTCTTTTAATACACTAGAAAAATGCCCCGAGTGTCTTATCTTTTAGTGAAGGCAAGACTTCCTTTACATGAAATTGAAATTCAGCTTTTGTTTGAATAATGGAGAGCTCACGGCTTTGTAAGGCATCCCATTTCATTGTTAGCTTAACTTGTTGGGGAGTTCATTCTAAAATTCTAATGATTTAATTGCATGAGTCCATACTTGTTTAAACTCACATCAACAGAGAGCTTTGAGTCTGTCATTCTTTTGTTCAAACTCCCTACACGTCGCTCTACCACCTTGTAAATAAAGAAAAAAAGAAAGAAAGAAAAGGAGTATTTATTTTAAGGGTACAAGGTAGTCTCCTGGGATTCAAGGACCCAAAGGGTGCATGGAAAATCAAATCAGGATCCAGGAGGCTCTTCTTGAGTCTCTTGTTTGCACCTCTCTGCAAATCTATCTGCTCTGGCACCTGGGTTTTTGGTTCTTAGGGCGGATGATAGCTGCCTCCAGCAACTGAACTTCTCTCTTTCCTTTTCCAGCCCTCTGGCTGTTATTCTGCCCCAATTCCAAACCCCCAGAAGACAGAGAACCCAACTAGTCTAGGCCTCGTCCAATCGATTATGCTGGGGGTGGGGCATGTCACCTAGTGCAAGTGAAAACATGACTGCCGGTGCCCCTCCTGGGGTGAGGGGTAGGGAGGGCAGTCCTAGAGGGGGAAGCGCCAATTGGTCAGGTAAGATTACCGAAGAAAGGCCTCCAGCCATGTGGTTCTTTCAGAGTCTTTGAGGAAAACCAGGTGGAAATATTTCAGTTGGCTGGGATTCTTGGGGGTTACCTTGCTTCCAGAAAATACTGAAAAATCCAGATTTTTTTTAAAGCAGAGAAATGGAGTTGTAATCACTCACTTCCTAAAAAGGATAATTCATTTTTGGGGAGATGTACAAGGATTCCTTTCAACTCCAGGTGACACTTTTGCATTATTACTTGAATTATGCTCGTCTTGTCTGCAATGAATCTGCTTCCCTTGATTTTGGGACCTTCCCTCAGTGGGATCTAGGGTCCCTCCCCCGGCACCCTCCGTGCAGGGAGGACCTGGGAGGGACTGAAGCTCCCTGCATTTGGCTTCCGGCTGCCCATTGGCCAGAATGTGAGCTTCCAGAGGGCAGGGAGTGGCCCTCAGTTCACGTCTACATCCGCTGGGAGTCTGACACAGTGCCTGTCATGTGGCCATGCCAATAAATGCTTATGGAGCTGAATGCACAAAGCCAGTTTCCAGACATAAGCAATTCACACCCAAGGAGTAGCTTAAGGAGACTATAGCTTCGTTGTAAGTGAGGGCGATAATAATACGATGTCCCTTCCTACAGAAACATTCCATATGGCGCAACTTCTTCTGCTCCTGCCAGCAGGGTCTCCTAGGGGCTGGGGGACCCCAACTCCTGCTTAGTCTCAGGACACACTCTGATGATTTGATCCACCTCAAATAATGCCCCGTGACCTTAGTTACATTCCCTTCCCACGGAGCCTTGGGCCAAGCAGCCCCAGGTGCTGCTGCCTCCCTCAGGGAGAGGCGGGAAGCCGGCTAAGGTCCCAGGGGCCCGGTGGAGGCTGGGTAGCCAGGAGGAGGACCGGCCACTCTCCACCTGCTAGTCCCCCAGCGCAGCCCCACAGACCAGCCCGAGGGGAAAGGCTATCTAGAGGACGGCCCACCCTGGAGAACTCCTTGCCTTGGCTGAGAAGAAGGCGACAAATGAGACAAAATGAAAAATATAATGATGCATATTATATTAATCATCCTCCCTTTTTCTGACACAATAAATCTTCTCTTTAAACTCATGGTGGTGATTGCATCATCTCCCTCTCTGCTCGCAACAGCACAGATTAAGATAAAGTGATACTGCTGTGTCAAAGAGAGCTTTACTGCCACACTTGGGATACAAAGAGAGAGGTTAATTTATCATCGCTGGGGAGAACTGACAGAAGAGAGATATACTACCGAAAGGGGATTTAGCACAGGGCCAAGAAACTTCACACTATTTTTACCATCTGTCACATGCTCTAATAAAGCAGGGCAAAATATGAAGAAAGGAAAAATGAACTATCAAACACTGATGTAATGCAGCCCATAAATCTAATTTAATTACTTTGCATGGAGACAGGTCCTCGAGTCTGTGTGAATATACTGGATTTTCTTGGCAACTTAACAACTAAGTGTTTTAATAACATCACACTATAATTTATTCTGCTTGAAACACAAAACCCCTTTTGTGAGAGTTTCATTTTTTAGAACTGTTAATTTTTTCGGCTAATGTCAAAACTGGCATAAATTCACATGTGAACTTGAAGCCTGACTGTGAAAAAGGCTTAGGTTACGGCGTGCCTTTTTATTGTTTGGCACTTTTTCCCCCTTCTGCATGCATTAGAAATAATTGGGCTTTGTTGATGACTTAGGTGAGGAGAGTTGTCTTGCAATTAGATTTTAATATAATGACAAAGGGTGGATGAGGGGGAAATCTTTGTAAAATAGAAAGAAGTAAGAAAATGCAATGGGAAAAAAAAAAACACCCAAACCCTCAGTTTCCATCAGAAAAGCAAAACCGCAAAGTGCGGTGTATTCCTGGAATCAGGCTGTTCCCGGGACTATGAAAATTTCACTCTGGAGGGTGGAGGCTGTCAGGGCAAAAAGGACGCTGGGAATGCAGGTCTGCCCTAGAGGGAGCCACCGGGCGCAGAAAATAAATCAAAAATAAAATTAATATTCATTGGGTGTCTTCCCGAATTTGGATGCAGTTACAGAAATTATTGTTAATAATGAAAGCTATATATCAAAGGTTATAAAATTCATCTGTGCTAGGACACTATTTTTTTAGGCTTTGTTCTGAACCATTAAAGATGACATATAGCATTTGTGTGCCTCTGTGTATAATAAGATACATTTAAGTCTGATTCTAACCCAAACTGGCAATTTTGGCATTGAACTCAAGTTCTTAAATGGGGCCTGTGACACTACTGTCCAGAAGAGGTCGGCTGAACCCATCCATTCTCCCATGACCTCACTCAGTAGGGCAGGATGGATGGGTAATTAATTTGTTAGGTCATCAGTGATTCATGTTGGGACAATAAAACTCCAAGCCTCTTGACAAATTCAATTGAAATATAACGGGGGATATGAAGACTAAAAACAACAGCGACAAACCAAAACCCTATCACCCCCGCCCCCCACCTGCCCCTTTTCCTGTTCCCAAACCCCAAGCCCTCACGCTAAAAGAAAACCTCAATGTACAAATATACAGTCTGCAGAAGTTCATCTATTTATTCCTTCAGCAACACTCACTAAATCCTTCCTCCGTGGAAATCTCTGTAGGACATACTTTGGGGGCCTGCGCAGTCTGGGCGCAGAGATGCGTTGGACAGAAAAGTGACTGCCGTTTAGTACATTTTGAGAAAATTTAACCTGGTGGGTAATCTCGGTGGAGTTCACGCCAAGGGCAGGCATGGCGCTGGTCATGGTGGGGACTCTGGATAGAACAGAAGTGATCCATCTAGAAAACTCTAACAAGTATTAGACCCATCAGGAAACTGACCACAATATTCATACTGCTGAGTGTTTTTCGAACGCTACTGGTGATGTGGTATGTTACCTATCTAGACAGATTCAGGGCCTTGAAGCCAGGAAACTGAGGGCCGAAGTTTTTCAGAGAAGTGCTTTCAAATAAATTTCCCCTCGTGCTTTTTCCTGACGTTCACATTCCCCTAGTTAGACTTGGAAAACACTCAATTCTTGTGGTTTCTTGTTCTGTTGAATTTGTGTGGGAGAAAAATGTACAACCTTGAACTCTGAATGAAGCCCAGTGTGAAAAGTAGTGGTTTTCAGCTGTGCTATTTCAAACACTCTCATTGGTATTTTAAAAGACTTCCCACATACTCAGTTACTGACCTGGAGCCTGGAAGAGTGAACATTAAAAATTAAAAAAAGAAAAAAAGATCAAACCGCCAGTATTTACTTATGAAATGACTTGGTTATAGCCCGGCAATCCAACTGCCTTAAAATTAGTGTACAAATTGAAAGTCTGAAGGGTTTCTTTTTTGGCATTTTGATTTCCTCATCTGAAAAATGGGGATATTAATACCTACCTCCTGGGGTTGTCGGGAGTATTAAATGTGCCCACATATGTAAAGCATCGAGCACGCTAAAATGATGGCTGCAATTATTATTTTATTATTATTATTTTGATTTCTCTACCCCTCCTTCTCTTCCTCTCCGCAGCATTTCTAACCACTCCCTCTCCCCTCACTCTTCCCCCCCACCCCATCAAGTACTTTTTTTACAGATTTGCAGGAATCCACTTCCTTCAGCCTCCCCCTTCTGGTCCAGCTGCAGACTGCAGCCCTGTCACTTTTTTTTTTTTTAAGTTACCTTTGAAATAGGAAATGCATTAAAAAAAAAAAAAATTGGACCCAGGCTGTTTTCTGGAAATGAACCTTACTAAGGAAGCAGCGGGGAGAAAAAGAAAACAAAAACAAAAAAAGCACTGAGCTCCCTGTGGGCTCTGTGGCAAAACAAAATATCGCGAGGGAGTCCACGTTCTCAGAAGCCTAGGAAAGTGTCTTTCCAATTAAGGGGCTTAGAGAGGGAGGAGTATGCCAGGAGTTAAAAAGCCTGCAAAATTTATGGTATTGTCTCCTTTAACCGGTAACTTGTTAGCCCAAGTGCCCGACACAAGGTGAACTTGACCTTTCCTATAAAACAGTTGTACTTGAACTCTTCATGCTGCTCCGCGCTCTTCATATTCTTCTTTTAAGAGGTACCTTGCTTTAACCTTGCTGGTCAAGATGACAGATCATTTACATTCACAGATTATGCGGGAATGCTCCAGGTCTAAGATGGAAATGCATTAGCACCAGGTGACTTGGGTCCCAAGGGCAAGGACCTGAGGAGAAGCCCAAACAGCTGACACCCCCATTTGGAAGGAGTGAGGTTTCAGGGAAACATCTTAAAACCACGCCGGTCCCTGTTGTGGCACCCAAGAGATGCTGAGCCACACTGAGTTTGAAACAATTACCTCCCTCTTCTTCCCAGTTGCTTGCTAATGTATGTTTTGTTCATTCATTTATTCACTTAGGCATCAGACGTTGGGTGCATCATTATTGTATGCCATGCATTGTGGCAGGTGCCGACGATGATTAGAAGGAAGAGATTGACCCTGCCCTCAAGATACATTGAACAGAGGGGATGACGCAGACACAAACTCCCTTAACTATAATGTGCTGTGAAAACCACTACATCCTCAAAGTCTGAACACAGTTCTGCACAAGACCGGGAGACCCCCAAATGGAGGAAAGGGGGAAGGTTCCCAAGGGTATCATCTGAGCTGGGGATAGAATGATGAGTAGCATTTGTCTCAGGTGTAGATGTGGGGGGAATAATGTTTCTGGTGGAGGGCACAGCATAAGCAAAGGTTCAGGAGAGTAACTAGTGTATGGGAAAGCCACACTGCTCTTGATCGCCTAGCATCCACAATAAACAGTCTGTGATTTGCTGCTCGGTAAGGTCACGGGTAGGCAGAAGGTGAGTGGAAGAGCCAGTCAATCTCTAGCTGTCCTGTTGTCCAGATGTTGTTCTTCAAATCCCGGGGTCCAATGTGCAGAGAGACTGGAAAGTTCTGTTGGGTTCTGCCTATCGGCGCAAGTACTAGCTCCAGGGGCACCTGGGTGGCTCAGTCGTTAAGCGTCTGCCTTCGGCTCAGGGCATTATCCCGGCATTCTGGGATCGAGCCCCACATCGGGCTTCTCTGCTGGGAGCCTGCTTCTTCCTCTCCCACTCCCCCTGCTTGTGTTCCATCTCTCCCTGGCTGTCTCTCTCTCTGTCAAATGAATAAACAAAATCTTAAAAAAAAAAAAACACCAAAAAAACAAGTACTAGCTCCAGAAGGGCTTGTGAATGTCATCTGACCTCCCGAAGGAGACCCCGAGGGTTGGTAGTCAAGCTTGGCAGTGTCCCTTTTGGACAAGGAAGAGTCTGTTTTGATATACCTGGGGAGGGGCTGAAAGTCCCCACTCATGGCCAGTGTGTTCCTGCAAACCAGAGCAAAGCACTTTATTGAAGCATCATCTAGCTACCCCCAGGGAAAGGTCACAATTACAACTGACATTTACTGAACACTCTACCCGAGCCCAACACTGTTCTAAGCGCTTCACTGAATCCTCACAACGAACCTAGAGAGTAGGTCTGTTATCATTTTATCATTTTGCCAGGGAAAACTCTGTGGCACAGACAGGTGGGGTGACTTGCCCAAGGTCACACAATTAAAAAGTGGCAGAGCATCTTTGTTCTTAACCAGCTTCCTATACCCACCGGAAGTGTGAGACCACCATGACACATTTACTGAGCTGGGTGCCGCGTTCGTGTATATCATCTCATGATATCATCAGCAACGATGACTCTAGGAGACAGGCATGACCTTCATGTTACAGACGGGGAGATGGGGGCTCAGAAAGATTAAGCAACTTACTGTCAAACAGTCGGTAACTGACGAAGGTGGCATTTAAACTCAATGTACCTGGCCTCAAAGCTGAAGTCCCTCTCACTCTACCATGCCGAATTTCCAAGAAAGAATCTCGGAAGATACTGTTCCTTTTCCAGCCACTCAAAGAGGTAAGCATTGGCAGTGCATTTCACTGAACAACAGCTTCCCTTGTGAAGCCCCAGCAAGCCCCTCTCCACTCCGTGCTTGGATTGCAAGGCCAATCTTTACTGATAAGATGGTATATTCTAGACCCCCTTCCCTCTCTAGCTTCTTTCCCAATAGAGTGGAGGCAAACTCCATGCAGTCATTGTGGATGGGAGGTGAGTCATACACAGGCACGCCTCAGAGGGACCGTGTGTTTGGCTCCAGACCACCGCAATAAAGCCAATATCGCCATAAAGCAAGTCAAAAGAATTTTTTGGTTTCCTGTTGTATATAAAAGTTACGGTCACACTACAGTATAGTAGCAATAGCATTATGTCTAAGCAAAGTTATTATGTCTAAGTACACTGTCTAAGCAAACAACGTACGTACGTACCTTAGTTAAAAAATACTTCATTGCTTAAAAATACTAACCATCATCCGAACTTTCAGCAGGTCATAATCACTGATCCCAGATCACCATAACAAAGATAGTAATAACGAAAAAGTTTGCAACATTGCGAGAATTACCAAAGACGCAGAGTGAGCAAATGCTGTTGGAAAAATGGCGCCCATAGACTTGCTTGTCGCAGGGTTGCCACAAATCTTCCATTTGTAAAATATTCTGTATCTGTGAAGCACAATAAAACAAAGCACAATAAACGAGGTATGCCTGTATCCAGGGGTACCTTGTTTTGAAAGAACTCAAGAGCCAAAGTGAGCTAGCCTTGTTTACCTTAGCGTAGGAGTATTCATTGACACCCATGAAATAGGCAACTCCTACAGTGTGTTTCGAGGAAGGGTCAGCAAACATTTTCTGTAAACGGCCAGGTAGCAAATATTTTGGGCTTTGCAGGATATACAGTCTCTGTCACAAGTATCCAGTTTTGAATGAGTGTGCAAAGCAGCCACAGACAGTACCTAAATGAATCAGCATGGCTGTGTTCCAATAAACCCTAATTTGAGGATGCTGGGATGTGAATTTCACATCATTTTCTCCTGTCACAAAATATTCTTCTTCTTTTGATTTTTCCAACTATAAAAAATGTAAAAACAATTTTTAGCTCACAGGTTGCACAACTCATAGGGGGCTGGGTTGACCTGTGGGTCATAGTTTCCTTGGTTTGGTTTATAAAATTTTATTATGTACTTGTTAGGAAATTTAGTGCATAAATCAAAACGCAAGCTATATCTCTTATTAACCATTTAAATACTCACTTTTTTGGAAAAACAAATTCATTCAGTTGAGTCCTCTGAAAACCAACTAGTAACCTGGAGCTCGCAGAAAGACAAAAGTCGTACTCTGTTGAAGATGACTTGACACTTTCCACGAGGACAGGCTGAAGATGCGTTTTCTTTTTTCCTTTTTTGTTTTTTCTTTTCTCTTTTTCAAGTTCTTATTTAAATTCTAGGTAGTTAAAATATAGTGTAATATTAGTTTCGAAGATGGATTTTCGATGATGTTTGGGAACGCTGACTATTTGCCTCCAAGGGTTTGTTCTATGGACGCATTCTGTCTGGCGTGTTCATGACTCTAGATGAAGTGTTATCTGGACAATCTTTAGATTGATTTACAATAGCCCCCTTCGTATCAAACACTTTGTCTTCTCATTAAGGACCTCGTACTCATTTTCAAGGTTTTCTTCGACCTTTTTGACTCGAGACTGGAAAGATGTCATCTCTGAAAGTCATGAAGTCGCTCTTGGGGAAGGAGCAGCAGCTCCTCGGGCCCCATCAAACAAGGAGCCACTATAGCCAAAGGATTCCGATCTGGACATGACTCAAAGAAAAAGCAAAACTTGGAATTTGGGTGTGTGGGGGGGAGAACGGTCCCTCTGAAACGCTCTCCAGTGTCACTTTCTTCTTCCGTTCTCTGGCTTGGCCCAATGGTTGGCATGTGTTCTAGAATTCAGTGGGAACTGGAGTCCGGTTTCCATAGCAGTGGAGTTGCTGGCTCAGCCTTGACCCCCTCCCCCATCCCTCTTTGCTGCTGTTTCCTTATTAAATTAAAAGAGCAGAGAAGTTGAATGTTCTTGGTCCCTGGTGCTCCTGGTAAAGACTTGTTCCTGTCCTGCTGGTATGTGTGCACTGGATCCACAGGGTTGAGGGAAGAGCCTTGGAGCCCTGACGCACCCCTCTATTTCCTGCCCCTGGAGGACGGGTCTGGCTTGCTGGGACACGGCGATCGACGCTTTGCTGCAGGGCGATCAATCCAGGAAACTTACCTGCATGACTTGTCCCAAACGGGAAGACCTGTCATTCCCTGGCCACAAGTGGAAAAGGAGCCACCCCTAGGGGCCTGCCCTCCTGGGCATGCTGTCACCCCTGCAGGAAACCCAGTCTATGCCTTTCATAAGGATGGGAGCTGGAATTTCCTTCAGCAACCCCCACTCCCCCACCCACCAAGGGAGGGCTGGCTGGGGGATTCACCTCAGGTCAGAATTTGATTTTGTAACCGGAGAGTCTCTTTCTTCTGGGCCACACGGTTGTCTTTGCCCCAGTTGGACGGTGCTGGGGGACAGGCAGGGGTGGTCTGGTGAAATGGGACCCAGTGACGAAAGTTTCAAGCCCTTGGTATAAACTCATGGGTGCAGCTAACTTGGTGTGGGAAAGATGACCCCCATTCCCTTGCCCTGTCTTTGGTTTTGTGCTGTATTCGGGGGCCGTGCACGTCGATGGGGGTGGAGGTGGGGATACCTAAAGTCCCCAGATCCTGGCTACATGTAGGTCAGGGGGCAGACAGTTATAGCAGAAAATAAAGAAGGAAAGCTGGCCTTTGTTACCTCCTCCCTGTCCCTTTATCTGGATGCCCAGGGCCTATATGCTGGCTTTGTTTCCGGCCACTGCAGGATTCCACCCAGGAGGAAGGCTCTTACAGGCTGATACCATGCATAAGAAAGGGCACTCCACCTTTTCCCCATACCAAGGGAACTTGGGTATGTTTTGAGAGAGACCAGAAGGCTCTCGTATCAGTTAGTCAATGACACAAGAACATTGCATAACAGCTACCCAAAAGTTCGCGGCTTAAAGTAACAATCATTTATTCTCAGGACTCTGCAGGTCAGCTGGAGTTCACTGGGGCTGGGTGGACCTGAGTTGGGCTTTCGTGGACCCGCTTGGCTCTGCTCCACCTGTCTCTCCTCTCCCTCATGGGACCAGCGGATTACCTTGAACATGCTCCTTCCATGGCAATGCCCAAAGTGCGAGAGTACAAGTGGAAATACTCGAGGTTTATTGGGAAAAGTGAATCGCAGGGCCAAACCTGAAAACAAGAGGCTGGGAAAAAGGACCTGCCCCACATGGGAAGGGCTCTGCAAATTTACTGGGCAAAGACGGCTGATACAGTAAAAGGATGCAGAAAAAGGGCCAAAACCACAATCTAGCATATCCTCCCTCTTCCCCAAATTTCCCCCCACAGACCTTTAACATGGCTTAAAATCCTGCTATTAAGATTATTGCTTTGCATTCAGATATTGTCTGCATAAGGCCCCTGTGAGACAGGACATTGATGCCTAACTCCTTAACCCTCCGGCAGCATTGGTGGTTAGCAGACAAAGGGATTCGGAGTGGGTGGAGCCCAGGACTGAGGCATTTGGCAGGGGAAGGTGGACCACAAGAGGTGGGGTGAGCTGGTGTCACCCCGCCCTTTGTCCCTCCCCGCCCTTATTTTGCCTAGGTTACGAGAGAGCTCCAGAAATTCTTCATCTGCCCCATTCCATCACTTGAGGTGGTTAGAAAACTCCTAGGTTGGAAACATTCAGAAAATAGCAGTTTACTCTGTAGGAAACACATCCTCGGCTTCTCAGTGATGTCAGAATGTTTGTCTCTTTTTGTTTCTGTTTGGGCACATGGGACGCGTGAGGGCGGGTGGGCGGCGAGTGGGAGTGTTGAGGTCTGTGTTTGTATGCACGTGCGTTGTGTTCGTGTTTTTGCCAATATGCCTGTCTCAGTCACGCTCAAAAATCTGTCTTCCTAGGCGGGAACAGGAAGAGGTTTTCATTATTAGACAATATTATCACCAAATAGTTTTTTTTTTATTTTTTTAAACATGAGTTAAGGGGATCGGACTCCTTCCAAATCCACTTAATAAGAGGAGTGTGTGTGTGTGTGTGTGTGTGTGTGTGTGTGTGCGCTGTGTGTGCTGTGTGTTGGGGGTAGGGTGTAAGTGGAGAGAGGTCTTTCACCCCACAACCTCTCAGAGTCTATTTCTGCTACTACTAAAATGAACTTGGTAAGTTATCTTATAAAATAATGCAGTTGTAGAAAAACCGTGTCTTAATGAATCACGTATGGCTCCTAATCGTGGGCTCTCTCTACCCATCTACATAGCCGTCTATGTGTAATGTTCATCTATTCAGCACTTTGCACGGCCTATCTTTTTTTTTTTTTTTCTTTTAACAGGTGGGGGATGGGGAAGGAGGATTGGCTGATGTTCTTTGGCTCGGTCTAATGCAATGAATCCTCCTGTATTTAAATTCAGTTGTAGTTCATAGCTGGGTAGATTGGTTCCTGGTGAGTACACCACCCCCAGTGCCATCCCCTAGAAAACCTCAGAGCATGTATGCATAAAGGAGACGCTAGATTAGGTTACTGGGAGAGGAAATGTACAAATGTACCTTCGCGAGAAGATTAACTGATGGTAGCAGCGAGTTGCTGATGAAGGCAGTTTGTGTAAGAGCAGGCCCTAGCTGCCGGGGCCCATCTGTCTCTGCTGTCATTCTCTCCCTGGCTGCCTGTGCAGCGGGCAGGCGGCCCTGGGCTCCCTGTGTCTTCTTCCTTCCTCTTCCTCCCCCCTCCACGTGATTCCTGCCTCACCGAGCCCCAGAGGCAGGGGCTTCCCGGTGGAGGGGAGTCAGAAAGGAGCTGATAAGGTTGGGGGTTTTCTGTTTATGCAGCAGCGGCTCATCACCTTCCCAAAGTGCTTTTTTGTGGTCTTCAGAGGCCCAGAGTCTTCCCCTGGGCAGGCTGTATATAGCGTGGGCTGCGTCCTTCCGGTCACTATTCATCCTGGGCCAACACTGCACCCAAAAGCCCCTCCCAGGAAATCAGTCTTCTCCCGGCTGCTCCTTCTCGCTGCTATTCTTTGCTACTCCTGAATCCTCCCCTCCAGGGTGCTACTCAGTTCTTTAGTTCTGCTCCTCTTGAACTTTGTCTGCACACGTACACACATACTCACACGCACTCACATGCACACAAGCATACACGCGGGCACACACACACAAAACCCAGGCTCATTCTACACACCCCCACCTCATCTCCCTTCCATTAAAAGCAACAACTGACCTGTCCAAACCCTGTCCGACATGAAGTGCACAAGTCCACTGCTTACACCATACTGTATGCAATTATAAATACTAGTACCGATACACGGCCGGGTCGGGCCCGTGCTGAGTCTGGTGTGGAATTTGCCTCTATCCTCTAACCTGGGCAGTGGGAGCCCTGCCACCTAGGAAGTACAGGGGTTCTTCACAGACACGGTTCTATGGCCTCCCGGTCCTTAGGAAGGACTCGACTCTTTGAGGTGGATGCAACCTTTCCCGTGACCAGGGCTCCTTGCTAAATAAGCTAATTTATTTGTACGGGAGAGTCACTGTCCGGATTAAGTCCTCCAAGTTCAATAGCTGTACAAAGACACCCCTGTGTTATGCTGTGTGTTTAGGGCAGGACCTCTTTAAAGGCTGACCTTACTTTGCTATTTCCAGTTTTATTGGGGGAGGAGGTCTACTTTGTCCCTTGGCATGTCGCAATCTTTGCAGCAAGACATCAGAGCACGAAAAGGTTCCACAGCTGTTTGTGTCATTACGCTGGTGAGCAAACACTTCAATTCCTTCTGTGGCCAGAAGGTCTGGGAGGGACGGAGCCGATGGGGGGTGGGGGTGGGTGGGAATGAATGGACCCATGTTGGTTACACTTCAGAAATTTCCTGCTTCCTGAGAATAATATTGCCTTCAGGCAACAGCTCTGTACCGAACACTTAACGACCTCTCTCCAGCTTTGCAAATAGACAAACTGAGGCCTGGTCAGTGGCGTGCCCAGGGTCAGCAGGCCCTGTGTCGAGCAGCACGGAGGACAGAACGAGGAACTCTGGGCCCCGGACTCAGCAGCCTGTGGTCGTTACCCCTCCAGACGAAAGCCCCTCACCAGGGCTGTGTTTGCTGTCCTCGTAGTCCCCCGGTTCATGCTTCAGTGTGAATGCGTGCGAACAAAACAACGGTTGCTACCCGCAACCCACAAGACTCGGCGTTTGCACAGACGCCGGGCCGCGCATGCGCGCACTGAAACTCCAGTGCGCACACACAGAAGTTTTCATATTAGTTTCCTGAGTTCATGGATAAAGTCCAGAGCTGCCAAAGCTCCCACTACTTTGCCATGTCACACTAATAGCTTCCAGATCCCATCACATATTAAATTCATGCGGCTTCAGCGAAGCCATCTATTTAATGCAATTCGCTAAATGCCTGCGCAGCCCCGCTGACAGTGACATATTAGTTTTGCAGTCTTTTGCAATCTGATATCTCTGAATTTGCCACCGTACTAAAGATTTGATTAATGTGGTTCCATTTGGATGCAGTAATTGGCTGCGACTGTTGTAGAAAATAATCAGGCTTTCATTCCTTACAAGTGCACGGACATGCTAATGAGAGAGTGGGTTAATTAAGCCCGCGGCAGAAAGCGACAGTTACTGATGACTGTTATGACAAACCACCGACTCGGCATTTGGGAGCAGGACAGCAAATTTGCACTTTATGAAATTACAGGAAAGCTAGGACATAAGGAATAAATAGTTACATCTGTTTGGTGAAAGGGGGAAAAGGGTGGGGAGGAAAAAGAGGGGCTCAAGCAGAAGAGAAAAAGAACAAGTGAGAGATGGTCTCCCCAGCACAGGGCCTGAGTCCCAGAATTCCGGAGCCCAGGAGAAGTCTCTCTTTTGCTTGGGTGGGAGCTTTCCATTGTACTTGCACCGAAAGGTGCTGGCTGAGTGGGACGCACCCAGTCCAACACTTGTGTAGTACAGACTTTCTGCAAAAGGACCAGCCAGGAGCTCAGTTGCCTAGAAGCAGAAGAGATCTGGGGAAGGAGGGCGAAGCAAAGGCGGGCAGGAGAGCACACCTGCTCGGGGACTTCTCATCTGTGGCAAGCACGCGGACGGCGCCTGGGTCCTGGGGAGGTTACATGGCTGTCTGCTTTCCTGGGAAGCTGGTCTATACACATCCAGGGTGAATCAAATGCCCTGCTTGTTTTCTTAGCTCTTCGGCTCCCCAAATGAATTCCTGCTCCTGAGTTTGACTCTCATAGTCAATCCTAGCTCCCTTCTTTGCACTGGGCAGGGTATCTTCCAGCTCCGCTGCTCACTTTGGGACTCTGCCTTCTCTTCCCTGACTCTGTTGTCCCTTTCTTCTCTCGAAGCCTCTTAGGTCTTAAGGGACCGAGATTCCTGTTCACCCCCTGGGGTTCTGCCGTGGTACATGGACTCACAGACACTTCCTCTCCCCCAGCCAGCTTGCGGTCCCCAGATCTCTCTGCTGGCACCCAGGCCATAACACTTTCTTTTCCGTCTGCATTCAGCTCCCCCACTCAACCAACCTGTATTTATTGAGCACCTATTAGCTATAAAGCACTGTGCTGGGCATGAGGGAAAAACAGAAATGAATCTAACTTGGGCCCTGGCTTTCAGGAGATTAAAGACTAGAGAAAGTCACATATATGTCACTAATGGTGATGAGTGACACGAGAGAGGCATAAAAGAGCCTGAGGGAATTCAGGAGGAGGGAGATCACCTCTGTCTGGTGCACAGGACGCCCGCAGAAAAGGCGGCTATGATCCCGGGGTGGTGCAAGAAAGGGCACTCTCTTTGCAGGCGAAGAAAACAGCACGAGGAAAATGATGGAGACAGGGTGGTGTGGATGTGTTTGGGGGACAAACGGGAGACAGAGCTGGGCAGTTGTCCACAGACACATGGTGGGGAGTCTTCAGTGTCCCCTAAGGAGTTCAGATGTATTCTGCAAGCTTGGGGCATTATTGCACTTTTTTTTTTTTTGAGTCCTGAGGGTCATAATCAGAGGGGAGCTTAGGGAGAGTATGTTGGAGGCAGGGGTGTGGTGGGAGGTAGAGGGTGGAGAGGGGTGGGAATCAATGGAAGCCAGAGATCAGGGAGGGCATCACCCCAGACATGGAGGGGAGGGCTGGTGGGACCTGGAGAGCAGCAGGGGTTACGCACACAAACGGGCACGGATCATTCTCAGTGTGGCAGAGCTCACTGCTCCAGCAGCTGCCCTTTCAAGCTTCTCTTTAGCTCCGAGCTGGGGCAGGAGGATTCCTGGAGGAAATTTCTGAGCGGAGCCAACTCATTTATCCCCGTTGAACTTTCCTCGGGTGGTGAGCATCCTCAGGTACATGAAAAGAAGGATTGACATCGAACATTCAGGAACTGCTACCTACCCGTCTTTGAGAAAAGGTGCAGCAGAAGCCTCCCTTGGATGGCGAGATTGTGGAGTGTAGTTCCGCCCACGCAAACCCAGTTTATGGATGACGGTTCCGGAAAATCTACCGTTTAACCACTGGGAGAGTATCTAGACCTTGGTGAGCTATTCTTAGGATGGTCATCGACTCTCCCCTCATCCTGCAAAAAATTACAATTTGCATATAGGAAATACATTATCCAACACAGTAGCCACAGGGAAAGAAGGCATTTCTCCTTTCACGAAGGACCTACTATGGCCAGGGCCTTACGCACACTATTTATTATAGTTTTTACTTCACTGCCGAGGACATGAAGGCTCAGAAATGTAAAATCGAAGTCCAAGTGTGCGTAGTTCGTGAGTGGCAGGCAGAGACAGGTGTGAAAAAGCCGGCTCTGTCTGATAGAAAAACTGAGCTCTCTCTTCACCCCTAAGAATTCTTTTCAATTTCTATGGGAACTTGTTCAACTGCGAGTTTCTTGATCAAGAGGAGCTTACACTCAGGCAGAGTGTGTGTTTGTCCTCAAGCTCTGGTATGAGCCTGCCCTGCCCCTGCCCACCTTCTCACACCCACCAGCGCCACGGAAAGATGCCGTCGGAAGGGGGGCTTAAAAGCATGAGGTCCATGAGTTTTGCAACGTGCCACGATCGAGGCACTTCATGCTGGCACGTAGGAGGCATTCCACCATGCCGGCCCCACAATTTTTAGGAAGAGTCTGCACAGAGGTCTTTGCAGTCTTGGCTGGAAGGAGATTGAAGAGTTCAGGCCCCCAGAGGTGGACTTTGGCTAACGAGGTCGGACACGTCATCAGTGAGGCTTGTTTTTGTGTTCTCGTGTCTGAGCCACCCTTCTGGGAATGAGCCCCAGGAAAGCACCAGCAAATCAGGCTGGAAGTAGAGCAGGTGTCTAGGGGAATCAGGAAGGGCCCCTCTCCAATCACCGGGAAGAATCATCACTCATTTACCAGATTAGCTGGAGACTCCCGAAACTGCCAGCCTCCATCTGGGGGAGCTTCTGCAGCCTGAGCCCCGGGGCCTGCCTGGGAGCTGGTGATTTAGACCAGAGGATTTTATGGTCTGAAAATGGCTTTAAAATTTGTTTGGAATTACCCAGAGCACATTTTAAACACTTCAATTGCCGTCTTCATATTTTTTAGTATTTGCAATTTACCTTCCTACAATTCTTCTCCTGTCTCCCCCAGCATGCCCCTCACACCTCCGTCTTTCCTCTTGCCCTCTGGAAAGGCTCAGGCTTCAGCATTTCCCCAGCCCGCAGGAGATCGGGCAGTGGTTCACCCTGATGCCCGGAGCCTCTCCCTCTCCTCGGCTGTCTTAGCCTCTTTGTTCTGGTTTGAATAGTGTTCAACCACTCACTTTCTTTTCTTTCTTTCTTTCTTTCTTTCTTTCTTTCTTTCTTTCTTTCTTTCTTTCTTTCTTTCTTTCTTTCTTTTTTTTCTTTCTTTCTTTCTGCCGAATAGTGTTCCTCTAAAACCTGGAACCTCAGAATATGACCTGATTTGGAGATAGGGTCCTTGTAAGTATAATTAGTTAAGATGGGGCCCTCCTGGATTATGGGGGGCCCTTCACTCCAGGGACTGGTGTTCTTACAGGAAGAGGAAGGTGGCCCCATGAAGACGAGGGCAGGGTTGGAGTGACACGGCTACCAGCCAGGGCCTGCCAAAGCTCGCTGGGAGCCACCAGAAGCCAGAAAAGCAAGAAGTGTACCCTAGGGCCCTCAGAGGGAGCAGGGATGTGTGGACTCTCTCCATTTGGGATTTCTAGCCTCCAGAACGGTGAGACAACATGTTTCCGTTGTGTGAAGTCACCGAGCTTGTGGTGCTTTGTTACTGCGGTGCTGGGAAGCTAACACAGCCTCTCACGGCTCAGGGCTCTGACACCTTTTCCGGGGGGCCCGAGCAAGCTCACAGAGGAAGCCCAGGAAGGTCCCCCGTATCCCGCATCCTTGAGGCAGGAGCTGAGGGATTTGTTGGGTTTAAGATCCACCCATTTCAGCCAATGGCTCCGTTCCTCCTTGACTCCGGTGTCCAGGTCATAGGTCCGACGTTGCTCCCTTCAACGGGGCTGTAGAGAGGGTGTCCTGGCGGAATCACCAACCCCAGAGCTCTATTGTTTGTGTGAATCAAACATATACTAAGTTCCAGGCCTTCCTGGGCTATGTTATTACTTATTCTTAAGTAGAATAGTCCGTCAACAAATGTTCGCTGCCTGTCTCCGACTTGAGGCCCCACCTCCCTGTGTGTTGGGAATGGGCATAGATTGGTTGTGTTTCCAACCGATCCTAGCTTCTCTGCCTGTCCTTAACACTGGGGTCAGATGCTCCAGAAAGTTCTTCATGGTCCTCCAGACCCAACAAGACCCTGACTCCTTTTGCCACCAGCAAGCTGGCCTCTTCCACCCTGCATTCCTTCCTCCTCTCTGCCCTGTCCCCCCTTTCTAATTGTGAGGGCCTTGCTCCTGTGGACTGTCAGAGGGGTTCTGCACATTTTATACCTGACAGGACCTCTCCCAGAAATCCCGGAGGGAGACCCCGTTAAAGTGTTTTATGTTGGGGAATAGGTTGGTTTCTGTGCAATAAAAACCAAAGCCATTGAACAAGCAAGCTCCTGGGTGATTATTGGGACGAAGGAGATAGCTTCCATATGCTGGGTGGGTGCTTGGAGGCCAAGCCTGCATCTGTTCCCTTTGTTCTGTCAGAGAACAGAGCCAGGAGGGGGTCTGACCTCCTGATAAACCCTGAACCAGAACCCTCTGCCGAGCTTCAGGGAGGAGGGGGGCTGGGAGTGGTGGAAGAGGTCGGAGGGCAGCAACATCTGGCAGAAGGAGGGGTGGATGGGGAGCTGGGTGACAGCGCAGGGGGGATAGGGGCGGGAGCCCGGGTTGCCCCCTCCATAATCAATAAACCCAGCTACCAGAGGAGATCAGAGAACCATTCATTAACGAGCTCGTTAAGTGATTGATAGGCTTAATTTTCCTGTCAAATGTGGACTTCCCTTGTAAACATGTCAATTGAGGCAAGTTCAAGCTTGTCACTGGATTTATGGCTGGAATAACATGTAGGTGGAAAAGAGGGGCAGGTCCCCAGTGACCCATGCTGGCTGCTCTGGAATGGCAAGGCCAGTGTACCCAGGTGCTCGCAGGGCGCTCCTCTTTTCTCCCCACAGCTGAGACAACAATCACGGCCTCGGGTTCTCACTCTCTCATCCTCAAAGGAATGAAGAAATGGCAATCCCACGCTGCCAGACCTGTGGTTGCCCCCGCCCCCACCAGGGCCTTCTTCAGAATGATTCACTGCTTCACCTTGAAATCCGGGGGGGACAGCCCCATGTGGGGAAGGCTCCCCCAAGCTGTGCTCTGGGAAAATAGGTCTCCTTTCCCTTTCTAGTTGTCCTCAACCCTCATGATTGAGTGAAAATAGAAGCTGAAAGCCCCAGTCGTGTGACACAAACAAGCCATCAGCTCCTCAGCGATCTGGAAAATTGCCGGTGGCACTTGGGGGACAGGTTGGCGGGGAGGTGGGCACAGGTGGAATGGCCCACTCAGAACGCAGGCAGGGCCAGTGGAGGGCAGCTGCGGTGACGGCCTAATGGGTGGCCCTGTGGGGAGCCCCTTTCTAACAGGCTCCATGTAATGCTCCGTGTTAAACTAGCCAAGCACAGTTACACTCCCCAGATGTGTAAGAAACGCAGGCCCGGTACCAGTGAGCATTTTGGATAATTGAAAATATGGTTCAAAAGTCTACTCTAGCCCATTAGCGTTATTATCGCAAAGCACGGAGCATAGCAGACAGGCTTTCCAGGACCGGCCCGCAGTTTGCTTTAACCGGTGCTGTCTGCCCTCTTCCGTATCCAAGTGGCGTCGGTCTGGTATCGTGCACTTTCTTCTCTAGCATGGCCGTGGACCACCCGAGCCCAGGGACCTCTGTCTTTCCCACCTCTGTATCTCCCTGTGGCACCTGGGAGAGGGCCTGAGTGCGGGAGTGGCTGTCCCCTGCCTGTGGCTGGGCCAGGCAACAACAGGAACCCTGTCTGCACTCACGGCCCTCGTCCTGGGGCCTCGAGAGCTTCATCACTGGGCTCCTCGGTGCAGGGACAGTGAGGGTGGGGGATGGGCTTGGGGGCAGGTTATGTCTCCATGAAAGCCCTGTCCCAGCAGCACTTATCAAGTTGTGTGTGTGTGTGTGTGTGTGTGTGTGTGTGTGTGTGTAAGGGTGCTAGGCCAGGTTCTTGCAAACTACAGACCCTCTCTCGGCCCTCCTGGCCTTTCATCCCATAGTATATCATCATTGTGTGGAATGTGCCACACGCAGAAGCACACAGCACAGTACAAATCTGCGATGACACCAAACCTGTCAGGCTCCCTTCTGTGGGTGAGGGGTCAGGAGGGACACCCGGCCACTCTGGTCACACTTTGATGGCCTACTTGTTCTCTGGGGGGAGGGGCGCATTTGGTGATCTGTCCAGGCTTGCTTATGCTCGGACATTCTCCCAGCGAGTAATGGCATGAGAACGGCAGAGCGCTCACGTTTTCGAGCACTTGCCTCGTGCGGAGCGCCCTACCGAGGGATCTGCCGACTCCTCTTCCCGCGTGACAAACCCCCAGTTCCACCCAAGGCCACGCAGGGTGTTGGGGGTGGAGCCCGGCCAGCCGTGGACGCCAGGCTCGGGGCTGGGCCACCTCTCTGTTGCGTGACTTCAGGGCGGCCCGCAGCCACGTCAGCGTTATGAAATTGCCACATGTTTGGTGTATTGGTCAGAAATCGGGATGCTTGTTTTTATGGCAGGATCTCTGAGCACCCAATGGCAGGGAGTTTTTGAAATATGTTTAGGTTCAGACCTGCAGGCCCATTTTTCTTCCTTATCTAAGTGCTGGTGGATAATAGGAACTATATTACTGCTATAATGGGCTCTCGAATTGAGCCCCTGGAGAGGCGCCAGGACCAAGTTTGGACACAGCGAAGCCTGGTTGGAAAGAGTTGCGTGGGGAGCTGGAGGCTTCGTCAGTCTTGGAGCCGCCTTTTGGCAGGCCCGCGGACCCTCACTTTCTTTTAATGCCGTCAAGGCCACTGGACCCAGGCCCAGATGGCCTCCCTCCATATGCTATCGTGTTCCAGCCTGTAATTATTAATTATTATGATTAAAGTAATATCTATTATTTATTGAGCACCTACTCAGTGCCAGGGACAGCCTGACACGTGCTCTTTCAATAATCATCGCAATGACGCTACCCTGTAGGGACCCTTGTTATCTCTGTTTACAGATAAAGAAACTGAGGTTTAGTAAGTGTAAATAACTTTCCCAAGGTTGGAGGTAAGCGCCTCTCCTTATTCTACCAAACTCAACTTCCTCCTATTCTCAGATCACCAGCTTCCAGAACCCTCTCCCGTCCCCAGTCCGCTGGTCTTACCCTCCTCCACAGTGATACATTTCCAGACGCAGCAACGAGTATAGATCTCAGCCCCCGTGCTGCTTTCGCCGCCGTATCTTCTTCTTTTCTGACCCAGTGTCTGGTCCCAACAGACAAGAATCTTTGCATTATGATAGGACAGGAGGGACCCTTGGTCCGTGCTTGGCCTATGTGTCTGTGGACTGTTCGTGGCAGGCTTTCCCCGGGGAATTGAGGGATGCCTTCTACTCCAACAGATGTGCCTCATTAACGGGTTCCCTTAGCCTGCAAGAAATGGTGACACATTCTTTGGCTTCCAGACCCCGTCGCACCCCCCGGACTCTGGTCTGCATCTCCCAGGAGCACTGGATGCTGTGTCTGTGCCCCTGATCCCTGCATGCGGCTCTCAGTGTGGGGTCCCAGCATCCTCTCTCCCAGGGCTGTCCCTTTTAGAGAAAGAAGCTAGAAGGTGTGCCCTCCGTTCCTTCAGTAAATACATCTTGCAGCCCTTCTCGGCCTGCTATGTCCTTGAATCCAAGCATTTTCATGTAAAGAGGACTTTGATGAACTGCCCCATTTCAAAGAGACAGGGAGGTTCTTTAGTTTGCACGCACACGGAAAGTCCCAAGTTTCCCCATGTGGGCGCTAGCCCCTGGGAGCCAGCAAGTGAGATGAATTAGAAGCCTAGAGCAAAATATTTGGTTTCATGCAATTTAGTTTCTTTCTACTACTTGCTTAAAATTCTGTGGAACAATTAAATCTTAAAAGTGTCTTGTGAATGCCTTGGGCTCCCTTCTCCTTCAGGTTTATTGATTGTATTTGATATCATTCACAAGAGCGAGATTTTTTTTTTTTAACATTTAATAAGTCCGCTTGGTTGGAACCCAGAAAATTCGCCAAATGTGAGAGCATCTCAGCTACGGCAGTAGGCTCGGCAAGCAGGAAATCTCGCATCATTCTATCAACCTTCCCGAGGTGGCCTTTGAATCTAGGGCCTCGGCTGGGCCCAGTGAAGAAATAGTCATGAATGGTGGGTTGGTATTCCTGCCTTTGCGGTACAGATTGTCACTGAGAATATCCCAGACAAAAAGGGTTAAGGACCCTCTGAGTAGACAGATAAACACAAACAAATGGATAGAAGGATCCAATCCCTCGCTCCACCCCAGCGGAGCCACGGATGGCCGATTTACTGATGGAACGTGAGCAGCACACCCTAAATTGGACTTGCAACTTTTGGGACCAGGTAATCAAACCCAGTGCCTTCACTTCTGTGAAGTGAAGGAGTAAAGGAGTCACCGAAGGTAGAAAACCACCATACACAAGGACTTATTTCATTTTTGTCTGACCTCCTCTTGGTAGGTGGCTTGCTCACGCTTCTTCCGAACGGTGGGCTTCGGGGTGCCTGAGCTCGGGCAGAATGGAATGAGTTCACAGTCTTGGTGCAGCTCATTCGGCTGGGACTGTCGCCTGAACTTTTTTTTTTTTTTTTAAATCCAGGTGAAAATCTATTTTAGAAAAATAAAACATACAAACTGCCTCCTGTCTATCCTGGAATATGGGCTCCCTTCCCACTCTGTTTCAGTGCGGAGGTGTCCCTAGAAGCTGAAAACACGTGGCCCCTGCAAAGACGGGAAGGGGGACGAGTATTTCTACGCAAAGGAGGAAATGAGGGGGCGAAGAGGTGGGGAAAGAAGCGGGGTTGCGCTGTGCTTTGATGGCCTTGTATTTTCAAGCCCCGAGAAAGAGGGATTTGAGCTGCAGCACTCTCAATACAGAGCAGCGATCTGTGGTCGGCGGAATGCACGCATCTGCCTTTTATAGGTTTGGAATGAAAAATGCTTTTAATTAAGGAGTGGAATTGGGGCTTTTAGTCTTGCTACATGCTATGTACCTGTCAAACCTGCTGGATGGGAATCGAGTACTGACCTCTCACCCCCACCTACTTTAACCAAAGGAGTCCTGCGTGTGCTCAGAGAAACGGTGAGCGCCTGAGCAAGCATGAGAGGCTGTTTCTGGGGTCACGCTCGTCATTTTACAGGATGCACCCCAATGCGGAGAGCCCTCCCCTGGCCTCAGCATGGGTGACTTGCAACATGATTCCATCCATCTGGCTAGGGAAGGAAGGGTGCGTCCGTGTCATTGTTGGCTGTGGACCGAGACCGAGACCATGAGCCAGGAAGCTTAGGGACCCAGTGAAGCCAGAAAAGCGAAGAGGAAAAATCATGACAATAAAAACCTAGAAATACAACATTTTTAGAGGAAAGCACAACTAGAAAGGTCATACTCTGTTGCAATATTCTGATTTGAAAAGAGCCCCTTGCCGTACCCCACCGTCCCCACCCCGCCCCCACCCCTGCCCCATGGAAAGAAATCTCTGTAAGGGAAAGGAAAATCATTTTGTTGAGGTGACAGCTCTCTGTTGGAGACACTAGGAGGCAGCGAGGCTTGGTAGCATCTTGATGAAATTTCAGAAGCCAGCAAAAAGGGAAGGAGCTACGGTGAGAAGCCATCGTTCTCTCCTGGTGATCAGCTAGCTAGATGGTTACCTGAGCTTAGGTTTTGGCGTCCCCCCCACACCCTTTTTGTTTGTTTGTTTGTTCCAAATCCCTGTCAGCCATAAGATGCTTCCGTGTGAGGTATGAAGCCCTCCATAAATATTGGAAAGAGCCTTCTGGGAATCAGGTCAAGGGCTAGCAATCCTTCTGGACAGTTTGAGTCATGCCTCAGAGCAGGAGAATGGCCCAAGTCTCCATGCTTTTTCAGACCCTAGCATTCTACGAAGTTCTGTGGCTCGCCTTTGCTGGACTCACCTTCCTTCCTTTCCTGCCGTGTGAAATGCTGTGGGAATCTTTGAAGATCCAGGAGGCCTCTGTTAATTCCTTTCCAGGCCCTAAGTATTAACTCTCACTGCTTCATAGGTTAACAAGTTGAAAAAATTTTTGATATGACATTAAGCATATGCATGTTGAAATTCCCCCCAAATCCCGACTTTCTAAATCAGTTTTGGATAAGTCCATCAAAGCTGGACTGTTCTCTCTTTCCCCCTGGCTCTTTGGCCTCTCCCTCCCTCTCTCCCTCTGGGTTTTTGCTTTGCTGCTTCCTGACACAGGTGTTTAACCCACACATTGGTTCTAGCTCTGGGTACAGTTCCAACGTCACCTCCTTGGGAAAGCTTCTCCTCTGGGCAGAAATAATTGGTCCTCTGTTGTGCTTGGGCTGTGCAGCCCCCCCTCTCCTCCCTTCTCTTGTCATCCACCCTGCAGACACGGCGCAGAGGAGGGTACACTCTTACCACGTCATATCTCATTTAGCTCTTGATACATCTGTCTTCCCTGACCAGCCAGCTGCTTCGGGGTGGGGATGTGTCCCTGCTTCCCTGTGTCTCCCCTGCTTAGCCCAGCTTCCAGTCCACGGAAAATGCTCCATATGGGTTGAAAGGAGTTGAGTTCAGAGTAGAGGAATGAAAAGAATAAGAGAAAAACTATGGAAGATTTTTTGGAGTCTTCATGGAGAAAAGTGATTTTTTTTTTTGAGTGAGAGCATGAGGGGGGTGGGGGTGGGGCAGAGAGAGGGAGAGAGAGAACCTTAAGTAGGCTCCCAGCTCAGCGCAGAGCTGGACGTGGGGCTCGATCTCAGGACCCTGAGATCACAACCTGAGCCTGTTGAGAGTCAGACGCTTAACCGACTGAGCCACCCTGGCACCCCAAAAAGTGATTCTTGCTCATAGACTGAAGACCTTCTGTAGATCCTCTGTCGCCGTTGAAGACAAGGCCAGGAGGGACTGATCAACTGTATACCCCTTGTATAAATTATTTGTATACATCTTATTGACACATATATGTAGTTTACCCCCATGGTAAATTGTTCACATTTCAGAAACTGACTGAACACATTACGTTGTATTGGTTTCATTTCAGTTATTAGACTTAGTGTGTTTCTTTTATGATTATGGACAGGAAATTGTGACTTTTTTTTTTATCGTACTCAGTGTCAGGCATTGCGTTATAGCCAGCAGAAATAACTGCTAACATTCATTGAGCCCTTACTATGTGTCAACCATTCTTTTAAGCACTTTACATATATTAACTTATTTACTTGATACAACAAACCTATATGCAGCTCAAACATGATCTATAATTGATGCTATTATCTTGCATGGCTGCAAATAAAAATTTCATAATATCCTATAAGCATATGGATAGCAATACAGTTGGGAATCTGGCTAGAAGACATTGAACTCTTGTGATTTAGTAAGAGTGTTTATCTAATCCACATAATCATGAATTCAGTTTGTTGGCTTATGAAACAAATGTTGACATTTGGACTCATAAACACTATATCTTGGGGGAAAATGGGGTCTAATGTCATCACAGCAGTGTCAGAGTGTTGGTCAGAGTCTCAGCGAGAGAACAGGAGAGAGACAAAGGCCCCCTTCTTTGCCTTCAGCACATTCTCCTCGGCTGGTGGGAGGGAGCTGCGACAGACCCTGTTGATTCATCTGGCCCCAAGATGCCGGTGGGTCCGTGTGTCTGAAGGACAAGAGAAGAGATGGCTTATGGGAACTTCCTTCACCGAACTCCTGGGAAAGGTATTTATTTTGCCCCTTGCCATTATCAAGCAGAGATAATTCTCGCTATGAAGTCAAAACATAGGGTTTGGAGGATTCCTAGATCAAGGAGGCTGTGGCGCCTCGCTTTCTGTTCTTGCACCAAATTAATTTTTGGCAGTGTTGAGTAAAAAGGAGGTTGCCTTTGCGCTCGGCACGAAACGAGGGCTTGACACGTGTTTGTTGAGTGAAGCAGCAGATTTCTCTGTAGCCTACACTGGCACTGTGATAGCAATTTGCTAGCTTATTATGTTAGGTTCACACCCTATTAGTATTTATTTTAGTTAATATAATGCAATTAGATTGTAATCATATCAGTAGCTTTCAGATCATGTCAAAAAAATAAAAGTTATTGAAATACCAGTGCTAATGGAAAGTGATGGAAAGTAGTGAATGGTTGCCACGCTTGAGCTGAGTGAGGCATGAAAGGGAAGTTGGGGAGTGGGTAGAGTGGGAGAATCAGATCCTTGGCTTCTTCTGAGATTCCTGTTCAAGTGCCCAAGGACTCAAGGAAGCTTGTCTCTGTGGTTCTCTCTTCCTTATGGGGCCGTGATCCTTTTATTGTTTCTTGAGACAAAGTTCTCTGTCTGGATGTGTCTAAAAAGGTCATCTTGTGGTCCATAACATTCAGAAGATGGAGACGGAGCTCTAATTCCAACTTTTCTTAAGCGTCTGTGTGACTTAGGTCAGCCTTCTACCTTCTCTGGGCCCTTAGTGCTTACCTGTAAAACAAGGAAGGTGGCCTGGATAATCATAAGGTCCCTTGGCTCTGTTTAATGATACCATGGTATAATGACACTATGACTTCTCAGAGCCCGAGCTGAGCTTTGAGGCATGTAAGCCAACCCCATTTTTCTTCTTCTTTTTTTTTCCTGCCTGGAAGCACCTCAGTAGCCACAGATTCGTAGCCCTATCCCAACAGTTCTTCTAGGACCTGGGTGGGCAGGTGTAGGTGAATATTTGCCTCAGGGTGTATTAAACCTTTGTGAGACCTGGGTTTTCCTTCCTTCAGCTCTTTCCCCAAGCCCCTGGCTGACCCTGCTTTTCCCCATCTCTTAAGGGGGTGGATGGGTGATTCAGGTAGGTAGAAAGTTCTGGAAATGAAGCCAAGGGAAGAGGAAAGAGTAGTCTGAGAGCCTGTTTCCCAATAGTGCTTTCGTTTGCGAGGCCCCAAGACATCCCAGTGGAGTCTCCAGCTCTGGCTCCCTCATGGAAGGGTGTGGCGCTATCTTTAGGCCCTTGTCCAACCTTTGGATTCTCTGGTGGCACTGAAGCATTGCTACAAGAAGCTCATTGTCTAGGGTTTGTTAGGTGTGGTGCAACTCTGAGGAAATAATTAACACTCATTTCTGAGGAGAAGCTTCCAGCCGGATCCGCACTTGTGGTGGCGCATACATCTCGCAAAGAATTGTTATTTAAGCAATAATCCTTGAGAAATTGGTCGTTACCCGCATTAAACGACTCAGCCCATTGCCAAGGATGGTTAACGCTCTAATAAACTGGTCATTAACTGCAGTAACAATGAATTTCGAGGGGATTATTGCTATTATAAACCTTAATCAATGGTTTATAACAGCAATAATGTGGTCCTTTCTCTTAATGGTAAGTAGGGCAGCTTGCACCATCGCCTTGAAAATGTTTTTGTGGTGGCTGATAAGTCAGAGGGGAGGCCTTCCAAGTGCTGCCCACTTCAGAAACACACCCGGGAAGGGGCTCCTGATGGTCCGTGCTCTGTTCTCCCGGGATCAGGTGTCAAACAAGGAGCAGAGAGTGTGTGTGTGTGTGTATGTGTGTGTGTGTGTGTGTGTGAGGGGGTTCTCTTCCAACCCCTGTGGTCCTCTCGCATTACAAACCCAGTGAGGTGCTGGGCCTGGGGACTCCCAATTCAGTCTGGGCTTCCTCATGAGTGGCAAGTAATAAGAAAGAAGAAGTGACCTTCTGCTATGTGGGATGGGGTCTGCTATAGGTTCGGTTCTGTCACTATCTCCTGATGTGACTCCAGATAAATCACATCACTTTTAAGATCCTCTGAAAGGTGGAGCTTGGAATCCATGACTTCTCAAGTCCCTTTCTGATGTAACGCTCTGTGGTTCTCCTCATAATATTGACATCTTAGATTAGATTACCATTATAGGGTAATAATAATAATAATTAACTTATATTATGCTTGCTGTTGTTCTTAGTTGTTGGCATATATGAAATCGCTGAATCCTTACAACAATGCTGCTTCTACTACAGAGGACCCTGAGGCAGAAGAGACTAAGAAAGTTGTCGAAGCCACAGGGCTAATCCAAGGTGGAGCTGGGATTTGAGTACAGGGAGTCCAGAGCCTGAGCTCTTGCTCCCTACCCTCAACACTCTCTCTAGAAGTCCCCCCCGCCCCCAAGTCAGTTGATCTTAACATCCTCTGAAGTAGGCTGCTTGGGCCGCCATATTGGTTTTACAAACAAGGCAGCCAAGATTCCAAGAAATGAGGGGACCTGTTCAACTTGATGCAGTGGTCTGGGGCCCACTCAGGCAGGCCTTCTGCGTCTGGCCGTGTATGGGCCAGGGAGCTGTTCTGGGAGCTTCTGGACCAGGGCCTACTCTCTCCAAGGAAGGGGGCTGCACACAGCCTCCTTGTCACTTGGGACTTCCTCCAACAAAAGGAAGGCAAAAATTCATACCCTCTACATCACCTAAACGTGTCCCAGGGGGCAGGTAGTCCGATCTCTTTTCCAGCCTAGCATTGCTTAAAATGCATAGGAAACTGGACATTGCAGTAGACTTTGGGACGGCAAGGTCATTTGAGTCTTTTAAAATTTTTCTTTATCATGGAAGATTGAACACATATACAGAAGGATAGTACAACGAACCCCCATGTCACCATCACCAACTCTAGCAGTTATCAACTCGTGGTTCCTCTTGTTTCCTCCAGCCAGCCCTCCCCCATCCCCTCTCACTGTAGATCATTTTGGTGTAAATCACAGATGTCATACCATTTCTTCAGTTATCACTTCAGTATGCATCTATAACAGTTAAGGATCCTTTACAAGAATAATCGCAATACTGCTATTCGACCGTAACAATGAACAATAATTTCTTAATGTAGTCCAATACTGAGTCAGATTCCAAATTTCCCAGATTGTCTCGTAAATGTATTTGGGCTTCCCGCTTGCTCCAGCTACTCGAATGCTCTGGGCCCTAAGACAAATTCCTTCCCAGTTTGTTTCCATTTGCTCATCTGCAGAGTGGGAAATACAGGCGGTGGGCCCCTTCTCTTCTGTCACCGATCACTGGGAGGTGGAAGCAAGGCCTCTGAAGTGCTAGTAGACTTTTCAATGCAGTGTCTCTTAATAAGCCACACTGGCATGCCCAGTTCCCTGGGAGGAACCTTCGAGACACTGTCCCATAGTGTGCCCTTTTGAGTTTGACCTCCTTTTCCTCTGGCACACTCCAGAGAGCACATTTGTTCTGGGAAATGGAAGGAAGGCGAGAGCAATCCTTCAGGCCAGGACTGCCTCCCTGCCAGGCAGTCTGTCTGCAGAGGGAAGAGGTGCATCTTGGTGACCTTTCTCCAGAAGAGGAACAGAGAGGCTGCTGGCTGCGTTTATACCATTTGTGAGGTCATGCTCCCTGCTTCAAGCCGGCCTTGGGGTAATCTGGCCGTATTGCAGGAAACCACTCCAGTCCCCTCTTTCCTGGGTCTCGTGGGTTATCACCCCAGCTCTGCCATGGCCCCGCTGGGACTTCATTTCCTCATGAGCAAAGGAGGGGAACGGAACTAGATATGTCCTAGGAGGGTGTGGAGAAACATCTGGGGGCTTTTTCAAACTAATATGGCTGGGAGGGGGACATTTCCCTGTGCTTTGTCTCCCCACCACCCTCTCTCTCCACCCACACTGAATTTTAGACGAAAGGTCGGCCAAGGTTGCTTGGCGTGCTACCATTCTACAAAGCCAGGGGTTTGTCAAACTTACAAATGTGTTTCCTGTCCTGCAGGACTAAAAAGGTCCTGTCTACTGGAGAGAGTTTGGGACAGTGACTCTTGGAGTGAGAGGTCGCCCCGAATGGCCTTCGGTGGGACTCATTCTTCAAGGTTTTTCCTGGGGCTTCAGGTTCTTTTCTGTAAGATGTGTTTAACCACACTGCCTGGTGCCTGGTGGGGGTGGGGGTTGTGAGGGGCTAATTCATACACATGCCACCCCAGGGCGTGGGAATCAGGATGCTGTCATAAGGATGAAACCCACCAAACACCTGTTTGCCATTCTCTGGACTCTTAACTGGGCCATGGGCCAGGACAATCGCCTAGTTTCCTCGCCATTCTCTCAGCCTTGGGGCAGCCCGACCCCCACCCAGGGTCTGATCCATCTGGGCATTGTGGTGGCTAGTTCTGCTAGGTGATTTGGCCTCAGCGCCCAGCCACCAGTGAGCGGGGTCTCTAGAGAGTGTAACAGGTTCAAAAAAGGGTCCTTGCATCTGGCAGATGGGAAACATTCTGCGGTTTATTCAAGGTGCGTATCTCACCCCTCTACGCTGGGCTGCCTCTCCCTCCCCGCCCGGGCCATGTCAGCAGGGGTCAGTCTCCCGGGCACACCTCAGGGTCACCAGCCTCCTCCTGCTGCCTTGCCCCAGCCTTCGGAGAGAGAAGCGGGTGAGGCCAGGGGCGGAGGGTGGGGGCATGAAGGGACGGATTTGGAATAAACTGAAAAGTTTACTCTGTGCAGCAGTGAAATAAAAAAGCTCATTCGGAAAGTTAATGATTTATTTTATAGTTTCATTATCAGGGTCACATTACTCAATAGCATTTCAAACATGTCATTTGTACAAACTATGGTAATTAAAATTTATAACATACTTCATCAGCAGCATATGAATCTTTTAGCCGGCACTCTGCTGTCATATAAACAGTGTAATTTCGGCTGCAATTCACCCTTTATTGGCTCTCATTTGTGATTTAACAGCCATCAATGACTGTGCTATAAAGAATAAATTAACCATCCGTAAACCTTACGATGACAGGGACAGTCAAATAGACTTAAGCGCCTTCCTCCCGACTCTTGGAGCCAACAGAGAGCAGGTGAAGGCCAGGTATGCGCCAGGCCCACTGCTCACACGACGTTCTGAGCTCCTGCTGCCTCCTCTCCCTGGGATGACTCCTGGCTGGCCCTGAGGTCCCTCTAGCTGCCACTGGCAGGAGTATCTCCTTTTCTGCTCCCAGCATGGGGAGTGGAGGGGGAATTGGCTTCTTCACAGACCCAGCTGGGATGTCGGTGCCCAGGGAGGGTCCTTCGATATCACCTACCCATAATGGTCCAGTGAGAGCATTGGGAAATGTGTGGGAGCAGTTTTGGTCGATCTGGTGACCCAGTGGGGGAACCACCGGCATGAACTGGTTGGTATCAGAGATGCTAAGTCCTGCAATGAGCAGGACTTGGACTTCCCCCAAACCCTCTCATGCCCCCTGAGCCACACTGAGTCCAGTCTTTTCCTCTGTCCGGAGGGAACAGGACCAGAGAGGGGTAGGGCCTTGCTGCCGGCTGAACTGGCTCTCAGGGCCGAGCAGGATGAGAATCTAGGAGGAGCAGTCTGAAGGCGACAACTCCTAGGGCAGGTCTGGCCGGCTCGCAGGGAGTGACAGGATGGATTGGGAACACTGCTTCCCCGAGGGCCACACTCGGGGGCACCCCCTCGGAGAGGGTGGGCAGGGCGCTCTGGCTGGGCCCCACGGCTGACACTGTACACAGCTCATAAATGAAGTGGATTGGATTTGTTACTGAGACGTCTCCAAGGAGCCTGGGTCATGCAGGCCAATAAAATTGGCCTCATAAATTCATCCTGACATGCAGGATTACTCCAGCCCGCTGAGGTCACCTTCCTGCCCTGATTTATTGCCAGCCTATGGGTTAATAATACTGTTTACTGAGTGTTCCTGTCTTGGTCCTCCACTTCCCCTCCCCTTCTTGGAGCAGATACTGATCAAAGAGTCCCTCTGGAGGGGTGTGGTGGATGAAATAGAAGAAGGGGGGGTGGACACGTGGGTGGGGTGTTTCATTCTGTGCTGTTTTCAAGCAATACTTTTTTTTTTCTTTTCTGAGAATTTACCTGCAGTCATTCCTGGCTAGGGCCCTGTTTGGAGTTTGATCAAAAAAAGGTGGTTCTGGGGACGGGTGGGTGCTCTCAGTATCCTACCCGTGCTTGTGACATTAGGTAATAAGTGACTTTTCGGTTCCCGCTCAGGCGAGTTGTGCTTCTCAATGTCAGTCTCTGCTTAGCGACAGAGATGGTGTATCGTGCTTTCTCTTCTAATGACCGGACGGTGTAGGTGCTGACAACATGGAAAATCCTCGCCTGGACGGGTTAGAAAAGCCCTCCCCAGCCTGATGGTCTCTGCCCCGCTTTTTAGCATGTATACAATTCCCAGCGTTACATTCTGGGTTTGCTGGCTATGGTTTGAGAGATCTAGGGAAACAAAAACAAAAACAAAAAACAAACAAAACAAGCAGAAAAGAAAGTAAAGATGAGATCGGTTGCTCTTAAAATATCTCCCTACGTACAACAAGTAAGGCTGGAAAACGGAGTCAGCCGTGTCCTCGTACCTTGGTGGAGCCAACGCTTCTGAGGCTAAACCCCTAGAGAGAACTTTCTGGTGCCGAGCACTCAAGATCAGGTACTGGACCCATCATACAATAGAGACACAGTGAGACTGGCGGCCAGGACGACTTTCTTCCGGAGGGATTGCCCCCGGCACTTGGAGCCTGGGATGAAGAGGCAGGGCTCTTGGTGCAACATATTATCTTTAAGTAAATTAGCAAACAATTATTGAGGAATTTCTCAGGGAGTTTCAAACCTCAGGAATTAGTCTCTGCCCTCAAGGTACTTCGAATCTACTGATGAATCAGAGCAAAAGACTCTCCAGCTGATCTTGGTGATTGAGGCACAAGGAACTATAGTGAAAGAGCGGAGAGAGGTGGTTCCAACTGGGGCAGAGCCTGGATGTGGTCTGGGGGCTGGGCCTTGGCTCACTCAGTCCCGCTTCAAGCCTGGCTTCTAACCAGGCACTGGCTCCCTGCTGTCTGAAAACTTGTGTCGGCCCCTGCGTTGGGGCCCGATTACCCTGCGAGTCATAACCCGCTTCCATTCCAGTGACCTTTCTCTGCTCCCTCTCTCCAGTCTCTCCCCCTCAACTATGGGCCCCCCTCCAGCCCTGAGGATGTGCCCTGAGAGAGCATTCAGAAGACAGAATCGCTTCTTGCAGAACCTGGGCCTGCTTCCACGACTGGAAGGCCGAGCAGGCCTGGGCTGGGAGGCCATGCAGCTGGGGAAGTGATGCTGTTGTTACTGGATAGAGCCAGCCGTGGAAAGAGCACGATCCTGCCTTGCCACAGCCAGAGAGCCTGCTGCTTTGCTTCCCAAAATCTGGCTGCTCGGCGGTTACAGGGCTTTGAACAGTTGTCTCTGGGCACTGCCAGGCCCCAGCGGAGGGAGAAGGAGAGGAAGCGGGGAGATTGGGGCTTTGTCATGGGGAGAGTGAGCTGGATGGGTGGTGGCCATAGTGGCACCAGGGGCATGTGGGTCCGTCGGTTGGTTTGCAGTAGTTACCAACCCTCCTTCCGGCCCAATAAGGCTCCGCCAGCGAAGGAAGAGGACAAACAGATTCCCCGGTGATGCAATAGGTATTTTCACAAATGCTGCCTCCTTTCCTGTCACAGCATCCCTGACAGGTGGGCGTAGTTAGCTCATTTTTTTTTTTTTTTAGCCAAGAGATCCACTTAGAGAAGCTAAGCGATGGGGTCAAGGTCGTCTATCTAGTAAGTCATTTGGACCCAGGCCGATCTGACCCCGAAGGCTGCGCTCTTCAAAATCATATCAACCTCTCTGAGGGAGCTGACACTGACATTAAGAGGTTGGGCCAGTTTCTGAGCCGGCCGGTGGCGGAACTGGTCTTGAACCTGAGTCTTCTCTTGCTTTTCTTTGCTGCTCTCCACCTGACCCACAGGAAGTCCATCAAAAGTAAACACTTGTCCTCCCCAGAGCATTCACTCACTGGCAAATAAAAAGCTTGGGGAGTTTGAGGCTTTGGAGAAGCGTGAATACTGCCACTGTGGAGATTATATATATATATAATATATATATTATATATACACACACACATATATACACAGAGAGATTTTATATATATATATACACACACACACATATATATGTGGAGATTATATATATATATATATAATTGGATTGGAAACAAAGCTGGCTGTAGTCCTTGGACTCAGGTGGCCTGAATCCAGAATCGTTTCTGGGCACAATGGGACGGTAGCTGGACCTATGTTCGTGCCTCATCTGTACCTTTCCTCCCTAGAGCTTTGTCAAGAATTTTCACAACCCTGTGTCTTATGCCTGTTGCTGTCACAGCCAAGTCCCTGTGTTTGCCCAGGAAGCACAATTGTCCCTGTGTGGCTATTGGCCCATCGCAGTCTCGGCAACAGCTGGGTACAAAGGGTCTCCTATTAACAAAACAAAATAAAACAAAACAACCTCTCCGCTAGGATCTGTGGAAGTGGTTTCTTTAGGCTTAGCATTGGGGTGGGTTTCATGGTCCGCACGATTACCCTCCACGGGCGAGTTGGTGCACAGTAGTCACTGCTGGATGTGGTCGGTGGGGGGAACAGGGAGATGGCAGGCAGGGGGGCAGCCACATGGCACAGGCAGCAGGCTTGTTCCGGGCCACTGATACCTCTAACGTAAGGACCTCTCCCCTCTTTGGCAGGTGCTCCTGGAGGTGATGAAAACCTCTCTGGAGTGAGGTGCAGTCACATGCTGAGAAAGGCAGGAGCCACACATCTTGCTTCCAGACCTGATCCTGCCACTCACTACTCCCTGTGTGACCCTGAGTAAGTCCCTCCCACCTTCCTCTCCTCTCAGTTTTCCACTGGCCAGTTGAGGGGCAGCATGGAGTGACTGAGATAGGACTTTGCAAATGAAGCATCATCGTGCTTTGGAAGGAAGGCATTGTTACTTTTGGAGATGGGGAGCCCCATCACAGCCTCAAAGTTGTGCAGCGTGCATTTGTGATTTCAACGACACGACGTTAGGGGCTGAATTGTATCGCTCCCAAGTCCATATGTGCAAATCCTAACCCCCGCAGTGTTTCAAAATGTGACTGTCTTTGGAGATGCGTTCTTTAATGAGGTCATTAAAATGAGGTCGTTGGGGTGGGCCCCCATCCTATATGACCGGTGTCCTTATGAGAGAGAGATTGGGACCCACACACAGAGGGAAGACCAGATGAGAACACAGGGAGAAGGTGGCCATCTACAAGCCCAGGAGAGAGGCCTCAGAAGAAACCAAGCCTGCCAACGCCTGGATGTCAGCCTCCAGAGCTGTGAGAGAATGAATTTCTGTTGTTTAAACCACTCAGCCTGTGATATCTTGTTATGGCGTCTGTAGCAAAGCAATAGACACAGCAAGGTGATGTCATAGCCATCTTATTAGAGACACTTCGGGGGAATTTCGGCTCAGCCACTGAGAAAGCTGGAGCTGACAGAGGGGACCGTCCCCCTCCCCCGGGGGTGTGGTCACAGTATCGGTCCAAGCTGTGCCTAGAATTTGGGGGCTGGATGGAGGACGAGTACACGGGTTTTGCCAACAGTTTTCTGAGTACTCCTGAGGAGGAGGGATTCTCCTTTATGCCCTTTTCTTTAATCCTACCATTAACCCTGGGAATTTGGGATCATAAATTCTAATTTATCGACAAGTCCGCTGAAGCCTGGAGGCTTACGTGACCTGACCCGAGCCACACTGCTAATTTCAGCAGAACCAGGAGTTCTAGAAGTTGAAGTGCTTAAATGCTTTGCTTGGGACCAGCCCAGCACACATAACTTGAGGCTTGCAACCAGCTGCAAAGGTGACCCGCTGGAAGAGCTATTTGGAAAAAAAAATAAAGAAGGTGAGGCACAAGGAAGAATTTCAAAGCCTTTCCCTAATCAGGACAAATGGCTGCAAGCCTGAGGTTTGCACAGATAGCCTGCCACATCTCAGAACGCAGCTCTTGCCACAAGCCAATGCCTCACTGGCTCTGAAATTTATGCTGGAATTTAGACAGAGAACACAAATCATCGTAATCTCCCGATGAAAGATCACTGTCTCTGCAAATGCATTACCTGCTTGGAAAGCGACATGTTAAAAAATACTGATAATATATGGGCACAGGGAGAGCGATTTCCATGCGTGGGCTCCTCCAGCTAAAATACGCACACCTGCACGAGAGGCGGCAGATGACAAAGTAAGTCACCGGGGCCCAGGAGCAGCTTCTGTGTCGGGCTGTGGCTCTGACACTGCAAACAAAAGATTCTACAAGCCTATCTAGCCGCCTCCTCCGCTCCCCAACGTGGGGCGTCTTGGATGCAGGAGGCCAAGTCAGGGCATCTGACTCCCTCCTTCTCACCCCTACCATCGGGATGCCCTTGGGCTTTTGGGCAGGAAGGAAACATGGGACAGGAATTAGAGCTACTGATCGGGTCTCAGAGCAGGAGGAAGCTCCCAGGATGAGTTAGAAGGACCACGCATTCCTTCCTTTCCCTTTCACACCCTGACATGCACCCCCCACCCTACCTACCCTCCGCCCCCAAGTGCTCTGTGAGCAGCCCTCTGTGGGCCTCATTCACCCGGAGCTAAGACACAAAGATAGCCCGTAGCAGCGGGGGTACAGACTTCTGACTTTGCCGGAAAGGCTGCCCTCCTGTCTCCCCACCTCTCCCCCCTCCTCAGGCAGTTCCACGACAGAACGAGGTGGGGGGGGGGGAGCGTGGGCTTGGAGCCAGACAGACCAGCTTTCTGTGGTTGTGACTCCAGCTTCGTGACTAATTGGCAGCGTGACCTTGGGCATGTCCCCTCGCGCACTCACTCGCTCGCTGGGCCTTAGCCTCTTCCAGGCACCACCACCTGCCTCCCTCTCCCAGCCCGGAGCCACTTGGTTTGTGGCTCAAGGTCACATCTTGGTCTTTGCGACGCCACTCCCTGTCTTCCACCGCAGTATGCTGTGAGTGCCAAGGCCGGCTTTCCTCCATTCCCTGCTCAGGGAGAAGCAATTCGGGGTCTAATGGGCCTGCGGCACAGGTGCATCCCTCTTGCTGTAAACATTACTGCATAAACAAAGCGAAAAGAACCCAAACCCAAGTACATTGTCCTAAAGGGGGAAATAATACTTCAAAATGGCCAGCATGTTTACCGACCCAGTGAAGGGGAAACAGCAGTGCTGCACTGAGACTCGCTTTCCCCGTTGTGGGCTGGAGAGTGAGCCTGGGCTGGCTGGGCAGCAGCTCCCAGGCCAGTGCTTGTCCTTCAGTGGGAGGCGGGGGGGTGGGGGGTGGGGAGGGAGTCTAAGGAGATCTTCTCGGGCATTTCATTTCTTGACAGAAATGAAAAAGAGCCTATGAGATAACTACCCGCAGAGAGGCCAGCTTGGGAGTAACTTCATGAGCAGCAAAGGAGGGAGGGCTGTCAGTGCGCGGCCTTGTGGGGTCTCTAACAGGCCTGTCTGGAGGACCTGACTGGTGAGGGACTGGAACGCAGGGCTGCCGGATCTGTGTCTGCTGGAATGGTCTGGCCTTTCCAGGCATCATGCCGCCTCGAATGAGGCCGAGCAACAGGTGCGTGGTACACCTGCCCCTCCCCCTTCCTGGAGCCCGCTTCCCATTCACCATCATTCTCCACAATGGCTTCTGGCTCCATAAAACCAAATGCATTTGGCATATAAAGCCCAACACCTTTCGTGTGATGGCCTTCTTGTCATGAGTTAGTAAGATACAGAATTAACGAGCACGGCTTCCGCACTGCTGGTTTCCCTGGCTAGTCGTCACTGGGTGGGAGAGTGGTCGTTACCAACCCTCTGGGTTATCTTTTGTGTCTTTCAGGTCCGGTCCCTTTTCATCGGACTTTTTCCTCCCATGGAATGACAAGCTCCTCAGGCAGGCATGTGAATACTGAATTCCTTCCTTGGGCGGCTAAGGCTGATAGAAAGTGGGGAAGAGGGAAGGAAGCAAGAAGAGGTGTGGATAAGGACAGTGAGAGAAAAGTAGAGGGGAGAGGGGAAGCTCACACAGCATGACCAGGACTGCATTTTGAGCAGGTGTGAGACAACACACGTAGAAACGTAACACTCATTCATCTAAAAATATTTATTGACGGCTTATTTTGTGTCAGCCACAATAAATAAACATACACACACAAAAATTGATGCATCTTGTGGGGCAGATATTAAAGAGTCACAAAAATCATATAAAGATTAGAGCCGTAGAAATGCTAAGGGGTGTTACCTCATCCTACGAGAGCATAACACAGTAGCATCTGATCAAATCAGGGAAATCAGAGAAGGCTACCCTGAGGAAGTGATCCTGGAGATGAGATCTGACGGATGAATTGGAGTTCACCTGATGAAGTGGGAAAGGAGGAGCAGCCTAGTTGGGCAGGGCGGCGTGTGTGAAGGCCTGGGGTCTGAGAACGTATTTATGATAGACATAAACTGCGAAGGGTAGGAATGAAGAGTATGCAAAGGGCTGTTACAAATCAATTAGAGGAGCACAAAGCAACCTCCTGAAAATAGGCAAAAGACACCCAATATTAATTGCGTAGGGAAGAAAACCTATCTGGCTGATGAGCACATATAGAGACGTTCAGTGTAATTAGTGGTCAGGGAATGGCAGATTCCATTTACACCATCGACTGGCAATGATTAAAAGGCTGACAACTTATATGTGGAATCTAAGAAAAAAGAAATACCCCCAAACCAAGCTCACAGATACAGAGAACAGGTCGGTGCTTGCTGCAGGAGTAAAATTGGTGAAAGGCGTCAAAAGGCACACACTTACTGCTATGAAATCATTAAGTCCTGGGATGTAATGTACAGCACGTGACTATAGTTAATAATGCTATATTGCATATTTGGAAGTTGCTAAGAGAGTGGATCTTAAAAGATGTCATCACACACACACACAAAGTCTCTAACTATGACAAACGTTAACTTGACTTATAGTGGTGATCATTTCACCATATATACAAATATTGAATCATGATGTACTCCTGAAACTAATGTTGTAAGTCAAATATACTTCAGTGAAAAATAAACAGCTGACCGTACCAAGTGTTGCAGGGAATATGGAACCATGGGATCTCTTAGACGTTTTTGGCGGGAGTGTGACGCAGGACATCCACTTTGGCAGTCAGCTTCCAGTTACTTCCTAAAGCCAAGCACTCATATGCCCCGAAATACACAGCAAGAAAGGTACCAAGGGGCATGTGCAAGAATGTTCATAGCAATACTGTTCATAATCGAAAACCAAACAAGCCAGGAAGCAATGTGATTGATTGTCAACAGTAAAGTAGAGAAATAAACTACAGTATGTCCACACAATGGAATATTATACTGGTCAAAGCAAATGAACCACCGTGACACGCAACAATATGGATACACTTTAGTCATGCAACATTAAATAAAAAACAAGCCCCCAACTAATACACTATGAACTATTATTATAAAGTCAAAAACAGCTCAAATTATTTTTTAGAAATATATGCTATATTTTACACACACACACATACACACACACACACACACAAACACACACACTCTATACACAGTAGGACAAGGGCATGGATAAACACAAGATTCAGGATGATGGTTGGTAACCAGGATCAGGATGAGAAGTGAGGTCATCAAAGGGTTTGCTGTTGAGTATTTTCTGTTGTTTTGGTCAGTGGGATGATGAGTGTTTATTACATTGCAAAAAATTACCTACCAATTTAAGGGAATAAATAAGCCAAGTGGTAGATGAGCAATGATGACAGTGAGTCATTAAGTGAAGATTATGATTGATACAATTCTGCTTCTCTGAGATTAGAAAAAAAAAGTCTTGCCCTTGGGGAGGGGATTGTTTTGCCCCAGACTGAGAAAAAGCCACGTGCCTGGGTGGCAGAGAGAGGGGGTGTGGGAGGTGAGGGTGTGTGTATGTGAGGCTCAGGGGAGAGGTGGGGTATGGACCATGTAGGATCTCATAGGTCCTGTTAATGATTTGGATTTCGTGGGGTGGTATGATGACATGATACTTAGATTTCAAAAGTCTCCTTCTGGCCGCATTGAGGATATTTTATTAGTGATGGTCAGAGAGAATGTGGGGAAGGCTGGTTGGGAGGCTGTAGCAACACTTCAGGTGAGAGGTGACAGTAGCATGGGATTAAGATGAGGTAGCGAGAGAAGTAGATGAATTTAAATAGTAGTAAGAAAAAATTGATAAGTTTGGATTGAATACGGGGCATGAAGGAGAGGAAAGATTCGATGACGCTTACCTTTTATTTTAAAGTAGGTGGATGGCGGACTATTTACTGAGCTGGGAAGAGAGTGAGTTTGTTTTTGACTGTGTTGAATTTGGATGTTTTTGAGACATCCCGATGGGCAGCTGGATAGCGGGCTCCATAACTTCCATGGGATCTGGGTTAGCTGGGAATGTACAGGGAAGTCATGAATATGTAGGTGCTGATTAAAGTTGTGAAAGTTGATGAGATCATCTAGAAAGAAACAGTGAAGTGAGAAGAAAGCCATTATAAAAAAAAAAAAACAACAACCTTAGTAGTCAATGAAATTAAAGCAGGCCACGCATATCCTCAATGAGAGTGTACCATGAATTGAGGATTATGGTTAATATAGGTTAAAAAAATTAAATTCTGGCATTTGGAGAGATCTTGACTTCTCCAGAAGAGAAAGAAAGCCAGCACGTCCGAGGTGCAGAGTGGTGTGGGCGGTGGGAGGTGAGGTGGACTGCAGAAGGAGCTAGGGATAGACCACTCAGCAGCTCAGGGAACATGTTCAGGATTTGGTCCTTGTTCTGGAAATGTTAAGAAATTCTGGAAACGTGTTCTGGAAATGTTAAGAAAACTTAAAGCTTTAAGTTGTTCTTTTGATTTTAAAATTTTAATGGCTTATTTTTCCTTTTATTTATTTATTTATTTATTTTTTATTTTTTTTAAAGATTTTATTTATTTATTCGACAGAGATAGAGACAGCCAGCGAGAGAGGGAACACAAGCAGGGGGAGTGGGAGAGGAAGAAGCAGGCTCCTAGCGGAGGAGCCTGATGTGGGGCTCGATCCCACAACGCCGGGATCACGCCCTGAGCCGAAGGCAGACGCTTAACCGATGTGCCACCCAGGCGCCCCTTATTTTTCCTTTTAAATCAACTTTATTAAGGTATATTATAATTTACATACAATAAAATTTTGTATTTTATTATTCGTTTTAACCCATTTTATTTATTTATTTATTTATTTATTTATTTATTTAAAGATTTTATTTATTTCTTTGACAGAGAGAGAGACAGCCAGTGAGAGAGGGAACACAAGCAGGGGGAGTGGGAGAGGAAGAAGCAGGCTCCCATGGGGGGACCCTGATGCGGGGCTCGATCCCAGAACGCTGGGATCACGCCCTGAGCCGAAGGCAGACGCTTAACGACTGAGCCACCCAGGCGGCCCTATTTTAACCCATTTTAAGTGTACACTTTCCTGAGATTTACGAGTGTATATTCCCATGTAACCACCACCAGTCAAGGCATAGAACATTTCCATCACCCCCCACCCCACCAATTTCTCTTGCACACCATTTGGAATCACCATTGCCTTCCCCCCATACTAGCCCCAGGTAACCACCCTGTTGCTAAGCACTAGGTTTGCTTATTCTAGAATTCATGTAAATGGAATCACACAGTGTGCTCTTTTGTGTATGGCTTTGTTCACTTGTCAAAATGTTTTTTAGATTCATCCGCATTACCGCCAGTGTCAGAAGTTCATTCTTTTTATTGCAAGTATTCCATTGTGTGGATTCATCAGAGATTGAGTAAACTGCTCACCTGTGGTTGGACCTTTGCCTTTTTCCAGGTTTTGCTATTATGTAGAAAGCTGCTATTAATATTCCTGTATAAGTCTTCATGTGAACGTGTGTTTTCATTTATCTTGGATACGTGCCTAGGACCGAGATTTCAGGGTGCTAAGGGACATGTAAACTTTACAAGAAACTGTCAAAAGTTTTCCAACTTAGTTGCATCATTTTCCACCTCCGTCAGCAACAGAAGAGATTTTCAGTTGCCACAGGTCCATGCCAGTACTTGATATGGGCCGTCTTCTGAATTTTAGCCTTCCTCTTGGTGTGACATGGTATCTGTTAGCGGTTTTACTTTGTATGGCTCTGATGACTAATGATGTAAGTGTCTGCTCAACCGTTCAGTCCATTATTTCATTGACATTTCCTTCTTCTTGATTACTGAGTCATTGAAGTTCTTTTTTATAATTTTTATTTTGTAAAATATGTTGTTTATTTATTTGTCAGAGAGAGAGAGAGAGAGAGCGAGCACAAGCAGGGGGAGCAGCAGGCAGAGGGTGAAGCAGGCTCCCCCATGAGCAAGGAGGCTGATGTGGGACTCAATCCCAGGACTCCTGAGATCATGACCTGAGCTGAAGGCAGTCACTTAACTGACTGAGCCACCCAGGCATCCTGTCCAGTCATAGAAGTTCTATATGCAGTCTACCCAAGAGTCCTCTGTCATGTATATCTGTAGTTTTCTGCCGGTCTGTGGCTAGTATCTTTTCATTTTAATTTTTTAAACAGAGTTCATTTGAGGACAGAAATATGTGAATGTAATGAACTTCAATTAAGATACTTTCCTAGAAGCTTTGTAGGTGTAGCTTTTATATTTAGGTTTATGACACATGTTGAATTAATGTTTGTGAATGGTGTGAGGTCAGGGTTGAGGTACATTAAAAAAAAAAGGAGGTACATTAAAAAAAAAGGAGGTACATTAAAAAAAAAGGAGTTGTTCTGGCACCACTGTTGAGAAAATTATCCTTTCCCACTCAATTATATTTCTATCTGTGTCAAAATTAATTGACCGTATATGGACGGATCTATTTCTGCATTCTTTACTCTGTACCATGATCTATATGTATATCAATATTACAGATCACATTGTTTAGATTACTGTAGTTTTATAAGTCTCAAAATCAGATAGTGTAAGCCTTCCATTTATTTTTTGAAAAATTGTTTCGGTTATTCCAGGTCCTTTGAATTTTCATAACATTATTTGACAACTAAAAATTTTTTTATCATTTTCAAATTCTCAAAGTTTTAAATTTTTTTTAAAAAGTTGTGGTAAATTGTACATTACATAAAATTTACTACCTTAATTATTTTTCCCTTTCACTTCTCTCTCTTTTTTTTTTTTTTTTTAAGATTTTATTTATTTATTTGACACAGAGAGAGAGACAGCCAGTGAGAGAGGGAACACAAGCAGGGGGAGTGGGAGAGGAAGAAACAGGCTCCTAGCAGAGCAGTGAGCCCAGTGCGCGGCTCGATCCCAGGATCCGGGGATCACGCCCTGAGCTGAAGGCAGACGCTTAACGACTGAGCCACCTAGGCACCCTCTCTTTTTAATTCAAGTATAATTAACGTGCAGTGTTATATTAATTTCAGGTGTACAATGTAGTGATTCAGCAATTCTATACATTACTCAATGCTCATCATGGTAAGTGTGCTCTTAATTCCCGTCACCCATTTCACCCATCTCCCCGCTCACCTTTGTAGATAAATTGGGGGGAAAATTCACATCTGAACAATATTGAATCTTCCAGTGAATGAACATCATATATTTCTACATTGACATAGGTCTTCTTTAATTTATTTCAGCCCTGTTTTATAATTTTTGTCATATAGGACACACACAGACTTTGTTAAATTTAACCCCACATTTTCATATTTTTATGCTGTTGTGAATGGCATATTAAAATTTTCAATTTCATATTGTCCTTGTTACCATAAAATGTACAATTGATTTTTTTGTTGACCTTCTATCTTGTGATTTTGTTAAATTAATATATCACTAGTTAATAATTTAAAACATTTTGAATAATTATTTGGATTTGAGCATTTCACTGGGCTGCCACATCATTGACATAAAGTTGTTCAGAATATTTTCTCAACCTTTTAATGTCTGTAGGACTTGTAGTGATGTCCTCTTTTTTTCACAAATCATATTGGTTATTTGTGTCTTTCATATTTACCCCATATCTTTATCACTGGTTTTTATTAATTAGATCATGTTGCACTTTTATTTTATTTTGTGTTTTTGTATTTATCCTGCTTTGGGTTCATTAAGGTTTTTGGATTTGTGGGTTCATAGTTTTTATTAAATTTGGAAAAAAATTGACCATTATTTCTTCAAATGTTTTTTCTACCCCTCACATTATTCCAGGACTGTAATTATCTAGTGACTGCTTGATATTATTCACCAGGTCATTGGGTCTCTGTTCATTTTTTCCCAGCCTTTTTCCTTTCTCTGTCCTTCAGTTTGGATAGTTTCTATTGCTATTTTTAAAGTTCACTAATATTTTCTTCTGTGGTATCTAATCTACTGTGTAATTGCCAGTACATTATTTTTATTTAGGGTAACATGTTTTTTCAATTATGCAAGCTGTATTTCATTCTTTTAAAATATTTTCTTTTGTCCTCCTTGAGTTTATGTACTTCTTCAAAATCTTGTGCATAGTTATATAGCTATTTAAAAGATCAGCTTGTTTCACCATCTGTTATTTCTAGATCTGCTTCTACAGTCTGATTTTTCTCCTAAATATTCTTCTTGTATATTATAGTTCTTGATTGGATGCTGGACATTTACGATAGAATGTCAAGTTCCTGGATTTTGTTGTTATCACTTATAGATTGTGAAATTTGTTTTGGCTTATAGTTAAATTTCTTATAAATTAGCTCCTTCTATTAAAGCTTATTTTTAAGCTTTGTTAGGTTAGGTTTAGAGTGGCCTTAACTCTAGGGCTAGTGTATTTATGTGTAATTTGGTGTGACCTTTTTGAAATCTCTGCTGAGGGCCTGAGTGTTAAACAAGGCCTTGCCAGGTCTGGTTGATTAGAATTTGAGCATAGCTCAGCCTTTTTTGAGCTCTGGGGGTTGTTCAGCTTACGGCCTCACCTTAGTATCCAGCCAAAGACCCAAGGGAATCTTTTTCTCTGTGCAGCTCCCTCCCTTCTCTGATGGTTTGTCCTGTAAATTCAAGTCATCTTTGCTTCCTCAACTTTGATTTCTATCTCATCAACTCAGTGAATCCACAGTTTTCTATTATTATTTTTCTTCCTTTTAATGCAATCCAGAAGGTACCTTCTGGCAAAAGTCAGGGTGATTGTAGGCTCATCTTGCTTGTTTATCTTATCTTAGGGATTGTGATCCTATGCTGCCTACTTTCAAATGTCTGAAATTAATTCTAAATTCAGTGTTTCCAATTTTCTAGTTGTTTATTGCAGGTGGGCTCCAGTAACTCAACATGGTCAGAAGCAGAAGTCAAGTTTTTGGAGTTCTGAGACTACACAGTGGAATCTGAGCCTATGAAGGAGTCTGAGGAGCAGCCAGACAGAAAGGCAGAAATGTGAAAGGGTTTTGTGTCATGGAAACCAAGGAAAGCTTTTTTTTTTTTTTTTTTTTTTTGGAGAAAGAGAGATAAAGAGCATGGGGGAGGGGCAAAGGGAGGCGGAGAGAGAGAGAGAATCTTCGGCAGGTTCCATGCCCAGAACAGAGCCCATTGTGGGGTTCAATCTCATGACCCTGACTCATAACATGAGCTGAAATCAAGAGTCAGATCCTTAGCCGACTAAGCCACCCTGGGGCCCCAGAAAAGCCTTTCAAGAAGAGAATGTACAATTAACTGGAATACTTTGAGGGGGACAGATAAAATTCAGGCTAAAAAGTAGCCTTGAATCCAGTAACCTGGAAACCACTGGTGGTCTTATAGAAATCTGTTTCCGAGGAATGGACTGGAAACCAGACTCTGGTGGACTGAGGGAGTGAGTGGTAGGTGAGTTTATTGGTTAAAGTATGACTAGCTGTTGCAACAAATAAATTGCAAAATTTCAGCACCTTCACTAAATAGAAGTTAATGTACTGTTTTTGCCACAGTTGTGTTTATGGATGTTCCTGGTCATTGGGCAACTTTTTCTCATGACAGTAGTGTCATCTCCTAGTGGGACCCCACCATTACAATTGTCTGCATCTAACAGGTCATAGGGGGAAGCAGCATGGGGAAGGCTACTTCCTAAAGCCTTTGCCTAGGGGCACCTGGGTGGCTCAGTCGTTAAGCGTCTGCCTTTGGCTCAGGGCGTGATCCCAGCGTTCTGGGATCGAGTCCCGCATCAGGCTCCTCCGCTATGAGCCTGCTTCTTCCTCTCCCACTCCCCCTGCTTGTGTTCCCTCTCTCGCTGGCTGTCTCTCTCTCTGTCAAATAAATAAATAAAACCTTTAAAAAAAAATAAAATAAAGCCTTTGCCTAGAAGGTACATACAACTTTTGCTCCTGTTTCATTGGTAGAATTAATAACATGGCCATACCTAGATGCAAGAAAGCCTGGAAATATAGCCTGGGAAGCCACCATACTCCATAATTAGAAGAGGGGTTTGACATTTGTAGGGCAACGAGCCATCTCTGCCACAGTAGAGATAATGCTTTTGAGAAGTTTGCTTTGAATAGCAGGAGAGTGATTGGCTCAAAACTGGATAGAGGTGAGAGGTAGAGGGCATTTCTTTTTTTAATCTGAAAGACTGGGACATGTTTCCAAGCCATTGGGAATGATCCAATTCAAGGGAGAGGTTAAATATACAAGAAAGGACGGGATAAACAAAATGAATATGCAAAAAAAGGCAAAGTAGGAGAGTAGGGTATGCAAAGCCCTAATACAAGGACTGGTCTCAGGGACGGTGAAGAGCTATTCTGTTTTATCAGAAGGGGAGGAGATAGGATGGGGGCATAGGCAGGTTTTATGCCTAGTAATATGAACACAGGGGGTTCCTCTCTGTTGGTGCCTATGTTTTTTTCCCCCCTAGGAATTAGGAGGTAAATTAAGGAGGAGGTGTGGGACATGGGAAGTTTGAGGAGAGTGAAGGTTTGAGATTATTGTTGCCTAGCCCAGTACTTACTGGGCAGCAGGTGCTCTATAAATGTTTTCTGAGTCTATTGGTATGTGCGTTGCCTTTCCCAAGGTTTTTAGAGCACCATCTAGGGACCATCACAAATAAGCAAGGACTCTTTCCTTCTGCCTCTGAGCAGGCACCAAAATCTTGTTGCGAATGCAGGTGCCATTGGCTGAAATTAATTATAAGGCAAGCCCATTTTTTTCCCCCCACACCCCTGGGGAGCTTGGTCACTGAATTCCTAAAGAATCTGGTGATATCAATTACTCCTCTGACCTGGAGCCCGTGGAACTATTTTCACTTGCTGCCAGCGGCTGCAGAGCCCCTGGTTTCAGGACAGAGGTGGGGAGGCGGTGTGTTCTGAAGGGTGTCGAGTATCCAGCAGGCGGTCTGGCCTCTCTGAGCCTTTGCCTTCCCTTTCCTCTCCTTCTCTGTTGCCTCCAGAATGGAGAAAACCAGACCTCAGAGTTAACAGGCACCTGCTTCCTGCTGCATGTCTTTAGGCGTAGGTCATGAACCTGAAATGAATGAAATAAAAGGTGGGCACTTTGCCAGAAAATAATGAATTTATACAGCAAGCGTGCTGGTGCCCTCAGAAGATGGGCTCTCAGCACCCCCTCCCCAACACGGGTCCCTTCGCTCTCCACTGCCTGTGCCCTATCCCCTACTTCTCCCACCCTCTTACTCTTTCTGCCCATTCGGCCTCCCCCCACCCGCCCAGTCCCCCCCATGTCTCTTCAGTCTCCCCCTCTGACCCTGCAGAGGCATGTGAGCTGGCGACCCTGCAGCCAAGGGCTCCAGCAGCCTTCCTGGTGCCTGCTGCTCCCTGTTATTTTCATTTCCCTGTAATTCGAGGGGACAGGTGAGATGTGCTTCAAAACACTGTAATCATATTTTAAATGGAAATGAAATGTGTGAATTAAATGTAAATTACAGTAGAATGGAAGGACAATCACTATTAGTTAAGGTCTGACACCTATTTTTGCAGACCTTTCCCAAACGCCACAACTTGTTTCCCCACATGTGTGATGAGAAGTTGTAATTATGTGGCAGCTGCTTCTGCAGTGGGGCCGACGCTAGTTACTGGATCATTTGTGCAAGGGGGTCTGGGTGCGGGGCTGTGTATGTATTTTAAATAGGTACGGACTGCTGTTGGTACTATCAAATTACCCGGAAGAAATGATATTTTTATACGAGGGCCGTGAAAAGAAACCTTTTTTTTTTGTTTTCCCCTTGGAAAGGTGAGGCAGTAATATAAAGGGACACTTTTATATAGTCAATTTATTTACGGATTCTCCATTTGCTTTTATATTGGAAAAATATGTGCTGTGCCAATGGGTTGCAATTTTGCCCTCAATCTTGGCCTGCCTGCTCCCCCGCCCTGCCGCCCATGCTGAGTGCCTTGCTGTTTCCCGGGGGAGCCGCGGACCTCCTGTACCACTATTAGAAGAGCCTTTTTCAAGCCAGTACCAGCCCTTTGCTCTAATTCCTTAGATGATGAAGGCAATAATTTTATTATCTATCTACCCAAAGCCATGACAAACAGCAGAAAAGATTTAAAAAGAAAATCATTGAATCCCAATCGGTCCAGGCTTTCATTTTGCTTTATGGGGACAAAATGACTGGTTGACTGAGTGTGTTTTAAAACTTTCTGAGCCATTTCTGCAGTGTGTTGCGGAACTTTACGAGGAGATCAGGGCAAATTTGGATGAAAGAGATAGAGTTAGAAGTACTATGGGGAAGATGAGTAAATGCATTAAAAAGGGATCTATTTACATGTTCATTGTTGATTCTACTTCTGTTTGCCTCGAGTAAATTCCTCTCTCCCTCCGAGCAGTCAGCAGATAATATACGTTGAAGAATCATGTGTGTCATTGAATTTTACAGATCTTGCATTTTTGAGCAACAGAGACGCAAGCTCAGTCAATACCGAGGTCTTAGGGACACTGGCAATTAAGGTGTAACGTCTAGCTTGTGATTAGCCAAGGTTCCACCTTGAAGATTCTCTGGACTCTGGCCAAGCCCCACCTCTGCATCGGACCTCAGAAGAGCTCTCCCCCACGATCCTCTCCTAGACCACCGCCAAGGGCTGCAGAACAGCCCAGAACCATGCTCCATGTCACTGCCTGAGCTCACGCTGTAAATGCAGCTCTGGCCATGGCACTTGCTGCCCTGGGGAGAACATTTGGGGGCCTGGGGGGAGACAGAGTCAGGGGGTCCCTGATGTATCTCCCAATACTCCAGGCACTTTTCCTCTGCACCAGCCAATTCTTCTTTAAATGTCTGCTCCCTGGGGCGCCTGGGTGGCACAGCGGTTAAGTGTCTGCCTTTGGCTCAGGGCGTGATCCCGGCGTTATGGGATCGAGCCCCACATCAGCCTCCTCCGCTATGAGCCTGCTTCTTCTTCTCCCATTCCCCCTGCTTGTGTTCCCTCTCTCGCTGGCTGTCTCTATCTCTGTCAAATAAATAAATAAAATTTAAAAAAAAAAAAAAAGTCTGCTCCCACATTTTCTGCCTGGTAATCCCATTTACCTTGAACTTTCTTCAGACTTCTCCTTGGAGGCAAAGCTTTCCCAAAGCCCCTGAAGTCCAAACCATGGGCTTGGTGGCTATGTCCCGGCATGCTGTGCCCCTACACTGAATTATTACCGACTCCATGCACACTTCCCTCCACAGATCACCCAGCACAGCTTATAGCAAACCAGGAGAGGCCATTGGGTGATGGCTGCTTCTCTTCGCAAAGTTGAGGTGCGAAAATAAATGAACTTGAACACAGGCCAATTTTTGAATTGCCCGACAGTTTTCTTCTTTTGCTGACATCATCCATCTTCATTTAAAAATAAAACATAGAACCGCTGTATATAACAAAATGTTAACCTCCTCGCGTGTCTTCCTTTTGATTGCATTGTATCTACCTTCACCTTGTTTACGTTCATGTGGAAATAAAATTAGTTGGCGGCATGTGTTCTGAGTGCAAATCTGCTCATGGTGCTTGCTCCCCTCACTTCTGGCTTGGTGATGCAAAGGGTGGTTAGGAGGGGAATTTTCATGGCTTTATAGGGACAGTGTAAAACGGTGATTTATAAGAAGAAATACTTGTTTGGGTCTTCATCTTGTTCCTGGCACAGAGCTTCCAAAACTAGAATTTGTCTTTTGCTATGCTGCTGAGGTGACATTTGAACTGCACCTAAGGATGGGGGCTGGTTGCTGGGATAGTCAACCACGTGATTAGAGGGTTGGAACGTTAAGTATAAGCCTTGACCTCCTGGGAGGGGAGAGGGGCTGGAGATTGAGTTCCATCGTCAATGGCCAATGATGTAATCAGTCGTGCCTCTGTAATGAAGACGTTGTACAAACCCGAAGGACAGGGTTCAGAGGACCCCTGCGGTTGGGGAATATGTAGAGGGGCCAGGAGAGTGCGCACCTGGAGGAGGCATGAAGCTCCACACCCTTCCCCATAGCTCCCCCTATGCTTCTCTTCCATCTGGGGGTTCCTGAGCTATATCCTTTTATAACATACAAGTAATGTAGTATCTAAAATGTTTCTCTGAGTTCTGTGAGCCACTCCAGCAAATCACTCAAACCCGAGGAGAACATTGGAACCTCCAATCTCTAGCCATTAGATCAGAAGCACAGGTGACCTGGACTGGTGACTGGCATCCTCAGTGTGGAGGGGGGCAGTCTTGTTAGACTAAATCCTTCCCCAGGGCATCCGACACTACGCACAGGTCAACAGTGTCAGAATTGAGTCGAACCGTAGGACGCCAGACTGGTGTCACAGAATTGCTGGGTGGTGGAGAAGAACCCCACACCTTGTAACTGGTGATCAGAATCATCACACAGTTAACAGGAAAGGGGAGGTATTTCTGGAGCCCCCTTCAAGCCCACTTATTTCGAGTCTTTAAAACAGAGAAGGCATTCATATTCCCATTTTATAAATAAGGAAACTGATTCAGAGGGCTGATGCAAATCAGAGAAACTGAGGCAATGAGAAACGAGGTGGTATGTTCAGAGTAATAGTAACAGAGTTAGCCAGAAGCCGTTCAGCTCATGACATTCCCTGGTGTAGCCCGGAGTTCTCGGGGGTTCTGGCGTGCCTAACACGTATCAAAGAAACCAAGTTATTTGGGGTCCAACAGATTTGGTGAGTATTCTAGAAGAAGCATTATTCCTGCGCAATTTATCATTAAGAAGCCTGGATGTTTCCACAGACAACAGTAATTCTGATTGAGATTTCCTTGGGGTTCCAGGGTGAGGTGTGATGGGGTGAGAATAGCCCTTGCTTCTGACCATACCCCTGCCACAATACCCCTGTCAATCTCCACACCACACGTTAGAAAGTGAGTGGTCAAATGTCCTTCTGACCTGTGGTAGAAGTTAAGAAGTTTCAACCACCATCCCCCCTGGAAAACTCAGCCACCAGATCAGCTCTTTCTATTAATACATCTAGACAGCCTCTGCAAACCTGGGATTTATGCTGGTAAACCTGGGTCTCGTGAGGGCCCAGCTCAATTTGTGCAGAAATTCCACCAACGGTGGAGAGTTGATTTAGTGTCAGAAAAGGGTGTTTGAAACAAGTGCATTTTCCTTTACGAGTCTTTTAACATCAGGAGAGAAATACAGCTGATTGCAATTGATTTGTATACGTGGCTCTTTGTGTGAAGTGTCACAGCATGTTTTATAGGAAGAGGGAAACAAAGAAGGAGAAGGGAGAGAAATCGCTCTCCTCGAAGATGCAGGACAGAGCACAAGAAGGCGCCTCTTAGAGAACACCGCTTGGCCCTCCTGGTGACAGGCTGGGATCCCTGCTCAGTCATTACTGCTGTGGGACCCTGGCAAGTCGTGTAAGGTCTCTAAGCCTTGGTTTCTACATCCGTGAAAGGGGAACTGCGATAGTTCCTACCCCATAGGCTGTAGGGAACGTCAAATCAGTGGGTTCAGCCAAAGGGGGGAGGACAGCGCTTGCCAGATTGTGGGTGCTCAGTCAGTGATAGCAACAAGAAAAAGCATTGGGTCCCTGGGCTGCTATGAGCCCACGAAGCCCAGGCCCCAGGGAAATCTTTCCGAAGTCAGCTGGCAGGGGCGCCTGGGTGGCGCAGTCGTTGAGCGTCTGCCTTCGGCTCAGGGCGTGATCACGGCGTTCTGGGATCGAGCCCCACATCAGGCTCCTCCGCTGGGAACCTGCTTCTTCCTCTCCCACTCCCTCTGCCTGTGTTCCCTCTCTCGCTGGCTGTCTCTCTTTCTGTCAAATAAATAAATAAAATCTTAAAAAAAAAAAAAAGAAGAAGTTAGCTGTCAAACACCGTCACTCCCCTGGGACCGAATCTTTGAAAGTTGTGAAATGGGGGCTCCAGGCTTTTGGTCTGTTCCCCATGCCCCCAACCTCAGTCGCTTCTGTTTTCCTCCACTTTATCCGCCTCCCTAAAAGCTACTTTCAGGAAAGGGCTTTGTAAGAGCCCATTGTACTGAAGGATCACAGTCCAATGACCGTTCAGAGTGGGTCCCATTTGGGAGAGCCTGGCTGGTTTAAGAAACACTCTCAGCCACACTGTCTCACTGAAGCATCTCGACAACTCCATGAGTTATACAGGTGGCCCCTGACTTACGAAGGTTTGATTTAGGATTTTTCAGCTTGGGGATGGTGTGAAAGCCACACACATCCAGTAGAAACCATATTTGGGGTTTTGGGTTTTGGTCCTTTCGTGGGCTAGCCGGAGGCAGGACGAGCCTCTCTGGTGATGCTGGGTAGTGGCAGGGAGCCACAGGCCTCGGTCAGCCACGCGATCTTGGGTTTGACTACCCATACGCTGACAACCGTTCTGTTTCTCTCTGTCAGTACAGTGTTGCATCAGTCACAGGAGACTTTTAACACTTTATTATGAAGTAGGCTTTGCGTTCGGTGATTTGCCCAACTGCAGGCTAGTGTAAGTGTGCTGTGCACGTCTAAGTTCGGCAAGGCTAAGCCCTGATGTCCAGTAGGTTAGGCGAATGAAGTGCATTTCTGACTTCTGATATTTTCAAATTTTGATGGGTTTACTGGGGCATAACTCAGTTGTAAGTCAGGGAAGATCTGTATAAGGCAGGTGTTTTTTATCTTATTTTAAAATGAAATATAGGCCTAGGAAAGTTAAGTAACTTTTCAAAATTCATATTTTTGTTTTAGGCATACAGAAATGACTGACTAAAAATGACACAATTAACAAAGGGAGGATTAGGGACTTGGTTTTGTGTTTTCTGACTCTGAATTTTAGTGTATTTTAAAAGAAAGAATTTTAAGGCAAAGAAAAGACTAACTGTGGAATTTCAGCATAAGTCAATAAACCAAGGAGTTGGACTACTTTGGGGGTAAGGGGCTTTTCCCAGGGTCTCTGCTTTAACGTTCTACGGAAGCCTGGCTGTCTATTGGGAAGGCCCATCCCTGCCCAACACACATAGTAGCCAAAGTTTCGACTTTTTCTTGGTCTTAAGCTTTCTTGATGTGCCTGTATAACCCTTCACTATCTTCTCCCCTAAAATGGCCGTGTTGGTTATTGATGTGTAACAAGTTATCCCCAAACGTAGCACCTTAAACACACATTTATTCTCTGATAGTTTCTGTGGGTCGGGAATCCTAGCACTTAGCTGAGCCCTCTGCCTCCCTGTCTCTCAGAAGGCTGTGGTCACGGTGTGGCGGGGACGGCAGTCATCTGAAAGCTCAACTTGGGGGTGGGTTCACTTCCAAGCTCATCAAGCGGCTGCTGGCAGAACTCAGTTTCTCACCAGCTATTGGCAGGGGTTGTCCTCCGTTCCTTGTTCCGTGAGTTTCTCCAGAGGGCCGCTCATGACATGGTATTTTGCTTCATCTGAGTGAGAGAAAAAGAGAGTGAACACGACAGGACTCACAGCCTCTGTGAGGTTAATCTCTGAGGTGACATGCCATTACTTTTGCCGAGCGCTATTCACTGGAAGTGAGTCATGAGGTCCAGGCCGCACTCAAGAGACTTTACGAGGGCACACATACCAGGAGGTGGGGCTCACTGAGGCCATTCTAGAAGTCTGCCGACCACAGTGCCTTTGTAGGGTCCAGAACCAGCCCTGGGGACCAGAAACGATCTCTAACAACTTCCTTTTCTTATTTCTTCTCTTGACATCAGTAGCCTCGCCTAAACCTTTGTGCTAGCAGTTGGGAGGGTGTTATGTGGAGGCAAGCCCCTAGCCCGCCGACTCGATAATGGACAAACTGAATGAAATCTGAGCAGCACAGAACCCGTATCCATAGTTTGGCTGTAATGCCTGGGAATGAGCGCACTTTAAGACTGGGCAAGGCTTTGATTCTTTTTTCTTTCCTCTGCTCAACCGTGGTGATGATACGTGAGAGTACAGGACAAACTTCTCCAAAAACAATCATAGAGCATCTCTTGTTCTGGTGCTACTGGCCCTGCAAAGGTAGGACGGGGGGCAGAATCCCGGAGCGCGGGTTCTGCCGGCCGCTGGGCCGTCCCCAGGTGGGGCGTCTGCGAACAGAGAAGCTGAGCCCTGGCTCTGCAGGTCCCGGGCTGCCTGGAAACAGGGCCTGTTGTTCCCCCAGAATGCCGGATCCCCCGTGTGCAGAGCCACGCCATTGCTTCGGCGAGTCTGTTTTATTTTCATTCATTTAATTGCTTCTCTCGGCTGTTTGTTTTATGAGGAGTTAGTTTCATTAGCCTACGAAGCCTGTGTGCAAGCTCAGGGCACTCAACCCTCGGGTGGATGTTGAGTTTTGCCCCCAGCGGACCTAGCACTGCCGAGAACGTACATGACCCTGGTCTCGCCCTCTCGAAGTTGAGTCACGGTGTGGATTGCCTGGCGTGGGACCAGGAAGTTCACTAAGCCTTTGTCTGAGCTGGTGGAACTTTCCGATGTGAAAGCCACCGATGGCTCCCTGTTTGCAGGAAATGCCAAGCTGGTGGGGGAGAACACAGGTCCTCCACAGCCTGGCCCCCGTCTGCCTCTCCAGCTGCCTGTCTGGATCTTGTGTCCGCACAACGACTAGAATCCTAGCCCACTTGCAGACTATTTCTTTATTCTTGCTTTTCCCTCGCTGTGGGATGCATAAGCTCCTGCTCTGACCCCCTCTGCCCATCTCTCCGACCCAACCTCCAAGGTCCCGCTCAAATGTCAACTCCACTTTGTCCCTTTCCTGACCGCCTCCTCTACTTGGGGTTAGAACTTGTGGGTCTATAGCAGTTGCCATCAGCACCCCACCTGTTTCCCCCTGGCATTTATCGTGTTTGGACACACCAGCCTGACTTCCCACTGCCAGCACCCTCGACTCTGTTTCTGGGGCTTTCTCTGTCTGTCTGCCCTCTGCGTGCGCAGGGTGGGTTGGAAACCCTGGGAGTGAAGACGTCCTCGGAGCAGCCCTCTCCCAATAACTGATGGCAGGTGGTAGACAACCCCCCAGCTCCCTCACCCTTTGGGCAGGGCACTTCTGAAGCATTTCTCTACAATGGCCCCCGGGAGTCTCCCGTGGAATGAAGCTCCACTTGCCCACGGAAGCAACCAGTTGATAACACATCCCTTAGTGGTTCCTACTCTCCATTTCTCATTTCCCCACTTCCCTATCAGAGTAATCTCTGTTCACCACTGCCCCCCCCCCCCCGCCACCTGCCAATAATGACTTTGTACTTGAATGTTTGCTTCAGGGTCTGCTTCTGGGCGTTCTAAGGGAGAGAGAGCCCTTATTTGTGTTTGTGCTCTGTCTACACGTTTGTTATAGCCCATATTCCAATGCATGGTGTGTTGCCATGGTGTCCCTTCTCTAGTGTGACCTCCTTGAGGACAAGAACGGCGCCTTGTCCCTCTCTGCATGCCCTACACTGAGGGCAGCGCCTGGCACATAGCCAGTGCTCGTACTTTTGTAGAATTGATTCCCTTATACTCATTTTCCTGTTTTTTAAAATTTTTCTGTTTTCCCGGAGCTGGTGGAGTTTAGAGACTCTTTTTACACCAAAGGATGAAGCGACCAGCCAGACCATCTTGGCCTCACTGCCCACGGTGGGCTCTGCCCCTCTCATGGCCCTTTGCGGCAAGAAGTTTGCCCAGAGGGTTATGTAGTCAGGTGACAAGGGATGCCCCAGGCTGGCCACTCTTCAACAGACTGTGAGATTTCACGTTGCTTTTTGTGTGGTTTCACTGGTCTTGATTTGGTACAGACAGCATCTGCTCTTGCGTCTTTTATTCTGCCTCTGTTGTTCCAAATGAGAAACTGGGAAGAGTGTAAATGAGATCTTAGAAATTAAATCCCGTGCTGCAAAGTGCTCATACAGATCTGCTGTATATCCTGGGGCCATCTTAGACGTCTGCTCAGTACTCTCACGTAGGCTCCCTGGCCAACTTCAGGACCTGGGGCAGAATTTCTCACCCTGCCTGAGAGAAGAGTAGAAGGGGTGGAGAGATTGACACATTGGAAGGCTGAGTAAGATTCTCAGAACAAAGTCTTTCCTCCTCCTCCTCCTCATTATTATTATTATTGTTACTCTGTGATGACCTTGTCCAGTTTTTGTCTATTATTACTGCACTGTATTTTCAGGGTGAGAGAGGAAAAGGGGCCAGGAACTGTTCACCAGGTGGAATATCATACCCCTCTGTGTCAAGTACGTCTTTACAAAGGACAAAACCCCAACCACAGTGCAGGGAGCATTCTGGGGCTGTTGGCTGAGCTCTACAATTGAGAGACCATTGTCCGAAGTTGGCAAGCAGGCTGGGTGCACTTCGACTAACCTCTATCATCCGGTTGAGCCTGATTTGGTTGGTGCCCCCACTTGCCTCAGGGGCTTGAGAATGTTTCTGATGGGGCAGGAAGGTGATAATAAGGCCTCTTAGCACCACTGATTACACCCCTCTTGTTTCCCTCCCCTAGGTCCCTGGAAAGGTAACACCTGTGCACTTTTCACTTAGAAGCTCAACTGGGTCATTGGCTGGAAGTGGATCCCTGGTCCAGAGGGTGTTGGTTTGTTTTGTTTTGTTTTTTAACAGCAGGTCCTTAAAGCACTGTTATGGCCTTGGGCATGCTGAAAAGGAGAAGTGCATGGCCATCGAGGGTGTAAGGTGGCCCAGAGTCTTTTCTGGAGGACTGTGCTTTCTTTTGAGATGTGTCATTCTTAGGTCAGTAGAATTAAGATATCTTCCTTTATGAGTGAAAATATATGGTAGGATTTTGTTGAATATTCTTAGTTGGCTAAATAAAAAATTGGCAACAACCCCATCATTTCGAACATCTCCTTTAAAAAGATACTTTTCGTAGGTCTGTGATATACAAAAGACAGGGAAGTAATACAGAAGGCAGATTAAATATCCGCGGAGTCCTCACCTAAGCCTGACCGTTGTACTTTGTGGAGAGGAGTCTGCTTTGCCCCAGATGCCTGGCTTTCCTTATCTGCAAGAGGGGGGCAGAGACTAGGCCATCTAGCTTTATGGAGAGCAACTGAGAAGGTGATGGGCATCAGAAAATCCCATGAGAACGGAGGTAGGCCAAAAAAAATGGCCTCCAAAAGCGATCCACTTCCTAATCCCTGGAACCTGAGCTAGTTACCTTACGTGGAAAAAAAAAATGCGTGTGGAGGGGGGGAGGGTGTCTTTGCAGATGTGACTAAGTTAAGGATCTTGAGGGGGGAAACTGTTCTGGATGATCCAGGTTGGCTGCAAATAAAATCTCACATAGCCGTATAAAAGGGAGGCCGAGGGAGACTGCAGACACAGAGGAGGAGATTATGAAAGCAGAGTAGAGAGAGATTTGAAGATACCGTCCTTGAAGACAGGAGTCATGTGGTCACAAGCCAAGAAATGCCAGGGACTACCAGAAGCTGTGAGAGGCGGGGAATGGACTCCCCCGTCTCACGTCTGGAGAACATGGCCCTGGCCCTACCGACATCTTGATTTCCACCCAGAGATACTGACTTTGGACTTTTGACCTTCAGAATTGTGAGAGAATAAGTTTCTGTTGTTTTAAGCCACCAACTTTGTGGTCATTTGTCAGAACAGTCCCAGGAGACTAACAGAGGATTTCAGACTCTAAGCTCCTTTAGGCTAGGGATTAATCCTATGTTTCTTTCACCTCCCCAGCAAAGCCTGTCCTCAGCGTGGACATACCCAGCTGCCCACACCTGTAGATGGTGATGACGTGGCAGCATTCCGCTATTTAAGGGCAAATCTTCTGAGTCTTCTCTTTCAGGACCTGCAGATACTTCCTGTTAACCTGGATTGCTGGGACATGTGACCATGGCTCTTTTTCAACTTCATTTCTAGAAACATTAGACCGTCTCCTTGACATGACACAGAAAGAGATGTTCTTTCCAAGACAGTGGTTAGGACTTGAAGGAGGCATATTTTTTAGTAGGATGAAAAATGGGAGCCCATACCCCGTCCCTCTTCTAAACAGTGCTGTGAAAACATACCTTTTCTTGGTTCAAGTCCCTTCTGAGTACGAGTTTGTTTCCTGTTTTGCTTTTCAACCTGATAATTGACTGTTAGGGGTTGAATTTCATCCCCCTCGTGTTGAAGTCCTAACCCCATGTACCTCAGAATGTGACCTTATTTGGAAATAGAGTCATTGGTGCTGTAATCAGTCAAGATAAAGTAATTAGGGTGGGCCCTAACCCAGTGTGACTGGTGCCCTTATAAAAAGGAGAAATTTGGACAAAGAGACACAGACCTGGGGAGACCGTCACGAAGGCAGACATGGGGTGATGCGTCTACAATTCAAGTAACATCACGGATTGCCAGCAAACCACCGGAAGCGAGGGGAGAGACGCAGGACAGATACCCCCTCACAGCCTCAGGAGGAACCAACCCTACGGATACCCTGATTTTGGATTTCCGACTTCCAGAACTTTGAGACAATACACTGCCATTATTTAAGTGGCTCAGTGCGTGGCACTTTGTCATGGCGGCCCGAGTCAATGAATACAGGAACACCAACCTGTGCGCTACAGGAGATCATGCCTGCACCTTGTGGTGAGCAGCTAAACGAGAGAGAGAGAGAGAGAGAGAGAGAGCACGCACTAGCATGCAGGGCGGGAGCGCAGCCTTTAGAAGTGCGGCCTTGATGTCTGAACAGCCATCCTTTCACACCCAGCAATTTGTCTGGTGCCTGTGATAAGAGGACCCGTGCAGTCTCAAAGCCACCTCCCTGTCCTAATTCCTCCCCAGGGATCCAACCTTTCCCTCCGGATGGGGTCAGTGAAGGAAAGGAAAGTCGCAGTCATGCCTTTCAGGTTGCCCTCCCCTCCCCTCTCGCTTTGGTCTCTCCCCCTCCCCCCTTGTCTCCAAGTGCCCAGCCTTGTCAGAAGAGAGGGGACCATCTGGTTAGTCCTTGTTTACTGCACACCCTGCCAGTTTGAGCTTATTAATCATATTTACCCAAGTATCTTAATTACTCCCCGTCTAGCAACTTGCTTTGCACTCAGCTGTTGACCCCTCTTTTTTTATTCCTTTCTATCATTAATCATAGGAGCAGCGTGGGTACAGGAATTCCTGCAGCTTGGATTGCGCTGGCACCGTTAGCACTCCCAGAGAGGAGCGGCTGGAGTTCACGGCTGGTTCCTGACAAACTTCCTAATTAATCTGCTGAAGATCAGAGGAGGACTAATAGGAGCTGAAGACTGAGCTGGGCCCATCCCTCCGCCCTTTCCGTGTGTGTGTGTGTGTGTGTGTGTGTGTGTGTGCGCGCGCGCGATAGATCACAGCGCTGAGCTTGGCAGGAGAGACAGCCTCAGCACAATAGCATTCCTGCTGCTGCCACCTACCTTCCCAGCTTTGGGAGCAGGAATTTTCTCCTCCTGCTTACGAGTTTAGAGGAGTCCCCACCCCTTCTGCTGTCAGATGGATGGGGGAATACATTAAATATCCTCCCACCAACTTTCCTGTGGGACCAGAATGTCGGGCCCAGCGCAGGCGGGAGTTGTCTCATCTAGAATGGACTCCGGCTTTCTCGGGTGGGGCTCAAGAGGCTCTAGGGTCCAGGACCGGCCAAGTTCAGGGGCGGCTGAACTGTGTTCGGGTGACGTCCAGGCTACCAACGTCGCCAATGGACGCGGCCCAGGACACCCTGCAGGGAGGAGGCCCCGGAGCAAGCGCAGCGACTGTGACGGGCCCCTCTCGGGCAGCCCCTGCGGGGGCGCCAGGCCCCAGGCGGTGCGGCTCAGGCCACCCGCGCCCCTCTCTCCTCGCTTGAGCAGAAGGCCGGGGGGGTAAGCCACACGGGCCGCTCTGGCTTCTCTCTCTCCGCCGGGCCTGCATCTCCAGGCCGAGAGACACCATTAAGGAGTATAATTTGTTGATCCAGGCTCTCCTTGCGTTTCAGTGCAGAGTGGCATCGTTTTCTTTATGACCTCGTAAAGTCACAGCCGAGAGGCCGATTTGGAAAACAAACTGCCTCAGGTTGACAGATAATTAGATACAGGGGACATATTATATGCCTTTGCATATAAATGTGCTCCGAGGCGTGTTGGTTCATCTGAAGTTGAGGTTAAAGGCGCGCCAGGTATTCCTGACACATCAGGATATATATTTTCATACGGTCTCAGGCGCTGTGTTGGTTTTATAGCCCTTTCATCCCGGCGCTGACGGATGGCAAGTGAGCGCACCCCAACTTAGAGGAGCGGCGCCACTCGCTGCCCCATGAGCCTCTGCGTGGTGGCTGGGCTCCCCTCCCCCACCCCTCCCCCTCTCCCGCCCGCTGGCCTAGGGGCAGCTCTGGCTTCCATGCTTCGGGAATGACCAATGGTCAGCTGGAAGTGGGGTGGGGGGCAGGCACCATCCATTCTTCTTTTCTTCTCTCCCCCCTCCTTTTTTTTTGCATTCTGATGGGCCCAATTGGTAACAGCTTATAAAACAGGGGCCTGTCAGGACTGGGCCAGACCCTGGTGGAATTCTGTCCTGGAGGCAAGGAAAGCGATGGGAACGGCTCTTTTCCAGAAGGTTCTGTGGACTGTGGGGGCTGCTGGTGGACAACTGCTGCTGCCCAGTGTGGCCTCTGGGCCGTGCTGGGAAAGCTCCCCTTTCTCTCCAGAATCCGGTCTTGGGGGGGCAGAGCCAGGGCCTGGGGCCAACTGGAGGAGGGCTCTGACTTTCCCCTGCAGCTTCAGATGGCTGGGCTGAAGACATGTCTCTCTGCACACAAAGTTCCAGGCAAATTCATCCATACCAAAATGTAAAGAGCTTAATTTAATGCCCTTTGGGAGTAATTTCAATTTAAAAGTGGCATTACAGCCGGTGGCTGAAAGAATGGCTTAGCGGTTAGTCATCTTCCGTTTGGGCAAGTCACTTAATCTCTTCGAGTCTGTTGCTTCATCTTAAAATATGAATAAGGGTAGCATTCACCTTATGACGTTGAGAAGATTAATGTAGATAACACTTGTCGCACAGCGCTTCACACATAGTATCTAGTCCATGTTACCTGTTTGTAATGATGAAGATGAACAGAGCTCATCCTAATAAAAAATGAGCAGAGAGGAGAGTGCCTCAACCCCAAGGAAGGCGCTGTTGGACAGGCCGCGTCCCCAGCGCAGTGTGGAGGTGGCAGCCGGCTGGTGAGCTGGAAAGAGCCCTGATTCTTGGGAGGTCTGGTTCCGGCTCTGCCTCTGATTAGCTGTGTAATCCCGGGCATTTCACTCACTCTCCCCCACTTGTTAGTTTCCTCATCCGTAAAATGAGGGGCCCTCTGAGGGCTGCTGGGGGCAGCCGCTGACCCCTGGCCGGCTGGTGGGGCGGGTCTGTGGGGGGCGCTCTCCTGTCCTCTGCCCAGACTCTGGCCAGGCCTGCGTGGTTTTCCAGGCCAAATTAGAGGGCCGGGGAAGGGGGGGGGGCTATTAAGAAGGCTTCAGGGAGATGTTGAACAGTTCTCAGCTTGCAATGCTCCTCCTCCTTAAATCTCGCCAGGGCTCCATTAGAAAAGGACAGAGAGGGAGGGAGAGGGAGGGAGTGAAAGGAGACAGAGGAAGAGAGAGAAGAGCAGAGAAAGGAAAAAGGAAGGAAAGGGAAAGATAATAAACCTCATAGGCCAGCCCTAAGCCCTGTTGAAGGAGATGACATAAATAGAGTTGCTGCCACTTTGATGAATTAAATCCTCTGTTAATTAGGATGCATCGATTTAAGGGTTGTCCAAGCAGATAGTCCTTTCCCCCTTCCCAGCAAGTTACAGCAGAGGGAGGAAGCATGAGAGGGATGGTTTTCTCTGTTCCTTGCCTGATTGCTGGTTTCTCTAGTGGGCTTCATTAATTATCCCAGAATATCGTCAGTCCAGTTTTCTCCAAGTGCCATTCTCTTTTTGGCTGGATCTTGGCGGTGGGCTACACAGGAGCTTTCTGGAGAAAAGACTGCCTTTGAAACCTTGAACCCCACTACTTCTGGAATACCTCTCCACAAGATGGTCTGAGACTTGGAAGGGGGCAGGAAAGGGTGAGTGGTCAGATGGAAGGACATAAATGTTGATCTCCAGGCCTGAAATACCATGTCAGTGATGGCTGAGGGTCAGCTGGGCAGCTCACATCCAGCTCCGAGTTGACCCCATGTCAAATGGACTCTTCCCACTGCCTTGTGAGGTCATTAAAACCTCGAAAGGAGACCAGAGAGTGGGTCCCTGTCTTGCTCTGTGGCCAGCCCTCTCTCTGGAGCCATCATTGGGCTGGCTGGTCGGAAGCCATCCTTGTACTTCAGGGCAACCCACTTTTGGTCCCAGGAGTCTGAGGTTCCAGTGGCCTGTTCTGGATTCCATTTCCAAAAATGAAGATATATCGTTCACAAGGACCTGGAAAGTCTGAGTGTAGATTGAATATTCCCTGAGTACTAATGGTTCAGCATTTTATAATACTGGATTAATGAGGGAAAATACGTTGGAGGAGCAAGGCATAAAATCAGCAAAGTGATTCATCTTCCCTTGACCCCTTCTCTCCCAAGGGGGCCATTACTCAGACAAAGGAAGCATGTTCCTCAGGGTCTGGAGGACCCTGGGGAGGTGGGCTTCTCATTGGGCTTCCTTGTGATTCAACTTTCAGAGTTGTTTTATAAACAGCACAGAGTCTGTAAGAGAAGTATCTCAGATATGGTCTTTCATATCAAGACTGTAAAAATCCTGGTGTGACTAAATGAGGGCAACTCTCCCGTACACCCTCCCTTGATTCCCCACAGCCCCATATACAAATATATGCATGCATCCCCATACTCATGCTGAAAACGTCTTTCTGGAATTGCCTCAGCGGTTAAGTGAAGAAAAAGTTTCCTTGGTTTAAAAAAAAAAGGGGGAGTTTCTTTCCTTGGTTTGAGGAAGAAGAATAAACTCATAAAGATGGAACCGTACCTTGAGTGTGTTCAGAATTGCAGGCCCACTGACTCTTACCCAGCTAAGGGAATTTGCTGCGTTTCTGCCCTGGCTCTCAGATGACATGTTTCCCTGACCACCAAGGGAGAATCCCTGCCCCGATCATCTGGTTGCCTGCCAGAATCTCTCTGTTCCCTCTACTGTCCTCTGTACGGGGTCAAGTGTGGCCACAGCACGGAGGTTCCCATTCCTGGGGAAGCTGCCCTCTCTCTTCTCTCTTTGTTTCCAGGACAGGGGGGTTCTGCAGGGTAGAGTTAAATTTGTCTCAGCAGATTGGCTGAGCCAGAAGGAATGAGGTGGAGAAAGGGAGGAGAGGGAGCAAGACAAAAATTGGAGAAAGAGAAAATAACCAGAAATAAAGATGGAAGGGGCACCTGGGTGGCGCAGTCGTTAAGCGTCTGCCTTTGGCTCAGGGCGTGATCCCGGCGTTCTGGGATCGAGCCCCGCATCAGGCTCCTCTGCTGGGAGCCTGCTTCTTCCTCTCCCACTCCCCCTGCTTGTGTTCCCTCTCTCGCTGGCTGTCTCTCTGTCAAATAAATAAAATCTTTAAAAAAAGAAAAAAAAATGAAAAAAAAGAAAAAAAAAAGAAATAAAGATGGAAAAAAATGCAAGAGAGGTTAGCAAGGGACAGAGGCAAGCAGAGGGAAGAGGAACAGAGAAGTGATTCCCAAAGAGGAAGTGAGCGTGCAGGCGGGAGTTAGAGAGAAGCAAGGAGAAAGGAGCAGAGAGGCAAGAGAATGGGCCTGGCTGGGGAGAGGCCAGAGACTGGAAATCAAGAGAAGGAAGAGCAGGGATCGAGCAGGTGCTAGGAACAAAAAGGGAGAGGGGTTTGGCTGGGAGGGGCGAGGCAAGAGAGGAAGGCAAGGAAGGGGAGAGCAGCCCTGGGGTGGGGGGAGCAGGGGGAGCAGGGGGAGCAAGAAAGTGCTGTGCTGTGGATTATTGTGTGTTTGTCATCTGGAATGGTATAAGCTGTAGGTACAGCATCTGAGGCCCATGATTTATGGTCCCTGTCAGGCAGGGAGCGCGCTTTGTCTGCTGTAGCGTGGACGATGAATGCATTGCTGTCATTGCAGCCTGGCCAGCCTTTCTCTCTCTCTGCTCCGAACGCTCGCTCCCCATTTCACGCCAGTGAACATAAACAATCTTTTGTAAACCTGACAGTCACACTTGCTTCTTTGGAAACATAAAGCAGAAATGTATGACTCGGCTTTCATTACCCAATTTCCTACGCTATATAAAAACACTCAGGAAAGACATGTAAGTGGTCAGGAAACCTGGGAAATTGGAAGTGTCCTGGAGGGGGAAAAAAAAAAGGTGGAGGGGGGGAGGAGGGGAGTTTGGGGGTGGGAAGCTGGCGAGGAGAGGAGATGATGTGTCTAACCCCACCACATCCTTCCCAGAAAATGCTGTCTGATAAACTGGGCCATCCAGACACATAATTATATTACGTTTCTGAATAATAGACATTTCCTGCCTGAAATGTTGCTTTTTTTCCCCCCTTCTTTTAACCCAGAGTGCAGTAATGAAACAGGCTTGAGATCAAAGCTGGCTGATAATGTTGCTTTGTTTTTTTCTCCTCTTTTCTGCTTTGCATTTTTCTTCTCTACCAGCCATTCGGCTAACTCCACCGAGTCAAAAGTGTAACTTCTTTTTAAAGAGCTATTAGGGTGCAGACACCAGCGGTTTCTCTGCTGGAGGGTCTCAGCTGGGAAGGTGAGGTCTACGGTGGAGAATCTGCATCCGTCCCTGACGCCCGGAGCCTCACCAGGGCCAGAACAGGTGAAGGCGGCCTCTTAAGACCTGGGGCTGGGGGGTGGCTCCAAGACACGCTAGGGCCTGGCCTAGAAGCCACTGGACACCTTCCCAGGCTTTTCATCTGAGATGATTGATTTCTCTTCCTGCCTTCAGTTATATATATTCATTTGTAGTCTCGTACCCAGTAGGGGGGCAGAGGACTGAGAGGTGCCCTGGTTTCTTCCGTTTTGCTGGGGTTCTAGCCTTGAAGGCCTGGCCAACGGAGTTCCTTGGTGAGGTAACTTCAGCAACATTTCAGGCCGGTGAGGTTCCTGACTGTGGAGCTGGGATGTGAGAGCTGTTTGTTCATAATAATTGCAATCCCCTCCTTGCAGATCCAAATCCTTGAGAAGAGTCTGCGAATTGCTTTAGTTTCTGTGGCTGTCTTCTTTAGACTGTAAGAGGGCCTCGGGGCATCCACTGAAGACTGGAACGCAGTTTCATGGACTGGAATGTTATAATTCGAAGGAATTTTGAATACCTACAAGGCGCCTACAAAGCACTATATTAAGGTCTAGAAAGTGCATGCCCTCAAAATGACTTTTGTTTCATTGGAAAGGTTTTGATATATAGAGGTAAAGACCAGAAAGATCTATTTTAGACGTGTATGCCTCCTTTTCTTCCCTCTCTCCCACCCCATGCATGCCCAAGTTTATTCATTATTCTTCGAAGATTATACTCTCATTGACCTCCCCCATAAAAACCTCCTGACCTCTACAACCCCTGGTGAGTGGTCTAGCCCCCCTGAATGTCCAGAACTTATTGTCTCTTCCTCTTCTGCGGTAATTAATCATATGCTGTCTTGTGCCATTCTTACATTGTTTTCATGTCGTCATGCATACTCTCCCTTGGGGTCGAGATTTTCATCATGTCTCATTGCCTTTAGTACCTCCCTAGCACTCGGTGTGGGGATTTGCTATAAAATACACCCAAGACTTTTGGAAGGCACAGATTCCAAGACTTTTTCAGATTCCCCATTTGGTCGCCATATAGAAGGGCAGGTTTTTATGGGTTTCTGACTTTTTCCCTAACAACATGTTCATAAGGAATTATGTTTCATTTAAAAATACTGACATGACAATTTAAACATCTTTTAAACTCGTTCAACGGCCATTTATTTTTCACAGTGCGACAGAGTTTGCATTATTTCAAAAGAATTACAGTGTGCACGGTGAGTGTGGGGCATGAGAGCACACGGAGATTTAAGTGATGGGTGGCTAGTCTCCCTCACCGGCTGAATCGTTCCCTTCTGCTACTAACCTTTCACTATCCGTGATTCTCATTTGTACCTCAATAAAATTTTATTTTATTTTTTCTGGTTTTGGGACTGAGAGTTAGCTGACATATAGAGAAAACCACTAAGGAAAAATCTACCAAGCCTCTCTGTAGCTAGTGGCCCAAATCTGTTGATTATTTGGAAATTAAGTGTACCCTTAATGTCCCATGAACCCTTGCTTACTCCTCTCTCCCACTGGGGGTCCCCAGTCTCTCTCTCTTTCTTTCTTTCTTTCTTTCTTTCTTTCTTTCTTTCTTTCTTTCTTTCTTTCTTTCTTTCTTTCTTCTTTCTTTTGTGGTACGAGGCTTATTTGGTATTTGAGTTGGTACAGTCTTACTGGGAATCTAAGGAGGTAGCGTAGTGTAGTGAAAACATGTAGACCTGGCTTCAGACCTGGTTTCACAATTTTACTAGTTATATCATCTCAGGCAGATGACATCTTTGAAGCTCAGTTTTCTCAGCTGTAAAATGGGCAGTGTAATAACTCCCCTAATGAGGATTAGACCTACAATGACTATTGCCTAGTAGGTACTTAATGTTCATTTCTCTCCATCATCCACTACTGATAGAGACTTCATTTCATGGCATTTCAAATATAGGGCTTCCAAAAACCTCCATGCTGGCAAAACTTTGGTAGGAAATAAACAGGCGGCTTGCTGAGCACTCCTAATGGTGATATATATAGACTCTGATACAAGCTCGGATTGCTCTGGTGCTCTGGAGGAGCCCTTCCTCTGTTATTGTTAGGCGTGCGCATTGGACAAACAAAGTAAGCCCAATGAGAGGAATTTAATACCTGCCAGGCAGCAGAACAAATGTCGTTGATCTTGCTGATACTATATAAAAAGCACAGAAGTGGATCTAGTTTGGTCCTATGGTGATTTATAATCCTTTTGCCATACTCGGTAATTTTCACTGGGACGGACATTCTTTTGCCTGCTGGGGGGAAAGGCACCAACTTATACAAGCTGCTTATACCACATCGTTAGGAGACAGCCTTTGAAGTGGGGCTTCTCACGTGCTCAGAATCAAGGGAGTATAAAGCAAAGAGGGAGGAGTTGGGAATGCAGTTGGACTTCATATTAAGATCATCCAATATATGGAAAACATAGATCTCCTCTCATTTCCAACCCCCTCCCCTCCAACCACACACAGATAAAATGAAGAGAAATTATTCATAGGGCAGAAGAAGAATTTCCTCCCTTTTAATGATTCTTAGAAGTAGCCAGCTTCCTGAGCGGGCGTACAGAATAATTTACACTCAACTGAACAGGTATCATCATTTTATAGGAGAATTGGGGAAGACAGAAAGATGACATTGAAATGTGCTGTTTTAAGGCTATACGATGACATATCTCATTCCCAGCTCCCAAAAGTAGAGGGTGTTTATTTTGAGGAGCTTTGAGATGGTGAGTATTTGGCTGGCTAGATCTTCTTTAAGATCTTGTGTGGGGCCACGGAAAAGAGATTTTGTAGCTATCTCAGCCACACCTTTGGTTTCCAAACCCTAAATCTGACTGGCCAATGCCAAGGTTCAAGACTTGGGATAGGAGGCCTGGCTGCAACAGACTTGGAGAGCCTAGCTTCTTGCTCTCATTATTAAATAGTAGCCAAAGCTGCTGGTTGGTGTGAACAAACCCACCACAACTCTTGCTCTGAAGTTCTAATCTTGTTTGGATCGCTGAAATGAATCCCATCTTCTCTACTGGTTTTCTACTGCTGGGCAAGACAGCACCCCAAAACTTAATGGTTATTATCTCACAGTTTCTAGAATTTGGACACAGCTTCTATGGGTGGTTCTGGCTCAGGACCTTTCCTGAAGTTGCAGTGAAGACATTGGGTGAGGCTACAGTCATATGAAGGCTTGACTGGGGCTGGAGGACCCTTTTCCAAGTTAGCTCCATTCCTCCCAAGGCCTCAGTTCTTGTCTTGCTGTTGGCAGGAGGCCTCAGTTCTTTGCCAGATGAACTCCCTCTACGAGTCTGCTGAAATTTCCTTACCACATGGCAGCTGGATTTCCCAGGAGCAAGTGATCCAAGATGGCACGGAGGAAGCTACCATGCCTTTTATGACTTGGCCCTGGGGGTCACACACCATCACTTTTGCCACATTCTCTTTGTTGAAAGTGAATTCCTATGTCCAGCCCATACTCAAGGTGAGGGAAATTAAGGTTGACTTCCTGAAGGGACATATTAAAAAACCCTTGTATCTTCCTCTTTCTATCCTTATATACTTATTCAAAAATCATAGCATCGGCCCTTTATCTCCATTCCTAGACATTTCCATTTTTATAGTATAAACTTACCGAAATGGGATGTTGAAATTGAATGAGAATATAAAATACAAATAAATGCTTTTACAGATATTTATTAAGTATGCAAAACCAAACAGAACAAAAGCATTGTCTTGAATATTTTCTCTTCATGATCCTTTTCATGGCTTACTCTGGGTAAGGCCCTCCACTATCTTACGGGTTTTCTTTATAGACTTTCTGTATTGCCCCAGGAACCTTCAATTTGTGTTTAAATTTATGGTCTTTATTGGGGAAATATTTGAGAAATTTGCATTGCCATCTCAATGAGGTTGCTCAATGGAAGTTTTTGAATACTAAATCATTGGGAAGGTGCAGTTGCCATAACAGAACCCCCTCCTTCTTTGCATCAGGGATCTCCTGCTCCAAATGTAGTGCCAATTAAGTCAGATAAGATGCTGCCAAACTCGACTTTGGCTAACAGACCAGTGTTTTATTGAGTATCAACACAGAGACTGGTCATTTACTGGATGACTGCAAATATGTTTTGGCCATTATTAGAGGGGGTTCCACTCTAAAACTGGAGACTTTTAACAGACCACTGAACCAAGGATGGCATTCAAGTACACAAGGCTGGCCCTATATAAAGCTTTCCCAAGTCCCAAGTTAGGTTCGTTTGTTCAGTCATCCATTTATTCAAGACATGTTTATTAATCCCCCTCTTTGTGTCAGGCATCACGCCAAAGCAAGATGGCAAAGAGTTTCCAAATAGGTGGGAGAAAGCACTGAGAGGAGGAAGCGGAAGCTGGAGATTTCTCCTGACAAAAAGCTGGCCACTGGACTGATGTTCAGGAAACTCTAGAGGGCAGTGACTAATTAAAGAGAGGGACCCAGGACACTTTTTAAGACCTTGGCACAGAAGCCCAGATATAAGAACTAGGTTCAGGGTGGGGCTAGCTGCCAGAGATAAGGAAGACATCCAATTATCAGACATGAGGTCAAATTAACAGCAAGCAAGGCTCCAAGCTAAGTCCCTGAGCTTGGCAAGCATCAAGTTTCCCAAGTGTGGGGAGAGGACAGCTGCAGAGACCCAGAGCCCAGCTGGACCCAACACTTCCCAGTTGTTTTCACGTGGTGGGGATTTACCAGGATGCTCTGCAAAGGAGAGAGAACGAGGAAGGAGGTGTGATGACCTGGAACCTGCTGGGTCAAGAAGGGATCCCGGTCATATCCCCAACGCCTCCCCCACAAGGCCTTGCTGCTGAGCCACCTACAGAAGAAATGCAATCCGCCTGCCTCCTGATACAGAGGCAGAGGGGAGGCCTGGGGGGGAGGCTTAGAAGGGGGTGCCCTGTCTTGGCAGATCAGACAGGCGCAAAGCCCCCTTGAGGCTCTGGGAACTTTCCACTCTCCTCTCAGGCAGAGGCAAGCTCCTTCTCCTCAGGGGGTTCATTTCAATGTTAATGAGACTAAGAAGGTGGGCAAAGTTGTTTTCTTCTAAAAATTCCATTTCACCCTTCCTTGCTCTCTGAGCGTACCTCTCTGATTTAGATTCACTGTGTTTAATTAAAGCTGTGTTTGTTTTTTCCTCCTCCTTTGCTCTTTCCACTTCTTGCCAAATCCTCTTCCCCTCCCTCTGCTTGAGCAGACTGTTTCTCAGGCTGTCCCCCAAAAGCCCCAGCCCCACTGGGCTTTGGAGGAAACCTCTGGAGGCCAGCAGAGCGGGGGCTTTTCTTTCTCCGCACTGCCATCTAGGATGAAAGGAACGTTTTGCATTGGGAACTTGTGGTAAGCTCTAGATGGTGCTTCAGAAGCACATGCTCCTCATTTTAGGTAAACTGAGAATGCAGGTAGGAAAAATTTGGATTGTCTGAAGACTAATCAATGAGGAGAGGAGAGTTTCCCAATAGACGAGAGAAGGCTGAGACAGAAAATAGGGGGAGATGGTTCTCTTCTTTAGGGACGTACTCTTCCCATCAGACAAGGATTCAGAACAGGTTCCCTTTAGACAGGTAGCTCCTCTACCGCCTTTAAAATAGGATGTCATCAACAAAATGAAGACTATAAAAGTTCTAAGAGTAGAGATTGGCGTTCGCACCGTCTATGTGCCAAGTCCCGTGGAAGCCCTTGTGTACATCCAGTGACATTCTTATTGAAGCTTTGTATTATTTCACTTATTTTACATTTGAGGACATTACAACTCAGAGAGGTTGAGAGTCTTGTCCAAGTTCATATAGCTTGCAAACGGTAGAACTGAAATTTGAATCCGGATGTGTCTAACCCCCAAATCACACGTTTTCCCACTCTACCCAGAAAGGACTTCAAAGGTCACCTAGTCCTGAGCGACTCAGACCGTACCGATTTTTCAGAGCCTACCACAGCCATCTAGGGGGGACAGAAGAGGAGTGCTGGCTTTGAGGCCTTTCACATAGGGATACTCCAAAACTAGGGGAAGGTATGGAAGGTGTACCGGCAACCTCTAACCACAGCTGGCTAGTCGGAGCCCTTGATCAGGCTTGGCTCCCTAATACAGTCAGACATCTGCTTGGTGGAGCGCCTGGGCCTGGACTCAGTGCTCAGGCCTATGGTCTTTCCACCTCTCTATGTTGCCCCTCACCTCTGCTGGGTAAACTGAGTCACCATGACATTTAGTACTTTTTATACGTGGGATGCTCAGATTGGAAAGAACTAGTACTCCTTATCCAATGCCATCAGTCATTGTTAATCCTCAAGCTCAGCGCTGCCTAACAGAAACAGAATGCGAGCCACATGTGTGATTTAAAATGTTTTAGTAGCCACATTAGAGAAAGTAGAAACAAAGAAGGCAAATTAATTTGAATAGTGTATTTTATTTAACTCAATATATCTAAAATACAAGCAATATAAAAAAGCAATATAAAGAGTAATGAGATATTTTACACTCTTTTTTTTTAAAGATTTTATTTATTTGAGAGGGGAAGAGAGAGAGAGAAAGAGAGAGAGCAAGAGTGCAAGAGCAGGGGGAGCGAGAGGCAGTCTCCCTGCTCAGTGGGGAGCCCAACGTGGGGCTTGATCCTAAGATGGCAGGATCATGATCTAAGTCCAAGGCAGACCCTTAACTGACTGACCCACCCAGGTGCCCCCACTCTTTGTGTGTGTGTGTGTGTGTGTGTGCTTAGTGTTCAAAATCCACTGACCCCACACCTCAGTTCTGACGAGCCTACTGCAAGTGCTCTATAGTCACACGTGGCCAGTGACTGCTGTACCAGAGAGCGCAGCTCTAATTCATGAGCTCTTCCGAAAGCAGGAGAGTTGATCCAGTTACAGGCTTTTCTCCCTGGAGCAGAGCTTTCTGGTTTCTTGATTCCGAAGGGAAGATTTGGGGAAGCAGACAGGTGTGTCCACTTCGTCTCTTCATGTATTCCCTGCAGAAAGCATCGCAGGGTTGATAGCAGTCTTCTCCAGCAAAGATAAGCTGCCAGGGGAGAGGATTTGGGTCCATGTTGACATGTGGCCCTAGGTGCAGAGAGCAATTCAGAGGGGGATTACAAACTATGGCTCATGAAAATGCATCCTGTTGCTGTTGTGCATTCCTGTTGAGACAACGATTTAGTAAGTGTTTTCAATCCATGGAGGCAAGCTCAGCCCTTGGGAAACTGTGAAGCAGGAAAGGTTTGACTTTAATGTCCCTGTTGCCCCCTTAGCTTGCTTCTGTCTTTCAGCCCCTAGGGGCCCATACCTCAGTCCAGTGGAAGCGACAGTTCCACCATACTCTCCCACCCAAGGGCCTTGAGGTTTCTTCTTTATGGCCCTTAGGGTGGGTAGAAATACAGAAGATAGGCAGTGGCCCCCTCAGCTATCACATCCAGTCCTATGCTGAGTTCTGGGTGGTTCGAGACTTTTGAGGAAACAGACTTTTGTTTGGTGTACAAAGATTGGGGTAGGGTGTTTAGATTAGCTGTAGACAGGGAGGGAATAGATTGAAAAGATGTCATGGCTCTTGTAGAGATGACATTCAGCAGCTGAGTCTCCCGCCCTTTGTTTCCCTCTCCTTGGGCACTGGGACCTCTTCATGACCACCTGTAGGGGAAGTATACTGGGGGTGGACTCTGAAACCAGCTCCCATCCTTGGGCAGGGAGGAAAGACAAGACCTGAGGCCAGTAATCCTTGGATTCAGGTGTTGCTTTTGCTTGAACTTGCACCCAGTTTTGATGATTCTGCTTCTTTTCTTTTGGTATCCTCATTCCCTAGGGTTCTGGATCCCTCTATCATACTCTTGGTGCTTCGAAAGGTTCATATCTTATCCCTTAAACAGACAGTGCCCTAAACTTCTATCCAACTCTGCTTCAGATGGGAAGCTGAATTCTGGTCTTGCCTGGTCATTGATAAGGTAAGAGAATTCTACTGAACCAAAAGAAACAGCAGGGGTGTTTTACAAGAGCTAGTGCATTGTAGACAGCTATATGGTATGTGGTATGTGTTTTATATTTGAGGAGTGAGGGAGGAAAGGTCATTCCCTCTGTCATATTGTTAAGCCATCTTGCAGAAGATGGCAACAGAAAAAGTAGATTCTCTACTTTAGCTTTTGTGTCTACTGGTTCCTTCTAGTGTTGTGCTGCTCCAGGGGGAAGGTGCTTCCCCAGCCCCCTGACAGCATGGTAGTCAGTTGAGAAATGAAGCCAGCATGCTTATCAGAATGACAGAAATCAGGACCTGATGGTACCCAACATTATGACTTAGTCACATTGTCATAGAATCAGCTTTAGAGGCACCTTGCAACAATTGTCTACTTTGGCCTGAACTCCACCAGCTTCCTCCTTACCTCATGACCTACCCTGCCTCCCACCACACCTTCAGCACACACTTTGCTTTGGCCACAGTGACCTCCTTGCTCTTCCTCAACTCGCCAAGCCTTTGCTCTTACTGTTCCCTTTCTCTGGAGGGCTCATCACCTCCACGTTCATGAGGCTCACTTCCTTACTTCCTTCAAGTCTTTCTTTAAACATCCCCTTCCTGGTGAGTCTTCCCTGACCACTCTGCAGTCTCTGTTCCAGGTCCACTGTTCCCATCCTGTTAGCCTGATTTCATCATCTTTGTGGTGTTATTGCTATGTGACATTAGTGCATACTTTTATTTGCTTATTGCCTGTCCTTTCCATTGGAACGTAAGTTTAAAAACAGGTAGGGACTTTGTTTTATTCATTACTGTGTAGAGCATGGAGTCCCCATGGTACCTGGGAAATGAAAAATAAATGTTGAATGAGTAGCCAGATGAAAGAAGCATCTGGTCCCCATTCCACCTATCCATGGCATTCTAGACAGATTCTGGCTTCTCCTCAAATACCTTTAAGAACAGTAAACTCAACAACATCTATTGTTGGATAGCTCCAACGGTTCTCGATATCTGTGTGTGGAAGGATGTCCTGGTGGAAAGAGCACCAGAATCTCTCTGATAAGACAAGCCTGGGACACCTGGGAACAAGCCTGGGAAGAAGCAGCAGGCTGTGAAACCCGAGTCTGGCTGAGTTGTGCCATCACTTCCCATGGGATATTGGAGAATTATTTCATCTCTCTGGCTGCAGCCTTCTCTTCTGAATAACAGGATGGGGTAGACATGTTAGAAAGAGGGTCTGTGACCAGAACAGAAGCTCACAGAGCTTCAGAATCTGACAGAAGTAAAACAATAATGTTGTTTAGCCCAAATAGTGGATCGTAAGAGTGTCTCACCTGGTGTGTGTGTGTGTGTGTGTGTGTGTGTGTGTGTGTGGTGCGTATAAGCATGTAGGTAGATAGACAAGTCATCTCAAATTAGCCTGAAGGATCCACTTGGCCTCGGGCTGTATCACCTGTTTCTTCCCTATTACTCCACACAGCCTGCACAGAGACCTGGACCAGCTCAAAAGGTTGATAACTGACTTAATATAAGCACAAGAATAACTGCGCATTTATGTAAAGCCTTTCTCAAAGGAGCTCTCAGCATTCTGCAGATAATGGACTTATTTATCCTTAGAGCACCTCTGTGAGGCAGTTACAGGACAGGGGTGACCAGACTCACATAATAAATAATGTCAGGAACAGCATGAAGCAAAACTAGTCTATAAGTCTGAGGCCCTGGAGGAGATGGGATGGGCCCAAGGTCACCCAGGGAGTTGGGAATGGGACAAGCATCCATGCTCCAATGAGACGATCCATTCTTTCCAGCACTTCTGCTCCCAGGGCCTGACTGCATGTCCCCTGGGCGGTCTCCTGCTTACGCATGTATATCCCAAGGCATATTCTATGGGCTACCAGAGGTGTTCTTATTAACCCATGGATTAGTAAGTTCCAAAAATACTGGGTTTTGCAGAGTTGAGCAGGTTTCTGTACTGGAGGACTTTGTAGACACATCAACAATTTATTTTGTTCATTGTTCATCTCCAAGAGGGGTCACCAGTATGGAGAGTTACTAAAATTTACTTGTCCGTGGAAACTTCCTTCCCCGCAATCTCTTTGGATTGGTGAGAGGCTGATTTCTTAATATCCGGGACCAGGACTTCCCTTGTGGAAGGAGATTTCTGGGTCTAGGGAGGATGTTGGCAAACCAGGTGGGGATGTGGGTGGCTTGGTGAGTATGACTGTTACTGGATGCTGAGACATCAAGGGGGAAAGCTATTCTGTATGAGACAAAGGGAAAAATGAACTGTTTTTGTTCCTGGGAGGGAGGAGGAAAGAGAAGAGGAGAAGAAAGGGAATGGGTAAGATAGAGAAGCCAGGGGCTGGATGGGGTCAAGATTCAGTGAAAGTCCAGGGTGGTGGGAGAACACAGGACATTTCATTAGAATGCTTACCACCTCATTTGGAGCTGCTGGAGCTACAGTGTAAACCTCTGTCTACTATCTCCCCCTCCCATTTATAGGGAAGTCTACTAGGATCATGTACTCTCTGTGGAGTGGGCTGTGTGTGCGTGTAGGGATTGTGAAAGAGCTTCATTTCACCCCTGAACTTTCGTGGACAGGGAACAGATAGCATTAACAGACACAGGAGCCTAGAGGCAGAGATGACCATGGGAGGTAAGCCTCCACATAACTCTTTGAGAGGGTTGGGTCCTTCGAGCTTGACCTAAACTCCCTAGGGCCTCAGTTGTTGCAATGGATGTGGTGTAGATATGCGGATTCCTACTGCCATCCTCTGCAGTGTCATGTTAGGGGCCTGATTTCTGTCTCCATTTGGACCACAGTAGCTCAGGCATCTGGAGCCACAGGGAACACATGTCTTCAGACAGTGATCCGATTCCCCCTTCAACAGTCTGTTCTCCAGATTGAACATACTTAATTCCTTCCATGTGTCTCATATGACTTGTTACCAGACTTGTCACCATCCTGGTCACCCTTGTCTGGACACCCTCCAGGGTTTCAACGTGGCTCTTGGGGTTTCACACAACACAACAAGTGTGGTCTGCCCACTGCCAAATACAGTAGGGGCTCTCCTTTCTGTGATCTGGACCTTCTTTTTTTTTTTTTTTTAAAGATTTTATTTATTTATTCGACAGAGAGAGAGACAGCCAGCGAGAGAGGGAACACAAGCAGGGGGAGTGGGAGAGGAAGAAGCAGGCTCATAGCGGAGGAGCCTGACGTGGGGCTCGATCCCAGAATGCCGGGATCACGCCCTGAGCCGAAGGCAGACGCTTAACCGCTGTGCCACCCAGGCGCCCCATGGACCTTCTGCTTCTACTAAGGAAGCCTAAATTCGATCCAGCATTGTGTTTCTTTAGCAGTCACATTGTGTTCTTGGCTCCATTAAACTTGTGGTCAATTCAAACCCTTGTCAGGTAATAAATAAGTTTTACCCACGTCGGTCACAGCTGTTCTGATTGTAGGGTATTACTGCCATGTGGGTGAGAGCCGCTGCGTCTCTCGTCACGTTGTATAATGATTATGGTTTATATCATGTTGTGATGGGGGGGGGGATGTCTTCAAAGCCATGCACATGTGCACAGGCATTGAAAGCTACCATGTGCCACTTTAAGGAGTGCCTGGGTGTAACGAAGCGATAATTAACAGCGTCAGTCACCAGCAACTTTTCTCTTTTCTCCCCGCACGACACAGCTTGTTTGTCAGGGCGTGCTGATGCTCTAGTGATAGGTGCTATGTAAACACATAGGTAGACAGAGGGAGAGCCTGGCAGACGGTGATCAGAGAGTGGTACAGAGACCCCCATAGCAAACATCCTTAACAGTCATGACAGCCACTGTGTATAAACAGAATTCACCTTAAACAGCTTTTAAGTGCTTCTGGGGTAGGAAGTAAGGATGGTGAGGGTGTCGAGGTCTTCAATTATATTAGCTGAGTTTCTGTCTTCTGTCAGAGTTGTGTTAAAAATCTCCTGATGGAAGTGGTTCTGGAGGGGTTGGAAGCCCCCCCGGTGAGCATCGCAGGACGATGGGCTCATGTGGGGAGAGGAGAGAGAAGGTGCATTCTCTTCCCCGGCTCGCTAGCTGTGTGACCTTGAGCAGGCCGACCTTTCTGAGTCCTAGCTTCTTCCTCTCTAGGAGGGATTTTCCAGAGGGGACTTAGGGGATATTGGGAAGGTAGAACCAGTGTCTTGATGTCCCAGAAGAGCTATAACTTAGTAACCTGTTATCGTAATTTCCCCTCTTAGTTAGGGTCCTGTTTGGAGAGAGAGAGAGGCCCAGGCACTCCCATAGGCAGCATTCTGTGAGCCTCTTGGGGGTCAGACCTTGGGGTGGGGCCATGGGCTTTCACAGCAAGCAGGGATCCCACCTTCCCAAGCCGGCAGAGCAGACCAGATCTGTGCATTGGTAACCACGATGCAAGGTAGAAGTGGGAAGCATTTTAAGAGGTCAAGATAATGTGAGAAGGAAGAGTGCACTCTGAGGGGGAGTGCAGGAGGGGAGAGGGGAGGCCTAGAAGGGTTGGCATTTATGCTGATCCTGAAGGAAGAGTAGGAGATGAACAGAAGGGGTCAAGAGGAACTCCAGTTTTGAAGACGGGAAGAAGTGTGACTCCCATTTGAAAGTAGGGTGATCTGATCTGATTCAGCCATTACTCCAGTTATGATCACAAGATAACATTGCAAAGCATTCCCCATGCTAGGCATGGTGTGGATTCGCTCTGCAGAGGCAGTGGTGAGGATCCTGTGGTTCTGTTCAGAAGTGTCCCAGGTTGTGGGTAGGGAAGTCATGAGAGACAGGCTGAAAGTAATTTCCAGGAGTTCAGCGTTAGTTCTGCAGGTGAGAAGAACCCTGAGGATCTTGGAGCAGGGCATTGACATGATCTACACAGTAGCTTTAGGGGAGTGAGTCAGGCCACTGTGTCTGATATGAACAGAGAGTCCCCTCAAGGCTCTCTCCCTGCTTTCTAAGGGACCTGGAAACATATTTTAGTCTGAAATCATGAATTCAAAGGCACAGGGCATGGGAGACAAGGCTGAAAGGAACCCATATAAAACTCCTTAAATCTAGAGGAGGGAATGATTAAGTGATTGGTTAGTCACTTAATTCAGTCATTCATTCTGCAGACATTTAGGAAAGATGTAAATGTGTCAGGCACAGTGCTAGGCACTGGGAAAGGAAAAATGAACGAGGTCAGTCCTTGTCCTACTCAGCCTCAAAGATTCAGCTGAAAAGGGCCCTCTTCGAGAGGTCTCTCCTCAAATGTCCTTTGATGATAGCCTCTCCCTTCTCTCAAGTTAACTTCTAAGAAGCTTCCCACTTGCTCAAGAAGCTTGCTCTCTGCAGGTGCAGTCAGCAGTCCACTTGATTCCACACAGGAGGCCATTTTGGAGCTCTGCATGGAGTATGGTATGAGTAGAGGGGACAGGCTGTCAGAGAAGACTTCTTGGATAAAGTGAAATCTGAGCAGGACCTCCAAAGAGGGTCCTGGAGGGAAGAAGTAGAGTAAGGGGGTGGAGGGAGGACCAGAAGCAATTGGAGTTGTTATAGCAGAACATGTGAGGCAGGAAGTTCGGAGAGATATGGCTGGATATATGTAGATGGTGATCAGATCACCGAAGGACCATGTGCTGTGCTGAGGAGTTTGGGCTTTATCTGATAAATGACCAAGAGCCACTGAGTCAGAGGCAGAGGAATGACATGGTCAAATTAGAATTTTCCATGGATGATTGTAGTGAATACTGGTATTGTTCTGGGGACTGTTTTAAGGGCTTTGCAAATAATCCTCAGGACAACCTTGTAAGCCAGGTGTTACTATCAGCCCCATTTTACAGATGGGGGAACGGAGGCATAGAGCTTCAATGGCTTGCCCAGGGCCACACAGATAATAAGAAGGCAGAGCTAGGATTTAAAGCAGGGTGTTCTGGCTCCAGAGTCTGTGCTCTTACTCCATTGCGTTCTGGACACCAGGGAGAAGTTCCAGGCAGCGAGACTAGGAGTGAGAGACCCACCCAGATGTTGTTGCAGAAGTCCTGGTGAGAGATACTGATGTCCTTAACTAGCAGTGAGAGAATAGGGTGTAACCCAGAAAAGTTAGGGGGAAACCCATCAGGTGTTCGTGACTGCCAAGGGAGAGAGAGGAGTCCATGTTGAGCGAGCTGGGGGGCTGGTAAATATTTTAGGCTGTGGGGGGGCGGAGAGTGGGAGGAAGGGATCCAGGATAATCAGAGGAAAACACAAAGCAGAGGACACAGCAAGGCGTCACAGCTCCTTCCTGAGCCGGCGGCCCCTGCCTGGGCGTCCTCTAGGCAGGTGTCCATGCTGCAGGTGATGGGAGTAATTCAGAACCAATGTGTGGTGCTCGACCCCCTCAGACCCGAGCTGCCACTAATAAAAGAACATTTGCAAGGACAGCGTTAACAAGCAGTGGCTTTCCAGCTCCCCCTTCCCACCCCAGGCCTGGTGGTAATGAAAACACGTTTACATAAACACAGAGGTCATGGTCATACCACCACCCTCATGGTAAAGCGTTTCCGAATACTAATAGTTTTCATTTAATGCAAAATCCAGGTTGTACGGGAGAGCTTAAGGTGACCCGAAATACCACTCTAAATTGCACAACTTTATAAATAAAAAATCATTCTGCGGACGAAATTACTCCAGTGTTCTTCAGCTATGCTGGAGACGGGGAAATACGACGTTTGAAATTGTATCCAAGCACAAACTGACGGTACCAATTAGCCATTGGTTAAATGTCAAATCCTCAAGAACAAACTTGGTAAAGGGCCATTCCCTAGGCCACCAGCTCCCCACGGCCATAAATGTCTCACTGTGCACCGGTGGCAACCTTTTCGAGGGCGTTCACCAGGAGGGGAGTCGCTTGGACAATAGTCTATGGCCGCCATATTTGAGTCATGACTGTGGGCCAGGCACTTGGCCAAGGTCTCTGTTAATCCACGATGGTAGATGTTTGGTCGGTGCCGATCACAACATGAACTAAAACTTAGGGGTCTTAGGGACTGTGTCGGGTCTCTAAGTGTTTTTTAAACATTAAAAAGTGTTTTTTTTAATCAGTAGAATCTCACACACACCATTCCCTTTACACGGCACCTCAATAAATAACACATAACAGAGGGAGCAGGACACCCCCTTCTCGCATGGTGGGCCCCGAGGCACCCTAGGATTTTGCGTCTTGAGTAGCATCTTCATTTTATAAAGTAGGAAGCTGAGACCCCGAGAGGTTAAGTGACCTTCCCAAGAGCACGCGGCTCTGGCTCGAGGCAGTTACTTCCCAAGTCAGTATATACCTCACACTGTCCAAGGCCATGTCCCATCAGCCTTTTCTAGAGGTGGCTCTAGCTGTGGGCACAGACACTCCCATGTCAGCCAGCAGCTTGGTGATACGAAATTAGCCCTGGATTACATGGCAGAGACTTGGGTTGGAGTCACTCGCGAGCTCTGTGACCCCTTAAAAGTAGCTTCCTTCTCTTAGTCCCGGCTTTCTCATGAACAGAATGGAAATAATAATCAGATTTGTTACGAGCATCTCATGAAAGAAGTGAGAGCATTTGGTGAGAGGTTGTATTTCTGAATGTAATGATGGCTGTTTCAAGCAGGCCTGGGTGGCCGCCCTACGGAGGCCCACAGCCTGTGCTTATGCAAAATGGAACCGCGTGGGATTTTCAAGCAGCCCGACCGCCCGCTCAGCATGTGAGGATAGGCTTTTTGGGGTTGGCAAAAAAATACTGCTGCATTTCAATCCTTGCTCTGTGCCCATCTTTCTAGCTCCAACCGTGTGTCCCATCTGCCATCCATCTAGGCAACTGGGAAGGAGAAAAGGACTTTTCTTTACCCTCTGGTTCCTGGGCAGCATTCAAGAGTTATGGGCTTTTGCTCCCCCAAGAAAGAAACATTATCCCCAGCCTTCAAGGGTGAGGATTCCTGCATGTAACAGGACTGAGTAATGGCTTTTCTCCATCTCTCATACTGGAATTTAAGAGGACCCTAGAGCAGCTGAGTTTATTAGGACCCATAAGAACCGTCCTATAACCAGGACACCCGCAGCCATAAACCTCTACCTTGAAGTTTGCAACAAATCCTGAAATGGTGAACTAGGACGAGCTCTTGTCTCTGTCAGCAGAAAAAAATAAAATAAAGGGAGAAATGCAAACTCAAGCAGAAAGAGAGCGCTGAGGAGGAAAGGCAGGAAGAATGAGCAAGAGCAATGATAAAGGTGATGCCATTAATGATGGTGACAGTAAGAATCGTAACACAAAGAAAGCAGGTGGTATGTGCGAATATCCTCACATGTGCCCTGAAGTCACCTACTTGATAGGATGGGGCCAGGGGTGCGACAGGAAGGGGGAAGAGGCCGTGAGAGAGGAAGACACACGCACGCCCAGGGACACACACAGGTGCACATAGGCACACAGGTATGCACAGACATGCATGCAGGGACACACACACACACACACACACACAGCCTAACAGTGGGGAGGATAAGAAGGCCCTCGGAGGAAAGCAAAATCCAGGTAAACAATAAAAGACATCTCGGGGCCTCCTGGGCTGCTACCACTGATGGAAGAGCCATTCCGAGCAAGGTCTGAGGTGAAGGATGGCTACTTTCTCCTCCACCCTTCGGTGCTGCTCAGACAGCTGCACTGACTTTACTCCGAATACTGGGAACTACTGAAGCTGTTACCGAGGCCTGGCCCTTGGTAGCGAAGAGCAGGGCAGATGGGACCGCGTTTGGCCAGCGTGACCATGCGTGCTCAGCGGCAGCAACTGTGTTAGGCCAGAGCTAGGAAACCGCTCAGAGGAGCAGCGCCTCTCGGGATAGAGAATATTTCTGTAAACAGCATAAGGAAAACATGCACACGGTGGCCCCTCCTTTGCGGGGCTCAGCTTTGGCCCCAATCCCGCTTCCCCACGTCACAGACCCTGTTTGTTGGTTGTTAATACAAAACCTATTGCTTCCTCCTTCCTCGTAAGCACAACCCCGTTTTCGTTCAATGGAACAATATGCCCACTTCATCGTCCCGGCTCTTTGGCAGTCATTTGGGACAGTTTGGTCAATGAGAGAAATGCTGAGGCTCGCTGGTGGGTTCTGGGAAAACCTTTCCTGATACCAAGGGAACGAAGGCCCAAGTCATCCTTTCTCCGTAGTCCTTCCCTCAGACGTGGTCATGATGTCTGGAGCCGCAGTAGCCGTCTTGGGATCACAGAGTCACAGAGGGGCAAAAGTCAACGCCCTAGAGATTATAAGGCAGACATTTAGAAAGCCGATCCAGCACCTCCCGCCTCTAGACTTCTGTTACGTGAGAAAAATAAACACTTCTTTGTTTAAGTCACTGCGAGTTGGGTTTTTTTGTACTTGTAGCCAAACTCAATCATAGCTGGTACATTCAGGTAGAAAGGACTTGGCACTTTTTTATTTTTTTAACTTCCAACCTTCCTGCTGCCCCTTTCTCGCTTGTGAGACCTAACTGCCAAAGTATTAAATAACCCAACATTCCTGATGGTGTGAAACCAAGCGTCTTGGGCTGGGCCGGGCTGGGACAAATTAAGAAGTACCAGGGCCCGGGCTGGCTGCAAGGTGTGTGCCCCGGTCCGGCTTGGGGCCAGGAGCCCTCTCCTCTTTCCTTGGCCTGCTTCTCCCCCTGACCCCTCCCCCAGGATCTCAACTCTCTCTGGTCTACCCTTCGTGCATGCTACTTTGACGCTGTCTCTGATCTAGAATGGGTTAACTCTTTTATTGATTTATTTTTCTTTTTGCGAGTGTGTAGGGAGGAAGAAGAGGGAAAATAAATTATACATCTCCCAAGATACGATCTGTAGTTAATTCTTAATTAGGACTGACAGATGCTTCCCCCATAATCCTATTCCCAACATGTTCTATTTGCTTTGTTTGGTGCTGGAAGATATATTGTGACACAGTAATGACCTTTCTAAGCTTGTCCTGGAAGTGTTATTGGCATTCTAATGATTCATTGCATGTTCCAGTTGCTTACAGGGCCATTTGTCAACATTTTATTTCTCTCTCCATAAACCTGTCTCCTGCGTCACAGACATTCACTGGCATGAAATTTAAACAAATACAGTATACAGCTCTTACTCAACTTCTGTTTGCACTCGGAGCCTCTGGAGCAAACCCATTCTGGCCAAGAGAGGGCTTTTTATGACCAGTGCTGCCAGAGCTCTCACAGGGCAGGAGGTGGTCTCTGGGGGAAAGGCTGGGGATGATTCCCTCTCTATTGATCCACAATTCCTCATGTTGGGAATGTTTTTTGAAGCCGAGTCTGTCAGGCCAGTTTCCCGCTTGCTTACGCGGACTCTGTCTCCGGATTCCCAAGCCGTCATTTTGGGCCTGTTGGTGCCCAGAGGCTTGCTCGGAAAAGGAGGTGTTGGCTTGTCTTAACCAGTCCATCCGGCAAACTTACCGCTTAGCTCCTTGCAACCACAGACTCACCACACAGGTGACAGGACTGAGCACGCCCAGGGGACATTCAGAGAGAACATGAGTCATGCCATCACCACACAAAGGCTTGAGCTGTTCCCAACTCCCTGGGTGACCTTGGGCCCATCCCATCTCCTCCAGGGCCTCAGACTTACAGACTAGTTTTGCTTCATGCTGTTCCTGACATTATTTATTATGTGAGTCTGGTCACCCCTGTCCTGTAACTGCCTCACAGAGGTGCTCTAAGGATAAATAAGTCCATTATCTGCAGAATGCTGAGAGCTCCTTTGAGAAAGGCTTTACATAAATGCGCAGTTACTCTTGTGCTTATATTAAGTCAGTTATCAACCTTTTGAGCTGGTCCGTGACACACGGTGGGGTCATGTGACAGAAACAGAAGACATTCCCGTTCAGTTTCCCTTTGAGGAGGCACACATGTTCACCTGGATGACCTCACACACAGACACACACACACACACACACACACACACACACACACCCCTGATGGAAAGCACATCTCATAATGAAAGATTCAGTCTGAACAGGGTCAGGGCTGACCTTCCCTCAGATTCCGGAATGCATTCCTGCATTCCTTTCATCCTGGTCCATAGCATTGCCTCTTGTAAGGTATGCAGTGAGGCCAGAGAGCTCTGGCTGTGTTCCTGTGAGGTGTAGACGTGGCCACATGTGTTTCCCACAGGCATCTCAAAATCACCAAGTTGGTAACTGAACTTGTAATTAGTTTGCACGTTTTATTTATTTTTTTAAAAGATTTTTATTTATTTATTTGACAGAAATAGAGACAGCCAGTGAGGGAGGGAACACAAGCAGGGGGAGTGGGAAAGGAAGAAGCAGGCTCATAGCAGAGGAGCCTGATGTGGGGCTCGATCCCAGAACGCCGGGATCACACCCTGAGCCGAAGGCAGACGCTTAACCGCTGTACCACCCAGGCGCCCCAAACGTTTTAGTTCCCTGAAAGCTGCTTTCTCTTGAATTATAACCCTCACTGAATGGCGTGAACATCTGCCGGGTGGCCCAGTTAGAAACCTGTGAAGCATCCTTGCCTGTATCCTTTCCTACATCTTCCTTGAAGTCCTGTTGGATTCTGGGCTCTCTGTATTTTTTGCCCCCCCCCCCCCCGCCCCGCAACATCACGTCTGTTCTCAGACCCTCATCATCCCTCTCCTGGACCATGACAACAGGCTCTTCATCAGTTGGGGATAGTGCTTGCAACAACAGACACCCAATCTTGCTGTGTCGTACAGTTGGAATGCTTACTAAAGGATATATGGTGACATTAGTGAGAAGCTAGGGAGTCAGGACTAGAAAGTAGCTAGAAGTCAAGAGATCTCTGGAGATCAGGCAGTTGGATCCCCATTCAGGTCACTGTTCCAGTGATCTAGTTAGTGTAACAAATTACTCAAAGTGTAGTGACTTAAATGGCAACATTTTTGTTCATGAATCTGCATTTAGCTCATGGCTTGGAGGAGATAGCTTAGGATTCTACCTGGTGTCCTCTGGGATGGCTTGAAGGCTGGGGCCCAGGGATTATCTAAAGACTCCCTCACTCACATGTCTGCTGATGAATGCTGGCTGTCAGGTGAAACCTTGGCTGGGCTATTTGCTGGAACACCTATACATGTTTCCTCCATATTGTCTGGGCATCCTGGTAGCATGGTGCCTGGGTTCTGAGGGCAAGCTTCTCTGGAAAGAATGAGCCAGATGGAGGCCATTTCACTTTTTATGACAGCGTCTCTGAAGTGTTGCCGTGTTACTTCCATTGTTTCTATTCCAGAAAGGGAATTGACTCTGTCTCCTGAAAGGGAGTGGTAAGACTCTGGAAGAGCTTGTGGGATCGGAAAGATTGCTGTGGCCATTTTTGGAAAATACAATCTGTCCTAGTCAGTGAAAAGTCTGGTTTTATTTACTCTCTCAAAATGCAAAGTTCTTAGAAGGGAACTTTGTGTCAGATGGGCTGTGTGGGTCACAGGTCTGGTGCTGGCTACTCCAGAGTGGTGAGATGGAGAATCTTGCCCTTTGCCAACAGAAGAGGGAACTGTCTTCCCCCCAAACCACACAAAACAGTGGAGAGTTTCCCCCCAAAGGGAAACCAGGGTGCCAGTAGGAAGGTGGTGAGGGGGATGTGAAGGAAAGTATTGGATTCTAGAAAGCCAAGATACAACAAATATCTTTTACAGCCTGACAGCAGACTTATCTTTCCACCTCTACTCAGGTCTTCATGACCTTGATGCCACTGTGACCTAAAATTCTATTGTGATCATGTGACTTCATGCTTACAATCCTCTGATGGGTCCCTGAAATTTCAGAATCAGCCCCAAACTCTTTAGCCTGGCATAGTAGACATGATGGGCCTGGCCCTGACCTATCTTGCCACGGGCCTTCTGGCCACAGCCCACATACAGCCTTTGGTCCACTGTGCTACTTTCTGGTTTTTTCCCACATTTGCTGTACCCTCAATGGCCTCTCAGTTTTTGTCCTTGAAAACCTGTAGATTCTCCTGTATCCATATCCTTCTTCTCCATCCTTGTGTCCCAAGCTAGTTTTTATTCATTGATGTGCGTCTTTGTCAAGAGTCACCATTGAGAAGCCTTTGGTACTCTTCTGCGAGCCCCGGCTGAGTTGTGGTCCCCTTCTGTGCTCCCACAGCACTCCGCAGCTCTACTGTAAACTAACCTTTGCTCTTCTGGTCAGTTTCCTCCTTTCGATGGTGGGACCCTCGAGGCAGGGGCGGTGTTTTGATTATCTCTGAAGCCCTCAGAGCTTAGGATGCTGCTGGCTACTTACTGGTTGCCCTGGAAATGCCAACTAAATGGTGATGGCGTCCGGTGGCCCAGATTCCATGTTCTAGGGCGACTGCCTCAGGCGGGATGTCATGGAGGGAGGACGCTTTTGCAGCCAAGTGTTGGAAAGACAGATGAGAATTGTTCCTCACCAATGGCATGTGCCCCATGGGGCTGGAGAGGAAGTCAGCATCACCCACATTGCTGAGCCACATGGACTTTGATGCTGGGGGCTTCTGGGTTGGTCATAATTCAAGCCTGAATGGGGCAGGGAGATACATATGCACACAATATGACCTTGACCACTGTGGTGGTTCAACATCATCCGAAGAGAAATGAACGCTTCAAATTGCAGAGAGGAGCAAACCCATGTCACGAACAAGGAACTAGTTGATGTTTCCTGTGTTTTTCTAATGTAATTGCTCTCTCCTTCTGACGGAGCAGAAGGTAGAGAAAAGCAGGAGAGGTTAAGGCGGATAGGGAGACTGGAGATACAGTTGGTGAGTCAAGGACAGAGAACCAGCCTGTTCCTCATGTAGACAGACCCAAGGCGGGATGAGGCCTAGGGCACATCAGCTTGGGGGTCGATAGAGAGGGAGAGATTCGCAGAGCTTTCACTCTCTTTCTGGGGACTCATTTCTCAACCATTGCTGGAGTCCTAGTGGGAAAGCACCGTCTCATCAAGGGTGCCCACAGCACACAGGCCCTGCTGCAGGGGACCCCCACCCCCAGCTCTGCGAGGTCGGCAGGCAGCCCTGTGCCAGGGCCCAGCGTGAACTCTAGCCCCTGGTTGAAGAGGACAGATGGGGCGAGGAGAGGGGCGCCCCTGAGAGACTCAGAGGCTGAAGAGCTCCCAATCCCAGTGTGAGCTGCATGTAACGTATGGCTTAATTTCCTCTCAAATTAGACACTTGATAAAAAAAGTTATTATATCTGTCAAATTGCCAGGGCATTTTATGGGTGTGATAAACTAAGAACCACTGCTTTACAAACCTTGATGGGATGTTTCAGTACCTGGAAAACAATTTTATGGCCGCCCAGGCTACTAACAAATTGCAAATACTGATTAAGCCATAAAGTTACAACAACATTAAAATATAATGAGAGGTTATTGCACACGGGCAAGCTCTTCCCCAGCAGCCACAGCTGCACTCAGCCGGCGAGGCGGGCTCGCGCTTTCTCTGGCACAGTAAGGTGTTTCAGGCCACAGTGGTCCCCTCGGGCCAGGCCTGAGCTTTCCGGGGGTGTGTGGGTGATCTTTCCTCCAGGGCAGAGCAGAGAGCAGGGAGAAGCTGCCCTCACAGAGGGCCGGGAGGGATTGGACATTGCTCTGAATGCCACACTTGCCGGGAGCCCAGGACATCAGACTGGGCAGAGGAGGGCGCTGTGTCTGGTCCGTGACCTGTTTTTGGCAGAGTGAATCCCCCCTCGACCCTTTGACCCTTTGTTCTTGACCCTGATGGAGAGTCTACTTGCCATGTGGGGAATTCCCCCGCTCTGTGCATCGGGCAAATCAAATGGTCAGTGTGCTATGTTCGCCAAGGGTAGGCGCTGTGGGATGCCCCACGTAGTAAATGAGACCTAGCTTCTGCCTGTAAAGAGCCATAGTCTAGTGAGGAGATGGGACCTACATGAGAAGATAAAAATACAGCACAGAATTTCCTACGAGCCGGCCAAAGCATTCCATGAAGTGCTGATGCTGGGGAGGAAGACAAGCTGGTGCTCCCACTAGTTCTCTTTGCCTCTCTACGCTTCAGCCAAGCTGAGATTTTCTTGAGATCTCTGTCTGTCACCCAAGGAAGCAACAATTCTTGTTTGGATGGATCACTGGTTCATACCTTCAGCTAAAAGAGAATGTCAATCAAAGCTCAGTCTCCTGAGTCTTGGTGGGGTTTCTGCTTGCCTCTCTCAGCCCTGGATGTTTTGCATTTCCTGGAGTGCCTGAATTTCCTTCTCCATCCTTCCCTCTGGGGCTGATGTTGTTTGTATGGTTCCTTTAGTCCTAGAGACTTAGCTCTGGTCTTCACTGAAGAGGCTGGCAGCTTCTCAGAAATGGGGGTTTGATTCTTCATTGAGGGGGTCCCATACCGAGCAGACATTACAGGTGTCATAACAGCCCTGATATGCCTGCATTTGATCCAGGGGAGACCAGGATGTGGATGTGTACCTTCTGGTACCAGGGGTGGGAGGTGCAATTAAATACTTTTAGGAAACTGGTATGAAGAGTCAATAATAGCAGTATTTGTTCTGCGTGGAGGTCAGAGAGGGGACTTTGGAGTCAGGGGGATGGGGCATGCATCCTGACTTGGAACTTACCGGCTGAGGGGCCTGGGGCAGGTTAGGGAGCATCTTTATGCTTCAGTTTTCTCTTTCTAAAAAACTATATATATGTATCATATTGTATATCTATTACATTTATTATTTTATATTTGTTCTCATTTAAATTACCTACTGCCAGAGCTGTTGGGAGGCTTTAGTGAGTGAGTATGTGCCAAGACCTTAGAATGGGGCCTGGCACACGGCAAACCCTCCATTAATGCTGGTATTGCTGTTTATTGAGTGTCTGCTATGTACTAGACTCTCTCTTTGTACTTCTGGGGAATGATCTCCTAATATTCATAATATTTATAGAAAACATCAAATAAACATTATCAGCTCTATTTTATAAATGCCAGAACAGAAGCCCTTGGTTACAGCTCTTAGATGGCAGAGCTTGAATTCAAAACTAGGTTGTTCTGATTTCAAAGTCCATGCTCAAGAGGCAATAATTGAGACTATCTCCTGAGACTTTTGGGGGAACTAAGTCCTGAGGTGGGTACCTGAGGAAATGGGGAGAAGACTCACACCCACCTAGTCCACAGCACCCAGTTTCAGGAGCAACTCCAGCTCCTGGGCACCTCTTGTGTGGGATGACCATAGCCACCTGCTGGGCTACCCTATGAGAGACTGTCCCCACACCTTGGTGCTGCCTCTTGGGCATCTAACAATGAACAATGATTCTGTTAGGAAGGGGCTTGGAATGGAAGCATCCTTAGGAAATAATAGGTAGCCCATCTTTTTGACTGTATTTGTATGAGGGGATGGGCTGGTTTGAAGGACAATGACAAGCTGGAGGGACAATGTCACCTATGGAAGAAATTACATGTTCACTTTTTAAAGATATGGCGTGCTAAGTATCCAACATATAGAGCAGCAGTACTCCGAGACTCCTTATTCATTCATTCCTCCTTATTCATAATTTAGTCCTCTAACTTTAACAGTTCATAACTACCTATGAAATAGCATCACTACATCACTAAATAGCACTAAATAGCATCACTATATCAGAAGGGGTGTGTGTTCTCAAGGCTGTTCAGAACAATGGACTATTTAATGTCAACACCTGTAGAGTATGTCGAATACTATAACAAAGGGAGATACAGCACAGGGACAGTAGGAGAAAAGATGACCCCAAGTCAGCTGGGGAAGGTTCTAGTCTGAGCCTGTGCTGAACTTCCTGGGTTAGAGAGAATCAGGACCATGATTCCAGTTTCTTTCCTTTTCTCTTAAGACCTCTACTCCTTGGGCATCACTTACCAAGATAAGGATGCAGCCCAAGTGTTCATCAATAGATGAATGGGTAAAGAAGTGGTACGTATAAACAATATTACTCATCAATGAAAAGAATGAAATCTTGCCATTTGCAACAACATGGTTGGAGCTAGAGAGTATAATGCTAAGTGAAATAAGTCAGTCAGAGAAAGACAAATACCATACAATTTTGCTCATATGTGGGATTTAAGACACAAAACAAATGAATACACAAAGAAAAAAAAGACAAACAAGGAAACAGACTCTTAATTACAGAGAACAAACTGGTGGTTGCCAGAGGGGAGGTGGGTGGGGGCTGGTGAAATAGGTGATGGGGATTAAGAGCACACTCATGATGAGCACTGAGAAATGTATAGACTTGTTGAATCACTATAGTGTACACCCAAAATTAATATAACACTGTGTGTTAATTATACTTGAATAAAAAGAATAAAAAGCAAAAGAATACTGCTCCCTGTGAAAATATTCATGACAATAACTAACATCCGTGTAGCAAGTCATGAAAGGGCACAATAGCCCCACAAGGCGGCTATTGTTGTTAGTTGCATTTGACAAATTTAGAGACTGTAATGCAGAGAGGTGACGTCATTTGCCCCATGTTTCTGGCTCACCATGGGTTCTCAGCTCGGTAGAATGTGGCTCCCACATGAGCAGGGACTCCCGTGTCATTTGAGTTGCTCTTTGCTGGCAGATTGCCAGCCCCTAGAAAAGTCCCTGGTACATGGTGGTCATGGGTAAGTTTCTTGAATGTGTGAATAAAACACAGATTCTTTTCGGTTCCAACACACACATGCTTTTCACCATCTCACTGGCTCCTGATAAAGTCCCTTGGCCTGGAAAGAGTTTCTGTGGGAGAGAACGTCACACTCCATGAGTCCTTCCCCCCTAATCCAGGCACAAGGTTTGAGTGACCCCTGTTCTTACAAAGCACACACAGCTGGAATTTCTCTGAGGTACTTGGGGACCAGAAGCGTTGGTGGGGGGGGGGTGAGAGTGTGTTTGTGGAGGTGGGAGAGGGTTAGCATCAGAAAATCTTTTGCACAGTGCTGACCAAGCTGCGAGCAATCTTCTAGCCATTTTTTCCTCATCACACGGGGGCCCTGTTGTGACCCAGCTGGAATCAGACACAAACAAAGTAGCCTTCTCCATGCCAACAAGAGTGGAAATAAGATGTGTCAGCAAGACAAAACCTTTCCTTGAGGCTTCTCTGTGGCCCCTATTAGAAGTGAAGTCAAGAGGCTGCGGGTGGCTGTGGAGAGCCTATGGTTAAGAAAGGGGGACTATTAGCACCAACGCACTGGACCGTGATGGAAAATGTCACTTTTTCAATTCCTTTGAAATAGTCACCTACCTGTGGTACATTTTCTGATATGGCTGCCCTGTTCTTAGCGGGGTCATTTCTCCTCCCGGGACCTTGAATAGAGACAGAGATGGGAATAATGGAGGAGAAGCCAGGATAGGGCATCAATGTCCAAGCCTGCCATATTCTAGAACTCAGGCTGTGCCTCTCTGCTTCCAGGACCAGTGGTCCTGTCTGTCTCAGGGACTGATGCCCTACACTTGTCCTCATTCTCTCAGCCACTGCAAGTAGGTCTGTAGTTCCTCTGGTAGGGGTGGGGATGGTAAATGCCTGGTCTATCCCAGAGGTGTCTGCTGGTCAGCTATGGTGAATGCCTCTGGGTATTACGTGGGAGTTGCAGTGCTGTAGAGGTCATCACCTTTGGCTTTAACACACACATTTGCCTCCAGCACTAGGTGGTTTAACCTGCATCCCTGGGCCCCACACCAGGTAAGAGCATGGGCGCTCCCCCGGGCGGTGGAGACGGGATGTGTGGTCATGGAATACTCATGACAAGAGCGACACCATCCATGTTGCCATCTGCGATGCCTGGCACTCTGGTTGTCACTTTCTAATACCAAGTCTCTCATTTTCACTCTGGCTGGGCTTCCATTTGCTGTACTTGCTGAGAGATTCCAAAGCTCCATGACAGAGTTTATTAGAGTTTGGTTCATTGTATTTTTGATTTGTCCACATTTTTCCCCCCAAGATTTTTGTCTCCCCATTGTCCTTCCTTCCAACTTTCTCTCCACACGCGCATTTCCAGCCTCAACTAATCCCTCTGCAGGGTGAGGTAAGAAAATCACATGGGCATGTTTTCCTGTCACCTTCTCACTTTCTCCATCTTCACACCAAACTGTGTGCTTATTTCGTTTGGGCCCGTGATGTTTCCAGCATCGCTTGGGGCCAGTCAGCCCACCTCACCCTCCCTCCAGGTCCCACTTCCATTGCCTTGGTTTTCTTCATTCTGGGAGTGGACCTCTTACGCCCCTTATCCACTGTGTCCTGGGGGTTCACCCGGAAGCAAATAGCTCAGCAGTTCCGAGGGAAGAAGTTGGGGGTGGGTGGGGGGAGTGCTGGGACTCCTGTGTTCTATCAGTGTGTCTGTTGACCCTAGATGGTAGGGATGTTGTCCTCATTTCATAAATGATCAGAATGAGGCTCACAGACCCTTAATCACTGGCCCGAGAGATTACAGCTAAACCTACCACACAGATGAGCTTCCACCTACGTCTGTCTGGTTCCAGCTCTTTCCAAGAGGGAAGTTCCAGTTCCAGTCACTTGCCATTTACTGGAAAGGATATTATCAGCCTGGATTCTGAGAAACTGGCTGAAAGGCTCAGGCAATCTGTCCCTCTAGAAACTTATCAAATACTACCACCACTACTACTACTACTACTACTACTACTACTACTACTATTACTACCACTACTACAGAATTAGTCTGGCAATAGTTATTGTACTACCAGTAGAAGCGAATATATGCTGAGTTCTTACTCATCTTGTTGAAAGCCCTTTACATATATCCATTCTCGAATCCTTATAACACTCCTCCCCAGATTTGTCCCCATTTTCTGGATGAGGAAACTTAACCCCTCTTAACCAGAGAGGTTAAAACAATAGCCATCCAGTGGTACCAACTACCAACATGATAATGAGCACTGGATTTCTGAAATACACCCAAACTTACAAATATTCAGAAGGCCTCCCACTCCAAAAAACAAACAAACAAACAAACAAGCAAACAAACAAACCCATCCCAACTGGTTAGGACACTAAGGAGATGCAAAGGGAAAGAAGCCTAGCAGAGTTTTCAGCACACCAGAATAATAATAATAATAATAATAATAATAATAACAACAACAACAACATCCTATTAAAATAACAATATAACATTTATTAATGCCCCCAATGCTCAAAACCAATTGCTTTGTAAGTGCACCAGAATGTATTTCATGTTGCAACAGCGTGATGCAAATGTTTTCCTGCCAGGCTGGCCGCATAGGAAGCTACCCCTGACCTGTGGAGGTGTTTGCTGGGCTCGCTGCACTTTGCATTGTCTGTCGCAGGCAAGGCAGTGTCTGGGGCTCTCAAAACAGTGCCTTCTCCGTGCTTCATTAAGGTGGGGCCTGAGAGATGCTTTGGGATGAAGGCACAATTGCTTTCTTGAATAGTTTGGTCCTGAATGACAAAATAGAGGATGAGAAAGTTGAGGTGCCCTTGCAGGACGGAGTAGGGGGAGTGTACAGAATGGTGTAGTTGTTCCTGGCCACTCCCAAACTATTGCACGGTGTGGTGCAGGGGGCCTGAGGCTGGCAGTCGGTTGGCTTGGATTTGAGTCCCATTCTCTATTGCCAGTTACCCATGTGACCTGGGGTGAGTTGTTTCTATCTTCTGGCTGGCCTTGGCTTTCTCATCTGTAATATTAGAGGCTTGGTTTAAACGATTTTTAAGGGCCTTTCCTGTTTTTACTTCCCACTGCTTGGCTTTGTTCAGGCATTCTTCACTTTTGCCTGTGTGGGTCTCCCAACTGCCTCCATTCTTGTCCCCTAATCCACATTCTGTCTTCCTACCTCTGGAGTGGTCTTTCTAAATAAGTAAACTTTAATTATTTTAAATGCCTGGTCACCTAAAACCTTCATGCCTATGGGATAAGACAAGCTGCCATGGATATAAATAAAGACATAAAGAATATACATAACATAATGATGTGTGATTTCCCAGTTACTTATGGAATCATGTTCCTCATAAAACCAAGGTGCTCATTCCTCACAAAGTCCAGTGAAACATCTATAAAAACTGAACTTTATAGTCATAACTTCCCCAAAGCAGAAGGTTCATTGCCCGCATTCTTTGACCATGATGCATCAATGTATTAAAAGTGGAGTTTACTAACACAATGATACTCGCCAAACACTTCACAAATTCACGATTAAACAAAAAAAAAGCTCCAAAACTTAAAACAGCTTTTTAAAAAGTAGCTGGTAGATCAGTAAGGAAATGAAAATAGGAATTACAGATTATTGAAAGTTATTAAAAGTCCAAAGCACTGCATATCAAAAATTATGGAATGTAGAATAAAGTCTTTAAAGATGAATCCTATCCTTAAATAATTTTATTAATAAGGAAAATTGGAAAGTAAATGATGTAATAATTGGATTCAAGGAGTGAAAGAAATAATTAAAACAAAAACTAAGGAAAGTAAGAGGAAAGAATTAGCAAAGATAAAAGCAGAAACAAATGAATTAGAAAGAAAAAGAAAAGAGTGAGTTCTTTAAAAATACAAAAAAAAAAGAAAAAGAAAAAGATTAAATTTTGGCAAGAATGAAAAAAAAAATGACCAAGTGATACATCACGTGGGATATAAAACTTAGAACAACACAGATTTATTCTCTTAAGTTCTGAAGGCCTGAAGTCTGAAATCAGTTTCATTGAGCCACAGTCAAGGTGCTGGAAGGGCTGGCTCCTTTTGGAGGCTCTATAGGGGAATCCGTTTCCTTGCTTTTTCTAGATTCCTGAGGCCCCTGCATTCCTTGTCTCCTGACCTCTTCCTGGCATTACTCCAATCTCTTGCTTTTGCCATATTTCCTATTTCTTCTTTTAACCTTCCTGCCTTCCTTTTACAAGGACTTCTTTAATTTCATATAAAATCCACTTGGATAATTCAAGAATATCTCCCCATTTCAAGATACTTAACTTAATCACATCTGTAAATCCTTTTTGCCATATTAGGTAGCATTCACAGTTTCTGGGGATTAGGACATGGATTTCTTTTGAGGGGATATTATGCAGCCAGGTGCCTTCCATAATCACAAATATTTTCAAATAAATATTAAAATTTGAAGGAAATATTATATGCAATATGATTCCCAAAATTCTGGCAATCTAAATATAATGGTTTTCCTCACCATGGGAAATGCAAAATGTCCAAAATTGACTCAAGTATATATAAAAAATAAAACAATAAATCATCTGTTTTTTTAGAGGTTCACAAAAAAGGTTCCAGGTCTAGAGAGTTTTGTGGGCAAATTCTAACTAGTCTATAATGAAAAGATAATATCCAGATCACTTACATTTCTTCAGAGCATAAAAAATATGGAATATCTCAATTTTTGATTCCATTTTTGAATAACTACCTTTTTTTTTTTTAAGATTTTACTTATTTATGCGACAGAGAGATAGCCAGCGAGAGAGGGAACACAACAGGGGAGTGGGAGAGGAAGAAGCAGACTCCCAGCGGAGGAGCCTGATGTGGGGCTCGATCCCAGATCGCCGGGATCACGCCCTGAGCCGAAGGCAGACGCTTAACGACTGCGCCACCCAGGCGCCCCTGAATAACTACCTTTTTTGACTCTGATAACGAAAGTCAACAAAGTCTCTCAAACAAAAAGTATAGAACAATCTCTCTTGTTTAGAAATATTAAAATACCAGCAAATCAAACACAGCAGTATATTCAAGGAAAGATGCCCCATCCCAGGAGGTTTTTTTCTAAGAATGATTATGAAAACTTGTTTCAGCATTAGAGATTTATTAATATAATCTTTTAATGCAATATAATTTATTACCTAAATAGATTAAAGGGGAAAAACAGACATGATCATCTTGTTAGGGTCTAAAATGGCATTTCACAAAATTTAATATCCAGAAGTGAAAATAGTAATTTAGAGAACTTTATTTTTTTATTTTTTAATTTTTAAAGATTTTATTTATTTATTGGACAGAGATAGAGACAGCCAGCGAGAGAGGGAACACAAGCAGGGGGAGTGGGAGAGGAAGAAGCAGGCTCATAGCGGAAGAGCCTGATGTGGGGCTCGATCCCACAACGCCGGGATCACGCCCTGAGCTGAAGGCAGACACTTAACCGCTGTGCCACCCAGGCGCCCCTAGAGAACTTTAGTATGTTAGAAATAGAATAAAATTTCTTAACACAAAAAAGTATCAGAAACCAAAATTTAAAAAATTATTTAAATACTAATCCTCATAGTAAACAGTAAAATAGCTGAAATAGATCCAAGCTTCTTTCCACTATTGTTCTCATTTAAGGGACTTCAGATGCATTACCATTGAGATCTAGACAAAGAAACAATACAAGAAAAATAAGTAAGATATAAATATTGGAAAGTAAGAGCCAAAAAAGTTCATTATTAAATACAGCAGATTGTGAAACTAGAAAATCTAAGTTAATCAAATGAGAATCTACTAGATAAGAGAGCTCAGTAAATTGGTTGATCTAAGACAAAATTCAATAGTTTTCCTATGCATTAACAATAGTCAACTGGAGTCTAAAAATGAGAAAGAATATTCTATTCAGTGTAACAAGTTGCTAGAAATTAATAATAATGTAAAATATGGAAAAACTATGAAATGGTATTGAAGGAGTTAAGAAAATAACTGAAAAAAATTGAGAAACATACCCTATTCTTGCTGGAAATATTCATTCTTGTAAATATGTCTTTATCTTGGGTTAACCTATAAATTTATGGAATGCCATTCAAAATCTCAGTGGGATATTTTTGAATTTTACAAATTGATTCTAAAGTTCATCTTGAAGAGTGAATATATAAAAATAGTTAAATCTTGGAAAAGAGGAGAATACTGATGGTAAGATTTTCTTTGCTATCAAATGTGCTATGAAGTTATAGTAATTAAATATTTTGTTGGCACAGAAATAGATAAATTAATTTGCCAAAGTTAATTCCAGAGGGATTTGGATTTAAATCCTAATATAAAATATAAGAAAATGTTCTTTAACTAACTTAGTGCAGGAGCAGATCTTTCTGAAGATCTGAAGAGTTACATCAAGGCTGGAAATCTTCATGATTGACAGATTTGATTACCCACTAATTGAATACTTTTTCACATCAAAAGATAACATTAACAAAATTAATGGACAAATAACAAATGGAAAATGTATTATGTATGTTAGGCAAAGATTTAACAATCATAATATACAAAGAACTCCAACACATCGGTAAGAAAAAGAAAGTAGCAAAATGATGCTGATGATTCATAGAAAAAGAAATACAAATATCCAACAAATGTAAGAAGAGATCTTCCACTAATGAAAAGAAATTTGTAGTAAATCTGTGAGATCCCACTTTTCACCTCTTAGAAACAATGGTAACATTTATGTTTTGTGTGTGTGGAAATACATTCTATTGGTGGGTGTATAAACTGGGTGGTGCAATCATCTGAAAAGGCAATTTATCCATGTATATCAAATTTTAAATGGGCATTCTCTTTGACCTAGCAATTGCACTTCTATATATTTATTTTATGGAAATAATCTCAGAGTTTGCAAGGAGCTGTATGCAATATTAGCTGATATGTTATTTATAGTAGCAAGGATTTTTAATGGACCTAAAGGTCTATCAATTTTTTTTTTAAGATTTATTTGTTTATTTGAAAGAGAGAGAGGGAGAGAGCATATGCATGTGGGGGGTGGCGGCATGGGGAGGAGCAGAAGGAGAGGGAGAGAGAATCCTCAAGCAGACTCCCCACTGGGCACACAGCCTGATCCGGGGCTCAATCCCAGGACCCTGAGATCATGACCTGAGCCGAAGTCAAAAGTCCAACACTTAACCGACTGAGCCACCCAGGTGCCCCCAGTTTTGTTTTAAAACATTATGACTGATTCAAACCATGGTAGATTAACATCAAGGATTGGCAGGCCAGCACCCGCTAGGGCTGAAGGCAAGAGTACAAATAGATGGTTACATATTTCAATGTAGAAGAGGTACAAATCAAACAAGTGAACTGTTTAAAAATATTGTCTTCCTGTCTTGATTCATATACCTTCAAACATGGGTTAAACTGCAGTTTATTTGGCTGAAGATTGATAAATATGAAAGATGACTGAATTTAATTGTTATTGTGTATGTCTCAGTGCTCTGTTGAAGGGCAGTGGTTTTTGGGTGAGTGATAAAAAAAGACATTGCTAATTTATAGTAACTATGTATTTATCATTAAATTTATTTTTCTGGTCCTTATTTCAGTGAAATCACTAATTTCATCGTTATAAATGATTTTTCACACAATTTGTGTTGCATTGCCAATGCCGAAACAGACAATCTTTGAGTTACTGTAGTTCTTATGTAGATTTTTACTGATTTCAGTTTGGAGAAATTTTGCACGGCTGAGGCAGTAGAGACTGGAATTGTCAATGTAAGTCTTAAAACAATACATAGATTCAGAAATGAATGTGAATTTTATATATCCTATTCCAACATTGAAGTAGGTCACATATGATAAATTATCCTTAGTTCAGAAAATATTTCAGAGCATATCATTTTCATCATAGACATTGCTATCTTTTCCATCATGATTTTCACTGTCTTTTAAAGATTTTATTTCTTTATTTGTCAGAGACAGCAAGCGAGCGAGTGAGTGCATGCAAGCAGGGGGAGAGGCAGGCAGAGGGAGAAGCAGACTCCCTGCTGAGCTAGGAGCCTGATGCTGGACTCGATCCCAGGACCCTGGAATCATGACCTGAGCTGAAGGCAGACGCTTAACTGACTGAGCCATCCAGGTGTCCTGATTTTCACTGTCTTTTAAAGCAATATCTAAATCCACTCAGAAATGTGAAGAGGTGGTTTACCCATTTAACTTTAGATATAGATGCAGTGTATATAAATGTAAAGTAATATAGACTGTTTAGTAATGCAAAATATACATCAGTGACTACATGCAGCTCCTACAAATACCATGGCACGTCATGAATACCTCTGGAACATGGATTAGAATGAGAAAAGAAGTAAGAAAATGGACACATGGCTCTACTGATAAACAGTACTTCATTATGCAAGAATCTGTCACATTCATGTTTTTTGAGAGGATCGGACAGGTTCATTGCTTCTGTCCTTACTTCTACTTAAGCCCTTCTGTCTCTCAAATCATCTCTGTGCTCTAATTCAGTGTCAATCTCTGAAGTCATCAGTGGTCCAACCCACAAACATTTGTGCCATTTAGACACAACTTGTATTTGGAGGACAAGAGACAGAGAAAAGCTTACCTGGGGCCTGAACAGCGTTAGTCATGAGGGTGAATGTTTACAGCAGTAATTGGTTTCTCTGTGCCAGCACTGATGGCTGGGTCCTGAGCAATGAGAACACCCATGCATTCTTTAACAAATTAAATTTTTTGTTGATTTGTGCTATGCGGAGCATTCTAAGTCAAGCAAGTTGGTTCCGGTGGCTGTGGCAGGGCTGAGAAGGAGGGGAAACCAACATTATAGCTTTAGGGGTGCTGTCAGGCCTGGAGTAGGAGTTTAGCCAGGCACCGGGCTATGGGATAGGGCCAGCCCCTGGGGTTTGGCTGTGGCCAGAAAATGTGTGAATCGGCATCTAAGAAAGAGGCACAGTCTCGGAAAGGAGCGGCTTGGTGAGCCTATGGCTCAAGAGCTCCAGACCTCTTCTGCTGAGAGTGAAGCTTCTAGAACATCATCATCAGGGGCAGAGCTGGGCCTGCAGGTAGATATCTGGGAACTACCCAGGAAATGGTTGTTCACAGAGGGTTCATGGAGCCCTTGAAATGTGAGGACACTAAAGGGACGAAGAGCAGAGTAAGGCACTGGCTTGTTTATGTAGCACTGAGAACATCTTTCTATGGAATATTTTTAGCACCCAGATAGTGAGCAGAGTTGGGACATAGTTATATTATAGTTTCTTAGATTCATTACTGAACCATAAGCTCCTTCAAGACAGGTTTCAAGTTCATCTACCATTACATTCCCTGTGCCTGGCATGTAGTACATACTGACAAATATTTTTTCAATAAACACTTAAGGGGTAGAGTTAGGAAATATGCATGAACACTTGAACATGAACAACAAACACTTAAGCGGGAAAGGTAGGAAGCCTGGTTTTGCATTTCGCAGAAGGGCAGGGTGCAGGAAAGAATTCTAGAGATTGGAGGTAGGAAAAGTTTTGTGCCTCCATGATCAGATTTCCCATGTATAAAATCTCATTCCGGAGATTTTCATACACAGTGAGGTTGAGGGAAAGAGCAGTGGGACAACTACAAGGAGGGAAGGACCCATAGAGAATTTCCCAGGCTCTCCCACCCTGGCATACCCCAAAGATTTCTCACAACCCTGCCCACTCTGTAATCTCATTTACTCTGAGCATTTGTTTGAAGATGGCTGGCCACCGGTATCATTAAATCTACTTTATGGAACAGGAAACGAGGCAGATGAAGAGTCAGACCCAAGACAACACCATGAGTTAAAGTTGTATTTGGACAGGGTTTTAGATCTCTGGGCTCCTAGGGAGGTTAATGCAATGAGAGGAGATGCTGTTGGCCACCTCTTTCTTACCCGAGGCATCTCAGTGGTTTCCTTGGCTGTGCAGAGACTTCCAGAACATGCAAAGGCAGGAGAGTTAATGTCTCGGCAAAGACCTGCAGCGGGCCACCCCTTGCTGCTTTCCCAATGACAAGGTGCATCCTTTACTTCGCATCCACCAAGCACTTGGCTTTGAACACAATGGAGCTTGCAGAGGGCTTGAAGATCCCCGAGGGTGGCAGGTGCTAGATATTAACATAACATCAACTTTTGTCAAGCAGAACGTTCACTCATGCTGCTGATGTGGAGCTCCCCAAAGTTTAGAAATATGCAAAACTGGCTCACCGGCATCTTTACACCTGGCCGAACCTCTTAATGACATCTCTCCCCCCCCCAACCCCAACTCTGCCCAGCAGCAGGCCGCCTTGCACGGTTTGAGCACGCTCACTCTTCTCTCCTCCCTTTGCCTCTTCTCCTGTCAGTCCTTCCCTCCCAGGCTTTTATGCAGCAAGTCATTTTTCTGCAGTTGTCATTTACTGCTCCGCCTAACTGCTACATATGAGCGTGGCCGAACTAATGATGCAGCAATTAAGAGTGATTAGGGTTATTGATAATAAAGAGACTTCATAAACTTGATTAAATGCATTCATTAATGAACACGTTGTGGGTGCTTGCGTGGGAGGTGGTGGGGCGGAATGAAAGGTGGGGAAAATAGGAAAAAGGAACTCACTCCGTAAACGTCCCAGAGTGGATCTGAAGATGACGAGGAGGCTGAGTTATGTGGCTGGATGATCAGAAGTCCTCAGGGGCTTGGACTTTGAGGCAAGTGCACTAAAATTGCTGTCCAGAGCACATCTGTTATTTCTATGTCATGGGAGTGGGAGCTTGACAAAGACAATAAGATGCTGAAACAGAAGAGTCCACCCCTCCACCCCAAGAGTCACCTAAAATGGTCCAGGCTTGAGATGTGTTTTGGTCCCTACCCTTTTCTGGGGGTGACTCTTTCCCTTCCCTTCAGCTGCCAGCTCTGCTCACGGGACTAAGGATGGCAGCTGCTCTTGCTCTTTAATCGTCTCTTGGCTTGCTGGGGATTCTAGTGCCATGTTGATGACGGCCTTCCCTGTCTCTCTTTTGGTAAGGCTCTGGGGTACTAGGGAGACAAGGACAGGGTCCGCATTCCCCATGGCCACATCCAGAAACTGTGGGAAAAACCTTACAGCTCATTTCCTTTAAAGGTTTAGAAAAATCTCAGCGCTATTATAATTCAGAGAGGAATGTTTTGGACTCTACCTTCACTGGGCCCATGTAGATTCCAGGTGGTGCAAATAAATATGAGTTTAACTGAATTAGAAGAGAGTTTGTTTTTTTAATAGGAGAACAAGATTCTTATTTGAGGAACCAACACACACGTTCTCAACACCTACTTACCTAAGGGGGTTACATTGCTTATGAGGTACTCCTGCCGCAGCATGGGCTCCCCCGGGACCTCCAAGACAAAGAAGTCATTAACTTGGTTGTGGTTACTGGTCTGTCCAAGCAGTTATCCCGAATTTCTCTTAAACCAGCCAAGGATGTTTCAAATGAATTGATAGTGTCCCCTCATTTGGCTTCAATGAACGTGAGTCGGTGAGGTCGGGTTTGTACTCTCAAACCACATTCTGCCAGGGAAGGGTCTGCTCCCCAGCCCCGCCGCAATGGGCTCTGGCCCTTTGGGCAGCGAGGATTCCCTGGGTGGAATTAACATGTGGGAGGCACACGACTCACTCACTCCCTCAGTACAGCCGAACCAAAATGAAGTATTGGAGCCGTTCTAAAGATTTATATGGCCATTGTGTAGCTGATACTGTGAAGAAAGATTTAATAGGCACCTTCGGTTTGTGAACACCATTGATTTAGCCCTCAACCCACTTCTGTCAGTTGTCGAGCTGGGCAGGGATTCTGTCATCTAGCCCACAGCATTTATGGAGAAAGCCCTTGGTGTAGACGGCTGTACTGCTGGTCCCGGGAAGTGACAAGAATGACAAGAAGCCCTGGAGCTCAGGACTGGATGGTCCTTACATTTCATCGCAGGTGGAATCCTTTCAGCAGTATCCCTGTCACGTGGTCCCCACTCACCACCTCTCAGGGAAGCCCATTTTCTTTGGGGGAACTCAGGCAGTCAGGAAGCTTTTCTTTAGGCTGAGGTGAAATCACTAGGACCTAGAAGTTATGGGGTGGGATTGTTTTGTGGGACCAACTACTTATGAAGTCATTTTTGCACTTGAGCAACGGAAGTCCGTGGGATGGACAACAAAGTGAGCTCTGTTGACTACCCCTCTGGTGGGGAGAAGGCTGTCTGGGATGCTGGCGGTACAAAGTTCTCGCTCCGCACCCATCTGTTGACCACCGGGACAGGGGTCTTGAAGGATAACTGCTTCCTGCTTTAGAGGAGCTCAGAGTCTAGCTGGCGAGCCAAGACATATCCTCGTGAGGAGTCATTGTAATAATGAGCAATATCATATTAGTGAGTCAGTGAACTGTAGAGCGTTTGGAAAGTAAAGAGGGACACAGCCTTAAACATATCTACACTTGGGCCAAGAAATTCCATATCTGGGAATTTCACCTTAGAAAATGATCTTAGAAAAAGATTTATATATAGAATGTTCATTGCGGCAGTAAGTATGGTAGCTAAAAATCAGAAATAACTAGCATGTCCAAGAATAGGGTGATAGTTGCATAAGTTATGGTTAAACGCATTCAGTGAAATATTGTACAGTCATGAAAAACCATGCCTTCAAATAATGTTTTCAGGGCATAGGAAATGCTCATGATGGGCTCTCAAATGAAAACAAACAAGCAAAATGTAAAGCTGTATATCCAGTTTTGGATATTTCTATCTACCTATGTATCTGTCATCTATATGTAACACCAGCAATTACTATTTTCTTTATACTTGTCTATATTTTCCAAAATTTACAAATGAATATGTAACAGTCACCAGAATATAGAGCTTGATTTATGTCTTTTTCTCTGCTTCATGGTAGAAAAGATGAGGCAAGGCCAAGCTGCATGGGGAAAATATGGCATTTGTTAATCCAAGGAGGGAAGTAAGACAAAGGGAACCATCCCGTGTTTATGGCTTTCTGGTCTTCTCCCTTAAGCCTGGAGGGAAAGCTGGGCAAGAGAAGGGACAAACGTGGGGCAGGGACCCTTCAGAAAGACTGTGTAAAGATGTGATGGAGAAAGAGGTGATGGAGAAGCTGGTGAGGAGGTCAGGAGTTATAGGTTCTCCCTGGCATTGCAGGTGCCGGCCTGGCAAGATGGAAGGCTTCATGGAGGAGGAGGGCCTGTTAGGACGTCCACATCAGGTAGGGAAAGTTCATCATGCGGCTCTGCTGTCAATGCTTGGCCCTCACAGCCTAGGGTTTGACTTCCTTTCACTTGACCTGAACGTCACTGAAATTTTAGGGCGTGTGGCCATTCTAGCTTGTGCTATGCATTTCAGCCCACCCGACCCACATACCACCTTGCCCCGAATCACTCTTCTGGCTGCTGCTATGATCCCATTTTTCCTCCAAAAAGCAGACCCGGCCTCACTTCCTTCAACCACCAGCCCTCCAGGACCAGCTCTATCTCTTTGGGGTGCGTATAGCACTCACCCCTTACCTGGACCCCCACAAGCTGCCTTCAGTTATCAGCTACCTTCAGGTACACCTGACACAGCTCCTCTTTGTTTTGTTTTCCCAGCGAGAGAGAAAACACAAGCAGGGGGAGTGGGAGAGGAAGAAGCAGGCTCCCAGTAGGGCAGGGAGCCCAATGTAGGGCTCGATCCCAGAACCCTGGGATCACGCTCTGAGCTGAAGGCAGATGCTTAACGACTGAGCCACCCATGTGCCCCCTGACACAGCTCCTTAACTAGACAGTAAGACTTGGGAGAGTTGGATCTCTGTCTGATGTCCCTTTGAAGCCCTCCCCGTGCCCCACTCAACTAATGGAGTATCAAAGCTCGAGGTTGCATCAACACGATCCTGCCAGTCCTGAATTTTAGAGCCTATGAAATAGAAAGAGATTTGGTGACTGGTCCAAAGTCACCTAGTGATGGATAAGAAGCCATTCATTCATTCAACAAATATTTAGTGAGCCCATGTCCTCTGGCTGTGTGATCAGGGCACTCAGTAAATGCTTCTTTGCTCATTGATTGAATGGAAGATTTATTGACTTACATCCCCGAAGCAAAATCTCAGATTTGACCATAGTAAATGTTTCCAGCACCAATTACTTGCCAGGCACCCTCTGTGCAGTCAACACCTCTTTATCCCTTACATCCATCCTACGACATCCTCTGGTTTTATAGATGAGAAGATAAAAGATGACGAGGGTTAGCAACTTGAGTGCGGCACATGGCTTGAAAGTGGCAGAAGTAGAATTCAAAGCTGGGCTGTTCCTGTGCAGTCAGTGCTCGGGACTGGAGGTGGGGGGCGCAGGTGGAGTCATGCCTGGCCACTCAAGGTCAAATACTGTCCATACTTCCGCTCTCCAGGAAGGTTCTGACCAAAAATATCTGCGACTTAATGTTCTGTTACGAGCTGTCCCTAAGATCATTCTCTTCTCACACAAGGAGACCTGGCATTTTGTTCGGAGTAGGGAATAAGTGAAGCCTGTTTTTCTACGGTGGCTTTGCACCTGTGACAATTAGGTCTGCAGTCTAGGAAACAAGGGCAGTCAGCCTGCACTGGGAGAGAGAAAGAGAAAATTCTATCATGTCAGAATAATGAGATCTGTGATTTCAGCACTTACTGGGTCAAAGACACACACAATGTGTTATCTGTAATGCTTTCCTCCTGACATTTGGGGAAATTGCATTTATGCAGAGGACACGGGACACTGGAACGTGGTACTCCACTGATGTCACTCAGAGCTGACAGACTGCAGTCTCCCCTGCCAGAGCCTGGCCCTGATATTCCTGCAGGAGGACTGAGGCATGGCCCCGCCGGGGGCCAGGGGGCCCTCTCAGCTTCCAAGGCCCTGCCGTGCCTGAGCTGCTCCAGCAGTAAGAAAACATCTCCGAATCTGCGCACGGGGCTGGTGGGTTAGTTAGTTAAGCAGGTGCGTGTAGACACACTCCTTGGGGATCCTATGTGTGTGGAAAGAGTTTCCCTTCCAGACCCCTTTTCCCTTCCAGTCTTTCCCAGAATACCAGATGTTTGAGGGCAGCCCTGGGCTTCTTCCAGAGGAAGTTTCCACTTCTGTTGGGGACCTCCTTCTTTACTGTCCAGTTCCTGTGCATAGAAGCCCTTGAGCACCAGCCGCATGTGGTCTGTGGCTCTGAGGAGGATTCAGAGGCAGGCGGGCATTGCTCCCCCTTCTGAGCTCCTCCATCCTTTTCCTGTCTCCCTGCTCTCTTTGTCTGCAGTGGCAGTGACGAAGTGATTGATTACCCTGCCTCAGATGTCTTGTATAGTTTGAAACTTAATCCTGCCACGTGGCAATGGACAGACTGAGAGGAAGTGTGCGTACACACACACACATATCGGTACACGCACGCGTGAACGTGCGCACAGACGCACACACATGCGAGACCAAAACAGGGAGTGAATCTTCCCCGGACATAACATTTCAAAAGATTCTTCTCTCTGCTCCCAAGCTGGGAGCTGTTTTCTCGTCTGTTCCATTGGAGAGAGCTCGCGGGTTGTTAAATGGGCATGACAGCACACCCCACGTCAACCGTTCCTCAGAGGCTCGTATTTTCTGTGGCAGTCAAATGAGCCAGTTGGACTGATGAATGGCTTTCAAACATTTTTAGAGCAGGGCTCGTTTTTGAAATGAAACTCACCTGGAGCTTCAAAGTAAAAACACATCAGAGTGAAGAATGAGTTCCCCGGTCAATGTCCCTCTTGGCTCTTTGGTCAGGTTCATGTCACTGCAGTGCCTCTAAAGGAGCCCGTGGAGTTCGTGCTACTCATTTGGAAAATGCAGTAGACCAAATGGTGAGCCCTTACCAGCCAGCCCTAAGACCAGAGAGGCTAAGTGATTGGCCAAGATCACACAGCAAGTTAGTAGTTGGCTTGGGTCTGTAGACTGAGTTTTCTATGCCCAGATACATCAGCCACATTTATGTCTCTATAAAGGGATGTGGAGTAGGTTTTTGTCCATTGCACTAGATTAAGGTTCACAGCTGACGATAAAAAGCACCAAACCCCACATTTTCAAGACAGCCAGGAACAGGTGGACTTAGCACTTTCTCCCAGAGCTTCCTATGAAAAGGCAGCATTGACCCCCCATAGTCATCAACCCTCCCCCGCACCACTGAACCTCAGTCCACATCAGGAAAGAACCGGGGCTGGGAAGGACAGTTCTTCTTAGATCAAGAGACACAGGGGAGGAGAGCTGGCCCTGGCCATCTTGTCTGCCTCTCCCTCGAGAGAGATATTCCTCCAGAAAGAGAACTAGGAGCTAGAGAACTGGAAGTGGACCTCAGACATCAGGAGCTGAGGGGGATGGTGGGGAGGAGGCAGAACCAGAGGTGGGTCTTACTTGTCAGAGAACCGTAGGGGGAGGGAACACCTGCAGGATCCTCGAAAGTCCCACCATGTGCACCCAGGGAGCAGTAATTCCTGGTCACTGTAGGCAGAGGAGCAATGCAAACCAACATGGATAAAATTATAATCACACAGTTAGGCTCAGCGAAGTTTCTTCCTCCAACACGTTATAAGTCCCAACGCCAATGATAAGAGAGAGGGATAACTTTACATTGGATGTGAAATTGAAGTTGTAAAGCGGACTGGATTTTTTCTTCGACTTTTTATTATGTAAAATTAAATTATCATTACTATCACTAATAATTAAATTAACTACTTAAATAATTAAATTAAATTATTCAAATTTTATTATGTAAAAATAAAAAATATGAATGTTGAACATCTCTCTATCCATCTATCAATTTCAAAGTTGACTGCAATGTCCTGACACTTCACCCCTAAACATCTCTTAAAATTAAGGATATTCTTCTTTATAATCACAAAACTATGATCATACCTAAAGAAAATAGTTCCCTAATGCCATCTAACACACTGAACCTGACTATTTTAATTAGCGAACGAACAAGACTAGAAAGCTGTGGAATCTGCTTAGGATGTCATTAAGTCACAGGAGAGGGGGATTAAACTTACCACAGTTTGAAGCAAGGCTTGGAAGAAAGAAAACTGACTCATGCTTACATACCAATGAGCTGAGACTCCTTAAGGAATTTCTATTTATCCTCTTCATTCCTTAAGGGAGATTAGAGTTGATAGCAGTTATTTGGGGGATATTTCGTGAAGGAGATGTGGCTTCCTGATTCAGAGCTAGTCACCAAAGTTGGCCCCCGGTCAGTCATGCTTCTTGGTGTTCACAGCCTTGACCACTCCCGTCCCATGTGAAATCTGAGCTGGCCTTATGACTCCCTTTAGTCAGTAGCATGTGGCAAAATGACCTTGTGTTACTACTGGTAGCTCTAACTTTTGTGCTTTTGTGGGTCTTCAGCTACCATGTAGGAAGTCCCCATACCCTGCAGAAGCCACATGGAGAGACCACGTGGAAAGGCCACATGGAGAGCAAAAGGACTTGTGGCCACATGGTGGAAAGCCAGAAAGTCCTAGCTGTCCCACAGAATCCAGTCTTCCTGCCTTCCATCCCGAGGCATCAGACATGTGAGCCAGCCACAGGAGACTATGGAGCCCAGACTTTGCAACCCCAGATGACTGCAACCCCAGCTGACGTCACATGAAGAAGAATAGCCGCACAGCTGAGCTCAGTCGACCCACAGAACCTTAAGCAATAATTCAGACACCACGTTTTGGGGTGGTTTGTTATGCAATCGATACCAAAACCAGAGCTGTGACAGCAAAGCCTGTGTTTGATTTGAAAGCAGGCTTTCCACAAAATAGGCCATGTGCCCCTGGGAATAGGAAGGGAGAGTCCCCTGCCTTACCCTAGCAGGTTACCCCTCCCTCCTCCTTCATGAGGGAGAGGAATAGACTGCATTCACTTAGCTCCATGATAACGAGCACCACATTACAGGGCTGGGCAGCCAATGACATTATGATCTAGCGGATGCAGGAGAATGATATTTGATGGCGGCAGTGATGACAGATCATGTTGTCTATCTATAGAAAACATTCCATCTTACCTGGAGCTGTCCTGGGAGAATGGTGGAGGCACCTTTTTCTGCACAGCCAGGGGACCAATAGGAGCCAGCCACGGAGGGCTGAGTCCACCCCAGGCTGAAACCAGCTCCCAGGGGCTCCTTTGATGATGATGAAATTGACTCATGGTGATGTAAAGTGGGCAGCTCTGTCCAGCAGCCGATCTTTTCCGGCAATTATTTGGAAGTAATGAAAGTGAATGCATGACATTTAAAAAGAAACTCCCCTGTCAGCAGGAAAGCTGCCACATTCTCCTCCACCTCTGAGAATACGCTTAGCTTGAAATAATGTTCATTTTAGCCAAGTTGTAAATTACAAGTGTGTTGGGGTCCGAGGGGATTTATTACTGTTTGGAAGGAGGTTATTGGGCCTTGTGCATGTCTGCTGCATACGGTGCTGTGTTGTGAAGTTTGCAGCCACGGAAAGTACCTTGCTTGCTTTCTTTTTAGCTCTTTTTCTTTCTTGTCCTTCACCGCTCCTCTCTGGAGGCTTCTTATTGCCGGTGTTCCACAGAAACATCAGCAATAAAGAGTGCAATGGTGCAGTCGGATTTTCCAACTGTTGCTTGGGTTTAATCGGACACCATTAACGACAAATGATAAGACCCTGTTTGATGAGTGGGTTGGCTGGGCCCCCTGCCCCCCGACTGGGGGAGAGAAGGAAGGCAAGGCTGCGTGCAGGGGTTCAGCTCAGGGCCCCGGAACAGTGGGTGATCAGAGGGGCCGCTGCAGACTCAGGGGAGCAATGGGACTGACCTGTCAGTGTCACGTTCCCTGTCTGCCCGCCGACTGGGTGCAGGTGGAGGGAGGGCCGCTAACAGGATGATGGCACACAGCTTCTGCCAACCACTCTGGTTTTCCTTTTCTTAGAGAGCTGTAGACAGGCCCCTGGGACTTGCCTTTAAAACAACCTTCTTTTCTTGGAGAGGATAGTGCGGGGACAGCCACAAGAACACAGATCACTGACCTTGGAACCAGAAGGCCTGAGTTTGAGTCCTGGTTCTGCCACAGATTCTTCATATGACCTCAGAGCAGTTTATTTGAGCCTCAATTTCTCCATCCGTGAAAGAGAAATTAGAAAAAAAGCAAACCTGCCCTGTCAGCCTCTCGGCACTGCCTTGAGTATCAACCTAAGGGGATCCATCCGGTGAAGACTCCTGGGAGCCGTGGGAAGACGTGGGTGCTGGACATGCAGACCTGGCCAAGATGCGGGTTTTGGAAGTACTTTGTAAACTGTAAAGGGCATGTGTGTCCTATTGTCTCTATGTAATGCACGTTATATTAGGTTCTATCACTGTCTAACAAATTAAATTGTCACAGTTTAGTGGCTTAAAACAACACCCATTTATTATCTCACAGTTAACCTGCACCAGGTGTCCTGGTCGGGGGTGGGAGGGGCTTGGGTCCTTTGCTCAAGGTCTCACGGGCTAAGTCAAGGTCAGTCAGGGTCAGGGAAATGTGATCGCATCTAAGGCTCTGGTCTTTTTCCAAGCTCATCCAGATTGTTGGCAGAACTCTGTTCCTCGTTGTAGGATTGATGTCCCCGTTTTCTTGCTGACTGTTGTCTAGAGGTCCTTGCCGCCACCAGAGGCCGTCGTGGGTTCTAGTCACAGGAACTTGACCATAGACGCTCTCACAGCATGGCAGCTTGCTTCATGCAGGCCAAAAGGTAAACGTCTCTCTGACTTTCTTTTGCGGCTCACCTGATTATGGCAGGCCCACCCGGGATCATTTCCCTTTGGCTTAAGTCAAAATCAACTGATTCGTAGCCTAATCACGGGAGGCATATCTCATTCTATTCACCATTCCTGCCCAAAGCTCGGGGGAGGAGGCTACCCAGGGTGTGCACACTGGAGGGCAGGAGTCTTGGGGCCATCTTCGGATCCTGCCTAGAAGACAGGTCCGCTCCATCGAACATGGCATTGGTATCGCATGTGACACCTCTGTCTTTCTTTTGGAGGCAACAGGGACCTGGGTCCGTTCAATGGCGAACAGCAAGGCTGATGTGCTCTGCTGTCTCTTGTCCATGCCTTGCTCTCTGTTTCTGCCCGGAGGACAAGGTGACCCACATTTTGCTCTGGTTACCACAGTCCTGTGCGCAGCCCTTCCCTCCTCTGTTTTTGTTAGAATCAGCGTCAGCTCTGGAAGGGTGCTCGGGGACCAGCCGGTGCAGCTGTCCCTATGAGCATGGGACCCCACGGGGAATCCTGAGTCAGCAGGCCTGCTCTCAGATGAATCTGTTGACTGGCTCTGTTTAAACCAACCCAACCCAAACCAAACCTTAAAATTGGAGGTCCAGAGAAATGAGCTGAGCCGCTTAAGCTGCACTGCCTGGGGTAGCTTGCTTGCTTGCTTCCGAGCTAGATTTGGAGTTTCTAAGGCCTGCTTTCACATTTCCCTCTCAGGGCCTCGCTACTATATTTGTAGCCCTTTTAGGGAACATGTGTGAGCTCTGCTAGGAGCGAGAGTGAAAGGGAGCCCGGGCTTGGGGGTCTCAGGCTGATGCCTCTGCCTCTCACAGCCCCACAGCCCCGGGGGGACGGCCTCGGGAGGCCCTGTGCGCCTCGCTTCTGTGGCCTCGGTGACTATCTCCCAAATCTCACAGCTCTGCCTCCCCCAGCTGCATCCTGAGCCGTGTGCAGGCCCAAATTGAGTTGTAGATGTGAATTATTTAGAGGCACCGGTGGAATATTGTTGTATCGGTAACACAGACTATCAGTTTGTGGCCTTGGGGCGTCCCTGTCCCGCACTCTCCCTATTGTCTCTCATGAATAATGGAGCAGCAGAACGACTCTGGTGTTGAGGATTCATACCCTGAGAAAACAAGGTTGCTCTGAAATTAATTTTCGGTACTAAAAGAGTGACAGAAAATCAATTAATCGCATATTATTCTATACAGAGCCAGAGTAAAGGAAGCAGTGAGAATGGCTCAGCTCATACGTCAGCAAATGCCCAGGGTGGCCCAGAGCTTTGTGGAGGCTCACCCCAGAAGTCCACCCATCCTGCCAGGGGAACTAGGGGGCGCCAGGGGGTGGCCCCCCAGGCCTGAGCTATGCTGAGTGCATTCTTCTGGCAAATTGTGGTCACGCCTCTCCCTCTCTGACCCTGGCCCTCCCACCTCCCAGAATCGTCTTCATGGTAAGCAGAAAGAGGAGTCTTCTCTGAAGGTATCTCCATCCCCAGAGCCCCTCCAGCTCTCCAGGGGGCAGCACTGTGAGGCTGGTGAGGGTTTTCCTTTGCACAAAGCACCTGCCTAGGTCTGTGGCCCGCAAGGGAGTTCCTTTCTTTTCAGGTGTGCTTTCTTTATTTCTACCAAAATTTCATCTCAAGGAAAGTCTCCTATGCCTCCTCTCTTAAACTCCCAGGCAGTATTGTCTATCTTGGGTATTTGGAGCTGACCAGAGCCCAGAACAAAAGGAGGAGCTTTTCATGGCAGCATTTCACACTTAGTCTGTGGTTGAGGGAGATGGTGGTCAGGTCAGTGGGGCATCCCATGGCCAGCTTTCGGGGACCTCTGAAAGTACCAGACCCTGCAGGTAGCTATCTATTCTCCCCTTTTGTAAAATTGGGTGCCTTTGGGGGTAAATACATCTTTTCTGCCCATAGGCTGGGAAGGAGGCTGACCCCTCTTTGTAGATAGAAGACAGATGACAAAGAAGGCAAAGACGTTTTGGACAGTATCTTCCGGAAGAGAGCAAGATTAAAGTGTGTCCCTCACTATTGCTTAAAGTGGGTGTTGAGAAGACAAACCAGCTTCTCTCCCTATCATTCAGCAACTCTGTGGTGCCCCCCGCAGAGTGTGTGGGCGGCAGGGGACAAGAGCCAGCCAAGCAAGCCATGAAGCTGTGATGACCGTGTGACTGTGTGACGGGCTCCTTCCTGAGCTCATCCGCTGGGCTGAACAGTGCCACACACATAGAAGCGTGATCACAGAAACCCTCCGAGAGTTTAAGGCTGCTCTGCAGAAAGGGGCCAATGGCAGCATCAGCTTTCAGGAGAGAGACTCTTTTCCCCTCCCCCAACTTCTTTTTTCCACCGGATTTGACATTATGCTGAATTGATGGGTTGAAGGCTAAGAAGGTTTTGAAGAAAGTCTTTCTTGCTGGCTTGTGCTTTTTTTTGGGGGGGGGCTGTTACACTCTGTTCCCCTCCTCCACTAAAAGGGAACAAATGACCTGTTTATCAGCTGCCCGCATCCTGACACGCCGGTGTCCCCCCGCACGACAGACAGGCGGACATGTCGCATCCCGATTCTGGTGCGAGCCCTCAGCACTGCCAGCGCGCGCAGCGGACAGGCAGGGGTAGAGCGTGCCCCTGCTTGGCTCTGGCAACTCCCAGGTCCTGCCCTGCGGGGTCCGGGCAGCAGGCATGTGGCAGAAGTCTCGAGACAGGGAGGGCAGCCCCCACTCCCCCTTGCGCAGTAGCAGCCAAGCCTAAATGGGTCCTGGGCCCTGAACGGGAGGAGGCAGGTGCGGGGCAAGGGAGTGGCTCTGCCACTTTTGAAGCACCTGCTTTTGACTGCAGATTGCTTCAAAATCCACTTTTTCAAAAAAGTCATCCTAACTGCACCATGGGAGTTCTCCATTTGAAGGAACTACAAGAGGGAAGAGCATAGGTTCAGTCCCGGTGAGGGAAAAACACTGACAGTGATAGGGGTTTTAGCTTCGCCCAACCCTTGCTTGAATGGTGAACTCTTGTTTTGTAAGTGTGTGTTGGTGACAGCATAGCTGCTGCGGCCCGCAGTGTCTTCAAAGAATGGGTCTTCCTGTCGAGGGCACACCTTCTGGAAGTGGGGCGTCTGCTGTCTACTCCGCATCCATCTCTGAGCAAGGACCAAGCTCTTGCTCTCCCTGTCCTGGAGACGGCTCTGAGGGCGTGGGGCCCGGGGTCCCACGTTCTGCTCTGTTTTCAGGTGAGGGCATGCATGGGGGACTGCATTCTTCTGGGGTGCGTTTTGTGGTGAGGAACTCAAATCCCTGCTCTGCAGGGTCATTTTGGTTTGGATTCCCTGCCTCAGTTTCCCCTCCCACTGACTAGAGGAGTTTGGTCTAGCAGAGCCAGGCACTTCCTGAGGAAGGTAAACAGAGCGGGGTGGGGAGTAGAGATTCAGCTCAGGGTCCTCCGCACCTGCTGTGCCTGCCCCCTTCCCGCAGGCCCTGCCCTCCTCCTTGGTAAATTGCCAGATGTGGAATCAGCCTAAGTCTTCTCCAGCGGGGCAGTTGGGCATTTCATTCTCAATCTGCCCATGTTTATTGACCTATAAATTGACTCTATCTAGCGGCTTATTGGAAAGGTGAGGCTCTCTGGCTGCCTATCCTCTCCTTCCCTCCGGGCAGGCTTCGGAGCCCCTTGCCAGAACTCCAAAGCTTTCTAAGCAGCCACCCAAAGTCATGCAGGGGGTAGAGCTAGTGAAGGGGAGGATGAGGACTCATGACATACAATAGGCACCCTGGAACCAAACCCAGCCTTCGTAGCAGGGTCAGCATCTGGCCTGCATGCTGTATTTCAATAACTTCACACACACTATCTCTGGAGGGAGACTGTATTCGTCCTTTTGTGCAGATGAGGAAACTGAGGCACGAGGTATTCAAGCGGCATACCTAGAGGGACCCGGGACTCTGGATTCCAGCCTGCAACTCTTTTATTTGCCATGCTGTGAATGTGACAGACACAGGTAGCTTGCCTGTTGATTGAGTTCTGCAATCCACCCTCAGTGAAGACCACCTCGTTTCCTTCCCTGGAGGCTACTTGTTGATTTGTCAAGATGCCTACAGAGAAACAGCTATACAGAGAGGCAGACAGTATTCCTACCGATTTGATTCAATAGACCCAGACGATGGCCACATCGCAGGCCAGCCACTGGTCTACAGGGATAAGAATTGGGTGTCTCAGTGAACAAGTTGGAAGATAAGAATCCAAGGTTCTGTCAGCTCCCCTCTCTTTGTTTCTTTCGGCCATCAGAAGTAAGAGAGGAAATGATCACTTCTTGAGCAACATCTGTGGTCTAGGCCCGATGTTTCACATCTGTCTACGTAAGCATCATAATGACTTCAGAGTTAGGTAAAATAATACCCCATTTTACAGCTGAGCAAACTGAGGCTCAGAGGAATCAGACAGCTTGTCTGATTGGTCACACAGTGAACAACCAATAGGGGTGGCATTCATCACAGGCCAGCTTGGCACTGGAATACAGTGGGACCAATCTGTCCCCGAACCCCTCCAAAATTGTTCTTCTATAGATTTAACTGAATCTTTTGGTGATGTTGGTTTTGTAGGGCTGTTGAGTGGTGCTCCAGCCTTTCTTTACATCCACCAAGTCTCCTTCTGCAGGGTGGAGGGGCTGACTGTCAAAGGAAGGAGAGATCAACCTTGTGACCAGCCTTATCTGATGGGAAGTCCCTCTGGCAAGCTGCTTGGACACTAACATGCCGTTTGCATCTCAATTCTGCAGGCTTCCAGCTCATGGTCCATCTACACTGCATCGTCCAAGACTACTTTAGAATATATTTAGGCAGAATATCTTGTCTCCAACTTGAGTTGAATGGAAGCACAGCTATGTGTGGTGGAAGGAACGATGCACTTAATATCTCTCTCACGGCTGAGGTTGGAGTCCTGAATTTGTGCTCTGACCAATTGTCTGCAGGCGAGCCAAATTAGTTATTCTCTTTGAGCCTTTTCATTTATAAATTGAGTGCAATTATATCTCCCTATCTTACTTAGCTTGTGTGCATATTAAATGGAATAATGCATTTGAACACTGTCTCGTGATTTGTCAAGCATTATACACCAATACGGTGGATAATTATTATATAAAATTATTTTCTCCCTTGCCATCTTGGTTTCTTTCTTAGAAAATGGAGATTCAGTGCCGTCCATGTTGCAGCAAATGTTGAGAAATCGTTCTTTTTGATAGCTGAGTAATATTCCATTGTATATATGGACCACATCTTCTTAACGGCACTGGAGGAGATAATGCTAAGTGAAATAAGTCAAGCAGAGAAAGACAATTATCATATGATTTCTCTCATCTACGGAACATAAGAACTAGGAAGATCGGTAGGGGAAGAAAGGGATAAAGGAAGGGGGGGTAATCAAAGGGGGAATGAAGCATGAGAGACTATGGACTCTGAGAAACAAACTGAGGGCTTCAGAGGGGAGGGGAGTGGGGGAATGGGATAGGCTGGTGACGCGTAGTAAGGAGGGCACGTATTGCATGGTGCACTGGGTGTTATACGCAACTAATGAATCATCGAACTTTACATCAGAAACCAGGGATGCACTGTATGGTGACTAACATAATATAATAAAAAATATTATTATATAAAAAAAGAAAATGGAGATTCAGAGGTATTGCCAACGTTTTAGGGCAGCCATGGAAGGCCTATCTAATAAGGTGATGTTTGAGCAGGCTCCTTCCTAAGGCAGTGAGAGCACGCCACATGGATATCTGGTAAAGATTGTTTCCAGCAGGTTGGACAGGTGAGAGCCCTGGGTGGGAGTGTGTATATATGAGAGCAGAGGGATCGTGTCCACAGTGGAGTAGTTGAGAGGGAGAGCAGTGGACAGATTAGAGAACTGAGTGGAAGGTGGGCAGGCCAGTAGGGCTTCATATTCTAGGGTTAGGAACTTGGCTTCTTACCCTGAGTGAGATGAGGAGCCACTGAAGAGTTTTTAGCCAAACAGACTTTGGTTTAAAATGATTCCTCCAGCCAGTACGTGGATAATAGGTGGGATAATGCAGAAAAGAACCTATGACAAAATCAAGAGAAGTGCTATGACTCACTCCAGATTGGCTGGGTAGAGGCGGTGAGTCAGATGCTGGACATTGGTTGAAGGTAGAATAGCAACATTTGCTGATGGACTGGACTGGGGCATAGCAGAAAGCGGGGCGTCAAGGATGGCTCAGAGGTTTTGACTGGAACATTTACAATAATGGAGTCGTGATTTACTGGAAGGGGGGGAGAGCCCTCCTCCCTCAACAAACCTGTCATGCCTCCTTGCTCCACCATCTGATCCATCTGACTGTGTAACATCCATCTCCTGCCGGCTGGAGAAATATTTAATGAGATGGTAATCACTATGGCATTTGTAAAACTCAGAGTTTTGTGGTGGTGTTCATAATTCTTTCTTGGTGTAGATCTATGCTATGGGGCAGGTGGGGCGCACCTGTGTGCCCTTATCAGGCTCCTGCCACATACTTGACACCAATAAATTAACTTCCTAAGCTAAAACATGCCTCTTTGAATAGCGTCCCCAGGAAATGGAAACCGAGACAGAAAGAGCACCAACTGGTGTGCCTGTCCAGCTCTCGCACAGTCTCTGCATTTCTCCTGGCCACAGTCTGCTGTCAGGTAAGAGGAGGGCGATATTTTCTGCTTGCTTATTTTGCAAGGTCGGCGTGAGTTCTCCCAGGAGCGTACTATGCAAATGAAAAAAAAAAATGGACACAGCCTGGCATTTGGGACCTGCTCACATTTGAGTACACAGGAGTGTCTGTGTTTTGTGTTTTGACATTCCTATGATTAGCATCCAAGCTGCACAAATTTTTTTTAAAGCAAAAGAAACAAATTGGGTTGCAAAAGCTCTGAAGTTTTCCATTTAGGGACATCAAGTGTTCAAGAATGTGACCATTTTTCAGTTAATGGTAAGTAGCCTTCCAGCTCAAGAAGCCACTGGGCATTCCTATCAAGATAGCAAGCTAGCATTTGACAGTAAAGTATGAATCAGAGGAACTAACGATCTCTTGAGAGCTAGGCACAGGTTCACAAGTCCGAGGGATATGGAAGGCTGCGGTGAACCGGTGTGCGTGCATGTGCGTGCATGTGCGCATGCGTGCATGTTTTGTGGTGGGGTGGTGAGCGAAGCCTGGGGTGGGGAAGAGAGACCTACCTATCTCACATGCAACATCCGGGACAGCCATCACTGGTGCAACCGCAATAAATGGAGAGCCACAGTCTGGAGTCCTCTCAGGGGCAGCGCCAAAGCACTGATGGGGTGAGGGGCTGATGGAAGTAAGGGTGAGCTGACGGAACAGGGGAAGTGGCAGCCAAGGGGAGTCAGCGGTGGTTCTGTAGTGCCCTAGGAATCTGTACCTTGGGTTCATTTCTTCTTTTAAACTTCTCTGAGTGAAAACACATTAAAGCTTGACCCATGGCCCTTCACCAATACACATTACCAGGCAAAGTAGCTGAAATCCCCAGAAGTAAGAGAACGAATGTGCAGGTTAAAATTAATGAAACACCTGAGAGACACCAATAAAAAAGAAAGAAAACTGAATTACACATATCAGTAGAATGACTAGAAGAGATTAACAAAGACTAAGCAAAGTAAACACCCAGCAAGATAAAGAAAACATTAGCAGAATGCAGCAAAAAAAATCATAGTCAAGTGAAAATAATTAGGCATGGCAAATATATTATTGAAATAAAGAACAAAATATATAGAATAAAATAACAATAACAGTGTAAAATAAGATGGACAAGTCCTCCCCCCAATTTTAAGAAATATGAAGAAGAGAATTAGAAATATCAGTGCTTATTTATTTATTTTTAAAGATTGATTTATTTATTTTAGAGAAAGAAAGAGCAAGTGAGTGAGGGGAGGGGAAGAGGGAGAGAGAGGATCTCCAGCAGATTCCCTGCTGAGTGCGGAGCCTGATGCAGGGCTCAATCTCACAACTCTGACATCATAATTTGAGCCGACATTCAACCGACTGAACCACCCAGGTGCCCTTATCAGTGCCTATTTAATAGAAGTCCCAGAAAGCTTATCTAATGGAAAGCTGGAAAGGAGGGAGAAAAAGAATAAAACATTATAAGAAAAAAAAAGTTAGAACAAATTGGAAGAATAAATTATTATTATTCAACACTGCTTATAATAAAGCTAAATGAGTTAAATAAAACACGACTCCTGGGGCGCCTGGGTGGCACAGCGGTTAAAGCGTCTGCCTTCGGCTCAGGGCGTGATCCCGGCGCTCCGGGATCGAGCCCCACATCAGTCTCCTCCACTATGAGCCTGCTTCTTCCTCTCCCACTCCCCCTGCTTGTGTTCCCTCTCTTGCTGGCTGTCTCTATCTCTGTCAAATAAATAAATAAAATCTTTAAATAAATAAATAAATAAATAAATAAATAAATAAATAAAACATGACTCCTTTACCTTCTCACACTTAGGAGGATGGCTACTACTATGAAAACAGAAAATGACAGGTGTTGGCGAGGATGTGGAGAAACGGGAGCCCTTGTGCATTGTTCACGGGCATGTAAAATGGTGCAGCTGCTGTGGAAAACACAGGGCAATTCCTCAGACGATTAAAAATCAAATTACCATAGGATTCAGCAACACCACTTCTGAGGATATATCCAGAAAAACTGAGAGCAGAAACTTGTAGAGATATTTATTTGCCCATGTGCACAGCAGCATGAACCACAATAGTTGAAAGGTGGAAGTAACCCAAGGGTCCATGGTAGACGAATAGATCCACAGAATGTGCTCTATCCATATAATGAAATATTATTCAACCTTAAAAAGCAAAGAAATTCTGACCCAAGCTGTAACATGGGTTATAGACGATATACTAAGTGGGATAAACCAGGCACGGAAAGGAAACTATGGTATGAATCCATTTATATGAGGTACCTAGAATAAGCAAATTCATAGAGCCAGGAAGCAGAGCAATAGTTCCCAGGTCTGGGATAAGGGGGAACAGAGTTATTGTTTAATGTGTGTGAAGATTCAGTTTGGGATGATAGAAAAGTTCTGAGGTTGGATAGTTATGATAGTTGTACAGCAATGTGAATGTACTTAGTGCCACTGAAAGTCACACTTAAAAATGGTTAAGATTGGGGGGTGCCTGGGTGGCTCAGTTGGTTAGGCATCTAACTCTTGATTTTGGCTCAGGTCCTGGTCTCAGGGTCATGGGATCGAGCCCCACGTTGGGCTCCATGATCGACACGGAGTCTGCTTGAGATTCTTTCCCTCTCCGCCCCTCTCTCCACTCTCTCTCTCTCTCTCTAAAATAAATATCATCTTTTAAAAAATGGTTAAGATGGTAAATTTCATGTTATGTGTATTTTGCCACAGTTTTTTTTTTAAAAAAGGACACATTCTCAGATCGGGTTATGAAAGATCAATAATATGTCAACATGGTTAAATGATACAAGAGGGATGAAAATGAAAGGATAGATGGAAGAAGATGTTCTGGGCAAATATAACAAAAGGAAACCTTGGTCTCTGATATATTTGAATTCAAGGCAAAAATGTCACAAGATACAAAGAGACTTTGTTACATTCCTGTTCGGAAGGATAGAATAAGAAGATATAGCAAATGAAAAGATCGAGTTGGTTTATAATCTTAGGAAAATGCATGTGGAAGGAAATTGCTGGGTCAGGAAAATCGGCAGCAACCTGGAGCTTAGAATGTAATCCCGCCGCACTAGCCTGATATTGAGGTTGGAACCGAACGATTAAGCCAGGAAAGGCCTTCTGCATTTGAGGACCTGGGGACTGATGGAGGGGATCTGATTGGCTAAGAGGCCAGAGTGGACTAGATGAAGGTGAGAATCGGCTTGATTGGGTGAACTGGTCACCCCGGCCCCGTAAGTGCGCTGGAAACCTGATTCTCACTACTAGAGTTAAACACGCCTGACTCTCAGATATTGGTAGATTCATGGTAGAGGAGAAAAAGGCAGTGTCACTTAGCAAGCAATTACTGTCAGGCCGTGTGATGGATGAAGGCAGAGAGGACAGACAGGGTGATAGAGACCCAGCGCCAATGCTCCTGGCATTGTCCTCCCACGACGCGCTGATTAGGAAAAGACCCCAAAGTAAAGGATTGGCTTCACCCCAGCGAGGAAGGTATCTCTTGTTGTCCAAGTGGCTCTGGGCATGTGGTGATCATCAGTGGGCTTTCTCCTTTTCAGGGCAGCGATCTAGGATGGATGAGGGCCACGAGGGAGGCAGCAAGGGTTGGGAAACTCTCTCAGTGAGCAAGAAGGATGTTTTCTCCCCTGGCCACCATTAAGAGTTGGGCCCTGCCTGCTTGTATAATTAGAATGTGACTAAAAAAGACCGAAGGGACAGACATAACTCAGAAGCAGAGCCAATTTTAACCTTATATGAATAATTGGACTGCCAGTCTGTCTAGATTTTTCTAGGTTCTTCTGCAGTACTTGATTTTGGACTGTAGGAGAGTTGATCCCCGGACTCACCCGGGCGGGGGGGGGTGGCTTCACTGCAGAAGCAGCATCTATGTGAAGGGGGTGTCCCTGGGGCTAATCGGATCACCAGACCTGGAGTTTGCCTAGGCCCTTCTCCTGGCTTATCAAGGGGGATCCCAATATACTGGTCTGCTGATTTATTTCCCTAAGCAAACAAAACAGGACACAAAACTTGACAAGTTTGGTTTCGTGTCTTAGATATGAATCGGGAAGAAAAAGTCTTGCAGGGGAATAAAAATGAAGTCACATCTACTTGTGTATTTCGTGAATTAGCCTCATTATAAGGTATAAAATTGCTCTAAACTGGGGCTGTACTAGGTAACGAAGATGTTCACTCCCAGGTCTGTGGGATATGATGGCTCAAATGACAACAAAAACACACATCCTAGAAGAACCCTCTCTCCCGCCTCCGGGGCTGGCAAACAGGGGCCCGGCGGGTGAGGTGACTTGCATAAGGTCACACAGCAGGCCTTAGCGGGGGTGAGATGTGGATTCATTCTTCCTGCTTCTCTGGACTCCCTGCAGTTCTGCCCTCTGCATTATATTATATTCCACTATTTCATTCATTGACCATGATATCATTTGATATCTCTATTATATATAATATAATCCATTTATATATAATAAATACGAGGAAGCCTTGTTTACCCTAAAAAGAGGGTGAACCCATAAGACACACCCAGTATGTCTTGGGTTGGATAATGGGCTGAATCAGGGTATATTTCAACAGACAGTGGGCCGGGCGTGAATGACCCTGCTATCCAAGGCAACCCCATCTCTGTGCCACAGAGCCCCCGGAAGCTCTTTGACACTTGCTAATTACAGTGACTAATTAACATGTCGTTAGCCTCTAATCATGAACCCAGACAAGATTAGTAATGATAAAACCGTGGAAATTAATTTACAACCATCTACATACTTTTCCCTGACCTGGCGGGGCTTATGCTTCTCTTTGGGAAGCCAGAAACGGGAGGTCTGCGAGCCGCGGAACAGAAGGCCGAAGGAAAAGGAGAGGTTCTCGGAGCCACAGCTGAACTGGGAAGAATGCTCTGTACCAACAAGTGACCCCGTGGGATGGAGTGGCCTGAAGGAGCTAGAAACTCAGAAAGAAAGTGAGTCAGAAAACAAAAGGACTGCACCAACCCCAAACTGATCAAACTGTATGCAGGGTTTAAAAAAAAAAATTAAAACCTAAATTATGTGACTCAAGGGTGATGTGTCAGAGTTACGGGCTGTTTACATTGTTTGAGCTCCCCCCCCCTCATCTCGCTGAGCCACAGATCTATTCAGGCGGGGAAAAGGCAGCAGAGAGATTCTCGGGGAGCCATCTGCAACTTCTTGCTCTTCCTCACCCTCCTCTTCTATTCTCCGTCTCACCTTCTCCTCCCCTGCAGCCTCACGGCCTCTGCCCTACACCCGGACTTTTGGCTTCTTGTTTGTAGTCTTGCAACGGTCTCCCCTTGAGCTCTATGCATGTGGTTTCTCTCCAAATCAATCCATTCTCCACACTCAAATAAGAGCAACAACAACAAGAATAACAGCAGTGAGATACACTGCACTCCCTAGCAGCCCAAACTCTCAGCACGGCTCTCGGGCTCCCTTATGCTGGGATTTCAGCACCACGGAGCCACCCATGGCCTTCCATGCTCCCGCTGTCTGGGAGCATCTTAGGCTCTTCCCGTCCCACGCTTCCCTTACTTCTGCTCCCAAACTCAGTGTATTATTCCTTATTAATTTTTAATATTATTTACAATTCAAATGGCAGGTTTTCTGAGATAGATAATATATATGATACATATATTGTAAAACCTACCTTTTAACCATTTTGGAAATTCAGTGGTATTAATTACATCTGCAATATTGTACAATCACCACCACCAGCTATTTCTAGATCTGTTTTTTTTACAGATTTCTAGAATTTTATTCATTCATTCATTTATTTATTTGATTGATTTATTTAGAAAGGGGAGGTGCAGAGGGAGAGGGAGAGAGAGAATCTCAAACAGACTCCCCGCTGAGCATGGACCCTGATGCTTGATCTCACAACTCTGAGATCGTGAGCCAAAATCAAGAGTCGGTTGTTTAACCTACCGATCCATCCAGGCGCCCCTCCAAAATTTTTTCATCACCCCAAAGTGAAAGTCTGTACCCATGAAGCAGCAACTCCCTCTTCCCTCCTCTTCTCAGCCTCTGGTAAGCCATAATCTACTTTCTGTAAATTTGTCTCTTCTAGATATTTCATAGAAGTGGACTCAGACAATATTTGTCCTTTTCTGTCTGGCTTCTTTCATTTACCACAATGTCTTCAAGATTCATAAATGTGGTAGTATGGATCACACTTCGTTCTTTTTATGGCTGCATAATGTTCCATGGTCTGGACAGACCACATTTTGTTTATCCATTTATCTGTTGACGGACACAAAAGATGTTTCCATTGTTTGACTATCATGACTAGTGCTGCACTGAACATGGCATATAGGTATCTGTTTGAGTCCTTGTTTTCGATTCTTTTGGATATAGACCTAAAAGTGAAATTCCTGGGTCATATGGTAATTGTACGGTTGATGTTTTGAGGACTCGCCAGCCCATTTTTCCATAGCACCTGCATCATTTTACATTCTCACCAGCAATGTGGGGGGTGTCAGTTTCTCCACAGTTTTATCAACACTTGTTACATTTCCTTGTAAGAATTAGTCATCCTAGTGGGTATGTAATGGTATCTTGTTCGAGTTTTGATTTTCATTTCTCCAATGACTAATGATGGTCAGCATCTTTTCATGTGCTTATTGGTCCTTTTCATATCTCCTTTGGAGAAACATCTATTCAGGTCTTTTGCCCTTTTTTTGATTGAGCTGTCATTGTTCAGTTGTAGGAGCTCTTCATGTATTCTGGTTATTAGAGTTATGATTTGTAAATATTTCTCCCCCTATTTAGGTTATCTTTTCACTTTCTCGGTAGTGTTCTTTCATGCACACAGGTTTACAATTTTGTCTCCTGGATGCTAATGGCACATGAACAGCAAGGTGGAGAACAGCCTCCCACTGCCCCACAATTAATACATAAAGGAAGTGGGAGTTCCCCACCAGCTGACCTCTCACCCTGGATTCACTCTCACATTTGCTCAAAAGGTTGAGCACCAGGCCACCCAACTGTTTTCTTCATTCACAGTTGAATTGAATCAAGGCAACAAGTCCTGATTGAATGACTCCTCTGTGCCAAACCCATTGCTTGGAGCTCTGGAGGGACACAAAGAACTCCACCTGGCTTTGCCCCTTCCTTCTCCCACAGCATTTACGACAGGCCCGAAGTGCAAGGTTTTCAGGAGGGATTATGTTGCAGAGGACTGTATTAGTTTCTGCTGCTACTATAACAGCTATACACTTAATGGCTTAACACAACACAAATTTATCATCTCACAGTTCCAGAGGTTAGACATCCAAAATGCATTTCATGGAGTTAAAGTCTAGGTGTTGTCAGGGCTGAGTTACTTCCAGAAACTCCAGGGAGCTGCTTTTCCTAGTTTCTGGGGGCTGCGTGCATTCCCGGACCTGTGGTGCCAGCAGTGACATTACACCAGACTCAGCTTCCACCACCGCATCTCCGACTCTAGCCCTCCTGCCTCCTCTTTTCACTTTTAAGCATCTTTGTGTTTACATTGGGTCTACCCAGATTATTCGGGAGAATCTCCCCATCTGAAGATCCTTAAGTTAACCGTATCGTCAAAGTCCCTGTTGTCACATAAGGTAATGCATCCATAGTTTCTGGGCCCTCGGTCATTAACGTCTTTGGGGGGTGATACCTCAGCCTACATAAGAACTATGGGCAGGCAGATCTTTCGTTGATCAAAGAAGATCCCTGCCACCATCCCCACGGTCAAGTTCATGCAGCAAGTGATCCCTTCCCCATCTCAGGGCTCTTCATTTTACAGAGGAAACCAAAACCTGGGGACGAAGACAGTGACTTACTTCAGATCCATACCTAGTTGTCAGCAGAGCTCAGCCTGGGAACAGGCTCCCTGATCTAGAATGGAAAGACTCAGTGACTTAGTGATTGACCAGGGAAAGCAAGATAGGAGAAGAAAGAGTGAAGGGGCCTTTGCCTCCAACCCTCTTTCTCTGGATGCACAAAGCTTCAGCCAATCACGTGCAGATGAGCCTATTTTCAGAGTCTGGATATATCGAGCTTCCTCCGTCAAAGAGGGGCACGTGTATTTTGTGATCTACGTCTTCTTACTGTCCTTGAAGGATCTCACATTTCCCCCTTATTTTTAATTCCATTCCGGTAGCCACAAGACCTCCATTTCCATTACTCCGTTGCTCTTCACAAAGTTGAAACCAACAGGGATTTTCTATGAACACCCAGAGGACCCTCAGGGGTCTTGGAATGGGCCAGTGCTCAGGAAAGCCCTACTCCCAGATTGCTCGAGCCGACAGATTGCATTTCCCGTTAGCTCAGCCATTAGCTGCTGCCTTCTGTCACTTTGTGCCCACACACGGTCTCCCCACAGACATCCAGAAACCTGCCTCCTGCCCACCCTTGCCACTCCAGCACTGCTCTCTGCTAGGAGTGACACCCTCTCTGCCTGCCACTCCCCCCCGTCGTCTGACACTAACGCAGAGACTTGCGTCTGGGGCTGGAATTTTGTCGTTGCTATGGAAGTGGGAAAAAGCTCAGCCTTCCAAACTCGCAGAGTGTCCAAACACACACACGGCATCTCGCGCTGACACACCACTGACAACCTGCGATGGCGGGGATGTACTTTTGAGTGTCATCTTGACAAGGAGCAGGGGCCTCTCTCTGCCGGCCCATCCGCCTGGCCATCTGTCTCCCAAGATTGTCTGCACTAGACTGGCTCCGATCCTGAGCCTCCCTGGGTGGGGTGCGCGTCCTTGCACGGCCTGACTGCCTCCAGGGGGTGAGAGGAAAGAGCCCCTTGTCAGTGGGGCCTTTCTGCCAGGAGGAGGCGGGAGAGGGAGGGCTCCGGGGAGAAGCTCGGGGTCACTTCTTGGCTTTGGGAGCTCCAAGGCCACGGGTGGGCATTTCAGCCGGGTGGCAGAGGGAGGAGAGCCAGATCCCCTGCCTTGTTTGCGGCCTGAAGCCACAGCTTTTGGGATTTCCTTGGCTCTTGGAAAGGCAGCCCTTTGGGGAGGCGCCAGCATTTCCAGGTGGTGCAGGGAGGGCTGCCCAAGACACGTGGATTCCTTTGCTTCCTGTCTCCAGCTCCCTCTGTGGGGAAGGGATGGAGGAATTCCTGGCTTTGGTGGACTTGCCAGCCAGCTAATGTCACCAGCTTATTCACCCATCAAGGTGGAAACCAGGGATCTGTAGCATGGGGAAGGGGAGTCTGAGGGTCTGGTGGGAAGAAGGGAGAGAAGATAAAGATCTCTTACCACCTACTGTCCACAGACTTACAGATTCCGCCTTCCACCCGAGGCCCTGTTCTGCTCACCCATCAGGACATGGAGCAGAGCTTTCTATCTTATACGACGTCTACCACACTGCTTTAACTGGGAACGGACAGGCAAGCACATGCTCACAGGGCTCACTCCTTCCCCAGTTGGTTCTTCCTGGGGTGCAATTTTGCATCCCTTTTCCAGTCTACCAAGAAGTTTCTAGGCCTGGCCCATTGAGGACTGGCTTTGGGGGACCCCATAATCACCTGTATTCAGTCTCCTCTGAGCTGATTTGTCCAGCATAATTTCTTCTCTCACATTCCCCTCCTCCCTCGCCACCTCATGCCTGTGAGGTGCTGGGTGTCATGCATTTGACCCGTGCACAGGCTGACCAACGTGGGCACTTCCCTGCAGCAGCCGCGTGGTCCTGAGCTGGGCGGTGCTGCTGCTGTCTGCCCTGGGGTCAGAGTCTAGAAGCGCAGCCATCAACGCCACATCTCCAGGATGACAGCTCTCCTTCTGACGAGGGGAGCCTACCAGCCCCAGGAATTATTAGCTGATAAATATTTGGCTGTGTCTCCTTCTAAAATAATCCTTGCACACGATGATGACTGTCAGCCCGTGGCTCTTGGATCTAATTCCAGCCTCCTTGTCTACATCTGGTACCAAGGCTCTTACGTGACTGCTGGTTTCTCAGGGAGAAAATGAGACTTGTGTTAATAAGCTGATAAAACTTAAATGCTGGGGGGGGGGGGGAGGGGTGCCAAAGGAGGCAAACCTGGCCGGACCAAAGCATTGCCGGGGCTCAAGCTATCACTCTGTTGTTAGGGCAATCCAGCATTTGGACAATACAAGTTCCTTCTCTCGACATGAACCCAGCAAACTGCAGCCTGAGCTCAGTGCTTCCCAAAGCCGGCCCACGACAACCCTCTAGAAATCCTTCTGTTTGCAGCATCTCCAGCTATGGCAAGACAGGCCCTCTATAACTCACACCGACTGGGGAAGAAACAGAAATCTTGCAAAAGGTCCGCAAAACAGCAAAAGTCAAGGGGATAGCCGGTTGGAAGAAGCAGGAAGAAAGAGTGGCGGGGACTTCTGGGTGAGTCTTCCAGACTCTGCTCACTGAACGTCGCTCTGGATTTCAAATTTTCGCGTCCTGACTCCGGGGACAAACAAACCAACATTTCACTAGTTTAAACCGAAAACTTGATTTCTTGGAAATCAATAGACTATCTTACCATTGAAGGAACACTTGAACAACCAGTCTGGAGCACCAGCAAGATGACTTCAAGGGACTTCTATCCGAACTGCTACTATTGAAGGGATTGAATTTCAACTGTTTTTGGTTTTTAGGTCTCTCTCCCAAACTTCAGATTCTTGGAAGACGGAACTGTATTGGGCCCGCCCCTCACCAGTCAGCCATGGCTCGGGGTGTGTAATATTCCCCAGAGAAAGGAGGTCCCTGTGGGCCACGTAGCAGCCCTGAGAAGTAACTAGGCGGGGGGGGGGGCGTGCTCCTCCTGCACCTCAGACAAGGGAGCATTTCCACGGGGCCACTGGAAGCATTCATAAACATTTCGAGACAGGGAATTTTACAGGAAGTGTTTTCAGATTGTCGCTATACCCAAGGAGCTTCCGTCAGCTGCAGAGGTCTGGGCAGAGCAGAGAGGAGCACAAGTAGCTGAGACTGAGGATTTTTTATTGAGTACCTGCTGTGAGCCAGGCACTCTCTTCGATGGCTAACAAAAGACGGAGATGCCAGCCGTTGCAGGGCTTACATTCAGAGCAATAGAACTGCATTGTTTGAACACTTCACCAAAGGTCTTGGGAGCTTCCTAGTGCCTATTTAAGGAAGGACCCCACTGAGTAAGAGTTGAGGGGTGCCTTTGCCTCGGCCCTACCCAGCTCATCACCAAGTTCTAACCATGCTACCTACTAACGAGCTCTTGAGCCCATCGGATGCTCTCCGTCCTCACTCTCACTGCCCAAGACTCAGCCACCATCATCCTCAACTCAGCGGGTCTGCAACCCTTCTCCCTGGTCTTCACAAATCCTCTCTGGCTTCCCTTTGTTCGTTGCCCACACTGCAGCCCGAGTGATTTCTTTTATTCAAAATGAAAATCTGATGACATCGGCACTGCAGTCCTGCCTTAAACTCTTCCGTGGATTCCCACTGAACTTAAGATGAAGGACAAATGACTAACGAGCAGAGAAGGCCCTTGGCACTGCAGCCCCTGCTCAGCTTGCCAGCCTCCTCTTATACCACTGTCCCCATTCCCTGGCCATGTTCGGGCTACCTCAGGGCCCTTGCACAAGCTCCTTGTCCCTCTCTTCATAGAGGAAACACCACTCAGTTCTTCATATAGTTTATTGCTTCTCAGCTAAAGGGAGAAATACACCCAATTGCTGTCCTCCCTCCCCCACCCCTCCTTACTCACATGCTTCCACAGCACAGGAGGGGTTTGTCACTATCTGTTTACTAGAGTCATGACTGGGTTCATGCCTGTCTCTCTTACTAGCTTGTGGACCTTGGCTATTTTTCCTCACCATTGAATTCCCAATGCCTAGCAGGGAACCTGTGGACACTACGAAGGAAAGAAGGATGAATGAATGAATAAAAAGGAAATACACCGTCTCCTATGAGAGACTGCTATTATCCATCCCCCAAATTGCCACTGCTCCTTTCTAAAGAGGAGTTCAGAGAAACCTAGAGGCCTGCATTTATTGGTGCGTTCTCCAATGTAGCCGTGTGCTTTCTCACAACCAGGAGGGAATGAGGCAGTTTAGAAGACATAATCCCGGACACCTAGCGGGTAGCCGACAAACACTTGTTGAAAGGAATTTTATACTGAATTGCGTTCGAACATCCCAAACAAGTGTTTGCTGAGGCCAAGAGTCCGCTGAGGGATAATACTGCCTTAGGAGTTGAGGTTTCCATAGGACAGGGAGTTCTGTAATGAAAATTGGGGTGGGTGGCGGTGAGGGGAAGGGCCCCACTATAGGCAAACATCCAGTAGCTTTCAAGTTAAAGGGCCTCTGACCTTTCTGTGAATTGACTAAGTTTCTGTGAATTCTGTGAATTCACTAGGTTGGTGAATCTATGTGAGGGAGAACCCTTAATGAGAACAAATGCCCTACCCTGGATTTGGAGCTGCACTGGCCGAATGGACTGCAGGAGGGTTCTGTTTTCCCGGGGCAGGGGGCGGAGCAGATGGGGGGTAAGGGGTGGGGGTGTCGGGCCGGGGTGCAGCAGGGTCTAGGGCTCTGGGGTCTCAGGCACGTTGTAGGGCCTCCGCATCTCAGGATCCTCGTCTATAAGGTGGGGACAAGATGTAGGTGCTGTTACGAGGATTAATTGAATATTCAACTCACACCTATCCAGATAGCAGCTAATACACATTTTGAGAGGTTGAAAATCATCTTTCGATTCAGTGTCCAGTCTGCTGGGAGAATTTTCCCACCCCCCTGGCGAGGCCCACGATAATCTCCGATGCAACGATCTCCCGTCCTCAGAGCACAGGGGCCCAGTCGTTCCCACGCACCTGCCTTGGGTCGCCCTGGGCTGTCTCCTCGCCTCCATTTAGCATTTTGATTTGTGCAGCTCTGCTCAGAATCTCTATTGCGGCATGTTGACTTATCACTCATCCCAATAAGTTCCCATTCTCTCTCCTCCTGACAGCCTTGCCTAATGTACTTATTCATTCAATTTAAATAAATCGAACATGGGCCTATGACAGCCGATAAGTGAGTCACACAAGAACAAACAGAAGAGAAAGCTCTGCAAATAGTCAAATGTCAAGTAAGAATGGAAAACTGTCCCCACAGCTTCAACGAACCTTGGATGTCTAATATTTATGGCCAATTGATGTCATTAGAAAGTAAATAAGCCCTCTTATGCTGCATTACATAAGATTAACTGCCAGCAACAGAGTTTACATGGCAGAGTAAGTGCAGATGGAAATAAACCTGTTTAAAGCAGAAATATTTGATGGGCCTACTTGCTGCTTTTAAGATAATTGATCTGTATATCTGTATTGAATCTCGCCATAAAAGCTTTGAAGAGACTTGTGGCAAAGCCTGTTGAGACCCAAATCACATTTCTCTGGGGCCACCCAGCCAGGATTGGAACCTTCCCAGAGAGGAACTCCAGGCCCGGGGACTGCAGAAAGCAGGGAAGAAGCAGGAGTCTTCTGGCAGTAGGGCCCCCCGCCCCAGGTTCCTGGGGAGCGGCTTGAACTCAATGGCCGGAGGGTGGGGGTCTCACCTCCTCCGGTTTGAGATAAGGAAAGGGACTGGGGCGGGTTAGCTTGATGTGGAAAGGGTGGGGGTGGGTGGGGTAAGAGGTGCTGAGTCACTCTCTCTGGGTCCTTCCAGCAGCGCTATGTAAGACAGGGCCTCTCAATCCCCAAATCATTCATGGTAAAGGGCCAGTTTTCTCTTCTCGTGGGTTCATTGTCCTATTGTTCATGGCTAGCATGATGCCCCCATCACATGCAACTCAGCCCGCAAGTTCGAGAACATCTGACTGGTCTGTACTGTGTTGAACAAGACGTATCCACGGGTCACGTGCTCACTGTCGAGGCAACATCCGGTGGTCCAAACATTCTGTAAACTCTTTCAGCATGGTACTTGTCGAGGCTGGATAACAAGCACTTTAGGGACCGGCACCGATGCTGCACTATGCGTTGAACCTCCAAGGGTGGGGAGGGTGGAAGTAAAGGAGACATTTTATCGTAGTGGGACAAACACGTTCCCCAAAGCTGTAGCAGATACAAATTTGTACACCAGAAACTCAGTCTGAGTTAACCTTCACCATGACAAAGCCATTCTATCATGATACCGCATTGCTCGGCTGAAGAGATTGAATCTCAGTCCGTTGGAAGTTTCTTGCACACCCGCCTTCCCCTGGGAGGTGCGGAAATGGCGGAGAGCTTGCGAGAGCAGAGGCTAGACTGGGACTGAGGAGCCCCTGCCTGGATTGGCATCAACTGTCCACGGCAGCATCTGTTGAGATATCCTCCTCCCCATCTGGCTTTTGGTCTTCGGTCCAGGCAGCTCTCTGCAGTGTCTTCCTTCTCTCCACCATGAAGTCCCATCATGATTCTTGGCCCCCCCGCCACAATCATGTTACTGTGGCTGGATGGAGACCCTCCCACTGCTTCCAGCCCGGGAAACTATGAGGCCTGAGCGGGTCCACAGGCACCCACTGCCCCCACCCTTTTCCCTTCATCAGGAGGAGTTGGTGAAACCTTGGGGATCTTGCTGAGTCCTTTGGGTCCATCATAGGAAGTTGGGGGGCATGAAGGTGGAAGTGGGGGCAGATGGCTTTCTGTTCTTTCTGTATTCTGGAAGGTCTGTCATCATTCCCCAGGACTGGCCCAGGTAGGATTCCCTCTTCAGAGACTCTTCTGCATCTGCAGTTTCTTTTCTTTTGGATTCACTGTCTTATTTGTCTCAGTATAAGAAAATACAATAATAATAATACTGATTATTATAATTATTTTTGGTGGGGGTAACCTGGGTTGGACTAATCTCATATTCCTTTAAATCTTTGTCTTATGGTTTAGACATTGGCTTCTGAAATTAAAAATTATAATTTGACTCGTGTTCTCTCTTCCCTGAGGCAAAGCCTTGGCTGTTATCTACACAAGGGAAGGGTCACGAGATAACGGGCATTCCTGGGAATGTGAGCCAGTACACACCTGAGTCTAAGTTAAGAACAGGTAGAAGACTGGGCTGCCTTGCTGAGGTAAGCGAATTCCCCATGTCCGAGGACTTGAGCAGTGTTTGGACAATCCTGTTGTGAGGATCTTCAGGCACCAGGTGACAGGGGAGACGTTCTACAGTTCCATGACCATGAGGGGGCACCGGGGGCAGAGACCCCACAAAGATGTCCAAGGGAAGGAACCCAAAGAGATTTCCTCAGACTGCACTTGGGCTCATGAGAAACCAGTGCTGGTCAAAATGGTGGCTGAGAGCCAGGGCTGGTGTCTGACCTTGTTTGCCACCGCAAGAGCCATTTTTCTTCCACATCCAACTTATCTATGTTCTGCTCCCCTCTTAGTTACGGATGCTCAGGGCAGGTGTATTTAAGTGAGACAGTTTATTGTCTTGGGGCACCAGGGCTGTGATTGGCATGCAGTCAGTGTTAATTGGGGATGGAGGTGGCGTTCCCATTTCCTTCTGCCGGGATGCCAGTGATAGACAACTCATCCCGATAGTATCATCTGTATTACTCATGTATCACTTAGAAAGATCAATAGCAGAACGGAGTAGCATCTGCTTTGTATGTGTTCTGTAAATAGTGGATTCTATTCCTCTTTTCCCAACACGTGGCACAGGGCCCTACTCAGAGTAACTGTACAGGATATGGCTACACATATGAGATGGGATTTGAAGTAATGGGTGTAATTTATTTCACGACGGGTAGGAAGTTCACTGGCTTGAACTGGTATCATGTATTTATCATGACAAATACCGTTTTCTCTATTGGTTACAAACTTAGCTCCCTATTGCAGTTTAGTTATTGGCTGGTTATATTTGGAGATTAAATCATATTTTCTCCTTTCCTTATCATCTTCTCTCTGCCCTGATGCAAAGCGGAGGGAGTAACGGTGTTCCTTATATATTCTTTCTATCTGTAACATCTACTGGAAAGTAGGTATGTTCTTCTGCAGAAAATCAACTAGGGAGCTGATTAAAAATACAGGTTTCTAGACCCTCTAGCTGGAAATTCGGATTCACTAGCCCTTACTGTGGATCCTAGCATGTGATTTTTTTTTAGACATCCCCCAGATGATTGTAATCATGCAGTTAAGTTTGGGGACCGCTACTCTATGAGACTCAGAGGATTCTCAGGAAAGCTTTATTCAGGAATCTTTTCCTTGTTCCAGAAGCACCATTTTCAGGATGGGAATTCTGGTATATTTAGAGCATGCGAAATTTGTAAATAGTGATACTCTAGATTAGGTGCCCGAAGCAGATGCAAGTGAGGGTGTGAACCTGACCAGTGGATGGTCGCTGCTCGCTGCTCGCCTGGAAGAAAGCTCATTTACCTACACTGGGAATCCTTGAATGGATGTGGATGGGGATGAGAAGAGGTGAAAAGGAGCCAGGCTCTGGGGAGAATGGGATATCTGGTTTAGTGTTGTAAATCCACAGATACCCAGCGTCCTCCTGATGAATTCTTCCTGGGGGTCGCCTAGCCTGACCACTCTAATTATCTAATTATAGTGAGAATTTCAGGCTATTTAGATTGAAATTTATAAGACATATGTTGGGGTTTTTCCTCTTTTGAAGCTTCCTCCCAGGCAATTAAAATGCTTTGAAAGGCTTTGGAAAAGCTCATTTATGTTCAGATGTCCGAGGTGTTTTTGGATTGGAGCATAGTTGCCTCCAGGCTGCCAGGGTCTCTCCCCACACGTGACAGGCTTATGCTGGAGGTTCCAGTCTCTTGGTGTGTGGGGGCACCCACCATGGAAGTTCGTTTTCCATCACCATTGAACAAGCAGGTTGGCATGATGGCGGCCAGGTCATATGCATGTGATTGGCCCGAGGAGACGTAACCCTTGCAGAGAGGTGGAATTCTCGGCGTGTTGTGGGGCTTTGTCTGTGAATGCAGGGAACTGTACGTGCTCATTGAAGGGACTGGGGCTTAGCGGTGCGGGCGGTGACTGCAGACAACTGTTGAAGCCCCACCTTGTTCCCTGCGCCATTCTTGGCATGCCCACTGGGCACCATCTGCAAACCAAGAATATGCCAAGGCAGCGTTGCTGCCACTATTTCCATCATGGAAACATTTCTTTGATCTTCCAATGTTGCTTTCAAGATGATTAATCTCAGCGTGGCTCAGCGTGTTTAGGCTCTCCATAAAGGCAGGTGCATGTGTCCGTGCGTGGCTCTGTCAGGACTGCTAATGTAAGCGTCTGTTTTACAGCCCAAGTGACAGCTGTATTGTTCTGGCAGGGTTACAGCTCTGACATGTGGAATCAATCTTTTTAACCTGTCAATTAATCAGCGGGCAGCTGTCAGCCCAGCTGAAAGGCCTGAAGGACAGTGCCCTTTCAATGGATTATACTGGGGGCATGGCGAAGTAAAATTGAACACTTCAAGCTTCAAGGAACCCTTGTTGCATTCAAAGCCAGGCTTCACTCTCACTTAAAGGAAACAGGCTATGGCTCCAGCGTGGGCCCCTCCCACAGAGGCTCTATTGAGGCATACGGGTGAAGAGTAGGGAGCGTGTTCCTGTAGTTACCTTACCAGGTTCAAGACATCCTTAAAGGGGAGGCTCCAAAGTCTGCCAGCTGACATCATCGATGCCTGGGTCAGGTGGGGCAGATTTGTTTCTGATGTCCAAAGCGAGCTGTGGCTAGTGGGGCACTTGGCCTTTAGGTGGATTTACAAAGCGCCCTCTAGAAGGAAACATGCTTGTTAAGCCAATGTTGGATAAGCGCTTCTAGATGGAGGATTGCCCTGAGCGCTTGTGGGAACACAGAGCAGAATAAAACAAGCTTCCCTTGCTTCCCTTCCCTCTTTACCTTCTATATGAATGAGAGCGATATAGGCAGAGAGCTGCAAAAAAGCGTAACTAATTATTTGTGTCCTCTGTAACAATTAATTATTATTTGTTAAATACTCTAATAAAAACACGTTAGCATATGCTAGCGGACGAGGTGTCACTAAAATAAAGTTCTGAGCAGTTTGGAAGAGGAAAAGGTGCTGAGATCTGGGGCTGCCGATGAAGATTTCAAAGAAAGGGTGACAAACCACCCTTCGAGCCCACACTTTATTCCCCTGCTGTTCTTGCTTGCCATTCCATAAATAACTTTCTCTATTCCTCCATTCCTTCCTTCTGCAAATATTTATTTAGCACCTAATTTTTGCAAAGCCTGGTGCATGGTGCTGTGTGGGGGGAGTATGAAGATGACTCAGACCAAGTTGCCTTTAACAGAAAAACATCAAAGCTCCTGTCGCTATAAATCCTGGGGAGGGGCAGGCCTCTCTCCTGCTCATCCCACTGAGTTTGGGCAGCAGCAAGGCTGCAAATTATTCGATTTCTTATTGGTGCAGGACCATTATCTGGCCATTTGGGTTTTTTTCCTCATGGATCCTGAAGTGAGAGTTGGATTCCTTTTGTCTATGTGACATGAGAGTCCTTGGTTTTGGAGGCCCATCAACTGGACCCCGTTATCATGTCCTTCACCAAAGAATGCACATCATTTCTGTCTAACCCACTGTGCTTTTGAGCCAGATAGGTCCGGGTTGAATCCCAGCTTTGAATGTACTAGTTGTATTAACTTGGGTAAATTTCTTTGTCTGTCTGAACCTTAGATTTTTCATCTCTAGTAGTTGGGTAGCGATGCTCAGCTTTAAAGTGTTGCTGGGAGAAGCAACTGGGCTGACGAACGCAAAATGCCTAGTAGACAGTTGACATAGTAGACATTCAGTGAGTGATGGGTTCTATTTTCGTTCATCTTTTTTTGAAGAGACAAAAATGGCCTACTTTGTTAGTAGCCCCCAAGTGCATCCTGGGGCGATTGTTTCATAGTAGGTGCTCAGAAATGCTTTAAAATTGTGTAATTGAGTGGCTAGTAACTCCGAAAGCTTGACGTGGTTGCCATCTCTCCAGGACGCAAAGAATGGGTCCTAACTACAGGGCATGTCCTGGATGTAGGACAGTCTGCTGCTGATTGACTTTAGTCTGTGACTGGGGTGTTGGCTGGAAGCTGTCGATCACTCTCACTGGAGCTAAGAGCAGGGCACCCAGGCCAACTGTGGAGGGTTTTGAGAAGGAGTTTAGATCCCAGTAAACACCACGCGAGTGGCACGATCAGCCCAGTCTTTCCTCCCTCTGCCACATGGCGTTCAGCATCTGCTCCAAGCAAACGCACCCACGTCTGTTGAGACTGGCATCTGAGAGCTGTATTTTTGGTAGGATGCGTGTCTGCACGGTCCAGTGAGAGAGGAGCTGGAAAAACCTTGTACCCAACAGGGACGCTTCTCTGCCACCCTGACTTACAAAACTGGGGGCGACTTCCAAAGGAGCATATCGTGAAATCCTTTGGACAAAAGAACCACTCAGGAAGGTGATGGAAGTTTTCACCAGAAGGGCAACGGTGCTTCCATTTCTCCTCTTGCAGAGTGGTGTGGAAGAGAGACCTACCTCTGGTTCAGACTATCTGCTTGGAGTTAACGGGCATGTTGCTGGATCCAAGCACGAGGGGCCAGGTTTTTACCCTTCTCAGTTATATCAGAGAGTTGCTGTAGGACACAGAGTGTGCTAGAACTCTGTAGTATTATCTTCATAATGACTCTTTTGTTGGCTGTGTGGCTAGGCAGACCTATCATGTGAATGAACGGTGGTCATTGTCAGAAGCTGAGTCGTTCGTCACAATATGGTGCGTTGTGGAAGACTAGTCTTGACTGCTGTTTTCACAGAGTTAGTATGAGGGTAATGTAAGATAATACATAAAAGGACTTTGCAAATCTTGAACTGCTCAAATCATGAGAACAACTAATAGCGCTTTATTGTGACATTTGGCTCTGTTGCTGCAAAATTGGATTCTGAAAGGAGGCAAATTTGATATTTGGACCGGCATTGTGTAAAGTGTTTTGCTGAGCGACAAGGATTTCACAAGAGTACAATTCTCAGCAATATTAAGTCTTTTTCTTAAAAAAATCAGAAATTAAAAATAAATAAGAAATTGAACAAGTGTTTGGATGCATAGAGGACAAGAGAGGTGAAGAACAGGAATGTAGAACAATTTGGATTTTACCCAGACAGTATGCAGAGCAGTTCTGTTTTTATAACCGTCACCTACCCTACCTCCATTCTGTTTTCACCTCCTGCCTGAACTCCATTCTTAAAACTTGAAATAGACCACATGAATCAAAGTGTTACTTCCACGATCCATTCAGCAAATAGCGAAGATGTTGCAAAAACTCATGAGTAAACTTATCAAATGCTGGATATTGTGTTAGGTGCTAGCTTTTACCAAAGCGAATTCAAGGAGAGTCGTGCCCTCAGAAACCTCCTAATCCAGGGGGTGAGACAGTCGTGCACGCACGTCATTTTAATGCTGTGCGATGTATGTGCAATGACCGATGTGTGCAGAAAGGAAGTGCAGACATGCAATGCATTGGACCTGGGAGGAGAGATGACGTGGTAGCTAAGAAGGGTTTTGAAGAACATCCAAAAAAATTCATCAGGTATGCAATTGCTTTCCAGGAAAATGGTTGGGAAGATCTGAAGGAAACATGATTTGATACATTTGGACACTTTAAAGACCTCCTTGGAGAAGAGAAACGAGAAGACTTACGCTCCACGTTAGATATACCACAGGTCATAGTTATGGTTTCCAAGCCTCGAGTGTTCCACCCTCGTGCGTGAGACTTTCGGGGGGCGGGGGGGTTTCTTCATGCTTGTGACCCTATTGAAAGCAGTCTGAAAAGGCTGGGCAATGAATGAAAAATAGACCCTGGAAGGAGAAAAAGGAAAATTAAGAAAGAAGAAGCAAAAGCTGATGAAAACTAATCCAGCTCCCATTCCTAAACGCCTGTGCTTAGAACAACCTCAAAATGCAGTCTCAGTCTGGTTAGGAGGCGTTTTGATTTCAATTAAGTCTTCCAGGTCAAAAGGAATAAAGCAAAACCATGACCAAAAGACTGAACACCCAGAACGAAGTGTATTTTCTGGGAATCGATGTCTTTCTAGCCTGGGGCAGGTTATTTCATACCAAATGAGACTCTGTTTCCCGCTATGCGCTAAGAAAGGGATCCAGGGTTTGTGATGAAAAATGGTATGCCTGCACCCAGTAATGAGTCCGCGAGGCCCAAGTTGCTATGCCAATTGTAGAGAACCTGAGCAGTGCTCCCCACCCAGTCTTCCCCCATCCCCTGCTTCTTAAAAATGTGGTCAGATCACACTAGGCCAGTAGGCTCCCTGTACTAAAATGGCCAGGAGAGGAGCACCTGGGTGGCTCAGTCAGTTAAGTGTCTGCCTTTGGCTCAGGTCATGATCCCAGGGTCCTGGGATCGAGTCCCGCATGGGGTTCCCCACTCAGCAGGGAGTCTGCTTCTCCCTCTGCCTCTGTCCACCCCTGACTTGTGTGCCTTCACACACTCTCTCTCTCTCTCTCAAATAAATAAAATCTTTAAAAAAAAATGATCAGGAGAAGTCAAGAGTACTGAGGTCTTTCCCTGTTTCTCTTTTTCTTTTTTTCCTCCTTCCCTCCTTTCTTCTTTCTTTCTTATCCCCCTCTCTCTTTCTCTCTCTCACTTTTTTAAACCACTCACACACTAATGCTTATACTCCCACTTGTGCTCTGAAACCAAATTCATCAACGAAAGGGATTCACGGTGGTGGCAGCAACAGGGGCCCGTGCTTAAGAAGCTTTCATCTCTGCACGTATTATTTCCTACTGCTGTCACCTCCCTGTTCCCTCTAAACTACCGAGTTGATGTATGGAGGGTCCAAATAGATACCCCTCTCTCTTCCTTTCTACTCTAATTTTCCCCCTCAGAGTCTCCTGTGTTTTTATTTTATTTTTCCTTTTATTTTAACCTCGGATACATAACACTGAACTAATTCTGTTTCTTTCATTCTTTTTTTAAATTGAAATACAGCTGACATACAACATTATGTTTCAGGTTTACACCATGGTGATTTGACAAATATATATATATATATATATATATATATATATATATATATATATATATATAATGAAATGTTCACCACAATAAATGTAGTCACCATCTGTAACTATATCTTCCTGGGCTACACAACACTCTGATTTTTATTATGTAAATTTTTATTGAAATATAATCCACATACAGAAAATTGCACAAATTGTATGGGTCGAGCTTAATGAATTTGCACAAAGTTAGCAAAGTTCACGAGCATCCAGATAAAGGCACGGAGCAGCGTGCTCTGAACCCAGGAGGACTCCCCTCATACCCACTCCGTCCCAATCCTTCCCCTGTCAAACGGTAACCACTATTCTGGGTTTCGATACCAGATGGCAAATTTGGCTCTTTTTGAATTGTACATAAATGGAATTTTACTTCTTATCTTTTCTGTTTGACTTCTTTCCCTGAATATTATGTTTGTGAGATTAATCTGTGTTGTTCATTTATTCTCATTGCAAAGTAGTATTCCATCGTGTGAATACTTAAAATGTTTCTATTCATTTTACTCTGAATAGGTATTTGGGTTGTTTCTCGTTTAGGATAGTCTAGTTTACTATTACAAGTGGTGTTTACAATAGTAAACAATAGTTTACTATTAGGATAGTCTAGTTTACTATTACAAGGATAGTCTAGTTTACTATTACACATATATATATATGTGCTTATCTATGGAGTACATACCTAGGAGTGGAATTATTGGGTCTTTGAATGTGTTCAGTTTTAGGAAATATTGCCAAGCTGTTTTCAGAGTGGCTGCGTGGAGAGCTCAGGTTCCTTGCTGGTACTTGGCATTGTCACTCTTTATCATTTTGGTTTTCCTACTTGACCCCTGTGGGAGTGCCCTGGGCCCCTAGTTAATCCATTCCCCTCAGAAGGGGGTGTCAACACTTTGTTTTGAAAATCTATCTCTATTACTGGATGTACCTATGTTAATTTGCTCTATTTCCTTAGTGGTAGACTGTTTAAGTGTCTCCAATTCCCTGTGCCACCAGTCAATTATGAGATCAAAATACTTCACATTTGCTGGGTTCTAGCTCATGCACATTCTCCCTTTTACCAGGTACTGCCATGCCTTCTCCATAATGAAACGCCAGTGTGCACGCCCACCAATAATGCATAAGGGTTCATGTTTCTCCACATCTTTCCAAAACTTATTATATACTTTTTATTTTTTTAACAACTTCTTTATGTGTTTTAGAGCAAGAGAGAGTGCAAGCAGGGGGAGGGGCAGAGGGAGAGGGAGAGAGAAACTCAAGCAGACTTCCCGCTGAGCACGGAGCCCGACTTAGGGCTCAATCCCACAACCCTGAAATCAGGACCTGCACTGAAACCAAGAGTTGGCTGCTGAACCAACTGAGGCACCCAGGTGTCCCAAAAAAGTTGTTATCTGATTTTCAAATTTTGGTTATTGGCATGGTCAAAAAGTATGATCTTACTAATATTGAAATTTACAGTTATTTAATTGCTAATACAGTTGAATATCTCTTTATGTATGTATGTTCAGATTTTCCCTTCTGTGAATTGCCTACTTAGAGCCCTTTTCCATTTTTATATTGAGTTCCCATCTTCTTGTGTTTATTTGTGAAAATTGCTTATATATTCCAGACAATAATCCATTTATTAGTTTTAAACATCAAAAACAGGGGCGCCTAGATGGCTCAGTTGTTAAACGTCTGTCTTCAGCTCAGGGCGTGATCCCAGGGTCCTGGGATGGAGCCCCGCATTGGGCTCCCTGCTCTGCTGGGAGCCTGCTTCTTCCTCTTCCACTCCCCCTGCTTGTGTTCCCTCTCTCGCTGGCTGTCTCTCTCTCTGTCAAATAAATAAATAAAATCTTAAAAAAAAAACATCAAAAACAACTTTATCCTCTCTCCCACCCATTTGTTATTTTGTCTACAGTGTCATTCATGGAATAGAAATACTGCCCTTGCATCCAAAAAATATTTTAAAAATCTTTTTAAAAAAGATTTATTTATTTTAGAGGGAGGAAGAGGGAGAGAGTGAGAGAGCACAAAACCCAAGCGGACTCTGCACTGAGCATGCATCCTGCTCTGGGGCTCGATCTCACGACGGTGAGGTCACAACCTGAGCCAAAACCAAGAGTCAGGCACTTAACCGATTGCACCACCTGGGCACACCCCCAAAATATTTTTATATTATAATTTGTGTGTGTCTGCTTTATTTAAGAAGTTCTCCTTCATCCTCTATCACAAATTTATTCTCCTATATTCAAAAATTATATTTGTAGCTTCACCTTCCATATTTGGGTCTTTGATTAGTCCAGAGATTTTTGTGGCATATAATCAAGTCAGAGATCTAAAAGCTTTTTTCCCTGATATAGCGATGCAATTTCCAAATAACAACTATTCTATTTAAAAATCCACTGTTTTCTCACTGGTTTGTGGTGGCATTATCTCATATATCATGTTTCCATTTGTACATGAATATATTTTGAACTTCTTAGTGTTTTTTCCAGAATTCTATTTTGCTGTTCCTTCTACCGTACCACTTACTGTAATTATTTCTTTTGTTCTCAAAATTGACTTAGCCACCTATGAACCCTTATTTTCCTATAGAGTATTAAAATGTTTGTCCATTTCCTTAAAATCCTGCTGAGATATTATTTAAAATTGCTTTGAGTATATATATTAATTGGGTTAAAATTGGCATCTTTGTAATATTAAATCACTTTATCCATGAAAAATGGTATCCCTCTCTATTTTTCTCATTTTCAAAATTATCCTTTATCTCCTTTAATGGAGTTTTAAGTTTTTCCTCTGAGATCTTGTGTGGTCTTTGTTAGTGCAGTTCTTAGATATTTGATTATTTCCATTACTGTCATAGTTCCTATTTGAAATTTAACAGTGCTGTGGCCAGTCTATGCAAGTAAGAGAGAAATTGATAGGCTCAAAGGGCAAGGATTAGTTTTCTCTTCAAAGAAGGTACATCATTCATTGCTAACCAAATCAAAACAAGTCAGATGGAATTTCCAGAGCAAGGACAAGGGAGGGTTTCCTCCCACCTAGCCACTTTGGATTAGTCTGGAAAACAACATTAATTTAAATTCAAGCTTTCAGATCTCCTTATCTGAACAATAAAAAAATGGTAAGAGAAAAACTAGAATTCTCATTCCCTTGATAACAAAATGGGTTGGGCTCTAATTTTTTTTAGCTTTTCTCATATTTAAATAATTTGAGAAGAGGTCATAACTTGTCAAGAGTCACTTTAACTCTACAATGGTTTTCTGTTGTTACCAGTTCTTTTCTTTGGCTAGAGCCAAGTGGGGTGTGGGGACCACTGCCACCGTCTCTTTCCCCACTCTGCTGTAGTTCCCCAGGTCTGGAAAACAAACTCCTCCACCCCCACCCCATTTCCTCATCCCTTGGGCTTCAGTCTTTACATGTCTTTATGTCTTTTCCCAGGATACATCCCCTTGGTACTGAAATTCCTGGTGAACAAGTCTTTGGTCGGCTCCCTAATCCCAGCCTGGGCCCTTGTACATATATGGGTCACTGTGATTCTGGGATCCATTTTGCCATCATCCTTTTCTTGACCCCATGAGGTTCATTCACTCATGGACTCATTCACTCATTCACTCAGCCTCTTTTTTCCTTTCTGCATCCTTGTTATGGACACCCATTAATTCATTTCCTTCATAGCATACTTACTGAGTACCTAGTAGGTGTCAGACGCCTTGCACGCACTATATACCTGTGAACTCAGGTCCTGCCTTACCTTGACTTACTGGTTTCATGAGAGAAGGGAAATTTCAGGAAGTACTAGGTAAAGAGCTCCCCACCCATCCAGTCGACATACGCCAAGTTGGGCTGCATTCTGGGTTTGTCGGGTTTGAGTCCAGCAGGGACAGCATGATGTGGGTGGGGGGATGTGGCATTGAGGGGAAAGGCCATGAATACTGTGAACCGATGACTTGAGTTAACTGTTTAGATTCTACCTAGTTGTTCAGATTCTACCTAGTGCCAAAGTACTGGGTGGAGAGTGTGGCCACAGATCTGCCTTTCAGTCCAAACATGGAGTTCTAGCATGTTCTGCCATTCCTTTTCATGCCTGTCCCTCCCCTTTGCCAGGAGGGGGGTCAGCAAGTTCTTGGGATGTGTTTGTAACCCTTTTTGCTTCATGTAGTCCTTATTCACCCTAGGTAGAGGGTGGAGGTCAGGCAGGAAGAGGGTGCCTTAAACCAGCTTAGTCACTGGCAACTCTTAGTACCCTGAAGGTTCTAGGAGAGTTCAAACATTCTCCCTTAGACAGGGACTCAGGCTGCCAAACATATTCTACCTACCTGGGCTTGTGGGCTTGGGAATGGGTAGAAGTGGTCAGTGTAAAACAGCTGGGCTCTGAGCATGCCCATCGTGACTTGTGGCTCAGAGCCCTGTGAAAAGCAGAGAATATTCTCCAACATTCTCTGGAATGTAGTGCAATGCTTTATGTGGCTTGAGGAGCCACCAACAAAGAGTACAAGTCAGTCTCACTTTACGAGAGAAGTGGCAGCGAGCACTTAGTAGTCACGATTATGATAAATTATATCACAAAAGCAAACTTGCGTGTCCTTGGACAAGTTACTTAACCTCTTTGTGCCTCAGTGTTCTTCTCATCTGTACCTTTAAAGAACAATAATATTCGCTCCATATGGTTATTTTGAGGATAAAATAATTCAATTACAAGAGTAACTACTAACAGAAGTGTCTGAAATTGTTGGTTGTTTAAAATACTAGAGCTAAGAAACCAGATTTAAGAAACAAAGCAAATGAGCAAAGAAAAAGGAGACAGACAAAAAAACCCAGACACTGAAATGCAGAGAGCAACTGCCAGAGGGCAGGTGGGTGGTGGGGGGATGGATGGAATAGATAAAGGGGATTAAGGGTGCATTGATCTCCATGAGCACTGAGAAAGGTATAGATTGCTGAATCACTATATTGCACACCTGGAACTTACATAACCCTGTGGGTTAATTATACTTCAATAAAAATCTAATGAAATACTAGGTCTGAACTTGACAACATCATTGTGAAGTTTCTTTAAGATTGAAGTTCAGGGACGCCTGTATGGCTCAGTCAGGTAAGCGGCTGCCTTCGGCTCAGGTCATGATCTCAGGGTCCTGGGATCAAGTCCTGTATCAGGCTCCTTGCTCAGCAGGGAGCCAGCTTCTCCCTCGGCCTGCCTCTCCCCCTGCTTGTGTGCTCTCTCTCTCTGTCTCTCTCTCTCTCTCTCTCTGACAAATAAATAAATAAAATGTTAAAAAAAATTGAGGGGTGCCTGGGTGGCACAGCTGTTAAGCGTCGGCCTTCGGCTCAGGGCGTGATCCCGGCGTTATGGGATCGAGCCCCACATCAGGCTCCTCTGCTATGAGCCTGCTTCTTCCTCTCCCACTCCCCCTGCTTCTGTTCCCTCTCTCACTGGCTGTCTCTATCTCTGTCGAATAAAATAAATAAAAATCTTTAAAAAAAAATTGAGGTACAGAGGGGCGAAATGACTCACCCAGCCAGTGAGTAGTAAGACGTAGGCTCAGGTTCTAGGCCTCAGCTCTTTCAACTTTGCCACACATCTAGACTGTGTGATTCTGGGGACTTCTGGTGAATGTTGACACATTTCTTTTTTTTTTATTTTCTTTATTTTTTATTTATTTATTCGACAGAGAGAGACAGCCAGCGAGAGAGGGAACACAAGCAGGGGGAGTGGGAGAGGGAGAAGCAGGCTCATAGCGGAAGAGCCTGATGTGGGGCTCGATCCCGTAATGCCGGGATCACGCCCTGAGCCGAAGGCAGACGCTTAACCGCTGTGCCACCCAGGCACCCCTGTTGACACATTTCTCACCCTCTGGGAGTGCTTCCCAGTCCACTGTGCCTGAAGCCACCTCTCTGAACATCTCCATGAGGCCAGCAGCAGGCAAGGAGTCAGAGGAGACCTACCTCTTTTTCACCTTGACAGCTGTCCCCCTTCCAGCCACTTTGCCCCTTCAGAGGAAGGGGAGTCCCAGGGGTCGTTAGAGGCAGATGTCCAGATAGGCCGGGGCTCTCCAGGAAGTAGCTAACAGAAAAAAAGCAGCCCCTAGAACCTGTGAGAATGAGGAGGGTGAAGTGAGACACATAATCTTGAAAACAGTGGCATTTGCCCGGTCCCCGTGGCCTCCTACGCTATACTAGTCCAACGGCTACTAATTTGATTCATAGGAGAGATCTGTCCCTACTCCACCAAGCTCTCGCCAGCCTGTGTATCTCTTACTTCCAGAGAGTATATGGAGCCTTTTACATGTTTTCCAGCTGTTTAGGAACTCACATTCATCTTTGCTGCTTGGTCCCTGGTGACCAAGGTCCCAGCAGTGAAGACACTCCCCACCCCACCTCACTGTGCAGCCTAATCTATTAGCGAGCTAGAGCTGGCAGGAGGCGGGGTACGGGGGGCCGTTTATTTGATTGTCGTATCATTTATGTGGCTGTGACTTCCAATGCTATTATCTTTGTTTAGCACAAACGGAGAGCAGTTAGCGCTCCTGGTAATCTATCTCGGAATCAAAAAGCTATGGAGACAGAGACAGCCTCCTCTCCAAGCCTTTATCTCCTTCCACCATCATTTTCCCAGCTGGGAGCAGGCGACGACCCTGCTTCCAATATGCTGCTCAATGATTTTAGATGATTGATCTTTCTAAAGTGCTTTTCCGCCTCTTGCCACACAGACGCAGATAGATTAAGCAATTATGGATTATTTCAACATCAAATGGCCCAAGACAATTAGCCAGGGGAGAAGCAAAGAAGTGGTCCTGCTGGCTTTTGGGGAGGGGGAGGTTTTCAGAGGAGTTAAAGGTGGAAGCCAGGATATATTTGCCCACTGGGATGGAAAAAGGGGGACACGGGGCTCATCCGATCTAAGGAGGAAAAAAATATATATATATACACATATATATATGTATATATATATATACACACAGTGGCACGGTTAGCATTTTTTTTTTATCGTACGATGGCATAAAGAACCCTCACTATCTTTGAATCAAACTACCACTTCCAAATAGCGTTCCTTTAAGGGAGATTGGATTGCTGGTGCTTCTTGGAGGAAAAAAAAAAAGAAGTTGCAAGAGGGAGAGACTGAGTAGTGCATGTAATAAAAGACAATAGATGAGACCGTCTCCGAATGGATCTCCAGGCTCTAAATCACTCCCCGGGCCTGGCTGCCGCCTCGCAGACTTCCCCAGCAGGGCCTTCATGGTTTACGGTGTCGGCGGCACTCCGGGGAGTGAGTTACAGCCTTGCAGGCAGTGGGCGGCTATCTGTCATCCTACATGTAAACAGGTATTCAAATCCGGACTCCGGAACCTTCGCCTTGGCATTTAATCATCCCGGTAATCTAACCCCCGTCCCCCCGCCAAGGTCGCTGTTTGGATTGCGTGACTTTCAGACTCTTCTCTGGCACTGAAGTCAGGAGCAGCCGGGCTGACAGCCGCCCAACTCATCAACCGGGCTGACAGGCCCAAAAATTAACTTTGATATTTTGTGTGGAATAATTCAGTGGCAATTGGGCCAGATGATGTTCTGTAACCTAAATTCAATTTCCATCACCGGGAAGCATCGCAGAGCTAGTCACCCGCTTGCCAAGAGCACCTAGCAATCCAGGAGTCCGCGCGCCTGGGTGTCTGTGCTGCGCACCCGTCATCGCTCCTCGTATGTGCGAGAGTCATACGTCCATGATGTATTTGCAGGGGCAGTCATTGATTATTTGGGAACGGTTATCTGGGCCCTGTCCTTTCTTGCCTCCTTTACTGTCTGTGTTTAATTCTCTCCTTTCCCTGTGGTGAGGGGCAGACGGGCAGGGAAGGGGTGTTGGAGAGGGAGGGGAAGTGTAAAACACGCCATTATGCTCCTTAGCAGTTCTCAAAAAAGCCTTGGGATGAAGGGAGATGTAGCTCTAACGTGAAGTTCGGGCCTCACTGATGGCTTCTGTGTGATCCCCACCCTGGGGCAGGGTAGTACAGTGAGTGGTACAGGGCCAGCCGAGGTGGTTGGTCGGGAGTAGAATCTCGGCTGAGTCTCTTCCCAGATGTGTGACCTCCTGGGCTCCCTTCATCCCCGAAGCCTCAGTTTCTCTGTTTGGGGAAACATGGGGAAAATCATTCTTCCGGCAGTTGGTCCAGAGTAGGTGTTTGGCAAAAAAAGCTGTCTGCGGTCAGAAAATAGAACATTTTTGGGTACGCCGCCCCCTATGCCCTCGTCCCTTTGGAGGGGCTCCCCCTGCTGATTTATCCTCCAAAGGGCAGATGGCACCTTCAAGTCCCTGGAAACTGGTGCTTGTCTGAAGGGAAGAAGTGGTGGGGTTAGAGAGGAAACCCTTCCAAAGCAGTCACCAAATCATGGGCATTAGGACTGGAGGTCAAGCCCTCGCATGGGGGTATTTGCCAGAAAGAGACCCTGAGACTTAGCCAGTGCAAGTGACCTGCTTAATGTCACATGGCTGTAGACCCCATATCCCCAGCATGTTCTGTTTGCTCTCATTCACAGTGCAGAGCCATCGTCCCTGCTCCCTCGCTGTGAGAGGGTTGGAGATTTGACCTTAGGCCCAGGCCACAAGACTGAAAATGGGATTGGCTACATTTCTTTTGGAGGAGGGTTAACCCGGAGCCTTTAGGCCAAATTCTGCTCGTTTGAATGTGATACTCCTGCAATTTTTGTGACAGTCCCTTCATCACTGTGGACCGAGGTGCCATAGTGGAAAATTGCATCCAGTCGGGTGAAGTTGGGGGAGAAGGTTGGTTCTAGAAGAAGAGAAGGAGAGAGAGGACAAGAATAAGAAGTCGGCTCCAGGTATCAGCACAGACAGCTCCTGGCATGACCTCCCCGAGCCCTTCCGATATTGTCCCTATCCTTGCTGCCGTCTGACTCCGGCTCCAGTGCTCCCTCCTGTGACACCTCACTGCCACCAAAGGCAGATTCGGGCTGGATTTACATTCATAATCCGGAGTCTAGGTCACCAATTAATGTCTCTTCCTGGTGAGGCCCAGCATCTAAATGTGAATCCAGTGGGCCTTGGCAGTGCGCGGGAGGCCGTTTGCCAAACGTCTGGATTTTATTTGTTCCCTCCGGTCTCCCCAGGCAGTGCTCTTGTTCATTTAAATACAGACATGACCACGTTTGTTGAGGACCACGTATTTTTTTTTTCTTCTTTAAATAGAAATGCCATGTGTGTGATGTTTTCTTTGAAAAGGAAAGCCCAGGGATCGTCTGCATCAGGTTATGAAATGATCCCAGGGTCCATTCCTGGCTCTAAGCAAGTTGAGTATACATCACCTCGTTTAATTCAGCAATATCATCAATGTCAGTGCGTATCCACCGGCTGTTGGCTATTGGTCATCCGGACCTGACACAAACTCAATAAATACTCCATAACCCCTGACAGCCGCTAGCAGATTAGCCTGAAATGAGCGATTGCCCAGCCAACACCTGCTGAACCAAATCAGCTCCGTGACGGATGGGCCTGTACTGAGCTCTGACCACGAGTGAGATCAGTGGAAGAATGATTTTATACTTTAAGAAAAGAATTAGAGATGGTGGTGGCTGGAGTGATTGGAAAGCTTTCAGAGGGGGCCGTTTTTCTTCTCTTTCTTCCTCTACCCCGGACAGATTCCCTGCTGCAGCTCCCCTCCCACACCCGAGTCCATTACGCGTTCTAAGCTCCTGGGCCCACCGGAGGAACCAAAGTGGGGGAGCCGGACGCAGCCGAGGCCGGAGCTGGGAGCTGCGTCCTGGGCACGTGCTATGGGATGGCCGTCTGGGGCTGGGCAGGGGGCAGGGCACACACTGCATACCCACGGGGCAAGCTGAGGTTCAGGATCCCAGGTGGGGCCTGGCCTGGGTATCAACTTTTGGGCTTCGTCTTGCCTCGTAGCAACCTTTAGTGGGGACTTTCAATCTTCCGAGGCCGTTCCTGCTTGTATTGTCTAGATTCGAACAAACTAGGCTTGGTGAACAAACAAAAATGCAAACAAATCCAAACTCTTTGTTTGAGTTCCTGCCCTTTTGCTTAATAGATGGGAGACTCCGACATCTGAGTCAGCTGGGCAATCTGGGGAGCCTCGGTCTTCTTACGTGTCAGATGACGATAATCCAGTCTACGCTTTCTTCCCCTTTCGCAAAAAGCGACTTTTTAATTAAGCCAGACTTGGGTACTCAGAACATTTGTACTGGTCTCCTGTAAGTTATTATTTTTCTGATCGGATAACAATGTGGCTTTGTGACATCGGCCTGCACTGAGGGATGTTTTAAAAAACAGACCCTTGAAGCTCGCTGCCGTGTTTACAGAAGGGCTGCTCCGAGGATGTTATTCACTAAATCACAGGACCCTTTCCACGTGGGCCGAGGGGAGGCATTTCTGTTTGGTTTCAGTTCCAGGAACTGTTATGTTTATCTTGAACAACTGTTTAGATTTTATGCTATGAACTCTGAATTGTGTGAATGATCCCGTTTTCTTTTGTGTTGGGGACGAGAAGATGCAGAGCCGAATTAGCGGCCTCTCACCAGTGTGCTGAATTCCACAGAGTGTCTCTGCTTTGATATGTGTCTCACCCACTACTCAAATATATATATATATATATATAGCCTCAATTCTCTCGGTTTTAAATGTATTTTATTTTGTGGAATGATGTGGGGGGTTTTCTAAGCTGCCTCCTATCATGTGTTGGTACTAGGCAGGGGTTGTAAGTAAATCGAGACACTGCCCCAGGCTGAGACAATGTTTCTGGACTTCTCGCCCACGTGCTGGGACAGGTGGGGTGAGCACAGGGGTCTTCAGTGGCAGCGAGAATGCAAGCACAGCTTTCTGATATATGAGGAAAGGGTCACTTCTTGCGCCCAAAGTCCCTGTTCAGTAAGAGGCGACTGGTTCTGGCGAGGCCAGGAGCTTAGACTAGTCGGCACCCAGCAGGCCAAGGCCAGGAGAGGGAGCGGCTGAGAGCCTCCCGCCACCATCTTCCTCACACTCGAGGGCTGGCCTGTTAGGGTTGAAGCTGGCCCCTGGTAACAGAAAAGGGAAAGCTTTATGGAGGTGGTTCACACTCCCTCTGTCTCTTGCCCGGGAGGAGCAGCGAGCCCACCTAGAGGGCCCCCCGGCTGCTTCAGGCTAGGTGACCCCTGGGCATGCAGGGCAGTATCACCCACGCTTGCCTGCCCCCTGCCTCATGGTCCCTGTGATACTGCCCAGCTGTGTGTCATGCTTACCAGCTCGGCTGCTCTTGGTGATTCTTGGTGGGCAAACCAAACCCCTTCTGCCTCCAAGTCTTCCAGAGTCTTCTATTTCCTGGCAGGTCGGTTCCTGCCCCCTCTCATTCCCTTTCCTGCCTGGGTCACCAGGCACGGGTTCCTTTCCCTCTTTATCTTCTTCTCAGTATCTGAACATTAAAAGCAGCCTCTGGGCTTTATTTAGCTCAACAAAGTCAGTCTCAGCCTCAGACCTTCTTGGAGCTCCCAGATGGCATCTCTGCCGGTTTTTTGCTCCGGAGTCAGTCAGTGGTCCAGCGCTCCGGCTTCACATGAGCATCATGGGGCAGGGGTTGGGGGAGCCTTGGAACAAATACTCATGCCCCTGCCACCCCAGATCACCTGGAACCCACGCTCGGGGGCAGGGTTTGGAGGCGGGGCATGGCACTGGGCATCTAGACCTTCCATGGGAGGCCGCGGGCATAGGGAAGTGGTGCAAGCAGGGGGCAAGTAGAGGTTGGTTAAACCTCTCAGACTTTAGAGAGATGCTTATCTCGGGAATGGAAGCTGAAGGCCCGTTGATCGTCGATAGCTGCCGGCTACATCCACAGCCCGGCTCCGGGCGCCCTGTGGAGTGGGAGGTGTGCAGTGGAAGGGACAGCAGAGGAGAAGGCGAGAAGACGAGCCATGTGTCTGGCCGGATCTCTTGGTGACACTCATTCCCAGGAGGGCTGGCACGCGCCGTGCGCCAGGTGGGCGTTATGGGAGAGGGGCTCTACCCTGTGCTGCAGCGGGCCCCCAGCAGTCCCCACAGCGGGGCAGGCAGTGGGCAGCGGGCAGCAGGCTGGTGTTGGGAAGACGGGGGGGTGTCAGAACGTGATGAGCTGCTGGAAAGGTTACGGGAGGCTGTTTTCCTTCCCCAGCCCCGTGACGGCAGCCTTTGCAGGTACAGTACTGTGCTCACTTTTAGCTCTCTGTCACCAGGCTGTCAGCTGTCAATTCTCATTGCTGCTATTGAGCTGTCTCTAAAGCCTCCCTCCTTCTTCCCTAGGACATCTTATCTATGCTACATCCAATTTGCAGGGACCGGGAAACCGAATATCTGAGATTGTTAGACTTTTATGTTAAGCAAGAGTGAAGAGGCTTTGAGCGCCTTGGTCCTTCTAAGCAATGCAGTCCATGAATTTGGGATAAGACTGTGCAATAGTTATTTTAGGTGTCCAGGCTTTCTCTGCTTGCACACATTGGAAGTTACTAGAAGTCAGACTTCAAGATAAGTGGGGGTGATGCTGTAGTGGGTTTGAAGAACAGTATAAGTATTTTCCCCTGACTGTTCATTTTCAGGAATGTCATGTGTCTTATCCAACTAGCCAGGTCCCTACACTGGATGTGTTATTGCCTTCACCTGCCAGACGACCTGTCACTAGGTTTTTTGTCTGCAGGTTTCACGAGTCTGGACTTTGTCTGACAAAGGACCCTCCCATCTGGAAAGAAATGAAGATCAAAAGTCCCTTCAGGAATATGTCCAGGTCTTCAGGCTCAGAGAAAGGGCCCCAGTTTGAAGAGCTGTCAGACTCAGACAGATGCAGTGACATTCGGAAAGTAATTTGAATTACCAGAGGACCATGGATATTGGATGGTTGGCAAAAATGTCTCCCCCACACCTGCTGTCAGCACTAATCAACCACTGGTCCAGCTTCCTCCAGAGAGGAGTGTTGCCCTCGCCGGCATTTTGGTGTCTTACAGAGTTACCTCATTTGGGCTGGCAGTCTGGGTGTGATGCCAGCGAGAAATAATAGTCTGAGACTGGGATCATCCACAGGGAAGAGTCTGGGGTTTAGAAATTTCCGCTCTGGGTGTTCTGAGTTTTCCAGTAAAGATGGGGGCTTGAGTACTTCCTCCACGATCACCACCATCATTGGGAGCCAACCATCATGGCCACATGCGGGCACTACCCTCCAGCCATCCTACAAGGTGGGCACCATTAAGTCCTGCTTTAAAGATCAGAAACAGGCAGCTGGAAAGTGGTGGAGCTGAGATGAGAACTTGGGTCTGCTGGTCAAACTCATGACGTTTGCTTCCTCTCTTGTCACTGGGCCTGGCTGCTCTTCCCTGTATCCTCAGTCTACTTAGAGGCCCTGGCCGCACATTCTTCTTCTTCTTCTTCTTCTTTTTTTTTATATAAAGGAATGTTCAAGTAGCAGGCATTTAATTATTTTTTACACCTAGAGAATTAAACACCACCCTCATTTTAGCCTAAGCTTAGATCAGTATTTCAGGCACAGAGCAAGAAGAAATCAAAGATTCAGGGAGGTTCGATGCCCTTCTCTTGTTGACCTGGCCTTTGAGCTCCTTTCTTGCCTTTGGTTCAACTCTTCCCTCAACCTAATTGCTTAGTCCTCCCTGTTGGTAAAACCCCCCACTCCCTGCCTTCACTCATGCCTCTCTGTAGTTTAGGAAAAGGTGGAACCCTAGGGAACAAACAGAATTAAATGAGGTCACCTCTGCATTCTTGGTAAAAGAAGCTAAGGCATTTCTCTAGGGGCTGGAATGGAACTGAATTCGGAAAAAGTTAGAAGTGACCATGACATGTTATCTGCCATCTGCAGAGATAATATGTGCCCTATTCATGTTTTTTTTTTTTTTAAAACCACTTTAACAAAATTCAGTAACACATACATAAAATTTACCATTTTAACTATTTTTCAGCATACGGTTCAGGGGCATCAAGCACATACATATTGGTAGGAGAAGAAAGGGAAGAAGAAAGGGCGGGGGGTAAACAGAAGGGAGAATGAACCATGAGAGACTATGGACTCTGGGAAACAAACTGAGGGCTTCAGAGGGGAGGGGGTGGGGGAATGGGATAGGCTGGTGATGGGTAGTAAGGAGGGCACGTATTGCATGGTGCACTGGGTGTTATACGAAAGTAATGAATCATGGAACTTTACATCAAAAACTAGGGATGTACTGTATGGTGACTAACATAATATAATAAAAAAATATTATTAATAAAAAAAAAAGAGCTCTGGAGAAGGATGGTGATGATAGCCGTACAACAATATGACCGCACATTCTTTTTGTCTGGTAGCACAAGGAGAGGGAATTGGGAGCTTGGTGGGATGACGGCAGGCCCGGGAAGGCAGAGATCAAGGCCAGGTGTTCCAGGGCGCTGACACAGCCCTCCTGCTTTACGATCACTACTGCGCATGTCCTCTGGGCTGCCTGAAATCCCCAAAGTGCAGTTTGCATCCTTTAGCGTTAAGCCTTTTTTCCCCCCCATGATGCAAAGATATAAATAACTCTGGAAAGGTATGCCTTTAAGCTGTTACCACTTATTTGTAACTTTGGAAAAATAAGTTTCACATTTTTTCTGGAGAGGCAATTTTTCTTGGAAAGGGGGCATGTGGAAAGCGTGAGCCATATGTGTTCAGGTTAACCCACGGAGGGGTGGAAAAGGGCACAGAGGAACAGGCTGGGGGCACTAGGATCAAGTGCGTCCCCTCGCAGCTTTATCAGGACTCGTTTGGGGGACAATGCTGAGCTTAGTGATCAGAAGCTACCCCGGAAAGTATGCCCTTGGCACGTCCTGCCCGCAGCTCAGAAGACACCGTGAGGGGTGCAGGGTTGGGAGCCAAGCACTACGTCGGGGATTCGGGAGCCGTAAACACTAATCATGACCATGTCATCTCGCGTAGCCTCCCGTTTCCTGGACCAGTCACCAGCTATTCAAAACCTCGAGAAATCTGCCAGTACTCAGGAGCCCCTGGCACGAAGTAATTTGTTCAGTATTAAACATTGTGCCCCAGATACACATTCGCACCAAGGACAGAAGGGATCCTATGTGCGCTCCGGCACAGTGCCCCGCACATGGGCCCGGTAGGAAGAAAGCACCCCGTGATGGCACACGTCCGTGTCAGAAGGTAGAGTCACCAGTCCCTGCTGAGAGAGCTAAGCGGGCTTCCCTGGCATGCCTCAACCTCCATATCTAGAAACACCGTCTATTTCTAGCTGGTAACTAAGAAGAAATGGAATGACTTCCAGGCCTCGGGAAATCGTGTTGTCCAACAATCGTATGCCCTCTGCTTCCCCGCCAGGCCGGCACCCAAACTCCTCCTGCTGATCTTTCAACCTTCCTTCCCGATCAGTCCTCCACTCACCTTTCCTACCTCGTCTGCCCCTCAGGGGTCCCGGACGCCTCTGTCCTCGTCACGCTAGTCTTCTGAATACTGGGGAACACCCAATACACATCTGCCCCTCTTCCTCTTTGCCAAAGCAGTCCCCCTGCCTCAGAAGGTCTTTGTCAAGACCTTTTGTTTGAGTCCTGACCTGATGATGGAGTTTGTTTTCTGAAATCTTGTGGACCTCGCAGTCAGTACCGGTCACCTCGTCCTCAATAATTTGCTACCTTGGTTTAATTACTCTGTGGGCAAGATGCATATCTTCAATGTTTTATCTGAAGGACTTAGCACAGTGCCTGCACCCAGAAATTGCACAATAATGATATGCTGATAGTAGTGTTTCCAAGTAGCTCCTTAGTATTCTAGGAGTTATTCACACACGCCTTGTGAAACACGGGTTCTCTGGTCAAATATGTTTGGCAAGTGCTAAGTTAAATTAAATATGTTTCCTTTCTGCAGAACTTCTCAGAATCTGTATGATACGCAGAATTTCCTACTTATTTACTTGACCGTGGGGCCCTTCCCATGGACCTATTAACCTCTGTTGGAAATCAGCTTATATCAGCTTGCAAGAACCAATTGTTGAATTTCCAGGAATTTTTCAAGCCGGTAGATGTCATATCGGTACCTCGAAATTGGCCCATAGCGGGGATATTTACACCACGGAAATTGCTAAATGCTACAAATCAAGGCTCTTTACCCCCAGGGAGCCCGTCATTAAACATTTATCAGCACGCTACCGACACGAGTCCTGCAGAGAACAACTTGGGAAATGCTGGATTAGAGGGACCCAGAAGAGAGGGTAGTGGCAGTGGGAGAGGAAAAGGAAGAGAAAGGAACAATTAATCTGACAGCCAAAAGGTTATAGGATCCTTCTAAGAGCTCTCCTAGGGGAGAGGCGCACAGCGTTGCTGGTGGGCCACAGAGGTGATAATGAAGATGATCGCATCTAACAAATGTGTGGGTCTTGCTCCAACTTAATTTGTTCCTTGCTGCCTTACAGAGCTTGCTGCCAATTAACCAATTAGTAGCTAATTTAATTTCCTCATCAGGGTTGCGGCAGAAGGTTTTCTGATTTGAGTGTGAAGCATGCCGGGGCAGGTGCAAGCATGCTTCTGTGTCTAATAGTGACAGGCTGGCCTGCCTGGGGCCATGCATCTTCGGGGAGACAGAAGCTAGGCTGTTCGTTCCAAATATGCCACCATCTGGCTGAATGACCCTGGCCGTGTCCCTTATCCTCTCTGGGCCGAGTTCTTCAGCTGGAAAATGAGGGGTTGAACCTGATGACCTCTTAGGGCCCTTTCTGTTTTAGGGCTCTGAGTAAGTGACTTTCTCTGTTACTCTTACCTCTGTTGTCCCAAGGGAGACAGACCAGTTCCCAGCCTGATTTTCTGAGATATCAGCTTCCGAGGGCCCACACGCAGCTCAGACACAATACCCTGTGGCCTCAGGGAGCCGAGTTTCTCCCGCGGGTAGGTGCTCTGGCTGAGTCCTGCCTGTTTGTCCTTTGGCGACTGAGAGAACCCAACCCTTAGGGCTTTGATTTCTTCCTTCAGAAACAGAGAAAATACAGTCCTCTCTTAACTGCAGATAAGACTTTCTTTAAGTAACCCTACCAGATTCAAAACAAACCAGATTGGAAATTGATTACCTACTTTACAAATGGATCATTCATTCTGGAAAGTGATGCTTGAAAAAGACATTTTCCTTAGTGAAATTAAAATACGCGGCAATTTGGAATTCACTGCTGAGTGCTCCTCCTCTCTGGTTACCTGCCTGATAGTTGCCAGAGGGGGTCCACCTTCTTTCCCTTCGGAGTGCTCTTCTCCAGGTTCATTACCACTCCCTCGCACCTGCACCTGTTAGAGCTCCTGACTGGTCTCTCCTCAGCCAGCCCTCGCATCTAGCTCACCTTACGCAGGGCCATGTGTTATGTATACATTTATACTTAGGAACGCCCAAATCACAGCCCACCCCCGCCCCATGCCTTTATTACTCTACCTACCCTTGGATCCTCTCTAGATCCCAATCTGAGGTTTGGGAAAAGTTCTAGACCAAGAGGTTGGACTGTTTAACATGGGGCTCTGGTGGTAGAGTAGAAAGAATTCCAAAAGCGTCAGAAGCAGTCATGGGTGAGTTCAAGGGCTGGGCTAGAAGAGGGCATCCTACCTGGTGTTTGGCCGCATACAGGTGTGCAAAAGTAGAGAATGCTACCTTATTGACAATAATTCTGCAAAGCCCAAATTCTTTTTCATAGGAAAAAATCGCACCCTTGTAAGCCCCTTTGGGACCCAGATTCTCTTAAAGCATGGGCACCGCAAGTATCCCTTTGTCTTTCTCAATTCACAGACGCTCTGATGTGTTGTCTTGGTAGGTATCCATTTGGTAACAGTTTTACTGAAATGTAATTCACATGCTATATATACCGTACCCATTTAAAATTTTCAGTGTATTCAAAAGTTGCAAAACCATCACAACAATTTTAGGGCACTTTCATCACCTCAAAAAGAAGTCTAAAACCCATTAGCAGTCACTTCCCATTCCATCCTCCCTGGCCCACCAGCCCTCGGCAGCCAACCAGTCTATTTTCCTTCTCTGTAGATTTGCCTATTCTGATATTTCATAGAAATAGATGGGGCGCCTGGGTGGCTCAGTCGTTAAGCGTCTGCCTTCGGCTCAGGTCATGATCCCAGGGTCCTGGGATTGAGCCCTGCATCAGGCTCCCCGCTCAGCGGGAAGCCTGCTTCTCCCTTTCCCACTCCCTCTGCTTATGTTCCCTCTCTTGCTGTCTCTCTCTCTGTCAAATAAATAAAATCTTAAAAAAATAAAGAAATAGAATCATATGTGGCCATTCGTTACTGACTTCTTTGGCTTAGCCTAATATAGCCAAGGTTATAGAATGGATCAGTGCTTCATTTCTTTTTACTGCTGAATAATGCTCCATTATATGGATATATCATTTTTTTAATCTATTCGTCATTTGACGGGCATTTCGGTTTTGGGCTATTATGAGTAATGCTGCTGTCAACTTCACGTACAAGTCTTTGTGTAGACATGTTTCAGTTGCTCCTGGATATATACCTAAGAGCAGAATTGCTCAGTTCTATACTAAGTATATTTAATATTTCCAAGAAGTACCAAACGCTTTTCCATAATGCTGGAATGCTTGTTTTGCATTCTTACTAGTAACCTATGAGGGTTCCAATTTCTCCCCATGCTCACCAACACTTGTTATGATCTCCCTTTTGATTATAGCCGTCCTAGTGGTGTGAGGTGGTATCTCACTGTGTTTTTGTGATGCGTCTCCCTAATGACTAGACCTTGAGTATCTTTTGGTGTGCTTATTGGCCATTTGTTTATCTTCTTTTGAAGGATGCTTATTCAAATGCTTTATTCATTTTGAAACTGGATTTTTTGTCTTTTTCGTTTAGGTGGTGGGAGGATACAGGTCTCTTATCAGACACCTAATCTGTGAATATTTTCTTTTGTTGTGTGAACTCTTTTTTACTTTCTCGATGGTATCATTTGTAGCACAAATTTTTTTTTCATTGCTTGTATTTTGGTGTCAAATCTGAGAAATCAGAGCCTAATTCAAAGTCATGAAGATTGACTTCTATGTTTTCTTTAAAAAGTTTTATGGTTTTGGGGCACCTGGGTGGCACAGCGGTTAGGCGTCTGCCATCGGCTCAGGGCGTGATCCCGGCGTTATGGGATCCAGCCCCACATCAGGCTCCTCTGCTAGGAGCCTGCTTCTTCCTCTCCCACTCACCCTGCTTGTGTTCCCTCTCTCGCTGGCTGTCTCTATCTCTGTCAAATAAATAAATAAAATCTTAAAAAAAAAAGTTTTATGATTTTAACCCCTACATTAAAGTCTGTAATTCATTTTGAGTTGGTTTTTGTATATCAGGTGAGGTAGGGTTCCAACTTCACTGTTTTGGATATACACATCCAGTTGTCCTGGCATCAAATAGGACACTAAAACACTATTCTTTCTCCAGTGAAATACCTTTACACCCTTGTTGAAAATCAATTGACCCTAAAGGTAAGGGCTTATTTCTAGATTTTCAATTCTAGGCCATTTATCTGTATGTCTGTCCTTAACGATTGTACTGCATTATCTGGATTAGTTTAGCTACGTAGTGAGTTTTGAAATCAAGAAGTTCCAGACCTTCAACTTCATTCTTCATTTTCAAGATCGTTTTGGCTATTTTATGTCTCTTGGACTATCATGTGAATTTTAAGATCAACTTGTCAATTTCTCCCCAAAAGTAAGCTGAGGTTTTCAGAGCGATTACATTGAAACTGTAGATCAATTCAGAGAATAATGCCATTTTAATAATACGAGCCTTCCAATCTGTGAAAATGGAATGTCTTTCCATTTATTTAGACCTTTAATTTATTTAAAAAGTGTTTTGTAATTTTTATTATACAAGTCCTGAGATTCTGTTAAATTCATTCCTAGGTATTTTATTCTTTTTGTTGTTACTATAGATGAAATTGTTTTCTTAATTTCGTTCTCAGGTTCATTGTTAGCGCATAGAAATATGATTTTAAATATGATGTTGTTTTTGTAATCTTGCTGAATTTATTTATTCTAATAGTTTTTCATTGAATTCTATGGAATTCTCTCTATATAAGAGCATGTCATCTGCATTAGAAATAATTTTATTACTTTAAACAGGGGCGCCTGGGTGGCTCAGTCTGTTAAGCGTCTGCCTTCGGCTCAGGTCATGATCCCAGGGTCCTGGGATCGAGCCCCGCATCGGGCTCCCTGCTTAGCGGGAAGCCTGCTTCTCCCTCTCCTACTCCCCCTGCTTGTGTTCCCTCTCTCGCTGTGTCTCTCTCTGTCAAATAAATAAAATCTTAAAAAAAAAAAGAAAAAAAAAGAAATAATTTCATTTCTTCCTTTCCAATCTGAATTACTTTTATTTTGTTTTCTTGCTAATTGCCCTGGCTGAGACCTCCAGTACAATGTTGAGTAGAAGTGGCAACAGCTGACATGCTTATCTTGTTTCTGTTTTTAGGGAGAAAGTAGTCAGTCTTTTGCCATCAAGCGTGATAGTAGCTGTGGGGTTTTTGTAGGTTTTTTTTGAGGTTGAGAGAGTTCTCTGTTGGTCCTAGTTTGCTGAGTATTTTTTTAAATCATGAAATGGTGTTGGACTTTGTCAATGCTTTTTCTGTGTCTATTGATCATGTGGATCGTAATGATCGTGTGGTTTTGTTTTTTATTCCATTATATGGTACATTACATTGATTAATTTTGGGGTGTTAAACCAACATTGCATTCCTGAGATAACTGGCATGGACCGTGGTGTATAATCCTTATTACGTTGCTGGATTTTGTTGAGGATTTCTGTATCTGTATTCATAGGGAATACTGGCCAACAATTTTCTTGCGGTCTTTGGTTTTGGTAGCAGGGTCATGTGGGTCTCCTAAAATGAGGTGGGAAATATTCTCTTCTGTTTTAGGGAAGAATTTGTGAAGAACTGGTATCAATGCTTTAAATATTTTGTAGAACTCACCAGAGAAGGCATCGACATCTGGGATTTTCTTCGTGGGAAGTTTTATAACTATTAATTCAATTACTTACCATAGTTCTATTCAGATTTTCTATTTTTTCTTCAGTTAGTTTCAGTAGTTTATGTTTTCGTAGGAATTTGTCCATTTCATCTACAGTATCTAATTTGTTGGCATGCAGTTGTTCATAGTGTTCCCTTATAATCCTTTTATTTTTGTCAGGTCGGTATTGATGTCCCCTCTTTTAGTCATGATTTTGACTAATTCTAACATCTCTCTCTCTCTTTTTTTAATCAGTCTAGCTAGAGGTTTGTTGATTTTGTTGATTTTTTCCAAAGAATTAGTTCTTGGTTTCTTGACTTTCTAAATTGTTTCCTATTCTCTATTTTATTTATTTCCATTCTAATCTTAAATTTTTTTCTATCTTCTGTTTGTATTTAGTTTATTTTTTTCTGATTTTTCAATCTGTTAAGTTGCAATTAGGTTATCAATCATTTTTTTAATTAGGTATTTACAAGTACAAAATATCTTCTACACATTGCTTTAGCAGCATTTGATACATTTTGGTGTGTTTTTGTTTCTGTTTTGATTTATTTCAAGGTGTATTTTCTAATTTCCTTTGTGATTCCTTTTTTTAACCCATTAGTTATTTGCAAGTGTGTTGTTTAATTTCCGCATATTTTTGAATTTCCCAAATTTCCTTCTGTTACTGATTTCTAATTTAATTCCATTGTGGGCAGAGAATATACTTTGTGTGATTTCAATCCTTTTATCTTTATTAGGGCTTACTTCATTCAATGTCATCACTGATGAGGTAGAACTATGACTGGCATCTTGGTATTGCTTACCACATGCTTTTGTTCTCTTTGGCTCCTTCTTTGTGGGAAATAAATGTTTTCTAGCATACTATTTTAGTTTCTTGTTATCTTATTTACTATATTTTTTTGGATTTTTTTTTTTTAGTAGTTGTTTGGGGGATTACAATTAGCATCAAAACTTCCAATAATCTAGTTTGAGTTCATACAAACTTACGTTCAATATTATACAGACACTTTGCTCCAGTATTCTTCTGCTCCACTCCTTGTCTCCTACTTTGTGCTGTTATTTACATATAAATTAAATCTTTATACATTATCTGCCCCTCAACACAGTTTTGTAATCATTGCTTTAGGTAGTTAGTTGTTTTTTAAATTAGATAGGAAAACGGAAGTATTACAAAGGTACGTTTATGCCGTCTTTCTTTTTTGCCCGTGTAGTTGCCTTTACCAGTGCATTTTATTTCTTTGTGTGGACTAAAATTATGATCTAATGTCCTTCCTGTAGCCTGAAGGAGTCCCTTTAGCAATTCCTGTAGGGATTGTGTGCTAGTAATCTATTTTCTCAGTTTTTATCTACGGATATCTTAATTTCTCCGTTGATTTTGAGTTAATAGTTTTGCTGGAAATAGAATTCTTGGTTGACAGCTCTTTCTTTCAACACTTTAAATATGTCCTCCCATTGCCTTTTGGCCTTTATGATATACAATGAGACGTCAACTGTTATTATTATTGAGGGTCCTTTGTATTTGATGAGTCATTTTTCTCTGGGTGCTTTCCTGATTCTCTTTTTGTCTTTGGCTAATAGCAGTTTGACTATGTGTCTAGATGTGTGTCCCTTTGAGTTTATACTGTATGAAGTTCATTGAGATTCTTGAATGTATATTTTGTTTTACATCAGATTTGTGAAGTATTCAGCGATTATTACATCAAACTTTTTTTGTCCTCTTTTTCTCTTCTCTCCTTCTGAGATTCCCATTATATGGATACTGATGTCCTTTGTGGGGTCTCACAGGAGTTGGAGGCACTGTTCATTTTTCCCCCATCCTCTTTTCTTTCTATTTCTCAGATTGGATAATTTCATTTCACCTATCTTTAAGATTGTTGTGTCCCCTTTCTGTCAGTTCAGATCTGCTTTTGAGCTCTTGAAGTGAATTTTCATTTCAGTTATTATTCTTTTCAATTACAGAATTCTTCCTTCCCTCCCCTCCCCTCCTCTTCCCTCCCTTCTCCTTTTCTTCCTTCCCTTCCCTCCCTTCCTTTCCTTTCCTTTCCTTTCCTTTCCTTTCCTTTCCTTTCTTTTCCTTCCTTCCTTCCTTCCTTCCTTCCTTCCTTCCTTCCTTCCTTCCTTCCTTCCTTCCTTCTCTCCTCCTCCTCCTTTTTCTTTCTCCTTCTTCTCCTTTTTGTTTTTTAATCCCTCTTTGATATTCCTTATTTCATGAAGCATTGTTGTCAAACTTTAATTCTTTAGATGGTTTCCTTTAGTCTTTTGAGCATATATATAAAAGCTGTAATATTTAAAATATTTGTCTGCTAAGTCCAACATCTGAGTGTCCTCCTCACCCTCCTCACCAGGGAAGTTTCTAATGACTCCCTTTTTTTTTTTAACCTATCTGGAGGTCACGCTTTCCTGTTTCTTTGCATGTTTTATAATTTTATATTTTTTTTCATAAACTAGACATTTTAGATATTATAATATGATAGTTCTGGAAATCAGATCTCCCTCCATAAGAGTTTATTTTTGTTGGTGATTTTTTAATGTTGTTTTTGTGGTTGTTGCTGTTTTTTGGCTTAATAACATTCCTAGACAAATTCTGTAAAGCATGTATTCCCTGTAGCATGTAGTCACTGAAATCTTTGCAAGGTTATTTTAGTGGTTGGTTAATGTTGGTCACATATTTCTTTAAGTACCTTGAACTAATAAGTTTTTCATCCTTTGATGAGTGGCTTTGTGTGCTTTGAGGTTGCCTTAAATGTTCAGGAAGCTTACAACTCTGTCTTAGCCATAACTTTCTCCTTTAACAGGGTCTCAAGGACACCCAGGGGGGAAAGATTATAGACCTCTCTTGTCTTTCCTGGGTATATGCACAGCCCTGCATATGCTCATGCACTTCTAGATTCCCAGGAATATGTCAAATAACTCTTTGGACATCTCATCCCCTAAATCTTCTTTTTAAGTTTTTTACCAGGCTCTTGTTTTCCCCATCTGCTATTACATCCTCAAACAGCTGCAATTTTAAAGTGTTACTGCTGTTGATTACAATAATAATAATAATTCTTATTATCATTTTGGATAAAAAGAAAACTCTGGAGAATAGGGCTTTTCTTCAAAGCAGTTCCAAGTTATGACAAATAATACTATGGGGCTTTTTCAAGAAGCGGACAATGTTCTGGGGATGGGACTTTTTTAGGGCTTTAACCTGGTCTCCAAACCCTGTCTGGTAGGTGGGAGGCAGCTGGTTTTCAAGGTACATGCAGAACTGTGGGGACGGAGCTAGGAGTAAAAGTTATGGTGCCAAAGTCCCTGCTGTTCTGATGGGCTTTCCACCTATGGAGTTTCATTTCATCCACGACATCATGCCTTTCAAGCGTCAATAATGGATTAAATACACTAAATAAGCAGAGCATTTATAGTAAATACTAGCAAAGAAGTGTTTATGGTAGTGAGTGACAAATCAGCTCCTCCCGTTTTGCTAGGAAACTGTGTTCAAGACTATGGGCACCAGACTTTTTGTCATTTGTGTCCACATTTGTCAGTTCTTTAAGAATTATGGTAAAAAAATTCATGTCATTTATATAGTACTTTACATATGCTTTTATATCCATTACCTCATCAAAACTCACAGCAACCTGTGAGTTTAGATGAGAGAAACTTGACCCCTATATATCAGGACACTTTCTCAAGGTCACGCAGTGAATTTCTGACACACAATCACAGCAGGATTCAGCCCTGAGGTTTCTGACCCAGGTTCATGGCTTTTTCCACAACACGGCTGTCTTTGTTGAAAAAGGAGTGAAATTCAAATCAATCATTTTCCACCATTAGGAAATCTGCTAAAAATGTCTGGTGGGGAAGGAGTTGAAGCGAATGGCTTAAGTGAGGTTTTTCCGCACCATCTGTGGTTTCCTTGGCTTCATGATAGGAAAGTCTCCTGGATCACCCTGCTTCTCTTGGACTCCTCTGCTGCCTCCTCCTCTAGTAGCTGCTTATGTCGGATGCTTCTCAGCCCTTGGCTGGATCCGTTTTTCTCATGAACTTTCTTTCCCAGAAAGTGGACTTCCTTTTTGACTTTCAGAAGAGTTCAAATCTGCTTGCAGCCTCAAGGTCTCTCTTGAGTTCGGTCCCCAAGGCTTCCTCCTCTAGTAGCTGCTTATGTCGGATGCTTCTCAGCCCTTGGCTGGATCCGTTTTTCTCATGAACTTTCTTTCCCAGAAAGTGGACTTCCTTTTTGACTTTCAGAAGAGTTCAAATCTGCTTGCAGCCTCAAGGTCTCTCTTGAGTTCGGTCCCCAAGGCTTCCTCCTTGCTGGGCATCTTTGTTTGGAATCCCACTCTTAGAGGGAGCTACTCTGTCCTTGAGCACAATAATCCCAAGTCACTGAATATGCATGCTCCGTGGCCAGAAGTTAGTCTTTGCAGAAACACTCCTCTGATTCTCTCTTTGGTGCAAGGGCTGTTCATATTCTGTCAACTCTAGTGAACGTCAACAACTGACAGCTTTATAGACTCTTGGCCTTCCAGAGTTCTCAAGTGGTTGTTGGTTTTTTATATATAAGGGTGGAATAGAGGATTTTGCTAGAGGACTTAGCAAAGCAAAAGCGGGTTATTTGGGTTTCATCAGTCTGTTGAGGAGAGGGACGGTTCCTCCCCAACTCTGCAATGTCCACGGAAGTCCTCTATGTTCCCTTCACTCCCTACATAATAAAATGAATCCTGAATGTGAATTCTTGTTCCTTTTACTTCTGTGATGTTATTAATATTTAAACCTTCAGGGATTTTGCCCAATTTGGGCTTCTTAGCCTGTGAAGTCCCAGAGGTCGGGGACAATAGGCAATCAACAAATGGTTGCTGAATGGATGACTCTTTTCAACTCACTTTGCACAGAGAAGCACACACCCACATGACACCCATCAATATCATTTAATGAATGTTCCTGATTTCAATAGTGCTCTAGATAAATTTAGGCCTTGGGTTCAGGAGCCTATACAAAGAACATAGTGTAGGGTGGTTTTTTGGAAAATAGAATTTTTAAAAAGAAGACTTGTTTATACTCTGTTCAGCTAGGTGAGGTTAGCCATCCCCCACCCCTACCTTTTTTCTGACCTTTTATTTCCCTACAACAAAAGAAGGGGGTTCAATGAGAGGATCCCCCAAACTCAGTGGTTCTTACACTGTATATAAAGGAGGGTGGAGGAAGGAGAGTAGCTGTCCTGCGTGTGGTTAGGAGAAGGGCTCTGTGTAACTCCCAACTGGGATTGATCGTATAGCATGGGCACAAGGTTTAAACAATGTTAGTTTAGAAAACTGAGAAGGCAGAACATGTACTTTTGGTCTAGTTGTATGTTTTCCTTCAGTGCCTTTTCCTTCCCCTGGATGACTCCACTCAGGTTCTAAGTGACAAGTGTTGTCCTTGAAATGAGGAATTTGAGGTTTTGATTAAAAGATATTTTTTCCTAAGGTCCTGACAGATGAATGTTTAATGCGCTTGTCTTTCCTCATAAGAGGAGACCTCTTATAAAGGAGAAGGCTCCTGGACGTGAAGAAAGAGTTATCCCTAAGTCAGGAATAATGAGTGTGATGATTTGGAGGGAAGAGCCCTCTTGACACTTCTCAAATCAAGTCACCCGAGGAACTGACTACCTGGCTGGCGTATACCTACGGCTGGCTCTGGGTGAGCGTAAGAAACGTGCTCATGAGGGGATGACATCATCACTGCTGTCTCCCCAGCCTCCTTGGAGTTAATAAGGCTCATTGTTCGACAGCCCAGAATCCGGGGCTTCACTTGCCTTCTTTATTTTCTTGCTTTTGCTCCCACTCCACCCCCAACCAGTCTGACACTTATTTGAGGTGCAGAGGGCACCTGGTGCTGCTGCCACTGATTCCTGTCACTGCTTGTCAACTCCAATCACCCTCATTTTGTTCCTTCTCTACAGTCCATTAACAGCAGCTCTCAGAAGCCTGGGTGCTTACCTGCAGCCCCTGACCCTTGGCCTCAGGTATCATATAGCCCAAGAGTGATTCTTGATGAAAAAGAATGAGCAAACCTTAGCCTCTCTCAGCTCCCATCACCTTCTGAGGAGACGACTCTCAAAAGGGTGGAAAATCCTGAGATGTTATATATATATATATATATATATATATATATATATATGTATTTTAAGTTAATTCTGCAGACTGCTGTGTTGGTGACATTTCCTTCAAACTGCAATAACTAACCTGTCACAGCCCTACAAATGCTGACAATACAGCACCATGTGGGGTTGACTTAATAAACCTCATTTACATTCATTTTGATTCACTCAGGCGTTGAAAAACATTTCACAGGAAAAACTAGGAACCTCTCCAAGACGACATGATGTTTGCTGATACGATATGAACAGACTTAATAGGCAGCATATATGAAAACATGCATTTCTGAGGTTATTAGCAAACTCAGTACTTTATTTTTTTAAAAGCATTTAAAAATTATTCTTTTGGACGCTGGGCTTCTAAGCTGTGAAATGTGTCACCATTTACAGAGTCTTTCTGTTGAGTAGGTAGATAAGGAATAGGTAACACTCTCTTGAGATGTGAGCTTGGACAACTTCTTAACCTCTCTGCAATCCCAGTTGTTCCATCTGCTCAATGGGCATCTTTAGAATACCTGTTTACCTAACTCTATCAGTCAGTTGTTGCAATAGTGCTGCCTAACAAACACTCCTAAAATGCAGTGGCTTACAACTGCAAGCATTTATTTCTCATTTACAGGTCTGTGGGTACATGTGGCTCTGCTGGAATTGGATAGGATCAACTGCGTGTAGTTCCAGGCTGTGGCTTGAATTTGAATCATGCTTAAAATGTCTTCTAATTCTCCTTGGATCAGCAGCTGCCTGGGACATGTTTTCCTGAAGGTAACAATACAAGAACCAAAGTGAATCACAGGAGCACATAGAAATGTTCTGCTCATGTCATGTTTCCTTACATTACATTGGCCAAAATGTAAGCCACACAGCCAAGCCCAAAGTCAATGAGCATGAAGATGTATTCTCCCCCCTTCTTTACTGGGAGGCACGTCAGGGTCACAAGAAAGAAGGAAAGGGTAAAGAATTGGGAATACCTCCTACTGTAGCTCACAGAGACCTTTTGAGAAAAGGAGCAGATGTATTTGAGAACTCTGTAAATTGTAGAGTGCCATGCAGATGTTAAGTCTTCTGTGACAGTTCTACATGGGGGTGCTTTCTCCCAATATGATTGTTCTCTGGTTACCTGATGTTTGTATGTGGGTGGGGCTGCCATCCTCTTAGCCACCCAAGCTGAGACGTTGTCATCCTATTTCACTCCTTCCTTCCCCACATCTGCCATTTTGCATCACTATCGAGGAGTCTATCCAGAGATAATCACTTGTCTGCCTCTTCTTTTCTATTTTCTCTTCTTTTCCTCAGTTTCAGCTCCTTCTTACCTCTCATCTCTTCCCTAAAACTTAGCTCCTAACTGACTTCTCTCTTTTTTTTTAAATATTTTATTTTTTTATTTATTCGACAGAGATAGAGACAGCCAGCAAGAGAGGGAACACAAGCAGGGGGAGTGGGAGAGGAAGAAGCAGGCTCATAGCAGAGGAGCCTGATGTGGGACTCGATCCCACAACGCCGGGATCACGCCCTGAGCCGAAGGCAGACGCTTAACCGCTGTGCCACCCAGGCACCCCCTAACTGACTTCTCTTAATCCAAGTTCTCCCTACTCTGATCTATCCTACACAGCATTGTTGGATTCATTTCCCTGTTGTGTGGCTTTCGTCATCACCCTTCTGCCTTAGGATGGATTTTCCAGATGCAGGGGTAGAGACAGGAATTCTTGTCCAAGTGATTTACTGAAGGAATGCCCTCAAGCAAAACTTCTTAGGGAATAAGGGAAACAAAAAACAAGAAGCAAAGACAACAAAAAAAACCAGCACAGAGGAAGAAGATGGGCTGATATCTAGCCTCAGCCTAATTGCACAGGGAGCTCTGGAGCATAAATTGCACCAAAGAAGTTGTTCCATACAGAGGCAGGAAGACTGGGCATTTATTTCCCTTAGAGTTCATCACTGGCCACAGGCCATTCCTCCTGAAAAGCACAGGAAATGCCCTAGAGGAAGGTTCTGGTGTGAACCATTAGAGATGTCTGGTTGAGTACCGCTCTGCACATGTGCACATTTGATGCAGAGGGGAAGCACCAGAAAGGGCAGGCAGAACAATTCCTGGGCCCAAACAGAGCTAGGAATAATTTATATCCCCCCTCAGTCATTTCCATGTGTTTGGGAGTATTTTTGGTTGTTGTTGTTATTGTTCTATTTTCTGGGAAATTTCCTGGAGTTTAGATTCAACACTTCAGTTAATTTTTAAAGTCTCTGCTATTATATTTAAAATGCATAAGATCTCTTTATTCTTAGATTATAATTTTCTAAATATATCTTCTCTCTTTTGTCTTAATTAATCTTGCCTAAGACTTCTATAGCTATTAATCTCTCAAACAACCATATTTTGGTTTGTTAATTTTCTCGATTTTGTTTATTACTTTTCTTATGGGGCAGTTCAACTTCATTACATCTTAGCTCCAAATCTACCTTTGATTGCCCTGCTTGCAATTCTGGGACAGGTCTTCCCCATCTGCTGATACAAAATTAAGCTTTGTCAGTAGAGGGCGCTAGAGGGACATTGCAGGAGGAAGGGGCTTCTCTTCCTGGTTGCAGTATATGTTTCTTCGCCTGGCTCCTGTGTTGCACAGGACACACAGTGGAACTCACCCCTAGCGAGTTTTGGGGGTACTTCTGCAGGCACTTACCGTGTGAGTTCTATGTGTGCTCCTGCTGGCGTCTAGGTGATGAATTCAACAGCAACCATCACAGGCAGCTTCCAGAAGACTGTTGTCAACATTCCAGTGGGCAGATTCTTGTTCACCAGGCTTGGCCCACTGGCACTCTGGTGGAGGTTTTCCTGCTTGCTGGTCCTGTCCTGTATTTCCCTGACCATTAGCTCTGCCCAGTACCTGTGGATCAGCTCTGGCTTGGGGCAACACCCCAGCAAACATCTTACCATCGAGTGGTTTATAATCACAACCTCTTCAACAAAGCCTGAAACTCATATCTGAGATCTTTGGTGATAGCTAGTTAATTACAGTGTTCCTTGGAACAAAATGGCTGGGCAGCCTACTAAAGTATTTCTTGATCTATGTAATAGAAAAATCTGTTACTCTGGCCAAAAACTTGACGAGTCACCAGTTTCCAAACCTAAATCAATGAACAGACCCAGAACCTCTTGACGGAAGGGGACATTGGATCCCCCAGAGGAAGGAACCTGATATATTTTCCCAAGCAGTCACTGTAAGTCCAAGTCTAACCCAAAAGGAGCCAGGGCCATTTACTGCGGTGACTGTGTAATACCCAAAGCTTTTGGACATTATTAGACACTGGCCATGAATTAACACTAATTCCTGGGCAACCAAAATGTGAGTCTGACCCACCCAACTGGGGGCTGTAGTAATCAAGGAATAAATGGAGACTCAGCTGAAGTTTGACTCACAGTGGGCCTAATTTATCCACAGACCCATCCTGTGGTGTATGTCCCCAGGTTTGAATGTAACTCTAATACATGTACTTGGAAAGTGTCTACCACATTGACTCCTGGACCCATGAGATAGGAAGGGCTTAGTAGAAACCCTTGAAACTTCTTCTCCACACCAAGGTAATAAATCAGAAGCAATATAGCATCTCTGGGGAAATTTCAGAGACATATGCCGTCGTCCAAGCATTGAAAGAAGAAGGAGTGGTGACAGCGATGCCCATTGAACTCACCTGTTTGGCCTGGGCAGACATTGGGTGGCTATTGAAAAATAACCGTGGACTGTCAAAAATGGAATGAGGTGGTAATTTGGAATGCAGCTGTTGTCAGTGTTGTCCGACCTCTGGAGCGAATCAGCGTAATTCCTGCCATTTGATATGTAATTATTGATGTAGCTAATACTTTTTTCTCCATACCAGTTTGAAAGGACCACCAGAAGTGGTTTGCTTTTACCCGGCAGTGCCAACAGTGTATCTTCACAGTGCTGCCCCAGGGCGATGTCAGTTCTCCTGTTCTCTGTCATGATATAGTCCACAGGGATCTGGGCTATGTTGACATTCCGCGAACATCACACTTCATGGATGGCATTACACTGATTGGATGATGAGCAGAAAAGTAGCAGCATTTTAGATGCCTGAGCAAGACATATGCAAACTAGAGTTGCTTTCGCAGCACCCCTAGGGGAAGTTGCTTTGTGAGTTTTGTCGTTATCTCGTTGGCCAGTTTTCTGCCAGCCAGTCTCAGCTCTTTGCACCCTCACTGGGGCTTTCCTGTTTGTCAATCTAGGCCTGTGGTTCCTGCCAGATGGGGACATACTCTGGTCCAAGGAAGACCAGAGAACTTCTCTGGCATCCAATGGATAGCGACCACTCTTTCTCTAATGATGTCTGAATTCTAGCCTTGAGGAGGGACCCCCCTCCCATTTTATGGCTTCCTTGGGGACTCCTTCTCAGACTTTAGGCATTCTTTAGAGTTCTCTTTTTATCCCCACTGTAGGAGGTAATTCCTTGCAAATAGTTAATAATTACTTACATTAAGCATTTCCTGTTCAAATTACTGTTTCTGTTTTTCTGACTGGATCATGATTAATATACTTATTTTTAATGTTTCCTCTCTTATTTCTTTGGACTTAAACTGAGCCTTGTTTCTAGTATCTTTTGTTGCATCCTCAGCTTATTTGTTTTTGACCTTTCTTGATTACCTTTTTTTAAAAAAAGATTTTATTTATTTGACACAGAGAGAGAGAGGAAGAGAGAGAGAGCACAAGCAGGGGGAGTGGCAGGCAGGGGAGAAGCAGGCTCCCCGCTGAGCAGGGAGCCCGATGTGGGGCTCAATCCTAGGACCCCAGGATCATGACCTGAGCTGAAGGCAGAGGCTTAACCAACTGAGCCACCCAGGTGCCCCAAGATATCTATTTTTAATTCAATGACTATTTAGTAATACATATTTAGTTTCCAAACATGTGGGATATTTTTTTAAATTGCTTTGTTATTGATGTCACATTGAATTGGTTTATGGTCTAAGAACTTAGTTCTGGTATCTAATTTGGGGGGATTTATTGGGTTTCCTTTGTGGTCCAATATTCAATTTAGATTTATAAATGCTCTGTACATACTCAAAATAGCCCAGATTGTCTATTCATTTTGGGTAGAATTCTGTAAGTGCTGAAACTCATTATTTCTGTTGTTCAGCTCTCTTACACCTCTATTCATTCCTTTTGTCTGCTTGGTCTGTCTGTTTTGGGGAGAGGCTTGTTGAAATCTTCCATGGCGATTGTTGATTTGTCCCTTTTCCCTCTAATTTAGGTCAGTTGTTACTTTTAATATTTTGAGCCTGTATTGTTCGTGTGTTCACGTTCAAAATGCTCATATCTTTTTCTGGAGAGTCCCTTCACCAGCATATGATCCCTTTTTCAGCCCCTTAGGATTTTTTTTGCATCTGCTTGGAAGTCTATTTTGCCCAGTATTAAAAGAGCTAACCCCGATTTATTTTTGTTAATGTCTTCGAGATATTTTGTTTTCTCAGTTTCTACATTTTCAACTTTTCTGGTTTTGGTTTTTGTTGTTGTTCTAAGCGTGCTTCTCACAGACATCGTATTGTTAGGTCATTTTAAATATCTAATCTGAAAACTTTTCTTTTGGTCAGTGAGTATATTAGTTTGCTCGGGTTGCCGTAAAGAAACACCACGCACTGGGTGGTTTAAACAACAGATATCTATTTTCTCACCATCTGGAGGCTGGAAGTCCAAGGTTGAGGTGTTGGCAGGTCTGCTTTCTTCTGAGGCCATTCGCCTTGGCTTGCAGATGGCTGCCTTCTCCCTCACAGGGTCTTTCTTCTGTGCTTGGGCAGCCCTGGTGTCTCTCTTGGGTCCTCATCTCCTCCTTTTATAAGGACAGCAATCAGATTGGATTAGGGCCCACCTAACAGCCTCATTTTAACTTAATTACCTCTTTAAAGGCCCTATCTCCAAATACAGTCACATTCTGGGGTACTTGGGGTTGGAACTCCAGCGTATGCATTTTGAGAGAACACAATTCAGTCCATGAGATTCATCCATGTTTATTTATAGTAATGACTATTATATTAGGATTTATTACATCTTGTTTCATATTTTCCATTTGCTCTGCTATACCTACCCCCCCATCCCCTTTCCTGTTTCCAGTTCAATGTCTTTTATCTTCCTTTAATTCTGGAAGATATATCTTAATTATTTGTTTTCTTATTGCAAGACACAGCATATGAGTTTATGGAAAACATATATGTAGAGTCAGAATACAGTTTTAAAAACCCACCCAGGTTCTCACTACAAGATCAAGAAATAGAATATCACCAACTACCCAGAAGCACCCTGAGTGTATTTTCCCATTATATCTCCTCCCCCTCCTCCTAGAAATGACCACAATTCTCAATTTTGTTTTAATTATTTTTTTACCACCCAATGTGTATTTCTCCACAATGTATTATTTAGTTTTCCCTGATTTTTACCTTGATATAAATGGAATAATACTGTATTATTTTCTTTAAATTATGTACTTATTTTGGTTAATATTATGTTTTTGACATCTGTACATGCTAATAATTAAAGCTGTAGTTCATTCCTTTTCACTGTATTTTTTTTTTGTATTTTATTTATTTATTTGAGAGAGAGAGAGAGCACAAGCGGCGGGGAGGAACAGAGGGAGAGGTAAAGGCAGACTGTCCGCTGAGCAGGGAGCCCGATGTGGGGCTCTATCCTGGGACTCTGGGATCATGACCTGAGCCGAAGGCAGATGCTTAGCCGGCTGAGCCACCCAGGTGCCCCATTCACTGTTCTATATTCCATTGTACGGACACACCACAATCTATTTATTCATTATGCTCTTGGTGGATATTTGATTTTTCCCCAGGTTTTTTCTATGAAGGATAACACTACCATTAACACTGTTTTACATATTTCCTGGTACATGTGTTTGAGAATTTTTCTAAGATCTATGTCTAGCGGTGGAATTGCCAGGATGTAAATTATATGCATGTTTAACTTTATGTCGCCCTGTCTGATCCAATGTATTTTCCAAAATGGTTGTACCCATTTGTATCCCGCTAGCAATAGGTGTGAGTGCCTGTTGTTCTATATCCCTAACAAAACTTTCAGAATTTTTAATTGGTTCATATCTTCATTACTGCTTCAATTTTTTTCTTCCTGTACCATCCCCCACTCCTATTTGCCATTATTAATACTTCCTTAAGATGTATATGTTTGCTAAAAAATTGTGTTTCCATCTCTTGCCCCTTTCTGGAAAATTTCCTCACTTGGGCCTCTCAATTCCTTAATTCATTTATAGATGTATCCATCATAGACATTATGCCATTTCTACTTTTATTTCTACTATCATTTTTCCTATATAATATTTCTACTTGGTTTGTTTTTTAATGATTTCTTGTTCTTTTTTACAATTCATATAGCTTCTCTTATATCCTCAAGTACAGTTGACCCTTGAACAATATGAGTTGGAACTGTGCAGGTCCACTTCTCTGCAGATTTTTAAAAATAAATACAGTACAGTACTGTAAATGTATTTTCTCTTCCTTGTGATTTTCTTTTTTAATCATTATCAATCATTATTTTCTTTTCTTTTTCATCATAATAAGTGTAGTCTTTAAACTCCATCCCCTATTCCCCCCACCCCCACCCACCTCCCCTTCTGTAAGCATTGGTTTCTTCTCTATAGTTAAGAATCTGTTTCTTAGTTTATCTCTCTCTCTTTTTTTTTCCTTTGCTCATTTGTTTTGTTTCTTCAATTCCACACATAAGTGAGATAATATGGTGTTTGTCTTTCTCTGGTGTTTGTATTTCACTTAGCATTATACTCTCTGGCTTTATCCATGCTGTTGTAAATGGCAAGATTTCATTCTTCTTATGGCTGAATAATATTCCACTGTATATATTTTATAACCACACCTTCTTTATCCATTCATCTATTGGTGGACACTTTGGCTGCTTCCATAGTTTGGCTATTATAAATAATGGTGCAATAAACATACAGGCACATGTATCCCTTTGAATTAGTGTTTTTGTATGTTTTTGGGAAATACCCAGTAGTGCAATTCCTGGATTGTAGGGTAATTCTATTTTTAATTTTTTTGAGGAACCTCCATTCTGCTTTCCACAATGGCTGCGTGTTTACATTCCCTTCAACAGTGCAAGGGGGCTCCTTTTTCTCCACATCCTCCCCAATACTTGTTGTTTCTTGTGTTTTTGATACTAGCCATTCTGACAGGTGTGAGATGATATTGTAGGTATTGATTTGCATTTCCCTGACTATGGGTGATGTTGAGTATCTTTCCATGTGTCTTTTGGCCATCTGTACGTCTTTGAAGAAATGTCTGTTCATGTCTTCTGTCCATTTTTAAATTGGATTGTTTGTTTTGGGAGTATTGAGTTATATCAGTTCTTTATATATTTTGGATACTAACCCCTTGTGGATTTTCTTAATAACATGTTCTTTTCTCCAGCTTACTTTATTATAAGAATACAGTATATAAAACATATAACACAAAATATGTGTTAAGTGACTATGTTATCAGTAAGACTTCTAGTTAACAGGAGGCTATAAGTAGTTAAATTGGGGGGAGTCAAAAGTTGTATGTGGATTTTTTATTGTTTAGGGGGTCAATACCCCTAACTTCCATGTTGTTCAAGGGTCAACTGTATATCTTTAATGCCTATTTGAACTTCTTGTTCTGCCTAATCATTTTGCTTTGGATGGTATATGTTGCTCATTTTGCTGTCTTTTTTTGTAAATGGTTGTGCTGCTTGGGTGTCTTGGCCTGCAGGCTCAAGCTCCTTTGGGGAAGAAGGGTCTTGCTCATTGAACTTGAGGAGAAAGTAGGGGATGAACACCAAGGTGAAGGGACTCAAGCCCCACAGAATTATCGCTGATTGCTCCCAATTGCCTCCAGGTTTATCAAGTAACTTCTCTATTCAGTATTTTGCCTTTAAATTCATAGAATGAAGCATGCATGAGGGGAGAGTAAATGCCCACAGAAAGTTGTTCCGGCTGTATCTACTTTCCTCAGTCCTCATCCCCAGAGTTCTTTGGCACCATCTTGACATTATTCTGCTGACAGACCTCCTGGAGGTGGAGCCCAGCAATCTTTGTCCTGACAAACCTTCTATGTAATTCTCCAGGTTGATTCTGTGGGAGAGAGCCAATAGTCTGAGCTACTTTTCTGCCTTGGCAAGAACTGGAAACTTATTTCAACGTTCCCATTTTTTAATATTCCCCGTTCCTCTTTCATAAATGTAATATCTTCACTTCCCCTTTTGAAATGATTTGTTATTTTTATTTTCTTCTTAAAGTTTTCTCTTCTTTCTTACTTCCTTAATTGTCTTCACTTATTCCAAGTTTCTTATTTCTGTTTTGTTTGCTTGTTTTAGTTTTGGGCCTTCTTCTTTCTTGTTGAGGATTTCCTCACATGTCTGGTAATCACTGAATGTCTGTTTATCATTAAGGGGTGAGGCTGATGGGAAACTTTCCCCATGGGAAGCCTGCATGGGGCTTATGGGCTGGACGGTTTTCCTGTAAGCTGATCGGGCTGTGACCCAGCCATTTCATCTGGGATTCCCCCCACCGTTAGTGTTGCTAAGTACAGATATTTTCTCTTTGGCCCATCCATTTACCAAGGAAGAATACTTAAACATCCTGCCTAGGATATAACAGCTTGGCTGACAACTTTTGGGCAGCTGGGATGTGAGTTGAGGGGGGAGGTCAATGTTCTGTATGTCAACTTCACCTAAGCCTTTAGTAGTTGACTACTATTTTCAGCTACTTCTGTTGTCCTTGATGTCAGACCCGTCTGGCTCAGTCTCCACATAGAACAACAGTAGTTCTCAGACTTCAGCCTGCATCAGAATCATCTAAAGGGCTTATTGAAACACAGATTGCTGAACATCATCCCACAGCTTCTGATTCAGAAGGTCTGAGAATTTGCTTTTTTTAATAAGTTCTTAGGTGATGCTGATGCTGCTGGTCCCAGGGCCACATACTAGGAAGCATTGCTATAAAGTGACCGTAGCAAAGAAGGAGCCACCTGGCTACATGGGTGGAATAGGAATCTACAAGCCTGACTACTTCTTTTAAGGACTTTTAACCAACACTTATATGTTTACTCCTGTCCTGCACCCCTGCTTCAGAGGTATTTGGTGTCTTTAATTCCTGAGCTGTTTGGGGCCACAGTGTGCAGTGGCCTGGCTCTTGAGTCTTTGTTCTTACTGCCAGTAGAGATTTTAGCTTTCTCTTGTCTGGTAGTTAAGCAATCATTTATCTACGTGCTTCCCTTCTTCCAAAATTTTGTTTACATGTCTTGTTGGCTGTGACTTCATTTGTTTTCTTTATGAATTTGTTGAACTTTTTTTTCCCCCCTTTTTGTTGTCTTCTCAGTGTCATTAGAACCGAGCAGAATGAAATACATGTACTCAATCAGCCCTCCCTCTACCTTACTTCTAAGCCGCCATCAACTCTCACCTGGTAATAAATAATCTTTTGCAATGATGAATGAATGAACTTTGACAGGCAGTGAGGAATACAGTCATGAGGGATGAAGCGTGACACCGCTAAGCCTCACTGAGCTGCATCTCCATCTTGTTCATATAAACATCTCTTCAAGTTTCAGACGTCAGATGCTGAATTATCGCTTTAAGCAACTTTCAGGGTTTAATTAAAGTACAAGGTCTGACTGGCAGGACTTGAGATGAATTTCACTGTCTCAGAGGCAAGCTGAGATGTGGCTTCAAATTAAGGGAATAAAACAATCCCAAAGAGGTAGTAAATGAAACAAAAGAGCTTGTTTCAGAAAGGAAGGAGGGAAGGGGGAAAATGGAAGCTAATATGTGCATGGTCGTTATTGTTGTGTGGGTGTATGCCATTCAAAAAGTTGGAAGACTTCGTAACAGGGCTCTGACCATACACCAGTTGGCCTTTAAGGCAATTTTTGTCATTTTGCTGATTGTTTACTTGAAAGAAATGTTTCTGCATCCAGAATTATCTGTGAAACCTAGGACTCAATAAACCAGAGAACAGTTTAAAAAGTTTTGTGCTCGTGAGCACTGGGTATTTCCATGCAATCAATTATCCGTAAATTGAATAATTTAATTTGCATTAAGGCAATTCACTATTGAAGCTGACAAAATGGGCAATCCTTTTATAGCATGAAACTTCTGGAGGCACAGAGTGGTGAAAATGATAATCAGCCTCTCTGCCACCTGTGTCCACACCCACATAAAATTTTACTTTAACACATCCTATGTCTGTGATGAACGATTACAAGTCCTGTTGCTTCAAAGGGGACCTTCCTTCCCCCTCCACTCAGAGTGATGTTCAGTCTGGGACAGCAAATAACTTGACTGAAAAATTGGTGCACTCCAGTTGAACACTTAACAGGTGGGGCCAGCAAACAGCTGTTGATTCTATCAAAATTCATTCTTGAAGAATGCCTATCATCCTGGTCTTTTGTCCTCTGAGCCCACATCTCTCAGGAATGTTCCCTCTTTTGGTCTTTCCCTTTGTTCTTTTGACACAGACAGTGGCCTTGGGGCTGCTGTGTGGTTTTATTGGCTGTTGGTTTTCTGTTCTCTGGGATGTTTCCAGTCAAACCCTTGAGTTGCTCACTTGCTTTTTCCACTTCTCTCCCTCCTTGTCTCTCCCACCTTGCTCCTTCCCCCCTCAAGAAAACCAAGGGAAATTGACAAGCAGCAGGACAGGGGAAATTGAGCTATATTATTTCTCCTTCGGGAGCCTTACTTTGCTGCCTTTATCTGAAAGCTATCATTTTCTACATCTCTTGGCAAGAGTTCTCATCGACCAGTGACCCCTAAATGCCTATGCTGATCAATAGTGCCGGTATCTTATTGACATGCCCATTGACAGCTCTCACCGAGCGCAGGAATCAGGAATGGCAGCCAATTGCAATCCGTTCAGGCTTCTTGAGAGGCAGGGAAGGCCCCGCGTTGATATTGACACTGTAAATGGAGACAGTTTACTTAGCGCTCAGGGAAGATGCATTTGTTAAGGAGACCGATAGATCTCATTACTATTTAAGGGCAGAGGCTTTTCTGGCAGCCCACGGGGCTTGCTTATATCAAGCCTTCCCACTTCCAGAGCCTGGCAAAATACACCCTGAGTGATTTGTCTACTCCCTCACCCGCATAAAAAGAACCATAGGATGGAATTGAATGTAAGCAAGGGGGTGGACACAGGATTCAACAATGGGAGGCCTTGACCATGGCATTTAGTTAGGCCTTTGGTTCATCAAAACTTCAGTTCCCGCTCACCAATGAGTGTCAGGGTATCTGTCTAAGAGGGTGTGGCATCCTGTGCTCTCCTTGAGCAAAGGCAAAATGAACAATCACAGGCTCTCAGGGCAGGAAGGGGTTTGGGATTTTAGAATTTATCTGCCCCCATTTCCTATTCACCGTGGGAGTCCCTATGCCGGCATCCCCTTAATATGGCCACCCTGCAGTTTGTTGGTCCCCTTCAGTGACATGGAACTCGCCAACTCGAGAAATAGTCCATGTCATCATTGTGGCTGCAGTAGTGGGGAAGGTCTTCCTTCTCCAGGGCTGAAACCTGTCTGCCTGTAGCTTCTGCTCCTCACCCTTACATGGACTTCCTGTAGCTCCATCCATACGTTAGAGATACTAACTTGTCATTTAGCTGTCATCATCGCTGATCCTGTCAATAAGTCTTCACAAAGTCATCCTCTTACTTCCACCCCCATTCCTATTTTCCAGATGGGAAACCTCAAGCTTGAGAACTTAAGTACTTCACTCAAGGACACAGAACTGGAATCTGGGTGTGCTGGATTCCCTGTTCTTTCTGCAGCCCTGTCTTGTCTCCTGTCATGCAGAAGAGCTGGCCTGATTTTCTTTCCCTTTTTATCCCCCTAAACAGTGTAATTCGTTTCCAAAGAGTAACACACCACTTCTGTAATTTGATGACTCTGGTTCTCAAGAAGCAATTATTTTACTTTGTCCCTTGAATTGCCTCTGGATCACTATTTTCCAACTCTCTCAACAAAAATCTTTGACTCAGCTGCCTCCCTATGCAGCACTAGTACCCCCAGCACCAAGCTCCTTCCAGCTGTGACCAAGCTCTATCAATTCTCTCTCCCTTCTACTTCCTTGCCCATAGGGGAAAGTGGGTGCAGCTTGCTCACATTAACCATCATAGGGCCAAGACTAAGACAAAGGCAGAGGAGGGTTATAGCTGGACCAGTCAAGGTCTCTGCTAAGTCCTGGAGATTGAGAACATGTTCCTATGTTGGGGATAGGGCAGGATTGCAGTTTGGGATGTGCATGGGGAGACAAAGGCAAGTGCTTTGCATTGGCCTGTCCAGTCGCCATTATGAAGGAATGGAAGCTGGCGGGAACAGAACATAAAGCGGAGTCCAGGTGCTTGGCTGGAAATTTGATGTGACCCTCTTTGCTGGACACCTGTGCCTTTGAGGTCTGGGGCGGGGGTAGAAAAGCCCTAGATTACCTGCAGTCTCTAGATGGAAGAGGATCGTGGCAACACCCGGCTACCCAGGGGATTTTGAAAGTTGCTGCCAACACTTCTATCCTTGGATACTTTGGGCTTTTATGAATCCCACTGGGACAATTGAGAGGCAATGACTGGGACCAGAAATAATGAGTAGAAGTGGTAGAGAAGCAGGTTTTGAGGGGAAATTATTCCCAGGTGAGGGCTGAGTGGAAGCTGCCTATGAATGGTCTGTGGAGGCACCCTTTTCAGGGTTAGTAAGCCATGGTTTTAATGCTGGTTTCGAACATGCAGATATATGGACCTATTGTCTTCTAAACGTACTGTGAGTTAAAGGATGCCACAGACTGCAGATGATCTGCTTACATATTGGGATGCCATAAAGGGGCTGGACAAAGGCAAAGACTAATGTTCCCTGCCTCAGGCTAGACCATCACCACCGTCCAGCGGAACTATTCTAACACCTCGTTCGTCTTCCTGTCCTTCCGCTTTTTGACTTGCCATCTGACTGTCACACACCTGCAGGGTTGGATTATGTCACTCTCCTCCACTCTCTATTGCATTGAGAATAAGGTCAAAGTTCTCCACTACGGCATTCAAGATTCAGCATGGTCTACCCCAACTTCATGTCCCACCACATGACTCAGACACCCTGTGATAAAGTCACACTAGAGCAGTTGCTTGGCCCTGAACATGCCAAGCACTCCCATGCCTTTGTGCCTTCCTTTCTGCTATTTTCTCTCCCTGACCAGCTCTTCTCCTTGCTTTTTGCCCTGTTGAATTCCTATTCATTAGCTGAGACTCTGCCCGGAAACCTTTTCTGATTCCTCTCATGAGAATGAACTCTGCCTTTCGCACTCCTACTCTGTGGATATACTTCCTAGAACATTTAATTCACTCTGATGAGTATGGTGATTATTTTTGCATATCTTTGCTAGATCACTGAAAGCGAAGACTGTAACTCTTTGGACATTTTATATCTGGGGGGTCCCAAGAGAGGGCGGCCCACATAGTAGGTATCAATGATTAGAACGTGATGGGTAGGTATTGGTGCTGATTGTGGCCAACCAATACCCTGGGCTCTGACAGTAAGAAAGAGTCTAGTGCTCAGCTACATCCATACCCTCCTCTTCTTCAGGGGCACATGCAGCTAGTCCATTGTTCCAGACACCCTAGTGCTTATGGATAGGCCAATAGGATGTGAGCAGACATGAAGAACACTACTTCCAGGTCTGCCCCTCTCACAGCCTCTGTTCTCTGTATGGACTGCAGAAAGGTCCAAGGACCTCAACATGTTGGTTCTAAACAGAGAAGTAAAGTGGCAGAATAAAAAGCACCTGGGCCTCTGAAGTGCTCCATGCCTCCACCATCACCTCACCGTGGCTCTGAACTATGGGAGACATAAACTCTTATAGTGTGAAGTCCAGAAAATTTGATGTGGCTTAGAAAGCAGCTAGCCTACACCGATGCACTGACCAGTCACCCCAGCGATGGCGTGTGGCTGTGTGTGAGTAGCGGGAGGGCAAAGGCAGATGTGGCTCTGTTGGGGGTGGGCCAAAAGTTAAACTCAACGGTGCTTTTCTCCTGAAGGACAACCCAAGCTTCCTCTAAGCTAAATGCTCACCTCTTCCTACCTTTCCAGATATGAAAATTCTCAGCTTTCCCTCCCATGCTGGTAGCTCACTTCTGGAGACATGTCTGTTTTCCAAAGGCCACCGAAAATGCAGCTACAGAGTGAAGCTGTGGTGTAGCATGCTGGTGGTCGAGAGTTTGGGCTCTGGACCTGCCTTGTCTAGATTTGATTCTTGGTTTCCCTACTGCCAGGTACGTGACCTGGCGTCTCTACATTTCCTCAGCTAAGAAACTGGGGCAATGGTAGTCCCATTCATAGTATAAACTTAAAACATTCAAAATTTAAAAGGATACTAAGTTAAACATGCTACTGCACTTGAGGTGAATACTCAGCAACTTTAAACGATTTTATTATCATTGTTGTTATACGAATAGACACTTCGGCTTGGGCTGAGGACACAGAGTAGGATGGAATGTTTATCTTCCCTGTTCCGTGTGATGACCATCTTAGCTCGAGAATAAACTTCATTTTGGGGGTACTTGGGTGGTTAAGTCAGTTACACATCTGACTTCAGCTCAAGTCATGATCTCAGTCGTGGGACTGAGCCCCGCATAGGGCTCTGCATTCAGTGGGGAGTCTGCTTCTCCCTCTCCCTTTGCCCCTCCCCCTGCTCGTGCTCTTTCTGTCTCTCTCTCAAGTAAATAAATAAAATCTTAAAAAAAAAAAACTTTTATTTTGGAGGCAGCCTTAATCACTATGGAGGTGATGTGTCTGTCAAACCCCCAAGTCATTTTCATGCTTGCTGCTCTTGGGCACAGTTTTCTCCCTCCCACCTTCGCCCAGTTCTGCATTTGAGAAGTTGGTATTTTGGGCCCCATCACAGGACCTTACACGTGTCCCTTTATGTTTCATTTAATTAGACTCAGTCCTTTGTTCCAGCCTGTCAAGATCGTTTTGAATATTGGGTCTGTCATTCAATATACTTATTATCCGTCTTGTCTTCCCTTCACTTGAAAATCTGGTAAACTTCCCATCTGTGTCTTGGTATAAGTCATTGAAAGAGTACTAAAAAGGACAGAACTGAGAACAGAGCCCTATGAGTTGCCTTAGAAGCTTTCAGATGCCACCCGGCACTATTTGGTAAAATCATTCCCCCAGTTATGAATTCATCCCAATCTAGTATTTGTTCATTTTTTCTTTCATTAATTCATTCACTCATTCATCTGTCAATCAGCAGACCTTTTCTGTAAAAGGCGAGATAGTAAATATCTTAGGCTTTGCCGGCCATCTGGTCTCTGTTGCAACCACCAGGCTCTGTTGCTGGAGTGCAAAATGGCCATAGATAGTACATCAACTGACGGGCGTGGCTGTGTCCTGAGAAAACTTAATTTAAAAAGAAACAGGCTGCGAGCTGGCTCTGGCCTGCAGGCCATAGTTGGCCAATCCCTGGTCTAATGTATTACTCTTCCCGCCGTAGCCGTCTTTGAGTGTTCAACGGCCATCATCCTTGGATGACAGGGCACTGGAAAAGAGACATGCCTAAGAGCTGAGATGACTCATTACAGTCATAAATGGAGCTTCTTGCTCTTTCTACCCTAATAGATCCCCTCTTCATCTGTGAAGAAGTTTAAGGCTGATGTCCATCCAGTGAGACCCTAGGCCACCGTGGTGCACAATTCTCTTTCTATAGCAAGCAAGCTACTGGTGTTGTAGGTAAGAACTCCACCCAGGCATGGCGGCCTCCTGGACACAGATGCTCACCAGGACCTCTAGAAGAGATCAGGAAGAGGTCCTTCGCTTATGAAAGCTGTGTGGTTGGAGGCATATCTCTCAGGGGTGGAAAAAGCCCAACTAAAATTACTTTGATTTCGATTTCTGACTCTAGAATGGCTTTTCCTATCTTCTATGAGGGAAGATTCCAATGATTTCATTATTTGTTTCTTGGACTTCATTTCTCATGTAATAATATTGTTAATCAACCTGATCCCCTCCCATAAATATTTATATCCATGACTCAATTTCTGGCCATTCTGACTTTTGCTCATTTTTTTTGAAAGTTCATCTGTCCTTTTCATGGATCCCTATTTTTCTCTTTCTTGGATCTTGCCATGAGAGCTCCTGGATGTTACGCCCTCCATGGCATGAGGTCATTCTCCTCTGCCTCTCCAGCTACCCCTGACTCAGGTTAGTTGAGAGAGGGGTGTATGCATGAATGCCGGGGTGGGAGTGGGGAAATGAAATAAATTCATGAAAGGGAATATTGAACTTCTAATGCATTGTAATTACCAAATGATCCTATCTCGCCTGTGATGGGTCCCGGTGGGATTTATTGCCATATTAACAGTGGTTTTCCCATTGCATTACTTAATGAATAATGTCTGAGCTAATAACCCACCAAAAAACCCTAGCAACAACAACATAACTCCCATTCACTGTAATTATTATTTTTTTCCTAATGTGGTGGTTTTTATATGAATACTGATGTCTCTTTACTAGGTTCTTGTATAACTACTTGCTTAAGTAATGGGCCCTATTAAATCGCCATCAGCAGTAGCATGCCATATGTTAGTGTTTTACTGATATCTTCCCACTGTATGGACTTGGGTTCTCAGGCTGTCTTAGGGCCCTGCGGGTGGTGCCACCTCCCCCACCCCCACTCCCTGCCCCCCCGCCCCACCCCTACCTGGAATTGATGGCATTAGAGAAGCAGGACCAGGACCTCAGCTGTGCAAACACTGTGCTTCTGTTTATTTTGGTAGCCTCCGAAATATTTGTTGAGAGTTATTCGAGCAGAAAGGCTGAATGGAGATCATTGCAATGTGTCAAATTAAGGAGTGCTTAATGCCTGCCTAATCTCTTGGTAATTACTGTTGTGGCAGCGGAAGGCTTCGGAGCCCGGGAGGAAAGCTAATGATGGTGGGAGACGTGAGGCTGCCCGGGCGTCCGTGGCACCGCTGCTCGGCACAATTAGAGGCCCCACGTCCATGTGAGAGACGGGGCCTCTGTCACTTAAGAGTGGGAGGATTGGCCTTTGGAGGGGAGGGGTCAGGCAGGAGTGTCAGCCTGGGTCACTGGACAGGGGACTCCTTCAGCTGGGTGTCACTTTCTTAATGGGGTTCTGAAATGTGACAGCCGTGTGTGTGTGCATGCATGAGCGTGTGCACACACTGTCACATGGCCTGAAGGGGGGGTCTGACCTCGGGGTGTTAGGGGCAAGACAGACGGACAGAGAGCTTTCTTCCTGATTTTCCCATCTTTGTCTATCTTTGTGTCATTCAGTCTCTCCTTTTTCTCTGATTCTCTCTCTTTGGCCCAATTTTCTCTCTTTCTGAATCTCTCTCTGGTTGATCTATTTAACCGGCATCTACCTCCCAATCATCACTTTTCACAGAAGCAGAAAATAATGGTGAAGCAAATGCAGAAGAAAATAAGGCCCCCAGTAAGAACCCCAAACTCTGCCTGAAGACGGTGGAGAAAAATGGGAATTTAAAAGAACACAACAATTGAATTCACATAGAAACAAACTGGAAGACAAGACGTCTGTGACGTGCACATCTGCGGACACCAGTGGAGCCCCCAGGAAATATTTTGGTCACATAAATTCCTAATAAAGAACTTGGAACCCAGTTCCGGATTCACTGGAAGCTCCAGGGACCTGTGAGTGGCCCTTGATAGAGGGTCAGCCAATGTGAGGTCCAGTCCCAGCTCTATCACCCACTAGTCCTGTGACTTTGGAGGAGCCATTTTACTCCTTTGTAAAATGGGGGAGTACATCGCCGACAAGGGTGCTGTAAGAATCAAAGGAAATGTGTGAGAGTGCTCTGAAAAGAATAAAACACTATAAATCAGTCAATCAAACAATTAAGCAAGCCATCAACAGAGATGAATGTGCAATGCACAGATAATTGGGGGGCTCACAACTTGCTATAATTACTGAGATCATAGTTGCCACTGGCTTAGGCAGAAAGCATTGCTTGTTAGGCTTGCTACTCCTTTGAACAGAGTGGCCTGGAGGGGATGGAACTGTCTGCCTTCCTTGCTATTCCTCCAGTCACCCTTGGGATCTCAGGGGACCCAGAGATGTAAAAGCACTTGCTGGGCCTCAGGTAGGAACACCCTTAGCTTGAGGAGGGAGGGCGTTGGAGGATAGACGTGGATTTTGATGATGGCAGTGTGGAATAGAGACAAGGATGAGAGAGCCTGAATCACTTCCAAAGGGATCTTGAATGTCATGACAGGAGAAGGCTGGGACATAGAGTGTCTTGTCATTCCACACATTGTATCTTGCTAATTTTGACTTGGTCACAGCAGTGGGCAGTCCCATAAGGAAAGAAATCCTGAGGTCGACCAGTGGTTCTTGTGAATCTCTGCCGTGTGCTGAGAGGAGGAAGGCTATAAAGTGAGTGCCCTCAGGGATGGTAAATCATCTGGACTATGAAAGTCAAGAAATAACGTCAGCTTCCTTTTGGGGCAAAATTCTGGACTATCGGATGCAGAAGAGCCCTTTGGTGACCCCTCAGTTTTGGAGAAGCTGCAGCCCAGAGGGCGGGACTTTGATCCGCAGCCACCTGACTTCTCTCTCCGAGGACTCTGGTGCTAAGGCATCACACTGTGTGAGTAGCTGTGTGTAAATGGTGAGCATCTTTAGATTTCCCAATAATCAGTTGAGAGTATGCTGCTTTCCCAAAGGACGGTTCTATTTGCAGACCAGTCTGTCTGAACATCAGCCCCAGAACCTGATTGGAGAGAACATAGTCAACTCAGCAGTCTTGCAACTTCAGAGTTTCTTAGACTTCACAACAGGGCAGACTTTAATCTCTCCCAAGATGTGACTGGAAATTCAGTCTTCCGGCGAAGATACAGAGAGGCTGGCCAGGGCCCTCTATCCTCTGCTCCTGCCAGCGCCAATTTACCAGGCCAACGATGCTTCCTGGTGACCAGAAAATGACTTGGTGTTGACTGGGGAGGTGGTCCCTCCCTGATGAGGAGGGCAATTCTCTCATTAGCAGTGAGGGTGGTGGGAGGTGAGAGTGCAGAGGGATCGGGGATGTAGGAGAGTGGGTGGGAAGGGCCCAGGAATTGTGCTGGGGCTGAGCGGAGGGAGAAGGAGGGAAGGGGAGAGAGGCCAGCCTAAACTGGCCAGTTTCAGTCACAGAGCTCAGCAAGCAAGAGGTTCATCATTAACTGACAAACGGCAGTTTAATCAGCTCTGCTCCTCAGTGGAAGATAGATTTAATATCAAGGCACATTTTCAGAGCCATTAGTTTAATTATGACAGGTGTCTGCAAACTGGATGACTCTGCTTTCAGACCTGAGTGACAGTATCTAATTCTCCAGGCCCTTGGGGATGCTGGGGTGCTTTACCAGAATGAGCCTGCATTACAAGTTTAAGTATTTTCTTTTCCCTTCTCCTCCCGCCCCCTGTTTCTCCTTGCCCTCCTCCCTTCTTTTTATTCTACTTTACACATAAAAAGAAGGAAATGGATAGAAAATTGTGCTTCAGTAGAAAATAATTCACCTTGCCCATTGGAACCCATTTCACTGGGGTTTCCAGCAGCCAAGCTCCTGGTTAGGCAAAAGCAGTTATTGGTTCTCTTAAAACTTTCCATCAACATTTAGCACCATGTCCACAGTGATTCCCTGCCGGCGTTTTGGTTTGCTTTTGTGCAGAACCTGCTGGGCTCTTCCCTGACACAGAGAGGGCAAACATGGCTGTGTTCACTGTGTGAGCAGAGGAAGTGGGGGACGCTCTGAGAGCAGAGGCTGGGGGCAGGCACAGAGGGACCTAGAAGCGTCTCTCAGCCACTAGCCTGGCTCTCTGTTGCTCTGTGCTTTTCCCGGGCTACCTTCCTTTACGATTTTCCTCTCCTGAGATAGCGCCGCATGACTGACCAGCTGGCCCACAAGGGCTGGGTGGCCGTGGGCAGGACCATGTGGTCCCTCTGAAACTTCTACCTGCATGTACAAATAGTTGGTCCAGAGCTGTAGTGCTTTTGACACATTTTCCGTTTTGTTGAAACAGAAGGAAGCTTAACAATATAAAATCTCAAGAGCTCCCAAATTCAGATAAATAGGGCTCTCTGGTGGAAACGGCCCACTCGCTGGACTGCCTTCTCCTATCTTGGAAGTTCCTGAGACCCTCAGGGGCCCAGGGTCCAGATCACCCACAGATGACGGTCTCTGAGGGCCCTCCCAGCCTTGCTGCCCTCCCAGCTTTGCCGTACCTTACTCGCAAAACTGGGGCCTCATCCAAGGGGATCACCCTCTCAGACGCAGCTCACCAGACCAGGAAGAAACAACGCAGGAGTGGGTGGTTAGGACACAGTAGTTAAAGTGCCCAGCAGGAATGAGAGGATGCCAGGTTAGGGCTGAGGACATGTTTTTATTTCTCGCTGGTTAGTTTACACCTGAGGTCGGGGTCCCCCTCAGGCTGACGGGCACTCCATCTTACCTTGTCCTCTCATGATCTCTCCCACATTCTTTTTGCTGTTTTTTGACAAGATGGGGAGGCAAGACACAATGTGGCCTGGCCTGGTGTCTTCCTGAAGACCCAGGGACAGGGAGCCCCACCTGTTGTGTGTCCTGTCCTGTGGGGCTGCGGACCTGGCTTCCTCGGCTGGTATACAGTGACCCCTGCTGCATGGCCAGGCTGTGGGAGGGGGAGAGACAGAATGAGAGAGAATGAGGGAGAGAGAGGAGGCTGAGACAAGACACAAGGCCTTCCTGCGTTTCTATCCTTGCCCCTTTCCTTGGCCACCCCAATGAGACGACTCAGTAATCTTTGCTTTCCTCACAGCAGCTGAAAGTCAGAAGCCTGCCTGACCATCTGAGGGTTTTTTCACTACTCCTTTCCAAGTGGAAATCAACCATCAATCTCTGGAGACCAGAGGAAGCAAATTCTTCTTCGAGAAGAACCTGGTCGGAGTTTCTCGGGGCCAGCCCTTTGCGGAACGGGGCTGAAACCACACGTGGAGGCCTTAGAATATGTGGAGTTCTTTGGGTTTGCTCCCTTAACAAGGAGCTTGTGTGAAGGAGGGATGAGAGGAAGAATATTCAGGGCAAAGCGTTTGGGGAAATCATGTGTGAAGGAAGCTTACCTCCCTGACCAGATTCTAGCCTGCATGTCAGGCTGCAGGGCGAGGCAGCGTTCTGCAAATTGCCCTCACTCTCAGGGGAGGGTGCAGCCATTTTGTGTTCGTTTGTTTGTTCACTGGTTCATTCACTCAGGCACAAGCTCAATTATCAGTCATGGCCAGCAGATGCGGGTTGGCCCTCTAGCTTTGGCACATTGTCAGGTGGGAGGGAGGTTCCCCGGGGATAGTCTTCGCCTGTTAACCCAAGAAACCCTGCCTTTCCATCTGAGGAGGCGATTCTGCCTGTTTGCTGGGAACGCCTTCCCTGAGGGGTCATGATCTAGGTAAAATGGTGCTATGGGAATCACTAAAAGCAGAGACCGCTGGATGGATTCGCATCTCATTCCACTCATATTTTACAGAATGCCCACAAACATTATTCCTTAGGAACCTGGGGAATACACTCCTTTTTATTTCAGCCTCCGCCGATATGGCTCTAGCTGCCCACTTGAGGGTTGACAGGGTATCTTGTGGCATTTTTGCGTATAGTGGGGATGAAGGATGTCGGCCCAGAAGCGGTCAGTGGTAGGGTAGGTTTACCTCATGTTCTCCATGCCTGTCTGCTAGCTCTCACTGTGGAACACTCTTGCTCCTCATTTCTGCCAAGCTTTGCCCTCCATGAAGTCTCCTCATACCTAGGGACCTGGACTCCTCCTCCCTCTCCACTTAGCATTGGTCTGGCCCACACTCTCAAGCATTTGCTTTTACGGAGTCTGTGTTGAGCTCCCATTATTTCTTATGCGGAGTCCTGTTCCCACAACTAGATAGTAAGTACTGCAAGACCAGGGTGACATCTCACTTCCCCTCACCTCCCCTGGCCTCTGTGCCTTCTATCATTGCACCCTGGAGGGACTCCCGCACATAGACCCATCTGTAGGATTTACCAACTCTCTTTAGAAATCCTCGTTCTGTGGGGTGTGGTTTACAAATCATTTCCAAATGTTCTCTTGCCGCAACATGGTCAGGAAGCTCAGTTTACAATTTTCTAGCTTTAATTGGTCTTCAAAGAAGGGAGTACCAGCAGGATGCAGCTTACCCGATAGCACCCACATAATTAAACATTCGAAGGGGTCTAGCTGTTTGGAATATGCAGAATTTACGGAATTTACTGCCCAGAACAGAGACTTTCAGGAAACCTGAGCAGAGAAGAACCACCAGTTTCTGAAATCTAGTCATCGTGGAATGGGACTCATGACTCCAAGGTCTTTGATGGGTATTGACAAACCAGTTTTGCACACCTCTCATGGCCTGTATGAGGAAAACCCAGAAATCAATTGCATTTCTCCATTTCACTGTGGCCCTCCCTTCTTAGGGGGACATAGTCTTATCTGTTTGTTTTCACCTTTAGAGCCTATTTGAGGGGATGCGGTAGTGAGTTGTGTATATTAGACAACTGGATAAAATACCGAGTCCATATAACAAATTATACATATAAGATTCAACTCCAGGCCATGATGAAAATCTGGCATTCATAGAAGGTAGAAGTTGCCACAGGGCAGGGGCTATCATTCCAGAGTTGGCAAACTATGTAGGTTCACGAAGACTGTATTTTTTATTTGATAGCGAAAATTCATAGCTTCAAATTTGCAGTATCTTATCATAATATTTTCACGTCAATTTACCTTTTAATTATAACAGATGCAACAATGCTTGGTAACTGGGTTCTATCTTTTTCTCTCTCTAATAAAAGAGAGAGAAATAAGCAGATCTTAAAAAATGCATGGAGTAATTAGTTTAGTGACTAATTAGCTGAATTTATTGTGATGAGTATACCTCACTGAAGTATCAGTAAGTTGCTTCAAGGAAATGCAGAGCACAGACTGCTCAAAGGATTTCAAGTTCGGAATTTGTGCAAACCTAATCAGTGTAGGGACCATATTGTATTACAATTTTTCTGAAAATCGTTAAGAATTTACAGGTTTTCTTGGCTTATATTTTCCAGTGGTTAAACCTGAGATCTTCTCATTTCTGCATTGCTGGTTCAACCAGGGCAAAATCTCTGGGTTTTTCCTCACTCATCTATAGAACCTGGGATCACAGCTCTGCTCGGGCACCATGGAGACATGTGTGGTCTTTTAGCCCTGGAGAGACGATCTGATTGGAAAATATGGTGTCCTATCGCTCTCGAATATTATCAATATACCCACTTTGTTAAAGATCTGCAGTATTGGAAATCTGTTTTATTTTGTTTGACCCAGTGTTTCCCAATCCTAATTGACCAAGAAGATTTTTTTTTTTCTTCACTAACAGAAACACAGCTAATTAACATCTTGAGAGCCTTACAATTTTATGGTTTATGGATATATGCTTGATGTTTTCAGCACTTAGCAAAACTACACTAATTGGCTCTGCTTCTGATCGGTTATATCCTCCTCTTCTGCTCTTGAACTGCTAGGTCAGAGGCCCCATCCCTCTAGAAGTTCTTTCTTCAAATTGCCAGCAACATGCATCTTTCCCTCTCTCCCACCCCATGAGTGTATTGATTGTGCCGATAAATGTTTTAAAGCAACTTGAGCTTGAGAGCCAGGGAGCAGGCTTGAGGACTGGGGTCGGGGGTTAGGGTCAAAACTCTGTGGCACTTCCAGTGGTGCCTTGAGTGCTGCAGTCAGTTAAGCGTCCAGCTCTTGGTTTGGGCTCAGGTCGTGATCTCCAGGTTGTGGGACTGAGCCCCACGTCAAGCCCTGCGTCGGGGGCTCTGTGCTCAGCGTGGAGTCGGCTTAAGATTCTCTCTCTCCCTCTCCCTCTGCGCCTCCTGCTTCAGCTCTCTTTCTCTAAATAAATAAATCTTAAAAAATTTTTTTGTGGAACTTTCTTCCTACGGTCTAGTTTGTGTACAAAATGATAGTGACTTTTGAAAACTAAATGAGGCCTGTCCATCAATAACCTGCGATTTTTAACATTTTTGCTTTTAACAATTGAGAATAAGGTGGAGCAGTGGAAGAAACATGGGCAGTAGAGGGACTGAGCAGGATCTGGTACCGGTGCTACTTAACACTCTATCTTCACAGCTGCCTCCGACGGTCCGGTGGCCTCTGGTGCGGGGCTCACAACCCAAGTTCTCAGTGTGTGACTCGGAGATCACATTGTGTTCTCTTTCCTTATGTCTGTTCTCTTGTCTTGGACAAAACCTAAATCACATCTGGAACCCTAAATGTAAGGGAGTTTGGGAAATGTAAATTTTCTTTCAGCTTTCAGCCTCTGCAATTTGAGGAGGACCCAAGAAAGACTGGAATGAGAAATTAATTAGACAATCCACAGTGTATGTGAGCCTTGTCAAGCCTTACTAGAGTTCCATTGGTGCTTTTAAGTCATCTTGTCCCTCCCTCCCTGAACTCATTCCTTCTCATGGTTCCAAGAAGACTCTAATCCTGGGTCTTGTCATCCCAAATTATTTCTACTTCCTTTTAGAACTTATATTTATTTTTCCATGCAGGAATGTTGCCCTGACACCATTGCCTCTATTCTTTCTATGCTATGTCTTACAATAACACTTTATACCTTTTACACACATATGAAAACCTCTATGATTAAGTCTACTAAGGAAAAATATTCTATCAGTCAAATAAGAATTTCAAGAAAGAACATCTTCCTATGGGCCTCAGAAAACATAACTGCTTTGAGACGGAAGCTGGTCCATGATATATGGAGCAGAGAATGTTGTTTAGTGGGTAGAGAGGTATGGCGGACACTGGCCAGAATGGCACTAATGCTTTTCTTCTTCTTGGACTCACAGGAAGACCAAAGTTCCCAGTCTTCCCTGGAGGCAGGGAGGGTTCATGGGACTGGGTCTGGCCAGCAGAATGTGCATGAAAATGTATACATTTTCCGCTATTTTCTGGCCCTCCTATTTCATTTCCCCAATTGTTGGCTGGCTGAACACAGAGGTCCCAGTGGAGGACTTTGGGGAGACCCTACAAGACGGTGGAAAGCACCAATTGGAAGGCTCTGGATCCCCAAATAACCACAGAGGAGACTTTCCATGAACTCCTGATTCGAGTGTAATGTGAATGAAAAATAAACTTAAATATTAAACTTAAGCCACTGAGATTTTTGAGTTGCTACAATATCAGCAATTGTAATTACTCTGAGTACAAAGGGAATATAGCGCAACCTGGGTCTATCTGCATGACAGTTGTAAAGGTCTAGCGTAGTACACGGTAAGAAGCAGGCACTCAAAGAACATTAGTTCCTCCTTACAAGACTTAGGTCAATGATAAAAACCGGACAAGAACTAGACACCAAAAGTGGGGGGTGTGTTGTAGGTATCTAATTCAATACCTTCATTTGAAATTAGGGAGATGAGATAGGATTAAGAAGACAAAGCAAACACCTGTCCTTGCCTACCTGAAGCACATTGTCACATGTAGCTGTGCCTGCAGCCCTCTAAGGTCAGCACTGTTACTATGTCATATGACCAAGGCTTAGAGAATTTCAGCCAATTGTCCAAAGTTATACAATCGGCAGTGATGAAATAGATTCAATTCTGGGCATGTTCATTCCAAAGCTTGAGTATTTAGTCACCATATTTTGCGTCAACAAGGATTCTAGCCTGGTTTGGCTTCCCGAGGTATTACAACCCCTGGAGGCCAGATCTGTGCTCTTTCTCTAACGGTTTCCGAAGTGACTCGTATAGATGGTACTTGGTAGAGGCCTCAAAAATGTTGACTTATGATTGCTTTATGTGAACTCTCTCAGATCCGAATCCAAGAAAACCTCGATAGGGTTGTCTTTTTACCACAAATGGGCAAATCACAAAAGAAGTGCATATTAGGTTGTCTCGGAGTGAATAGGCAGACATTCTTGCCCCTGGGTATAAGTGGATGTTCATTCCTAAGTGACCAACATGGCACGTTGCCTCAGAGCCCTGAGAACCGAACATTTTTGTGAAATGTCCTCCTAAAGAAAGATTTGAAAGGCTGGCTCACATTTACTGGAGCCTGCTAAAGCCATGGTTCTGGATTTCAAGTTTCTGGTTCTAGGGATTGTTTTGTTTTGTTTTTTGTTTTGTTTTGTTTTTTTCTGAAACCAAGGTTCCTTAGCCTTTTTTTTTTTGTATTAAAGAGCAATTTGGGGAAAGTTTTTAAAATAAAATATATTTCATTGCAGAAAAGAGTAAGGAAAAAAGTTCTCATAACATTGTCACACAGAAATAATAATTATTAACACTTTGGTATATTTCTTTATAGCTTTCCTCATTTCCTTCTATTGAATATAAATCATTCTCTTTTTCAGTGGCGCCTGGGTAGTGCAGTCGTTAAAGCGTCTGTCTTCAGCTCAGGGCGTGATCCCGGCGTTCCAGGATTGAGTCCCACATTGGGCTCCTCTGCTGGGAGCCTGCTTCTTCCTCTCTCACTCACCTGCTGTGTTCCCTCTCTCGCTGGCTGTCACATAAATAAAAAAAAATCATTCTCTTTTTCATATTACATCCTTTGTATTATCCCATGTCATTAAATATTCTTGAAAACATTATAATGGTGGAGTAATAATCCATCTCAAGCATGCAATATAATTTATTTAAACAGTTCTTTATTCGGAGAATTTAAGTAGCTAAGTTAATGTAAATATGGCTGTGCTAATATAAATAATGCCATGATGAACATCTTTGCATATATATCATTGTGCTCTTACCTGATTTCCTTACTAGGCTTTCTGAAAAATATTTATACCAAGGGTAAGTTATAAATATTTTGATATCTTGAATACATATTACCAGGTACTCTTAAAAAAATGTATGAACATATGCTTCCACCAGCACTATATAAAATATCCATCCTATTGTACCCTTATTATGCATACATTAACATGAAGTTATAGGACTTCTGAATCTAGGTTCCCATGGATCTTTGCATGGCATCTCGAGGTCTGAGAGAATCCTAAAATTTTATGCTAAATTTGTGTATATGTACATTTTTATGAGGAGAGGATTCTTGATGACAGAACGTTTAAGAGTTGCATTATTCTTGTGTGTTTATTTAATTTTTCATGTCTTAGTGAGGCTGAACATTTCTTCATACATGTATTGGCAATTTGTCTTTCTGTTCTTGTTAATGTTCCATTGGAGTATTTCTCTTCATCTTTTTGATTTCTAAGAGACTTTTGTGTATGAAGGATGCCAATCCTTTGTATGTCATCTTTGTGCAACAATTTTCCAAGCTTGGTGGATTTTCAGAGAGAGATCTGACATTACTAAGGAATCAGCATTATTGAATGTTTCCTTGGTTACCTCAACCATCATGCTTACATTTAGGAAGGCCTTTCCCAATTAGATATCATCTGATATACGTCCATGATTTCTTGTACTGTATGAAGGTTTGCCAAGTATTTAAGCTGCTTAGAACTTAATATATTATTCATTCATTTATTCTTTTCTTCTTCTAACAAATATTTATTGTGTCCTAATTATGTGTCAGACACTTAATGTGAAGTGGGAATTTAATCTGCTATTTTCCTCCACTGATTAATCATTTTTCTCCATTACCATTTGTCGCATTCTCTACTGCTTCCTTTATTACATTTTATTAATTTATATTAAATTGGTTAATATTAAAATGCAGCTACTGGTATTTTATACCATGAATATGTACACTCACATATTATATGTTTTTAAAAATGATTTATTTATTTATTTTAGAGAAGGAGTGCCTGAGTGCAAGGAGGGGTAGAGGGAGAGGGAGAGAGAAACTTTAGCAGACTCTTCTCTGAGCTCAAAGTCCGACACAGTGCTTGATCTCAGAACCCTGAAATCATGACCTAAGCCGACACCAAGAGTCGGAGGCTTAACCAACTGTGCCACCCACGGGCCCCTATGTTATATATTTTTATTAAATATTAAATAAATCTGTTAATTGTTACACTTAATGGATATATTTATTGTATAATAGTAAATACATTTAATAGTTAAGTAATTATGGTATTTTGGGTGCCACTTCTTTTATTTCACACATCTTTCTTCGATTTTTTTCCATTGCTTTCACACTGTTTAGATGACTGTAGTTCTAAGACTTATTCTAATATTTATAGGGCTTGCTTCTTCTCATTACTCTTCTACAAAATTCTTAGTTATTAAATTTTTTTAGATGAACTTCAGAATCACTTTTTAAGAAAATTAGTATTATGTTTAGCAATTTTACTATGAAAATCCTTCTTGTCCTTTTTTATGTTTTACCCCCTCTTCCCACCATGGGATGATATATATGTGTACAGCTCCTGTCATCATGGGCTTTCTAATCATTTCTGCTGGTATTTTCTTTTTTTTTTTTTAAAGATTTTATTTATTTATTTGACAGAGATAGAGACAGCCAGCGAGAGAGGGAACACAAGCGGGGGGAGTGGGAGAGGAAGAAGCAGGCTCATAGCGGAAGAGCCTGATGTGGGGCTCGATCCCAGAACGCTGGGATCACGCCCTGAGCCAAAGGCAGACGCTCAACCACTCTGCCACCCAGGCGCCCCTTCTGCTGGTATTTTCTAATGGATTGTTGTTGTTGTTGTTGTTGTTGTTGCTGTTGCTTTAATTTGCAGAATTCGATGTTTTTTCATTTGAGATACACAACTTCCTGACTGTTTATTAATTCATTATGTATTGCAATTTGGGTTTCTTGATCTCAGATTTCGGTCCCAGATGATACCCAGCTACAGGGCTGTTTTCCCCTGAAATCTGGAAGTGCTCAATCCAGAGTTACTGTGTTGTACACGAGGCAACTTGACATTCCACCTTGCTGCCTGTATTTGGAACGGACCCTTTAACTGATCTTCCTTGAGGTCTCCAAGAACTCACTGAGTGGTGCAAAATTAAGTAGATTTTGTCACTCAAATCAATTTAAGAATCTCTTTCCTCAAGCTGAGTAACTTTGCATTTTTATAATCATAGCATTTTCTCATTCTATTATCTAGTATTCTACTCTTTGGTTTTGCACTGTTTTTCTTTCATTTCGATACGACAGTATCTCCGTACTCTATTATCAATTTTTGTGCTTTTCAGTTTATGCTGCTTTGCTAATTTTTTTGTCTGTGTTCTTTTGCTATGTTGTGTTTCAGTTATTTTAGTAATTTGGAAGCCTTTCTCCGTGGAAGGCAAAATCACTTCCTGATACTGACTAGGTTAGCTGTGGGGCTTGATTCCAGAAATGAAAAGTAGGAAGTGGGTTTAAGAGAAGAAATCAGATCATGGTGTTTGCTTCCACTTCTCCCAAATTCCCTGCAACTCTCAATAGTGCCTAAAACCAGAGGAGGGAGTCCATAACAAGATGTCTTAGCTGTAATCTGCTTTACAAGGGTTCTCACCGGCATCACTGCTTGCACTTGAGGGGGGATCTCATCCTGCAGAAAGCAGGGATGGGTCATTTCTAACTTGCTGGGAGAGCACGGGAGGAGCCCCCCTGTCTTCCTGGGGATGGCACAAATTTCTGCAGTGAGAACCAAACAGCCCGACTGAATGGGGATTGGAGCGTGCACACGTAATCCTTAAGAAGCTAATTTGGGGAGTTTTCATAGGATAACCTTTAAGATAGATTACTGTAGATAGAAGATTCTACTCTTGACTGTTTGCAAAATTCTCTGGGCAAATAATTCTGCAAAATTGCCTGCTTTCTCTTTCTATAGCTCTCTGTGATTCTGTGGTTATGTAACCTTTTTGTGTGTAGGCTACTTTTTCAGATTCTGTGTATGGATTGTTGTTTTGTTAACACAGTCTTGGATATTGGTTGTTGCTAGTGTAATCGAGTACACATTTAAACTTGTCAAATACACAAATAAACTCTAATTATCAATGTTAAAAATATCTTCTGACTTCTAGTAAAACAAGAATGTAGTGCTCTCCTTCCCTTGCCCCCTCCAACTTCCCCATGTTTGTTCATTTATTGTTAGTCATATAAATCTATGTCAGTAACAGTTTGTGTGTATTTGATTAACATTTGAAACCAAATTCACAACAGCTCTGTTTATACTCTGTAATTAGTTTTCGGAATGACCTCTCAGTCTCTCAGTCTATGATTTTTCTATTTCTAGCGTTTTATTTTCCGTCATCTCTCAGCTTGGTTTTCGAGTAGTCTTCCCAGACTACCGGAGTGAAACATCCTCTGAGTGGGGGCACGTAGTTTGCCTTTTTGTAACAGCTGAATGGAATATAGATGAGAGCAGAGCGAACTCATAGGAAAGAAGAGTGTGGTCTGTACGTAGGGTCTGTGCGGTGGGGGGTGCCCCTCGCCATTCTCATTGGTATAGTCCCTACACCTGAAACCTGGCACAGAGAGTTCATTTTTTTACAATAATTTTTTTTATTATATTATGTTAGTCACCATACAGTACATCCCTGGTTTCTGATGTAAAGTTCAATGATTCATTAGTTGCGTATAACTCCCAGTGCACCATGCAATACGTGCCCTCCTTACTACCCATCACCAGCCTGTCCAGAGAGTTCAAATCTATTTTAACCCATCTCTGCTTTCTTAGGAAATGTGCTTCTTACTCTTCTTTAGAGTATGGGACATAAAATTATGTGACCAATCATGGATTTCTCAGTCAGTCCATGTTTACATTGTCCCTGAGGGCAATTTTGCATGGCTTTGATGGAGGGTCTTGTCTTACGTTTAATTCATTTTGTTGGTGGCAACTTTCTGTGTGTATCTTTAGTTGGAAAAAAGATGTTGTAGGGATATCTTTATTCACTCGATAACTGGTTATTATTCTTGCCTTGGTGTTAATCCTAAAGCCCTTTTCAAAACAATATGTACTACAGAACCTTCACATCTAGACTTTATACCAGAATCAAACCCATGCTGTCTGGAAAGAAAGGAAGAACTTTCGAGTACCATTTTAAAATGTCAGTCCAAAATTTTTGTGTTATGCCCCCTAAAATGGGGTGCACCTCTGTCTGGGACAACTTGTATACTCTCTTCTGGCTTTCGGGCATCTTAGTGGAGAAGTCTGGGAATCACTGATTTCACAATTGATGGCCGGTCACTCGAGGCATTTCAAGCAGAGAAGGAAAAAGGAGACACACCCAAAAGCAGAAGGCGAAGACCCTGCAAGAGCTCAGGGTAGGAAGTGATCAACGGAGGCTGGTGGTCTTAGAGGAAGTGAAAGGTGGGCATTTCAGAAAGATTTCAGAAATAAAACTGGGGAAGGCATGAAGGAAAAGGAGGGACCTACAATGACCCCTGGGGCTTATGGCATGTGCGGCTGAGGGAATATTGGTACCATTGCTTATGGCAGAGGATTTGGGAGGAAGAAATGCTGTATATTGCAGGAGAAAGGCCACAAAGCCCAGGCCTGCTTCAGATTACTTACTCAGTGTTCCTTTTATTAATATTTAATAAAGAAGATATAAGGAAACATATTGCTCTTATTATAGTGATTATCATGAGGATTACTGATTGCATGAAAACTTTGTCTCTGAGTAAACTGCTTCCAGCAACATTTATTTGTTCTGAAAGCACAGAGTCCTTGTCATATTTGCAAAAACTGTCTTTTCTATCATCAAGTTACCTTCCTATCCCTCCAGAGGAGTAGCCTTTTAGCTGGGACATCTTGTGATTTTCATCAGTTGCCATGACCTCCATGACATAACACATTGAGAAAGCAAAGGGACAAAACAGAGACAATAGAAGCATTTTTGAGATTAGTGGAGTCAGGAGTGCTGAGAAACAGGACATTAGGGAGTAGGGAGGAATCAGAAGAGGAAGACCTCCCCTCCATACAAGGGAAGTATTCTTCACTGCCTCAAGCCTCTGGCACGGAGACGTGAGTGGAAACAGGATTCAGAATAGTCTTGCTTCGTGAATTTGTTTCTAGTGAGACTTTTCAGCCCAGCCCATCAGTGGAAGGAGCACTGACCTGGGAGTCGGAGACCTGGGCTCTATGCCACCCTCGGGCATTTTAGTCACTTCCTGATTTTGGGCTTCGGTTTCCTTGTCTGTCAAGTGAGTGGGTTCTCCCAGTTCTAAAGCTCAGAGAGGTCTGATTCGTCACGTGCCCTGTGGTGGACCTAATGCAAACAACAAAGAAAATACTGGTAACAAATAAAGCATTACTGTTACTCAAATGAGCCACAGGGAAACAATAACTTTGGAGCCAGAGCCAGCAAGAGGAGTTGCTAGACTAGTCTCAGCATAAACGTGTTCTGGTGTCTCTGTCCAGCATCTGATCAGCTTCTTACCACCCAACACCATGTGAGCACAATGAGTGTCTCCACATGTTCCATCACTGAGAGACTCTCCCCCGCCTGCTCCCTCAAAGAGACCTGGGCAGTCAGTCTCCCTCCTCGTTTGCATGCTGCCCCTTTAATTCCAATTATCGCCATCACCCTAGATGTTCTTTCACAGCCCCTCTGGGACGAAGTGAGTTGAGGTTCTCTGTTCAGCCTTGAGAGAAGGGTGTCACCCACACTCAGCCAAAGGTGGCTCCTGGAAAAATCATTTAGACTGAATTTCCCCTTCCGGTGTTTCAGCCGTAGCCCAACAGAATAGCCGGGAGACTGGCCTGATGACTGGAGACCCCGTAAACTGCATTCTTCCGCCTGGCAACGGAGCAATGGTTCCCATTACCAAGGCCGGGAAAGGAATGATACTGGGACCATCGCACGGAAGGCTCTGATAGGACATCCTCAGCAATAACCCTACAATAGATGTGATGATGAAGGTCATCGAGAATTTCCTCCTAACACCCATCAAGGGGAGCTGATGGTGTCATCCCAAAGAACCATTCAGTACAAGAGTTTCATGGATGTCATCACAAAATGGACCAGAAAGCATGAGTTCTGCTGGTTTGTCTTGTTTCAGGGGTAATGAGCTGTCTGCTTCCCTTTCAGCCACTAACTGGCATTAGATTCTCCACAAAAAGAATCAATTCCCTTTTTTTTTTTTTTTGATTGAGGTGAACTCTCTTTGGCATCAGTACCCATTCTGTGCTCTAGTGTATTAATTTGGAATACTTTTCTCTTCCAGGAACCAGAATCCCATCTAGCAGTGGCTTTATGACACAAACACATTTATTGTTTACTTAACAGGGAGTTCCAAAGACAGCTGCCTCATAGTTAATTCAGCAGCTTAAGGTTGTCATCAAAAAAAGAAAAAAGAAAAAAAAAATCCAGGCCCTTTCTTTCTACTCTGCCATGCTGAAAATACGGCTTTTTGTTTTTGTGTTTGGTTCCTTATGGTGGCAAGATGGCTGCCGCCGTGCCAAGCATTCTGACCATATTCAAAAGCAGCTAGCATGGATCAGGCAACAGGCTTTCTCCTCCTAAGGTTCTATTTATTGAGAAAGTTCTGCTTTTCCTCTAATGGCCCAGCAGACATCACCTTTCACTGCACTGGTCAGAACTGGGATGTGGGCTACCCTTGTCCGCAGGGGGAGCTGGGCGAGGGCAGAGGAACAGATTCTCAACAATGGCTTCTTAGTATCTTCCACACCCAGTGACAAGACAGAAGAAGCCTTCACCTTGCTTGAAAGATTGTTTTCTAAGGCTACAAAGACCTTTACAGGAGGAGCAACAAACTATAGCTGCCTTGGACAAAAATCTATTCAAGCTTAAAATGCAAGAGCATTAGCTGCTCAGAGCCGTCACCAAGGAGAGATAAAATACGTCTGCTCTCTCAAGACCTGGGAGATGCTTGCAGTGTGATTATTTTTTTGGCTGGGAAAGCTGCTTAGCCGACAGAAAAAGGAACGTACCTGAACATTTATGAGTCGGCTTTTCAAAGACAGCGACTCATCTTCCTTTTCACCCCTCCCCCTTCCCCCTTCCCTGTAAGGGAACACTTAGCAAAACTAAATAAATTATCAGCGCGGCCATGAAGAAATGCTCTCACTGGGTTATGCAGGGAGGCTCAAAGACATAAAGGCAAACTCTGGAGCTCAGGTCATCCGCAGGGAGGAAGGGAGGTGAAGAGGGCCTCTACAGGGGGCCGGCTGGGAGAGAAGGGAGCACCGAGCTGCCCTGTCACCTTGCTATTCAGGGGCTGGAACAGAGGTAACCTGGAGGCTGTGCTGTGCTGACCCGAAGGACAAGGTGGCCAAATTGTTATCATTGGAGGCCACTCAGGATCACGCGGTTGTTGAGCTGGGACAAAGCACTGTGGTATAGTGAGCTGAGCAGGGCCCCTGCTTTACCAGCTTCTTTCTGGCTGATCTCTGATGAGTCAGTCAATCACTCTGAACTTCACCTTATTTGGAAAAGAGGAATAATAATGGGAGCATTAATCTCTGCTATAAACTGAATTGTGCATCCCCCCCACCCCCTGCCCCAATTCATATGTGAAAGCCCTAGCCCCCACTGTGACCGTATCTGGGGATAGGGCTTTTAGGAGGTAATTAAGGTTAGGTGAGGTCATAAAGGTGTTGGTGGGGGGAGCCTAATGTGATGAAGCTTTGGCTTTACAAGAAGAAGAAGAAGAGAGATCTTTTGCTCTCTCTGTACGTGCTCAGAGGAAAGGCCATGTGGGGACACAGAGGAAAGGTGGTTGTCTACAGGGCAGGAAGAGAGCCCTCACCAGGAACCGGACCGGCCGGCACCTTGACCTTGGGCTTCTGGCTTCCAGAACTGTGAGACAGTGCACTTCTGTCATGTAAGCCTCCTGGTCAGTGGTATTTTGTTATGCAGCCCGAGCTGACTAACACAATCTCTTAGGGTGCTTGAAGGCAGCAAGGAGAGAGAACGAGGAGAGGCTTTGCCAGTTCTTGTGCTCTATATAGCTGTTAAACATCACAATGCCTCGGAGCACATGAGGAATCTGAGGTCGAGAGGTGTGTAAGGGACTCTCCCAAAGCTGGCCAGCTCCGCGTTCCATTTAGAGGAGGAGCCCTTTCGGCCTGTGGCCACCCTGAGGAGCACAGACGGGCCTCCCCGTGATGTGCCAGAACCCAAGTTCAGCTTCCTCCCTTTTCTGCACGAAGCAGCAGGACCGGACACTCGGTGCTACTTAGACACCATCTCCTCCTAAGGTTTTTGTGTCCAGACACTTTAAGGAATAATCAATCTAAACATGACTTTTCCTTATCATGATCTCAAACCTGCTGACCCACAGGGATGATCTATCTATGTGCTTACACTGAAACCATTTCTGTAAGGGTGGAATCTTTGAGAAACGTTATTTCTATTTAGTTAAAAAATTATGTTTATACTTTAGAATATGAATATTCTGTCCCCTTTTGGATTGGGGTAAAAAACCCCAACTAACTAAAAATACGTTTTAACTCTCCAGGGCCTACTTCCAAGAAGCACGGGAATAGATGCTGACGTCTCAGGTTCCTGCTCGGCCTTGACCAGCCCCAGGGGACTGAGGTGTGATGGCTTCGCATGGGACCCTCAAGCCTCTTGCAGGAGCTTTGGTGACCCTGCTCCGGTCAGTGGAAAACCGGGGGCCTCGGGAAGCACCTCCTCGTTGACGTGAGGCATGGCTGCCGGCTGGCTGGCGGATGGCAGCGGATGTGAGGCAAGCAGCCTCAGCCTAGAGCCCCGAATCGTTGAGGGGATGGCTTAGCCCCGGCTTCCATGGGCCGAGTGGCTTAGCTGTTGGTTCAGGATATTTACACCAAGTCCTCCTTTTTACTTTTGACGTGGTTTTTATTTTAACCTCAGCATTTCATTTGTTTTTGACTGCCAGAAACATCCACACCCACACCCACCCTCACCCACACCCACACCCACATGCACACATACACATACCCATACACACTCTGAATCTCCTTGTAAGGAGAAAAGCAAGGTTTCCCTCTGTAAAAAAAAAAAAGAAGAAGAAGAAAAAGAAAGAAGGAAAAAAGAGAAGGAAAGAAAAAGGAAGAAAGAAAGAAGAGAAGGAAGGAAGGAAGGAAAAAGCAAAACCACCACCAGCTCCTCCCAGTATGATTTCATAGGCCATGCTAATTATTTTTTAGGGCGAGCATAATAAAACCCAGGTGATTTGCCTTCAGCAGTTTCTCCTTATCTTCACGCAGCTCTGGATCATTCACCCACCCGGCAAGCAATTACCATGAGCCCTGCAGTTTTTACCAGACATTCTTTGTGGGAGCCCCGTTACAGCATACAAAGGTTAATACGCTTTTGCACTACAAAATCTGGGCATTATCTTGTGTATTGTAAGACATGCCTGTGACACGTTCAATTCAGACGATTTACAAGATCAGCAAAACAGAAGGGGTTCCCGTTGGGAGTTTTTTCCGCTAACGATTTCCTCATCAGAACGCGGTGCTTTGCTCAGGCTTTCTGCCTGTGGGGGGCAGGGCTTGGCCCTCCCATTCTGCTTCTCCCGGAGAGCTGAGGGGCTGGGGGTGCTCAGGCCGACCGTGCAGAGGCCCAGAGAGGTGCTGCCCCCCCCCCAGGGAAAACTAGGTTTTGTTTCTTATAATTATTGCGTAATGTATTTAAAGTAAGAGCTGAATGTGACATGTGTCATTCATGTAGAGTCGACAGCACTGACCACTGGAACTAAAACAAATATTTGGAATGATTTTCTAGAAAGGGAGACGGGGACCTAAATATCAACTAGATTGTTAGGTACATTATGTGCTCTCCACTGAGATCTCAGCTGTGGCCTCCTCCTGCTGGGGGTGGGGTTGTGGAGGGGGTAATCCCTGACTGCCTGTACTGTATTGTCCTACCATCCTGTCACCACCGTCCCCCTTCCCTGGGCTTGGCCTCCTGCCTCCCCTCATTATTCTCTGTAATTCTTGTAAGTGTGCGTGTTAAATTGATTCAGGGGCCATCACTCCCTCTCGGATGTAACTCCACCCTGTTATTGTCAGCCTTCTGTCCCCAAAGCTAGCTCAGTGCCTGGCCCAGAGGCGTCCCCAATCAATATCTGTCAAGTTTTCACACGTGTTGTCTCCACACCTACAGAGAAAGCAAGGTGCTGGGCATGTGACAGTGTTGGGTATGGGATTCACATATACTGTGTTTTAAGGACCCATCACGAATTTGCTCTTATTGATCATTGAAATGGGAACACATACATGCACGCTTTGTGACGAAGTCACCATAACAGTCACCGTGTAGCTCAGAATTACGTAGTTTTGAGAGAACCGTCTGGGGTTAGACAGAACCTGGGAGGTGGCTTTCTGGCCCCTCAGACTCAGTTATAGGGTAAGTGCCCTCTCTGTACCTAACCCTTCACTGCCACGGGAGGTAAGGACAGGGGACTTCGGGAGTGAGGGCGCCCCCTGGCGATCACTGTCCCTCATGGTTTCTGGCACTTCTATCCATTGTCTGCTTCTCCATTTCACAGATGGGGAAATCAAGGCTCTGGGGGATTAAGCAGCTTATATTACCAGTTGGCAGACAGTGGAGAAACCAGAATGAAGAAGCACTTTTTCTGATTCAGTATGGATGGATTTTGCTAGTAGGTCTCAGTGTGGCCCTTGGTCCCATAGTGAAAGAAGAGGGCTCTGCTATCCTCTCTCTCTGGCCTGTCGTTTAGGGACAGAGCAAAGCAGAATGGTCACAGCCATTGCGGGGATTCACAGTTGGAAATGACTTTCCAGGCCATCCAGTCCCTAGACGAGGGTAAGGTCAGGAGAGATGAAATAATTTGCTCAATGTCACATAATCAATCAGGTCAAGGTCAAACCCCAGGTCTTAGGGTTCCCAGGCACTTGACTTCCAGACACGGCACTCTCCATGACCTAAGTGGGGTGTCACTGTGCAGCCTCCAGTGGGATAAGGACTGCGGAGCACGTCCTGGACGGAGGGGAGCGGGAGCGGAAGCAGCAGAGTCGCCCTCTGTGTTCATTTCCTTGCTCTGCACCTCCCAGCACTGCCTCCCTCTCAGCTTTTCCCACAGGAGCCCTTGCCATTCACCCACACCCTTCCCCTGGGCCAGAAGCCACTCTTGAAGCTGGGGTAACTGGTGCGACGGCCAGTGGCCAGGCTGTGCACTGAACGTCTTGGTAGCGTGTGCTGCAGGAAGCCCCATTCACTGGGTTTCCGGGACCCAGTGTGCACCCCCACCCCACTCCACAATATTGGCCCCTCCTCTGTGTCTCACACTGTCCTGTGGTCAGACACAGGATGCCCTTCCCCCTAAGTGCCCTACAGCCCATCCTGTGAGCACAGACTCGGCATCACCTGTTCGACGAGTACCTTCTGCTCTCTCTGGTCTCCCTCTCCACATCCCTACCACAGTGATGACTTAGAGTACCCACTCCTCACCTCGAATGTAGCCTTTCTAGCTCCTCTCTGTTATCTAACGTGGAGCTATTTTGTCTCCCGGCCACCGTATGAGCCCAGATTATGTGAGTATCATCCTGGTCCCCAATAAGTGCATATCAATTGACTGGCTGAAACATTTTATCTGTTAATTTTTTCAGTAACAGAGTACAACATAGTAACAGGGTCTTCAGCCATGCATGTGAGATAAATGGGTTGCAGGTTAGCTTCGAGTTCTGGCGTCCTCCGGCTTCTAATGCTACTTACTGTTAAATTTGGGAATATAAATTCAGACTTCTTCTCTGCACTCCCCCTCCTCTAACCTTTGTATGAATTTCTATGAATGATTCATCAGCCACACCCACTTCTGGTCTGGAGGTATGCGACTTCTTTTAGCCTCTGCTCTTCCTGACAGGAAGTTCCCTCTAAGTTCCCAACATCATTTTGATGACTACAGCAATAGTCCTTGATGTCACAAGCCCCTGATTATAATCTTGTTGCTGGAACCGGTCATTGGGAGAAACCACTCGGGCCAGTTGGACAGCAGCCTTAACAGTTTTTTCCAAACAAAACCAAACCTGCTTTGACATCAAAAGGGGGTACTGGGGAATATCAGTCTGAGAGGTTTCTGTTTTTATCAACAAGCTCTCCAAACTTCCTCTGCTTTCATAGCCTGACAATTCCTTTTAAAACACACATCTGACCCTGTAGGGTCCTTGGGAAGACTGTTGAACATGAATGCCATAAAAGCAGGGGTAATAACAGCTGGGAGACTTGCTGGAAAAGGCCTTGGAAGTCCAGGAAAGGAAAGTATTCACGAGCACACACACGCACCCTGAAAAACCTGTTTGAACCACATCTGTCTTCATTTAATTAAAAAAGTACAAACCTGAAAAATTAAGAAAAGAAAAGAGAAGTTCAAGCCTGCAGCGAGCAAGTCTGAAAGGGAAAGAAGAGCCAGGGCTCCATCTGTGTTCCTCATGGCAAAGCAACTCTTCCCTTCCATCCGCACCCCAACCGCTTCCCCCGCACCTCCTTATTCCGAGTTTGCCCCTGAACAAGTCATTTACGAGACATGGCTGTCGTGGCACATAAAGAAATAATTAAAAAAATCTTCAAAAGGCTGGCAGCATAAAATTCCCTGGCTCTGTCGTTTCTCTGTTTCTGCAAGCAGCAAAAGATCCATAATTCTCACACTTAATGTAATTCCAAGGCATCTAAAGTGATTTACAGTCGGTTTACTCAATACTTTCAGCTTTATTTAATGTAACAGTTATGGCACATAAAAAGTTTATTGAAAATCCTTTGGGAGTGCGATTGAGTAAGAAAGAGTCGTTGCTAATACCATTATAGGAACAGGAGGAAAGGATCCCAGCCTGTTTTCTCTGTGACCTTTATGGTTCCACGAACAAGGGTTATGGAGGGAAGGACTTCTCTCCCACCCTCGGCCATCACACAGACTTGCTCACTGCCAGCTACAGAGCTGCCATCTTGCTATTTCTGGACAGCTCTTTTTCAAGCTTGGCTGGCAAGGTGACTTGGATGATGGCCCTCGGTTTAGATTACCCTGGAGTCTCTATTATTATGCAGGGTCCAGGTTCAGCAAGGCCTGCTAAAGGGAAAAAGAAAACATGATCATTTTTTTCCCCTCTAATGCTGCCCTGTTTTCTGGTTTTTAATAAGGCCCCCTTTCCAGTTGGCCTGCCTCCACTGGAGTTCAGTCCAGCCCCCTGGAGTCCCCGCAGCTGTGGGGGTGACGTGGAGACATGGGCGATTATCCCCCCAGACCCTTTGGCAACAAGCAGCTTTGCTCCTTGCTATGGGGATGGAATCTCTGGCGTTTTGTGTGTTCCCCATGTTGTCTGGATCAGAAAGGAAATAGTCCATTAAAATGGCACCTTTTGCCAAGTGTCTCAAAATACTTGACATGTGCCACCGTAACTTCCCATTGGCTGTGAAAGAAAATTGAAGTGTAGAAGACGTCTAGGGAGGCAAACCCAAGGAGTCTGACTCCATGATGTCTGCGAAATCAATGAAAATGGCTTCTTGTCTCTCGGCGAATAATGTCATTTCCTGCATCCGCTCTACTTCTGGGACTGCTTACACTGGAGAATTCTAAGAACCTCGATGGCCATAGAGTGGACTTTGGTGCCAGTGAAGATCAGCATTTAATCTTTCATTCATTCCCCAAGAAACATGCACCTAGTTCTAGGCATAAGATATTTCTTCAATTCTTCAGTACGAGTAGTACTCATGGGTCTCTCTCTCTCATGCACGTGCACCCACACGCACACACAATTTTTCAGTGTCTTATTTTTCTCATTGCTTTTCATTTTATTTTCGCTCTCACTTTCTAATATCTAGACCGAGTAAGAGACCATGTAATCCCATTTAAAGTTTGGTTCTGTGATATGTATTTTAGTTTTATGGAGGTGTTTTTCTACCTGCCTCCTGATTCTTGTCTGCACTCCTAACATTTGTTGCTGTCAGGTAAGTATTTGGCATATATGTGATATATGTGAGGTGGTATATTTGTGTGTGTGTGTGTGTATATATATATATATGCACATATATATACACACACACACATATGCGGACATACATGTTTACGTATGCGTCCATACACTTGAGGGGTAGTTTAAAAATTAAATCACAAATTTTCTTACCAAGATTACGTATGGGGGTTACAATATTTCCTTGCTGGCTCGACACTGTCAGAGAGGTATAATGCCACTGTGACTTTGGTTCTTCCTTAGGAAGTCTCAGTAATGACCCTGCCTCCAGACACCCAGTCCTTAGGACCTAATGGGATCACTGACGTCACCTGTTTGAAACCCGTTATAGATTGAAAACGTTCTCTCAATCTGTCTCAACAGTCGGATGATTCAGTTGTGTCGTGGAAATCTCTTCTGCATTAAAACAAGAAAAATCGCAGTGGACCTTCCATTTAGGAGCACATGCCAAGGAGGGTGAGGCTTTCTGATGTGAGGGCACCATTCCCAGCTCCAGTCGGCACGCTTGCTGTAAACTGCTAGAGTCCCACGCAGGTCCCCACGTCACTTCCTCCTGCTTCCGCATTGGAAAGTAACTTTGTGACTGTACAAAGATACAGCAAGGCTCATTGTAAAGCTTGTATCTTTCTACTCAATTATCTTCATAACTGCCTGTTCTTCAGCTTTTTCAGTCACTGCTGTAAAAAAGATCTTTTTTTTTTTCACTGGGGGACCGTCCATGAATCCGAGAACCGTTGTAGTGACGGTTTGGGATCTGTAGTATTCACTGAATGTGGAACCTTGCAGGGTTCACCAGAAAATGCCCTAAAACTGGTCTCTGGTAGTAACTAGCTACCAGATGACACAAAGTTTTGCAATGTGCTCTGACACGTGTACCTAATTTAATCTCTTTCAAACAACTCGTTGGGTGGGTACTGTCATATTTTGCAGATTTGGAAACTGATCCCGATAAGTGATTCAGTCAATACTACATAGTCAGGGAGTGGCAGAGTCAGGACTTGAAGCCAGAGCCAGTAACTCCAAACCTTGCACTCGTTCCATCCTGAGGAGCTATGTTCCCATAGCTTGCAACGCAAGGAATGCCATCCGGTTGGCTTTGGGCAGCTCTTGGCAATACTGAGATGGTAAATGTCCATATTTGATCCTTCTCTCATATCTCTCATTCTATTCCCTGAAAGTCTTTGCTTTCAACAAATACTACCGAAGAGTTATTTAATAATGGAAGATGTCCTAAGGGTACTTTATTTTAATTAGGAAACTCTTAAAGACCCCAAAGCCTTTAAGACTGAAGCCATGGGAGGCCTAGTGGCAGAGTGGAAGGAAAGAAGTGTAAAGTGACACTTTTAATTCAGTGCCAGTGACATGTCAGTATCTTGCTAGTGCCAAATTTCTCCTGAGAATAGCTTGGCGTTCATCAACTTGCCCGACACATTTGGTCAATGGGGACCGACTCTGGATCTTTCGGGTTGGGGCAGTTGGATCTGTAGCCACTAGAGGGCAGCAGAGGGCTGGACCCACTGGTTAGAGTAGAAAGTAGGTAAATTTCTCAGGAAAGGCGAAAGTAGAGTCCAGAGAGACCCGATGGATCACCACATGTAGTGAACGCCGTGAAGCTTGTGCCAGGAAGTGCCCTCCCTCAGGCTTATTAAATGCATCCCTCAGCGGCCGGACCACTGGCTGCTGACAGCTCACAGCTGCAGGTGCGTACTCCCCGAGGATTACCCTGGGCAGCAGGGAACTGCTTTGCCCAAAGTTATGCCTTCTCCAGGGGGGTGGCCAATGGCCCACCAGTGCAGGGATAGAAAGGCCTGGCTCCCTTGCCTCAGTTTGGCACAATTTCCAAGATCCAGAGCTCCAGGACTGGTTGTGGCCTCAATTATGTATCAGTTTTCCCCTCTATCCAGTCGTGCCTTCCTGGCTTCCTTACAAGGCTGTCTCCAGAGACCACAGCCTGATAAATGCATGCATCTCAGAGTCACTTTCCAGGGAGCCCTGTCTAAGAAATGCAGCTACCCTGTATGGATAAAGCCAACAGTTAATCCAGAAGAGAAAGGGAATGGGGTAGCGTTCAGGTGGGAGCACTGATGGGACTCAACCCGGGAGTCCAAGGTCAGGGCTGGAGGCAGGCACATGAAGGTGAATACCAGGCTGGGATCAGGCAGCCTGAAACTGAAGTCAAGTCCAAGGTCCAGCAGAACTGGGGCCACAAATGCCAGAACTCAGAGGACCAGACAGCGGAAGCCAAGGATGGAAGTAAAATGTGTTTGTTTGTTTGCTGGAGCTCGTGCAAGGATGGTTGGGTTTAAAGGTCTTCTGTACCCTCCTTCCCCCACATCTCTTAGCCCTGAGCAGCTGGGAACAGCCGCCACCTCACGGCCCCACCTAAACACTGTGTGTATTTGCATTAACCGCTCCTGGGGCGCTCCCTGAGCTAGGCTCACATGGTACCTTCAGACGTGCCCTGAAACCATTCCCTACGAAGACTTGGCCAAAGGCGATTGGTAGAAGAATAGAGTTCCTTTGCTTTAAGTCTTACTCTCCAATTTCCTTGGCATTCTTTTTAACCCTGGGGCAGGGAGGCCATTGCCTGTTTTCAAGACCATGGTCGGACTACTCCACCGAAATCACAGAGGGGCCACTAGCTTCAGCAGAGCACCCTCCATTCAGCCTCCCATTGTTTAAGAAACGGACTCTGGTATAATCACGTGCAGCAGACCCAGTGCTGTGGAGGCTGTACCAGCGCCTGGGACCTCCGCAGGGAGGTGAGTGAACGGCCTATGGATTAATGTACTATTATTACATTACTCTTTAAGCTTCAAAGGTCTGCCAGGAGGGCTAAGCTCGCTATCTATTCCATGACATTTTAAGAACAAATAATACATTAATATATTTAATTTGAGAATAAACACATACATTACAGGCAGGGGATTTTGTCTATGCTGATAAGGCACCAAATGACCTTTCCAGAGCAATCCCAGCACGCAGAGCAGAAAAGGGACGTGTTCCAAAAAACCTTTTGTATCTATCGGCTGTAATATGTGGGCTTTAATGCAGGTTTGGCCCGTGTGGAGCTGCAGCTGCCACGATCTTCAGAGATGGGAGCTTTCGCTATAATTACCCCTTCGACACTAATCTGCAGGAACACTAAATCTTGTTGCCTCAAATTAGTTAATCAATTAAGTGTCAAACCACAAAATGTTGGAGATTTTGGTTTGTATTTATTAACTTGGCAGGCACTTCCTCCCTCAGCCCCTTGGCTTCTTCTCCCTTCCCCTTGCAGGGGAGCTGGCTTTTAAAAATGACCAGTCACTCATTGTTTATTTCTGGCCTATTAGCAAAACAGTTGAAGTTACATAAGCCTGGTGCCCGGCCCTGGAGCAGCCCTGAGATTGACAGCTTGGAGAACGTTCAGGCGAAGTTGTGTATTTGTCTAGTGCCTTTTCTGGGCTTAACTTAGAACAGCACATAGCTGGTGAGCCAGCACCTTCCGCTGTGTTCGCTAAGGTCAGCCATTTTGGAGCCGACATTAATTGTTTGAAAGCCTTGTTTATTGTTACGTCACTCTCACGAGGTGAACAAGGGACAGGCAATGGTGTTTCTAGAATTCCCTGGTCAGAACCTCTATTTTCTCCAGAACCCTCAGCCACCCCCCCCCGGCCCCCAAGCTGTGTCTAGACATGCTGCAGCTGTGGACTCCAAGGGCACCAGAAAGTGGCGGAGCAAGCTGCCAGGGGCTGTGCCTGGAGCTCTGGATCTGGCTGCCGGGGCATCCCATTGGTTCCACTGACGTGACCCCGAGAGCCCATCACTTCCACCTCAGCTCACTCTTACCATCTGTCTCAGTTCGGCCACGGGGATGAGCTCACCCTCAGGTCTCAGATAGGCACAACCAAAATAACAAGACTAATTCTACTTGGCGATGAAAAACTCAAGGTAGGACAGGGCCCTTAGTGCTTAAGGAGTGTACTGTCTCCTTGAAAGGACAGAAACTTACGCATATAATGATAAAAGAAGGAACACAGGGCAACGCACAGATGTTCAATTACTGAGCTCTGCATTCTGCATCAATGGGGCTCATTGGTGAGATTGTCATTACTTCCCCATCTCTGTCCTCAGAGACAGTATGCCTTTTTTAGTTTGAGGGGTGGATTGGCTGTTGCAGTGGTTCCAAAGAGTAGTCTGTGGATTGTAGCCCGTCCACAGTGAATTAATTATATTCTTGTCAAACTTTGGGGCATTAAAATGTCCTTTCCTTGTGACATAATGGTGAAAGTCTGTGGTAGTTTTTCCAGTGTTTGGATTTTGCCAAATAAGAAGGAGTCGATGTTATGTTAGGTGCCGAGGATTTTATTTGTCACACATTTTTATTTTAAAATTTTACTTCTCCAAGAAATCAGAAAACCTGAATTCAAAAATCTAAAGCCCCCAAATCAGTGTCTTCGCCTGATCTTATTACTCCCCTAGTGTAGCCCAGGAGACTGAAGAGAGGTGGTCCCCATTAGCCAAGTGCTGGCTACAAACTCTGATCACGAGGCCGTTCTGGTCCCACAGAGCCAGGGACAGTTAGGATTTGGTTTCTCACGGTGCCACGTGCTGGTCAGCACAGTGTATTGGGGGCTGCTGGCTGGCCCTGGGAATTCCAGGGAAGGCCCTGAAGGGGTTACAGAAATTCCTCATCTGGAGGAGAACTTAGGCATTATGAAGTCCAACTCCTCAGTTTTGGAGCTGAGAAGACTGAGGCTCAGAAAGGGGAGGGATTCCCCAAGAGCAATGGCCAACCCACCTCCACTTGGGGTTCAACGTCTGGCATCCAATGAGTTGCTCCCTCCAGCGCAGCCCTTGCTGGACCCTAGATGCCAGACCCCTGGGACTGCTTTCCTCATGGACCCTGCACTTCCTGTGTCATCACCCCTGTGATCACATTCGGGGGCTCCCCAATGAGCCCCTTTGGAGCGCTCCCTGGGGAGAGTCAGATGACTTCGGGGGACTCAGTTAGGATTAGTTATTGCACAGGTCTGGTTTGAAGTCAGAGAGCTCTGTATTTGAATTTTACAGCTTGAGCAAGTAGCTAAATCTCTGGATAGCCATTGACCCATCGTGTCTTGAAAGATGGACACAAAACTCACCTGGAAAGCTGGTGAGTTTCAGGAGCCGCATGATAGTGTGTGGAAGGCATTGAAGCAGAGCAGGCTTGAAAAGCAAAAATTCTCTTCCCCAACCTCCTTTTGCCCGTGCTATTAATCATGAGGAATGGTTGTGGGAGGAAGGGCCCAGTGAACACTTTACAGGTCATAGTGATGACCTTGCCAGCTTCCTGACCAGATTCTCCCCCCCACCCCCCCACCCCCCCACCCCCGACACCCCAAAGCAGTTTGATCATTGAAATTGTAGTGGGAAAAACGAAAGCAGGATGGACAGACAACGGGCTTCAATCTGCATTGAATGTCCAGGTCTAATCCTTTTTATCTTACCTGTGCGTTAATTAAGGCTGGAGGAAGTCTTTTTAGAATGGGGTCAAAAATAGCCCCCGACTTCCTGAGCCACCCTGCAATTTGAGGATCACTCTTTCTATGCAAATGCGAACAGAGCCCCCATGAGCTCAGTGTGTCTACCAATGTAGAGGAAATTCAATGGGCCAATCGAGTCAAGACCCTTCGGGCAGCCTGGTCTTACCCATCTGCCCCTTTTAAATGCAGCTTTCTGTCCTTTTCCCAACCCTTCAGATCCTTCCATTTTCATTTTCCCTTAACACATATAAGACAATGCTAAAAAATTCCTGGAAACCAGTGTGCCTCTCCTCCAATGAGGCTCCTGTGGGTGAGTCCCTCCACCGATCTTGCTTGCCTGCCTGCAAGTCACACTGCTCAGTCACGGCTTTGTTTCCTCAGGTTATGATTTACGTGGGTGGACCTCGGGCAGGGAAGAGTCGAGTATCAATTTCGCTGGGTTACCGTGTTAAATGACCGATGCATGGATGGTTATTGCTGCCTCGGGAGCAAATGAAAGCCCTTCGCCTCCCTGACACCACCGTCCCCCCTCTGCTGATGATCAGTTAAAAATGTAAATAAAAAGACTGCACTTTGGAGAGAGTCAGCTCGGGAAGGGAGGGGGGAAATTGCAAAAGCGAAGTTTATTGATCCTCTGGTCAAGATTGATGGCACAATAAGAACAGGAGGCGAAGAGTGATTTTGCTTTTGAAAACGTTGATGAATAAGCACTCAGGGGCAACAAATAGCCAGGCTCCCCGAGTGATGGACGGTGGTGGGGGAACAAGATGCATTTTTATAAATGGGTGAAAGGAGAGGAGGACTTATTAAAAAAATGAATGACCACATGTGGCAGGGAGATGCCAGTAGGGAGAAGAAAGCCATTGATTTATGTGCACTCCTGGCATTTGAAAATTCAATAATAACATTGACAAATGAGAGGCAAACCTGGCCACAGGACAGCGCTGAGCCTGGAATGGAGAAAGAAAATGCCAAGGTCAGAGAGAAGGAACAGAAAAACATGCTTATGTTGGAAAGCCTTTACATTAACCCATCTATAGAAAGACATTAAGAAAAATCCCTCCACTGTCAGTGCCCGGCTCTCTGAGTCCAGTCAGCAGGGCGGGCAGGCGCGGGGAGCCTAGGGAGCCCAGAACCAACAGGAAGCTGTGGGTTCCAGCTCTCCTCCTGCTGCCTGAGGACAGAAGGCTTCTCGCTGGCTGTGGGGTCTCCTCGCCCTGTTGCTTGAGCCTGAAACAAACAAGCAATGGCGGGGGGAGGGGTAGATTTCCTGTCGCCACCTCCATTCTGTCCAGAGCCATGCCTTACTGGGGCCCATTGCTAGCACTTTTCTGCACTGTGACCACTGTTTTAGTTCATCAGGCTTTGTGTACATGTCCCTCTGCTGTGGGTCCTACGCTACCTGCAGACAGGCCTGTCTTTGGTGTCCTGGAGACCCCCAGGTCTTGCACATCAGTAAGGGACCATCGCATGCCATTTCAGCTCAGCGTTTCAGGCTCCTCTGGCCCTTCCTTACCTCCCCTTCTCTCCAATCCCTACTCAGCCCTCCTGCTTTTTACCAGAACCTCTTTCACTCTGATCTCATCCATCCATCCACTCATTCCTTCATTCACTCAAGTCCCTATGAAGCACTGAATCCAACAGGCACTGTGCTGCGTGAAAAGTACAGATGGAATCCTTGACTGACAGAATTTGGCAAGAATCTTCTGCTGAGCTGCGCTTCCCCTTAGAAAGTATGGGTTCAGGGCTCTTGGTGCCCATTCCTCTGCCCGCTCAGAATGGCTCTCCCACGTCATACTCGATGGCTGCCCTCCTGAGACATCTCTCTTGGGTGAAGTGGAGCCTCCCTGGGGGTTCTGGGTTTGCTTAGCTTCAAGCCACCGTTGGCAATATTTTAGTCATTCCTCTTCTCCTTTCTGTCTCTCCCTAACTTACCATCAGGTGTTATTCAGCTAAAGAAGGACCCTGGAAATCCAGCAAGCCTGAAACAGTAGTCTCGGACTGCATGGACGTACGGGACCCCGGACACCCACACCCACCTGCTTGTGTGCACAACTTTCCCTGTTGACCACCGCCCTCTGAGAGAGCTGACCTTTGACCTGTCACCTGCACCAGCCTCGTGATCCCAAAGGATGCTGAACATCTTTCTCTTCCTATAACCACCAGCTTCTTGACAATGCCACAAGCCGATACTGTGATGCTGTGATTGTAACATTTCAGCTACTTAATACATTCCCCTTTTCTTTTGTTCCTTGGCTCTGTCTTAAATGGCAGAGGAGCCTGAGAGGAGGAAGTCCTCCCGGGAGAGGGCTGGTCGCCTGTCAGTGAGCTCTCTTTGTTCATTCCCCACTTTTGCTGCTATCCCCTTGTGGTCTGGGCTGGCTCCTATGACGTCTTTTCCAAATGCTACGAGGTGAGAGGGGCTTGAACAGAAACGTAAATCCTTGCTAATATCCTCTTGGCAAAGTCTGGAGCTGCGGCCTCTCCCAGGGGCTTGTCCAGGGGCCCGATCCAAGTGGATAAAGTGGCTACAGGGCCCAGGTGTGTGTCCGCAACATGTCCTCAGGGTTCTGTAGGGCTCCCTAGTTCCCTAGCAGTTCATTGAATTTTCAAGTTTAAAAATTTTATTAACTTTTACAATACAACTGTGTCTTCTTTTCCCTGCTTTTCCCTTTTTGCCCTAGTTCCTAGTGGCAGACACAAGTGGTAGAGAGAGCATGGAGCTGCGGGCTGGGATGATACAATGGTGGGATTGGGAGAGTCAACCCAAGATTTTGCCAGCCTCTGGGGATCCTCAGCCCACAGTTTGAAGAAGGTTCTTGTGCATCTGCTCATGTCGATCTGAGGATCTAAGCATAGCTACAGAGTCACCTGTTACCCATTCTTGGAGAAAACTCATAGTAAGCACTTTGGATGAGCTCCTTCGGCCAGTGAATGCAGTAGGGGTCCTGCTCTCCCCAAATCTCTGGGTGTAGAAAAGAATACACAAACAAGCAATCAACTGCCTGTCACTGATGTATCTCTCAGAGCCAAGCACAGGGCTGGCACCTGGCTTGTTTGTTGAATGAGTGAATGAATACAATGTATTAAGTGTTCTCTTGGAGAGATGGAAGTGTGCACCGGGGATATGGAAACTTCATTGTGCTTCTGAGAATTAAGGATGTCTTCACAGGGGAGATAGCATTTGAATGTCGCCTTCGGGGATGAATAAGAATTCAGGGGATGAAGCAAGATCCCTCTGGTGGAAGTAAAGCAGGGAGTGGAAGGGTACCATTGGTATCAGAGAGGCCAGTACATGGAGAGCAGGTGAGAGACAATGAGATTGAACTCAATAAAAGTACTCACCATTGACATTTTGCGAGCACTTACTATGGGTTGTGTCATCCCACTGACGACGCTGCACATTTAGCAATAATGTTTGATCTTCACAACATTATTTTTATAGACACTAAGGCTTGGAAAGAGTTGAGCCACTCCTGTGGTTACACAGACGATGAGCCGGGGCTGGAGCCCAAGTCGGTCCCACCCAAAGTCCATGCTGTGAAGCTCCGGGCTGTGGGCAGTTTCCGCGTCACCTGATTCCTGGGGAGGAGCCAGCCCCAGAGCTGGCACACAGCTTGGCACAGAGTCGTGACTCGGTAAATATTTGCCGAGTGGGTAAATAGTGGTTAATTACATGATCTGGGAGACTGAAAGGCTTGGCTCTGCTGTTTTCCTTGAACGACACTCCCAGGAAGGAGGAGGGAAGGGAAGTTTGGAGAGAACCTTATTGGCCATTAAGGTGAATGTGAAGCCTACAGAAGTTGACCTTTAATCACAGAAAATAATCATGTCACAAACTACAGGTGCTGGAAACTAGCACAGATAACGTCCTCAGTGGTTTTTACGTGTTGTTTCAGTTTTATCAGGGTCCTGCCGTTCTCAGATGCAAGCTCTGGCTTACCCAGTGCGGCCAACCGAGATCAGCAGTGCTGTTTGGACTGAGTGGGGTGGGGGTGGCTGGGAGGTTCGGAGCCCACCCCTCAGCCTCCTCACAACCCGTGGTAGATGTTGATGTGCCCTCCAGAATCTTAGGGAGACTCAGAGCACCACCTGAAACCCTTGATCAGGGTCCGGCCCAGAGGGGAGCCTGAGGGCTGGAGAGGGGAGACGGCCCGAGGACAGGGCACAGCTGGATAAGGCAACGCCTGGATTCAGGTAGATGTACTCGGGCCTCTGGGATCACAATTATTTTAGACAAATTAAATAAGGGTCCAGGAGAAGGCCCTCTTGGGCAGTTTGCAGGGATTTGGCACGGGGTTGGCTCAGAGAATATTGGCGAGAAGGGCCTCATAAAGGTTCCAGTTTGTTTTTCTGCGTTCTTTCTGGCTCTGGCTCTCACAGTGAGGCATGGGGCAGGCATCTGCTCACGTCCCAGGCACAGTAACTCTCCCCTGCAGGTGTCGAGGGACATGGAGTCAGACTCTTTCAGGGCAAGAGGAGCGTCTCATTCATGTTTCCATTCCCTCGAGCCTAGTACACTGCTAAGAGTTAAAGCTGGTCTTTGTTGACTGAATTATAGTCAGATGAATCCTCCAGTTTTAGGTTATTTTCTTCCTTAAACTTCCCCCCTCTCCCACAAGGCCACCCCTTGTTCACACTGATACCAACTGGACTGCAGTAGAGAAACGGGGCTGGACAAGGGAGGGAGCCAGGCCATCCCTCTTCGGCATCACCGCTCTGGGAAAGGTGAAGCCGTCAGCCCCATCCCGGTCTGCTTCCAGCAGGACCTGATTCAAGGTAAGGATAATCACTATTTCCTTAACAGGATATTAATAATCCAGGTCTCCCACTCATTTTATTTCTTCTAAGGGAGCAGGGCAAGCCACTGGTCCTCAGCAGCTTGGGGCCACAGGCGTTATCCCCCAGGGCTGCCTCGGCACTGCCGCCCCAGGTGGGTCCTGCCAGCCTGGCCAGAGCGCAGGAAAGCCAGGCCCCAGCTTCCTGAGAACATGAAAGACAGGTATGGGCAGGGGTGGGAGGCAGAGGCCCCCTCCTGCCTCCTGGACCACGTACGGGGGAGCTGTCCCGAGTCGGCCAGGGAGCTGCTAGGACGCGACTGCCACTATGCAAACCGCTTTTCTGTAAATCTGCTTTTTCTCCCACGGAGTTATGGGAATTCTTCTCATCTGGAAGCCGATCATTCATCCCTCCAGGCCAACTCTGTGACCTCGAGTACGTCTCTGAGGCTGGGTTTTCCTGTTAGGAAAGTGGGGATCCCAATGCTCACTTCACAAAAGCATTACAGGAATTATCCACCGTGAATGACTGAACTACTCTTCAAGCAATGATGTGCCACTTCAGTGCAAAATTATTTACTAAGGCGGTTGAGGCGAAGAAGAGGTTTTCCTCTCGCTCGCTGTCTCGTGGTGGGGAAAAACCCAGAGCCCCGGGGCCAGTTCACATCCAGGGGTGTCCCATCTTTGCAGCGGGGGTATCTCGCTCTCCTCATCAGACCGTCGGGCTGCCCAGCACAGCGTTCTGGGGTCTGGGCGGTGGGGTGCGCAGGGGGGGGGACGAGGAGGGGGAATAAAATGGCAGGCCTCGACTTGCACAGGGTGTGTTTTTCGTCCGTTGTTTACGGGTGGATGGTTGGGGCCTCTCATTCCACATTGCGTGAGTCATCACGTGGGGATCGCGTGCGGTCCCTGTCTCCCTTTACACAAAGGCTTTGCCTCCTTCCAGAGGCGCAGGGTCATGGTTAGATGTGGTAGGTGGGAAGAGTCTGGTTTAACTTAGTCCATTTCTGGTCTAATCACTTTTTTGGCAGGGGGTCTGTTGTCTGTCATTTACAGTCGTTCCCACTCAGAGTTGCTGCAATCCCTGGACTCTGTCAGAGTTGAGGAAGTGGGGGGACAAAGACAGACAGACAGATAAACAGTCAGACAGACAGATCCAGGTTGCAAAAACTCCGGCAAGTGAGTCTAGAAAAAAATATATCTCCCTTCACTGCTTCGGGAGGTCGCTATGACAGTGAGGTCATCTGTGTATTAGTGAACACGAAAATGAGGGCATACCCACGTGTGTGTCTCACTGCTGTGATCCCTCAAGACAAGGGCAAGAGAATCATCGAATCGTGTTGCCTATTCCCCTTCTGCTGGGCTGAGACTATGGAGTCCGAGCCAGGAACGCCAGGGGTATCACAGCCGTGGCGGACTCTGTTTCCTGAGGCCCTGTTTGCAGTATGTTTCTCTCTCTACTACTTGCCATCATCTTGACGCCAGGAGTAAGTCGGGATATAAAGCTTGAGGGCCGGATAGATAAGCATTGCTCATTTTCCTATATATGCCATGAGATCCCAACTTCAGACATCAAGTGAAATAGATAGAAAACTCTAGAAGATCTTATATCATGTGATATAAAATGTTTATTAACTGGGCTATAAATGGCATGTTTTTCATTGGCAGTCCTCATCTACAGGATAACTGAAACCTAGCATGGAATTTCATTGATAATGACAGACTCTTTCTTCTCAAAGTCTGGCTAAATATATCAGCAACGTGATAGGGGTGGGGAGAGGATGGAGAAAAACAGAGAATAGTAAATAAGGTATTTTCCTTCGGGCTCGGTTCCTGGCCTCAGCTCACGGCATCGAAGTCCTGGTTCCACTTCTTCTGCCCCATGTGTCCCAGAGCCAAGTACTTAGCCTCTGTCTTCCCTTGGCAACAGTAAACACCATTCTCTTGTTGTTACGAAAATTAAATGAGTCAGTACATGTAAATGACATAGGACATGCAAACACTCAGCCAATGTGAGCTGGTGATAGAATTCCAACTGGAAAGTACCATTTGACGGTGAGCCCCATGAAGGCAGGGCAGGACTGCCTAGCTCCCCAGCCTGTTCTCAATGTTTAGCACAGTGCTGGGTGCCTACTAGACCCTAATAATTATTTGTTGACGGAACATCGGGTAGAGTTTGGTTCCATGGAAGTGTCTAAATTGTTGAGTTCGCAGACCATTGTTAAGGCACCATTTGGGACTGTGAGGATGAAGTCAGTACCTCTAAGTCTAGAGAAGCTTCCATGTCTCAGCAACGACTCGAACACACAGAGTGGTCCTGGTGACCAAACAGGCCAATAATCTGGTTTTCAGCATGGTGGCGTCTGAAAGTTAGCAGACTGTAGTCAAGCTCAGACAAATGCTGACGGTGGCATCGAGGCTCCATGATGCATATCCATGTGAACCTTCTACTCCCTCCAAACCCAAGCTCGCAGTATTTCTAGTCCTGTTGTTCTGGCGAGGGCCCATGGTCAGGGGGATAGGGGCTGCCACAGGGGTGTAGGGTGATCGGAAATGAAGTGTCTCTTTCTCTGAGGCAGCTGGGCTTATTTTAATGGGCAAGGTCAGCAATGAAATGACCAGGAAGAGAAATGGCCGCCATTATGCATCAATTGCAACCTTTTATCAATTATTCCCTGTACCATTCCCTTTGCCACGGGCTGAAGCAAACATGGCCCTAATCAGTTTTACATCTCCGTTTAATTTTATTGGAAAGAAGAGCTGGCAATGCATCACAGAGGCCAGTGTGACATGAAAGGTGACCCCCCGCCAACTTAATGGCACAATACATAACCCTTAATGAAGTCGCTATCTTGTCCCTCTTTTCCTGTCTCAGCCCCGTGATTTACGACGGCATCATTTTGCTTTGCCCTCTTTTCATTTCAGCTTTGACAAAGTGGATGAAACAATTATCTTCGTTATCGGCCAGAGCAGTAGAAATGGCATAGTTGGGAGATCTCTGCAGGTGGAAGGCCTTGGCCAGAGATCAAAACCGACGGGGAAATGTGTTCGGGGATTGTTTTTCCTCCTCTCCCCTTCTTCCTGTGACTATGGGTTCCTGAAGATGGATTGTGTATCCCAACGAGCAGTGTGAGTCCTATATCATTGTGGCAAGAAGTAATTTCAGGAGAAGGGGAAGCTGCAGATAGAAGAGAGCTTGGAATTTTGCAGTCTGTTCTCTTTGAGCTCATGATATTTGTTTTTCCGTGCACGCCCCGGCCAAGCTCTCTCGATCGGACCGTGCATCTTACCCGCACGCTTGGAACATGGATTTTTCTACATTATAAGTGATATCGTGTGTTTATTCAGCCTAAGTTATTCATTCATCCATCATTCAATCACCATTTATTGGGCGCCTTCTAAAGAAACAAAACTAGGTGCTGTGGAAAGAGAGGGAGATAGAGAGAGAGAAGGAATAGAGATTTTATCCTCAAGAAACGGTATTTTCTACTAACAGAAGTAAGACGTGAGTATCGGTGAGCGTAGTAAGAAAGATAGATTCCCATATCAAGCACTGTAGGCAGAGGGTCCTATGGTTGTTCAGAGGAAGGTGAAGTTATTTCCAAAATGGGACAGCCGGACCTTAAAAGGGGGATGGGAATTGAACAAATAAAATGAAACTCGCTCACAGTTATCATCTTATAGAGAGTGCCGATATGTACATGAGCAGTTGGGTAGATAACCAGACTGGACTTTGGTAGTAGTTTCGTGTTATTCTGCCAGGATGATAGAGTGGGGGGAAAGACAGGCCCTGCTTTGGGTCAGGACAGCGGTGAATCGATGTCCCCATTTGCGCCTCTGTGAAGGCCGAGCTGACAGCAGAGGCTGTGTCTCCAGTGTGGTTTGGCTAGGTGTTCTTCCTGCCCTCCACCCCCATCCACAGGCTAGATGCCCCTCGTAGGGGTTCACACCTGTGATGTCATTTGCCGGTACGGACTCATGGATGTGGATGTATGAATGCACGCTCTCATTGACGAGGTAACTTTGTCTCTGGGCTCCATATTTTTCAAATAGATAAGCTTGCAAAAGCCAACTCCAAGTACCTTTCTTTCCATTGTATTGGCTTGGGGTGAACTGCAATTTGTTTTCACTTACTTATGGGCTCTATGACGTCCAAAGATAATTGGTTAGAGGTCCTTTAATCAATGAGCCTCTCTTTGCAAATGCTATCCAAATGAGGCCTGTGTTATTAATGGGATTGTTAAAATGGTGAGAGTTTTTCCGCTGTGTTTTTCTCAGGTGGATGGAAAGCTGTAATGCTGACATGGTTAAATGGGGTCTTAAGTAGATCCTTCATATAAATCCGCATGCAAGTAAATTTTAAGATAAATACATCATATAAATTGACATACGTGTATACGGAGAACCCATCTCCAGAAACGTCAATATACAATCCATTTCACCTCTGTCCCCACTCTCCCCCTGTTCTCTGTATAGAGAGTGCGGGGAGCCGGGAGGAAGGCAGCTCCACATCCTGAGTCTAAAAGCACCTGTTCAATATTTAGCTTTAAGCGAGTTGGTGGACCTGCTGGTTGTTTAAGTCTGTAGTGAAAATATGAGAGGAAGCAGCGTGAAAGCAAGGGTCACCCTGTTCACCATGGCACTGAAGTATCAATGGGCAGACTGTGAGGCCCACAGAATGGAGCTCACGAGAGCCATTCTTTTCCCCTCCCCTGCCCCACCGGCCTGGCTCCTGAGCCCACTCCCAGCAAGCGTGCCTGCCCCCCATGGAGGCCTAGGCATCACTGCCTCTGGTGTTAAGACCCGCCTCAATTTTGCCCCTGATGGGTGCTGTGCAGAATGAAGAGGTTAAAATAACAACAGCAGCAGCCACTAAACACCCAGTACTGTTTCTCGTGGCATTCCCGTGGTTCAGTATCCACGAGGGGGAGCAGTCCATTTTCACCTGCTCTGCTCTTTATTCCTGTCCTGTGGGGAGTTGAGGGGACATAGTGACCCAGAATACAGCTTGTCCATCATGTGGGGCTCCACGTGCCTGGGGACCTTCCAGAGACTCCCCCAGAGCAGGCAGTGGAGGGTGATGGGATAATCTTTGGGAAAGAAAACAAGACATTTTTTGGCCAGGGTTGGGGAAAAGGGGAGGTGGGAGGGGGGGAACCCTGCAGTTACTTCCTTCGATCTCAGTAAATTGGAAAGGTCTTTCCCCTGATTCCTGCTGATATTTCCTGATGGAAATTTCTTCCATTGACAGAGATACAGATGGAGTTTACCGACATGGGACTGCAGACACACTCTGGGATAATGAAAAAATGCCCAAGGTAGCCATATGCTCTCTGGCAGTTTGCTAGAAGGAACTCCAGTTGGGTGAATACATAATAGCGTTTTTGGCAGCATTGACTAAAGGGAGATCCTCTGTAGTTCTATGTCTTTTTGCATTTTTTGGTCTAATTTGTGTGAATTTTGAAATTATAGTTCTGTTTATTAACATTCTTTATGAGGCCTTCCTTCCTCCAATCCGGGGGTTTATTTCCAAGAGATCAGAATGAACGGAGGCAAGTCCAAATGCTGAGAATAGATTCTATCTTCTGCGCCATTGCCTTAAAATCTCAAGTGCGACCTTCTTGTTCTCTCCTCTGAAAGAGTGTCATAGCTAACGGCGATGCTGTTAATGAGGATCGTGGTAATTAATATTCTCCTAACAGCAACCATGTAGTTAGCATTACGGCTTCATTGTAGACACTGTTATCCTTGTTTTACAATCGTGGAAACTGAAGGTCTTTGAGGTTTTTGCCCAAGGGAACACCACTAGCAATGATCAGATCTGGGAGTAGAATCCAGGTCAGCCTTGCCCAAAGCTTCCAGAATTCCATGCTTTCCAGCATACCACGTGTCTGTCTAACGTGGGGCTAGGAATGGATGACAAGAGTAAGTGTCTGGTTGTAAAACATACCTCTCAGAGGCAACTGCTCTTCAAGTTTCGATTCCTGATTCATTTTATAACCCAAGGCTGCAAGGTTGCCAAGATAGTTCTCTTGAAATACCTGTCTTTATTATCATGGTCTGCCCTGGAAAAGGGTTTTGAGAGTGTGTGTGTATGTGTGTGTGTGTGTGTGGTATTCTAGGCTTAGGATTTACCCAAATATTATTTTTTTAAAGATTTTACTTATTTATTTGAGAGACAGAGCATGCAATCACGAGCAGGGGGAGGGGCAGAGGGAGAGAGGGAAGCAGACTCCCTGCTGAGCAGGAAGCCTGAGGCAGCATGGATCCCGGGACCCCAAGATCATGACCTGAGCTGAAGACAGACACTTAACCGACCAAGCCACCCAGGTGCCCCCCGCCCCAAATATTATTTAATTCTATTATTTACTTAGTCCTGGGGTACTGAGGGTAACGTGGCAAAGATGACCACAGCAAGTGTCTGGGGGATAAAACCCAACACATACTTTTGTCCATCTAGTGACTTGACTCCTTTTTCTTTGAGCCACGTGGCAGAAATACCACAATGGAACACCTGTTAGTGTGGGAATTTGTAGGAGAGGAAGTTCAATTAAAGGGAAAACGTTCTGATCTGGAATTAAGCAGGAATTTTAGGAACCAATGTTTTGAACCCAGCACACACGGTGAATGGTTTGCCTCCGGCTTCCGATCTAGATATAGACTGACTGCGTGCGGGCCTGCGAAACGTGCTCTGGAGGGAGGCCGGAGGGGCAGAGGCGGGTCGTGCTTTCTTCCTTCCTAACACTGCAGTCAGTACCTCATGCTTGTCATGCCGGCCACATCGCGGGCCAAGGTGAGCTGGGTGGACCACACGGTCAAGGCAGGAAAAGTGCAACCTGTCAGGTTGAAGGTAAGAGGCTCCTTCCGTAGATGAGTCTGCTTCCTTCCTTTGGAAACATTCATAAAAAACATACCCTCCGGTAGGATTTCACGCTCCCAGAGCTCCTGCCCATTCTCCCCAGGCCCAGCTCCTTCCTAGGCGTGCTCCTAATTACGTGAGTCGTATAGAACATGCTGATGAAACCTCATTGTCTGGTCAGGCGCTAGATTTCCCAAAGCTGAGTCTGTCTTTCGGCAAGGTCTGTGCGCTTTCTTGCCCCCATCACTGGCGCACATGAGGGGCCGAGCTGGAAGCTGGGCGGTGAGGAGGGAAGATGGATGTACCTGGTGGGCAGGACCAAAAGGACCCTCACACCATGCCTTGCAAGAGGGCTCCAGAGGGGGTGAGGCTGTGTCTGGGAGGAAGGGGCATGGCCTGCGGCTCCCACCAGCTCGGTTGCTCCGTCCTGTCTGCCTCTGTGCGCTGGAGCAGACAGCTGCTGAGGACTCCCCAGGCTGCAGGACCAGACCTGGGCAGCCACACCCTGTGCTCCTCGGTTGTCATCCCGAGTCTCCGTGCGGGGAAATTGCAGCCCCGGCCCCCTTCAAAGCAGGGGGCCTGAGGGTGTGAAAGGGAGTGTCATTCTCTGTTTGACCCTGGTTTTTCCCGTCCTCCTCTGGCAGAGCTGCTTCATGACTGCGGGCCTCGTTCATTTCGTGGCTTAAGGGTACCAGGGACATTTTATCATCGATTCCTCCTGTACTTCTGTTTTGACTAGAACACGATTCCATGCCTTTGTTTCCTTCCAGGGCAGAGATTGAGGAGACTAGAGAGCCTTCACGTAGGCCCATCGGTCCAGAGCCTGTGACCAGGTTGGTTTTGCTTTAATTGCTTGACCCTGCTTCTCTGGCTCTGATTCAGGGCCAACCACCCCCGCCCCCCACCCCTCCGTTTTGTTTTGTTTTGTTTTGTTTTTCCTCCAAGAACTCATGCCAGGGCTTACCTGTGGTAAAGGATTTGTCCTCAGAGCAGGCAGCAAATCTGTTCCCTTGGCAGAGGGAGGAAGCCATACCTTGTGACATTCTCCCGATACCCCAGCCAGGCCACAGGGCGGCCAGCATTTCTGCAGGGGGTGGGCATCCCATATGTAAACAGAAATTGCTCCCCCGTAGGAAGTAGTTTCCACTGACATTGTTTGTCACCTCTGAGAAGTGCAAGCAGTGTGACACGTTTGGTTCTGGTGGGAGGGCTGAGGTGGGGGAGCACTTAGCCGGTGTTGCTTTCTTGCCTTTTATAGGGGGGGAGGCCGAGGCAGAGAAAGGCCAAAGGACTGAGATCAGACCTCTGCAGTGCCTGAGCGGGGTGGCAAGAACGTGGGGCCTCAGGGCCCCCCTTCCTCTCCCCGTACCCTAAGGCGATTCCACCACCAGGTGCGCCTACCTGTGCTTCATCAGGAAATCCCAACTCCAAGCTACAGATTGAGGAACTCTGACATCTTCCAATTAGGTAAACACAGGACTGCTTGTTCAAACAAACAGCACGTCAGTGCCAGGCTCCGTGAGGCAGCAAGAGCAGCGGGGGCAGCTGGTCTTCCCTGGGGAGTCGGCATCCCCCGGCGCTGCAGTTGGCTCCTACGCCGGTCCAGCTCACAGGCTTCCTCTTCCAGAAGCCCTCTGGGGGTATTCCAGACTGTCCTTTTTCCAGCCGAGGGGGATGCCACTGTTGATTCTTCTTTGGGCAATGATACGCTGCCCCCCCCCAGGACTTCAGGGCTGATTGGGGGTCGGCCAGCATCCTGCATGTCAATGGCAGGGCCATGGCAACATCATGGACTCCACCTGAGCACTGAGCTTTTCTTGGGAGGAGGAGCAGCTTGGGGCAAAGCTATGTTTTTTTTTGGTTTCCACCCTCACCACAGCACAGAGCCCTTCAGACCAGGCTCTAGGGGCTGATCATTCAGAGGCGCAATAAAGCAGCTACAAGTTGTTTGCCTCCCCTACGCCATTCCAGCGCAGGAATCTGTTGGGCTCCGAGGGCCCCACGTGGTAGGCTCTGTGCCCCACGTCTGCCACCTTCTCATTGGTCCCTCTGGTGCTCTGAGGAAGTCGTGAGGGCAAGCGAGGACAGATGTGGTGCTCCTGGACCAGCCTCCTGCTGCTGGAGACACATGGGTTACAGTGGAAAGTAGATGGACCTAGAAGAAGACAAACATGAGGCTGAAGGCCAGCTTTAGCACTTAGACACTCCAGAATTTAGGGCAATTACTCAATTTGAACTTCAGATTCCTTATTTATAAAACGAGGCTAGTAATATCTCCCCAGCAGGATTGTGGTGATACCGAAATGGAACACCAGAAACAAAAGGCACACCAAGGTGTCCTGCCGATTTTAGGCACCCACGCGTTTTCGCTGTCTTCTCCCTGCCCCTCTCCCACCAGCATCGTCTCTCAGGAGAGCTGCCCTCACCCAGAGCAGCTTCATGTGCTAGCTTTCTAAAGGTGAGACCTAGGGTCTGCTTAGGAGGGGCAGTAATGTGGACAGTGAGGGGAAAAAGACAAGCGACAATAGCAAAAAAGCATACGGAAACACGCTCAACATTATGCATCATTAGGAAACTGCAAATGACAACGTGATCCCACTGCACACCTATTTGAATGGCTAAATCCGAAACAGTGACAACATTGAATGCTGTCAAGGATGTGGAGCCACGGGAACTCTCATTCACGGCAGGTGGGAGTGCACAATCGTACAGCTGCTTTGAAAGACAGTTTGTTTAGTTTCTTACAAAGCTAAATGTGCTCTTACCATATGACTCAGGAATTGTGCTTCTTGGTATTTACCCAAAGGACTTGAAAATTTACGTCCATATAAAAACCTGCACATGGATGTTTATAGCAGCTTTATTCATAATTGCCTGAACTTGGAAGCAACCAAGATGTCCTTCAGTAGGTGACTGGATCAATGAACTGTGGCACAGCCGGACGATGAAATATGATCCAATGATAAGAAATGAGTTATTGAGCCATGAAAAGCCATGAAGGAAACTGAAATGCATATTTTAGGTAAAAGAAGCCAATCTGAAAAGGCTACAAACTGCATGACTCCAAGAATAAGACATTCTGGACAAGGCAAAACTATGGAGACAATAAAAAGTTCAGTGGTTGCCCGAGGTTTGTGGAAAGGGAGAGAGGGATGAATAGGCGAAACACAGGATTTTTAGGGCAGGGAAACTATTACAGACGATATTATAATGGCCAGTCAATACCTTTGTCAAAACCCATGGAATGTACAATGCAGACTAAATTAAATCCTAATGGAAACGACTCACTTTGCTTAACAATAATAATAATGTACCAATAGTGGCTCATTAATTATAGCAAATGCACCAAACTAATACAAGATGTTAATAATAGGGAAACGGGGGTAGAGGGAGGAAGGAGGTAAATGGGAATTCTCTGTATTTTCTGCTCAAATTTTCTGTAAATCTAAAACTACTCTTTTAAAAAAAGGCTATTTATTAAAACACACACACACACACACAAACAAACAGGGCCAGCAACATAAAAATCAAGCATGCCTAGACTCTCAGGACCAGAAGTGCCTTGAAGTGATGTGGGGTCCTCGCTGGCTCCCCTGTGCCTGGCTCCTCAGACCCCAGGGTTGGGAACTGAGGGGACTGGAAAAAACTGTGTGGTCAGCAAAAGGGTTTTGAAAAGGGACTCAGGCTTCGGGTGAGTCTGGGAAATATGGCTAAGTTTTGAGGATCAGATGAATACCTTCTTCTTCTAAGGTCCCGTAAGTCTTAACTGTGGACTGGTGTTCATGTTCGTAAGCACGACTAAGCAGAAGATGAAGAGAACCGGCATCAGGACAAGTATTTACTGCTTGGACTTGGCCGTAGCCCGGACATGAAGGAACATGGAAAAAAGAAGCCTTCACAACCTCTATGGTTGACCTGATCTCCCCAATAATTACTGTTATTTAAGATTATTTCTCTTTAGTTATTTATCAGAATAATGCTATTTCCCCTTCATATCGTAAAAATACAGACCCTGAAGGCTGGGTGAGATTTGAAATGCCATCTCGGCCACCCTGTCCTCGGATGTTTGAGTCTGGCTCATACTACGCTTTGCGTATGGCCGACGAGGAATTCTTTCTTTTTCAGGGAAGCCTAGCCTATCTTTGGACAGCTCTCAAATGAAAACTTACTTCTTCATGAAAATTTACCACTTTTTAACATGAAGTTTTAATGCCTTCAAAAAGCTGGCTAGTTGAAAACCATCTCTTTCCCTTGAGTTAATATGGCCCAGAATGTAAATGTTTGCACTCGGAATTCCTTACTGTAATTGTTTTTTCCTCCTTTCTGTCCACTTGAGCTCTACCCCCCTCACCCATTTTCCCAGGAGGAAACACCGAGAGTCAGTGTTATGGTGGTAACTGTCAGCGTCTGGCCACGGTAAACACAAGGAATCCAAGGTGTAGACAGACAGGTGGGTTCTGTGACAGTGAGCCCCAGTCTGGGAGCCCAGCCTGAACATCGGTCTCTAAAACTGCCCTTGAATTAAAAGTCAGCTTAACAGAAACCTCGGAAGATGGAAGCCGAGGCAATTGCCACAGGGTTCAGCCCGTTATTTAATAGGTGACCACAGAGAATTCTTTCTAATTGGGCTTTTTTTCGGGCATCATCATTTTAGGGGTTTGATCCAGGAGTATGTTGACAGAAGTGGAAAGCAGCCATCACTCAAAGCTGAGCCAAATAAAATAAAAATAGAGAGAAATAAATACATAAAAGTGAGATTCAGCCAAAAATGGGAAAAGGAAAAAAAAAGAAAAAAGAAAAAGCAAGCAAGAAAGAAAGGGAGCTCACATTATCAACCAATAAACCCAATAATCCATTAGTGACCAAGGTTGCTGAATAATATAGTACTTTCTCAGTGCCATAATTTATACTGCAGACCAGAGAATAGACACGGTTATTAGAGTGAGGGCTACTGGATGACACATGATGCATGACCGAGCGGCATTGATCTTCACACAACAGGAAGGTGTCTAGACCGGGAGATGTATGGCTGTGCGATTCAGAGCAGGGCATATTTCATGGGAGGCCTAATGGAGTAGCGGAGCCGGTGATGGATGGGTGTGCCCAGTTTCAGCAGCAGTGCAGTTATAGCAGTGCTAATGTCTGACCTCTTCTGAGCCTCGTGTCCTTCATTCCGTCAGGGTGACCTCATTTAAAGGGACAGAAAATGAGATAGGAGAGGGGAGAGGGAAGGGGGCGGAGAGGACCAAGCGCAGGCAGAGGGTGGCGGGGACTAGCATTCTCGAGGCCGGCAGGGGGCGCTGTGGGGAGGGATTTACGTAGAGGAAGAGGGAAGAAAGCGGGGCGGGCGGAGGCAATGACGTGACAGCCAACCCTGACATCCAGGTCCAAAATAATGTGCTGACAAAATAAGTGACTACAAAAGCCCTTCAGTGTTTCTCTGCCTTCCCCCGCCCCTAATTCAGCTGCGCCCAGGAGTCCGATGCGGTTGCCCTGGGAAGCCTGGGGCTCCCTCCACGGTGAGAATAGGTCTCCATCCCCAGAGGAAGGAGGTGAAGCACTGAATGTGAGAGACAGGTCTGCTGCTAATGGGGTGAGGCTGTTCAGTGAGCAAGTTGGAGTAATCTGCATCGATTATGCAATAGCAGAGAGAGCCTGTCCTCCCCCTGCACTCCCCATGCCCTGTTAGATGATGCTTAATGCATCCTAATGACACTCTTGATCATTCCTCGCGAAAACTAATGACTCATGCTACAGCCAATCCAAACCCAAGTAGCTTTGTTGGTGGTGTTTTTCCTTTCTCTCTCGCTCTTTTTTCATAAATTTCTTTCTCTGTGTAAGTGTTGAGAGATAGGCAGGATTCCAATCTAACTTCTTAGCTGGTCTTTAACTCAGAAAGAAACATTTATCATCCCCCATGTTCTCCCTCATTTCTAAGTTACTCCTTATTTGAAATTGACTGGTTTCGACGTGGTAGCAAGGGCTCAGACACTCCTATAATACTGTCTGTGTGGAATAAAGGGAAGTGTGAACCCACTTATATATCCCTTATACTTTCCCACTGCCACCCAGACACAATAAACACACAACCGTCTCCCTAAGAGATGTGCCTACTACGCTCAGTCCCATTAAGACCTTAGCCAAGGTAATTTGACTTACTACTCTGTTGAGTTCTAAAATCAGAAAGAGATCCCATGGGTCAGATGGTATTTGGTCAGTTCAGATACCACGGAAGGTGCACGTGAGGTGGTAGGGCTGCTAGGGCTTTTAGGGTATTTTCTGTGTCAGGGACTTTGAAAGTTCCTTTGTAACTTTGGCTTTTGCCAAAAATTATTCCTCATTCCTCCAAAGTTGTGCATAAAATTATGTCAGTCCTACACCTAAGGCTGTTCTTAGTAATCATTAATTAACGAGGCATACGTTAGCTGGCAGAGATGAGTACTGGGGGTGGGAAGGGGAGGTACTCAACCAGCAAGTCAACAAATATTTATAGAGAGCCTTACAGTGGCCTTGGCTCTTTGTTCTGAAGATGGATCAGAAAACAAAACAAAACGGATCTCACAGTTTATTAAAAAGACAAACAGTAAACAGTTTATCATATAATAAATAAGTCAGAAAATAGCTCTCGTTGTTAGGAAGAGAGCAGAAAAGAAAGCAGCATTCCTAAGCACCTGTTTTATAGCATGCACTGTGTTCAGAGAATGATAGGTACCATTTTAGTTAAATGAGAATGTCATGAGGTGGGTGTTACTTCTGTGCCCTTTCTACAGGCAGGAACACTGAAGCTCAGAGAAAGGAAACACCTTTTCCAGGGTCACATGGCAGGTAAACAAGAGGCAAGCCTAGAATGTCAGCCAGTTCTATTTTGCCCAAAACTTATTCACAAGATTAGAAATCTCCTTTATCTCATACATAGAAATAAATTCCTGGTGGAATAAATGCGATAAATGAAATCACTTAGATGGAAATATATTTCTTAGTCAAAAGGCACACATTAGAAAGCAAAACCTTAGTAAATTTGCTTGCATCAAAAATCAACTTGCGGAAACTTTGCTTCTGTCCAAGACGGAGTAACAAGCATGGGGCTGACTCTTGCACCTGAAGCAACTGACAAACCAGCCAACACGGATACCAAAACAGGTGTCAGGGCACTAAGCATCAGGCAGGGATCTCCGGTGATCACTGAGAGACAGGAAGTAAATGAGGTGAGTCCTGTCATTATCCCAGGAGGTCATTTCCAGGCATGCAGCAAGGAGGCGGAACTCTGGCAGAGCTCAGTGGTCTTCTGAGTTGAAGACACAGAGCTGGGAGTCCAAAGAGGCCAAGGCAGCTAGAGTTTGCCAGGCAGAGAGGGAGAAGGTAGGGGTGCATAGAGAGAAGCATAGTGCAGGGGAGCAACTTAAATATTCACCTAAGCGAGAGTCAGTGCACATGGGTGAGGAGAGACCCGGAACAAGAACCAGCGCCAGAAAAAGAGCCAAAGAGCCACCTAAAATAATCTCTCTTTTAATGCATTTTAATTGTTTTTATTTTTCATTTTTTATTTTTATTTTTTAAAAAATATTTTATGTATCTATTTGACAGAGAGAGAGACATCAAGAGAGGGAACACAAGCAGGGGGAGTCAGAGAGGGAGAAGCAGGCTTCCCTCTGAGCAGGGAGCCCGATGTGGGACTCGATCCCAGGACCCATGGATCATGACCTGAGCTGAAGGCAGAGGCTTAATGACTGAGCCACCCAGGCACTCCTCATAATGCATTTTTAAAGCACTTATTTTTTTTTTTCAGAAGATTAAAGTAACTGAGGGGCACCTGGGTGGCTCGGTCAGCTAAGCGGCTGCCTTTAGCTCAGGTGATGATCCCAGGATCCTGAGATTGAGCCTCAAATCGGGCTCCCTGCTCAGTGGGGAGTCAGCTTCTCCCTCCCACTCTCCCTCTGTGCTCTCACCCCTCTCAAATAAATAAATAAAGTCTTAAAAAAGTAAAGTAATTGAAATATTGAAACATTGAAAGTAGATGTTTTAAAACTAACAAACTAATTTTATGTTTAAATATTTTACTTAGACCCAAATTGGAATTTATCAGAATTTCATTTTTCTGGCTTTAATATCAGCCAATGAATCCATAAATATTTTCAAAACCATCTGCTTTGTTTATCTCTTTTTCAGTTGAGAAAATTGCGATGTTTAACATTTTTTTTCCTTCACCAAGGAATGATCAAGTTTCAATGGACTTTAGCCATAAATTGTACATAGACATCTTTCATTCCCTTGAGGAAGTTTCCTTCAATTTCTACTTTCCTTAGAAGATTTTAACATAAATGGGTGTAGTTTTTGTCAGATGCTTTTCCTGTATTTATCGAGAGAATTTTTCATCTTTATTCTTTTAATGTGGTGAATTACACTGATTTCTGAATGTTAAAGCAACTTTGTTTTCCTGGTATGAAGATACCTTGTCCTCCTGCATTATATTTTCTCTATATTGCTGCATTATATTTACTAATATTTTGTTTAAAAATTTTGTGTCTGTATTCATGAAGGAAATTAGTCTGTAGTATTCTTTTCTTATTTTATTTTTCCTGATTTTATTATCAGAGTAATGTTGATCTCATAAAATGATTTGGGAAGTGTTACTTCCCATTTCCTGGGAAATATTATATAGAACTTCTATCACTTATTCCCTAGACTGTATTTGGTAGAATTCATTAATGCAATAATCTGAGGGTTTTTTTAAAGAAGATTTTTAATTATTAGATCAATTTTTTTAAAAGATTTTATTTATTTATTTGACAGAGAGAGACAGCCAGCGAGAGAGGGAACACAAGCAGGGGGAGTGGGAGAGGAAGAAGCAGGCTCCCAGCAGAGGAGCCTGATGTGGGGCTCGATCCCAGAACGCCGGGATCACGCCCTGAGCCGAAGGCAGACGCTTAACGACTGTGCCACCCAGGTGCCCCTAGATCAATTATTTTTTTTAATAGATACGCTGCTACTTCAAATTCCTATTTCTTCTCTCATCTGTTCTGGTAATTTTTAACTTTCAAGTAATTTGCCCACTTATTGCAATCTAGACTGGCATGCTTTCATAAAATCCTTTGTTTATTCCCTTATTGTCTATTAAAGGGATAGTACCTTTCATTGTTTACATTTGGAATTTGTGTTTTCTCTTCTTTATCAATTAGTGTACAATTTTATTGCTCTTTCAAGGAAACAGATTTTGGTTTCATGGATTTTTCGCTACTATTTCCTATTCTACTGTTTACTATTTCTTTCTCCTTCCTTCTACATATCATAGGTTTAAAGAGCTCTTCTTTTTCTAGCTACGTTGATTTTAAACTTGTAAAAATAGAAGCATTTAAAGCTACACATTTTCCTATGAGCGTGGCTGTAGGTGCATAGAGCATGTTTTTATAATGTACTTTTTAGATAAATTTTGAAATTTTAGAACAGCTTTGGATTTACAGAAAAATTGTGAAGATAGTACAGAATTTCCCCATAAATCCTGTGCCCAGTTTCTTTTTTTACATCTCACATTAGTATGGTATAGTTGTTCAAATTAAATCCAATCAGAGCTCTTCCTTTTTACCTAATATGCTTTTATTCTTCCAGGATCCCATCTAAGATACCACGTTATAGTTAGTCATCATGTCTCCTTAGGCTCCTCTTCTCTGTGACAGTTTCTAGGACTTTCCTTGTTTTTGATGACCTTGAGAGTTTGGAGGAATACCAGTCAGGTATTTTGTAGAACTGCTCTCAATTTGTATTTGTCTGTTGTCTTTCTCATGACTGGACTGGAGCTCTGTATTATTGGGAGGAAGACCACAGAGGTAAAGTGCCATGTTCGGCACATTGCACCAAGGGTACATACCATTCACATGACTTCCCACTGCTGACACTGACCTTGATCACCTGGCTGAGGTAGTGCTTGCCAGGTCCCTCCACTGTGAAGTCCCTCTCTTTCCCCACTTTCCATTCTGTGCACACTTGAGCAGGAAGTTACGTTCCACCTCTTTGAGAGCAGACTGGCTACATAAATATTTGGAATTCTTCTGCAGGGAGATTTTTCTCTTTTCCCCCATTTGTTTATTTATTCAATCATTTATTTATAACAATATACGGCATATTTATTTTACACTTTGCATTATAATCTGATAATTATTTGGTTTGTCAAATTGTTCCATGGCTGACCATTGGCTGACACCAGTTGGATCTGGTGTCCCTTTCTCCCCATCAACGTGTTGGTTTTTCTTCATTTTTAGTTTTTTGAGTACATCTTTATTTATTTATTTATTTATTTTTTTAATAAATGTGAGAGAGAGAGAGAGGGAGAGAGAGAAGGAGAAGTAGACTCCCACTGAGCAGGGAACCCTACATGGGGGTCGATCCCAGGACCCTGAGACCATGAACTAAGCTGAAGTCAGACCCTTAATGGCCTGAGCCACCCAGGCGACCCAAGCACATCTTTAATTTCTGGCACTACAAGGCACTATAAGATGAGGCTTCAGGCTCATCTTATATATTTTCTGTCCTTGTCCTAGAATGAGGCATTTCTGCAAGGATCTCTGGTTCTTTTTCTTGGAAAATAATTTAGAAACCAAGATCTAAGTATTAGTGTGTTTGTTGCTATCAGCATGCAGTTGCTTCTAGCCATCCCGCCCTCCCCAGCTTACAAAGCAAGGAAATACGTGTGCATATAGTAACACCAGCACATCCACACTGTAATCGTTTACAAGGGCTGCCTTTGTGGTAACAAAATACCAAAACAACAGAAATCTATTCTCTCATAGGTCTGGAGGGTAGAAGTCTGAAATCAGGGTGTCAACAGGACCATGCTGCCCCTGAAGGCTTTAGGGAAGAATTCTTCTTAGTCTCTTCCGTCTTCTGGTAACTGTAGTTATCACTTGACTTGTGGAAGCACAATTTCAGTCTCGGCCCCTGTCTTCACATTGCTTTCTTCTCTTGTTTCTCTGTGCCCCTCCTCTTCTTATAAAAACACCAGCCCTTGGATTTAAGACCCGTCCTAAATCCAGGATGATTTCATCATGAGATCCTTAACTAATTATATCTGCAAAGACCCTATTTCCAAATAAGGTCACTTTCCCACAATTAGGGGAGCTACTCATCCACCCATTACAGACACACATAAATATAAATATTTCCCTATGTAACCATCTGTATCTATACTAAGCTAAACATGAACTCATACTGATGTCTCCAACTCTAATCCATTACCGCATGGGTTGATCTAGTCTCCTTCCCTTGCTTATCTGAAAACTCCAACAACATCAGTGAGAACCCTAAATGCCCCCATCTACCACCCATTTATTTAATTGTCCAGTTTCACTAGACACGGATAAGCAGTATCAGATTTTAACCCATCTCTCCATGGAAAAACTTTTATCAACTAGAGTAAACACTTAAGCACAGTTCCTTTTGACTTTGGTTTTACAAACTGCACTCATTTCCAAAGTTACTTATGTCAGTGCCTTTCCCACCAGCCCTTCAATCAAGCTTGTTTTACATATTTGTGATACAGTTATATTGTTTTGTCACAGTCTGCATTCCATCCTGGGATCCTCTGACTTCCTAATTTATTATTATTTTTTTTAAGTTTACACACATTAAGTTTCACTCTTTGTGCTGTGAAGGTCTATGGATTTTGAAAATTGCATAGTGCCATATACCCACAATTAAAGTATCATGTAGAATCATTTTGCGACCCTGAAAACGCCCTGGTGCTTCACCTACTCAACGCTCCCCTCTCCAGAAACCCTAGCAACAACCCTATTATTGCTATCGGTTTGGCGTAATTGAATCATGCGGTATGTAGCTTTTTTCGATTGCCGCTTTCACTCAGCAGTATGCCTTGAAGACTGCTCCATGTCTTTTCATGGTTTGATAGCTCTTTTCTTTTTATCACTGAATACTATTCCATTTTCTGAATGTTCGTTTATGCCTTTACCACCGAAGGACATCATGGTGGCTTTCATATTCTGGTATGAATAAAGCTGCTACAAACAACTGTGTATAGATTTTGTATGGACATACTTTATTTTTTAATTTAAATTCAGTGAGTCAACTTATAGTACATCATTAGTTTCAGATGTAGTGTTCAACAACTTACCAGTTGCACACAGCACCCAGTGCTCATCATCTCATCATCTCACGTGCCCTCTTCATGCACATAAGTGTTCAAATCACGTGCGTAAATACCTACAAGCATGATTGCTAGATCATATGGTAAGAGTGTGCTTAGTTTTGTGAGAAATTTCCAGTCTTCCAAAGCGGCTCTTCCATTTTGTATTCCCACCAGCAGTGAATGAAGTCCCTATTGTTCCTCAATATCACAGCATTTGGTATTATTTTTTTTTAAGATTTTATTCATTTATTGAACATAGAGAAAGAGCACAAGCAGGGGGAGGAGAAGGCAGAGGGAGAGGCAGAAGCAGGCTCCCCACTTAACAGGGAACCTGATGCAGGGCTCAATCCCAGGACTCTGGGATCATGACCTGAGCCAAAGGCAGATGCGTAACCGACTGAGCCACCCAGGCACCCCTCCCTATGTGTATTTTTTTTTTTTTTTGGTGAGCTGTCTGTTCAGATCTTTTGCCCATTTTTGATTCTTTTCCTTACTCCTGAGATTTTTTTTTAAAGTTTTTATTTATTTATTTGACAGAGATAGAGACAGCCAGTGAGAGGGAACACAAGCAGGGGGAGTGGGAGAGGAAGAAGCAGGCTCATAGCAGAGGAGCCTGATGTGGGGCTCGATCCCATAACGCCGGGATCACGCGCTGAGCTGAAGGCAGACGCTTAACTGCTGTGCCACCCAGGCGCCCCCTTACTCCTGAGTTTTATGTGTTTTTGCATATTTTGAATAAAAGTTCTTTATTTGATAAGTGTTTTGCAAATATTTTTTTTCATTCCATGGCTTGTCTAATGATTTTCTTAACTGTGTATTTTCTTAACTGAGTATTCTTAATCCATGAATTTCACAGAGAAATTTTTTAATTTTTAATAAAATTAAATTAAAATTTAATTTAATTTAAAATTACAGTTTTAATTTTAATAAAGTCCAATCTAGCAAATTTTTCTTTTATAGATTGTGTTTTCAATGTTATATCTAAAAAATCATCACTAAACCCAAAGTTACCTACATTTTCTCATATTTTTTATGGTTTTTCATTCTATATTTAAATCTATAATTCATCTCAAGTTTATTTTTGTGGAGATTCAGGTCTTGTTTCCTTTATTTATTCGTTTATTTTGCACACGGATGTCCAGTTGTTGCAACACCATTGTCGGACATACTATTCAGAACCCGATGATGATCTTAGCCTTCCAGCCTCCAGAACTGGATGAATTTCTGTTGTCTATCAGTCACCCAGTTTGTGGTATCTTGTTAAACAGCCTGAATGGATTAAGACATTGTAAGATAATGTACATTCAAGTTTCTAACCTGTATCGCTTTCCTCCTCCCTGAAGAACTCTTTTTATTTCTTACAGGGCTGGTCTGCTCATGATAAATGCCCCCAGTCTTTTTGTTTGTCTGAGGCAGTCTTTATTTCTACTTCATTTTTAGAGTGTAGTTCTATTGGGCATAAAATTCTAGAGTTTTCTCCCCAAACACTTTAAATACTTCGCTCTATTCTCTTCCTGCTTGCAAGCTTTCTGAACAGAAGTTTACTGAAATTTGTACTTTTTTCCTCTATACCTAAGGTGTTTGCTTCCACCTGGAGTCTTAAGATTTCGCTCTTTGTCTTTGGTTTTCTGCTATTGAATACAATCTGCCTGGGTGGGATTTTGTTTTGTTTTGTTTGTGTTATGCATCCTGTTTTTGTGTTCTCTGTGTTTTTTGATCCTTGCTTTGGTATCTGTCCTTAATCTTGGAAAGTTCTCAAGCATTATTACTTCAAATATTCTACTCTATTCTCTTTTCTGGTGTTCCAATTATGTCTACATTATACCTTTTGAAATAGTCCTATAGTTTCTGGATTTCTGTTGTGTTTTCTCCTCCCTCTTTTTCTCTTTGCAGAGAAATTTTGCATTTTTGTTGTTGAAGTTTTTATTGACCTTTCTTCAAGCTCACTGATTCTTGCCTTGGCCGTGTCTAGTCAATAAACCTCTCAAAGGGATTTTTCATATCTATTACAGTGTTTTTGATTTCTAGCATTTCCTTTGGATTTTTCTTAGAGTTTCCATTTCTATGCTTGTATCACCCATCTGTTCTTGCATGTTGTCTACTTTTTTTCATTCAACCTTAACATATTAATCATAGTTATTTTAAATTCCCCGCCTGATAATCCTAACTCAATCTGAGTGTGGTTCTGATATTTACTTTGTTTCTTCAGACTGTGGTGTTTTCTTGCTGTTAGCATGCTTTGAATTTTTTGTTGAAAATGGAACACGCTGTATTAGGTAATAGGGACTGAGGTAAACAGGCGGTGAGTGTGAGGTTTTATGCAAATCTGCTAAGAATCAGGGTATATTTAATGTTTGCTGAAGTTGTAGGTGCCAGAGGCTTCAAATTCCTTGAATGTCCTTGTTTCTGTTTCCTTTTTGTCTTTGTGTTTCCTTAAGTACTACTGCTCAGACAGAGTCTTGGCCTTGGAGCTCTTTCAGCTGTAATGCACTGTTATACTGGAACGCTGTTGGAGCCGTGGTGAGATGTTGGGGAAGCATTCTATACTCCTATTGTTAAGATTCTGTCCTTCAGTGGGCCCATGTCCTTGAGCTGTTATCCTCACTGGTTTGTCTTAGCTTTTTTCTGCTCCCTCGGTGAGACAGGAAGGATAGAGGACAGATGCTAGAGCTTAACAAGTGTCCTTCCTCGAGGTGGGTTAAGCTTTGGTAAGATCTTTCCCCCTGGGGCATCATTTTTGTTATGGGTACCACCCTGCATGTATTTAACAATCATTATTATTCTTCTTTTCCAGGCAGAGCCACCTGACTATGAGAAGCTGGAGGGATTCCTGCAGGTAAAATCCACAAAAATGTGAGGGCCTAAGACTAGAGCCCTAGGAATTGGTATTTATGCTAGCCTACACTCAGCCTCCAACAATTTGTCAAAATTACCGTGTAAGTGTTCTGCTAGTTAACAGTTCCAGTGGCTTCTGCTCAAGGTAAGTAGATCTCAACTGTGATTCTCTGAATGCTCCTGTCACTCTAAATTTTGGGGTGGCAATTTGCCCTACAACCTCAGTTCTCTGATGGGTCCAAGAAAAGTCATTCATTTGTAGTTTTTCCAGTTCTTTCTTGGTATAAGGAAGGGAGTGATGACTTATAAGCTCTTTGCATGTCAGAACTGGGGATCCTCTGTTACACTTAGATTAATATCAATACTGCACTATGAGGAAGTGTTTTCATTATCATTCATTTAAAATATTACCAATAATCTTTGCAATTTTTTATTTCATCTATTTTTTTATGTGTGCTGCTTGATTTTCAAGTATTTGTGCATTTCCAGTTATACATGTTATTGATTTTTCATTATCCCCCTTATGGTCAGAGAACATGATCCATATGCTTTCAACACTTTTCATTTCCTGAGATGTTTGTGTGGCCTTCCAAGTGGTCTGCCTGGACGCAAGTTTCTTGTGTTCTTAAAAAAAATGTTTGTTCTGTTATTGTTAGGTGGAACATTCTAGAAATTTGGTTGATGGTCTTGTTTAAGTCTTTTAGCTCTTCTTTCTACTAGCTCTCTTGCTTACTAATAGAGAATTGTTGATGTTCCAACTAAAATTATGGATTTGTCTGTTTTTCTTTTCAGTTGCTAGTTTTTTTTCTTTATGTATCTTGAAGCTCTGTATGGGGCATACACATTTAGGATTATTATGACATCCCCTTCATGAAATGACTCTTTTAGCATTGTGACATTTTCCTCTTCATCTCTGGGATTATTCTTTTTCCCTGACACTTGCTTTTATACCACTATAACCATTTCAGTATTACTGTGAATAGTGTTTGAATATTATTTTCCCTCATTTCTCTTTTAGCCTATCCAACCCTTTATTTCTAAAATCTGGTTCTTTTGGACAATATCTATTTAACTTTTGCATTTTTTATGCATTCCAACAGTCTTTGCCTTTTAATTTGTATGTTTAGAACTTTTCCATTTAATATATTTATCAATATATATTAAAGTTGAGTTTAAGTGTAAAGTTGTCTTAGTCTGCCATCTTCCTTTTTTCTTCTGTTTGTTCCATATGTACTTTGTTCATTGTTTCCCCTTGTTATGCTTTCTTCTGAGCCAACTGAATATTTTTTAATGTTTCTTTTATTAGCTTATTAGCCATACAGCTTGGTTTTATGTTTTAATGTTTACTCTATAGTTTGCAATATGCATCTTTAACTTATCTCATTTTCTTTTCTCAAATATTTTCTTTTTAAGAGAGAGCGAGCTCGCATGAGCGGAGGGGAAGGGCAGAGGGAGAGGGAGAGAGAATCTTAAGTAGGCTCCAGGTCCAGTGCAGAGCCTGGTGCAGGGCTAGATCTCACAACCCTGAGATCATGACCTGAGCCAAAATCAAGAGTCTGTCACTTAACTGATTGAGCTACCTAGGTGCCCCTAAAGATTTTATTTTTTAAGTAATCTCTATACCCAACATGAGACTCAAACTTACAACCCTGAGATGTAGAGTTGCATGCTCTACCGACTGAGCCAGCCAGAAACCCTCATTTTATTTTCAAATAATACTATACTATTTCATCTATAATGCAAGGACTTCAAAAAAGTATACCTTTAAAAGAACCCTTACAGTTCAACACTAAAAGACACATAATTCAATTAAAAATGGGCAAATGATCTGACTAGATGTTCCTTAAAGACAATTTACAAATGACCAATATGTACATGAAAAGATGTTCAACATCATTAGTCATCAGAGAAATTCAAGTCAAAACTACAATAAGACACCACTTCACACCTACCAGGAAGGCTAAAATCAAGAAGACAGACAATAACAAGATTTCATGAGGATATGGAGTCATTGGAACCCTCATATGTTCTTGGCAGGAAAGTAAAATGGTGCAATTGCTTTGGAAAGTAGTCTGGCAGTTCCCCAAAAGGTCAAACATAGAATTAGCACATGTTGTATCAATTCTTATATGGCCAAAAGAATTGAAAACATATGTTTGCATAAAAAATTACACAAAATGTTCATAGCAACATTATTAGTAATAGTGAAAAACCGAAAGCCAGACAAATTCCCATCAACTGATGAGTGGAGAAGTGAAATGTGGTATATCCAAACAAGGAAATATTATTTGGCAATAAAAATAAATGAAGTACTGATACATGCTATATCATGAATAAATCTTAAAAACATTGTGCTAAGTAAAAGAAGCTACTCAAAACAGGCAATACACTATATGATTTCACCCCTATGAAAGTCCACAATAGGGAAATCTATGGGGACAGAAAGTAGATTAGTGGTTGATTAGGGCTAGGTTAGAGGAGGAGGATAACGAAAGGGTATGAGGCTTCTTTTTAAAGTAATGAAAAAATTTAAAAATTGATTGTGGTAGAGTTTACATAACTCTATGCATATACCAAAAAGGATTGAATTGTATATTTCAAATGGGTGAATTGTACATTATGTAAATTATATTTCAATAAATCTGTTACCAAAAATAATATACTCCTGTATTACACTCTCTAGTTCTTTGTATTATTTTTGTCATATATTTTACCTCGTTATGTTATAAATACCATAATGTTGTTATTTTATAATTTAAAACAGTTATCTGAAAAATATATAGTAAGGAAATGTCTTTCATATTTACCCACATATTTACAATTTCTGGAAAATTGCATTCTTTTGTGTAAATATGAATTTCTACCTGGAATTATTTTCCTTCAATATATAGAATTACATTTAATATTTTTTGTAGTGTAATTCTTCTGATAAGGAACTAGCTTTTACTAGTCTATAATTTTTACCTTCATTTTTAAAGTGTATTTTCATTGAACAGAGATTTCTAGATTGACCAGATTTGCTTGTTTGTTTGTTTATTTTGTTTTTGGTTTTGTTTGCCATTATTAAATATCTTTCTGGCTTGCGTTGATTCTCATAAGAAATCTGTTGATATTCTCATCTTTACTCCCTTCTTATTTCTTTGGTTATGTTAAAGAATTTTCTCTTAAATACTTTCCAGCATCTTTAATGATACATGTTGGTATGGCTTTCTTTGTATTTGTTCTCCTTGGGATTTCTTGAGAAACTTTGATCTGTTGGGTTTTCCTTTTCATAAAATGTAGAGATTATTTAGTCATTTCTTTAAACAAGTTTTTTTGCTTCCCCCACCTGTTCTGGAAATCCAAGCACCCATATATAGGCCGCTTGATATCTTTTCAAAGACACTAAAGTTCTAATAACATTTTTTCCATGTTTTTTTTTTAATGCTTCAGTTTTGATAGCCTTTATTGCTGTGTCTTTAAATGTACTTATTTTTTATCCTTCAGTGCCTAATCTGGTTCAATTCCAGTGAATTCTAAATTTCATATATTGTACTTTTGACATTGTAATTTCCATTGGGATGATTTATAGTTTCCATTTTATTCTTCATTATGTTCATGTTTTCCTTTAAGTCCTTAAACATATTTCTATTAGTTGTCTTCAAGCGATTGTCTCCTAATTTCATCCTTTCTATCATTTCTAGGTATGTTTCTGTTGATTTGTAACATTCTGTGAATTAATTTTTCTCATTATAATGGGTCACATTTTTCTTTCTTCTTTGTCTAGTAATTTTGATCAAGTGCTAGACATTGGATTTATTGCATTATTTGATGCCTGTATTTGTTTTCTTTAAATGAATGCTGAGTTTTGTTTTAACAGGCAGTTAATTTTACTTATAGATCATTTTGCTCCTTTCAAGACTTTCTTATTTTATCTATATCATATCTGTATCTATGTCTGTATCCATATCTGTATCTGTATGTATTTATGTCTCTATATTTTACAGGATGTCTAAAGCAGGCTTTATACTAGGGCTAAAGTAATCCTACCTGTAAGTAATGGCCTTCTGACATCTTTACTGAATCTTCTGGGTGTTCAATGAAGCCTCTTTTATTCTGGCTGATTATACCTCAAATGTGTCCTGACTCTCTGTAACCTTCAGTGGCTGTTCAGGTTTCATTTTGCGGGTAGTTGTTCTTTGCCTTGCCTTATAAATACTCACATCACATGTGCACAATTTAGAATCAGCCATGGTTCCCCTATGTTGGTTTCTCTGTAATTTCTTGGCATTCTTCCTCATCAATGCAAGCTACATCAGCCCCTCTGAACTCCATTCTTGATCTCCTCAGCTCAGCATTCTGCTGTTCTGCTTAGGTTTCCTTGGTGAGGGTCTGTTCAGTGCTTTAGTGAAAAATGCCAGGATGAGTGTATGGCTCATCTCAAGTGTTTTTCCTTTAGAATTCACAGTCCAACACTACCCATTCTACTTTGTCTGAAAATAGTTATTTCACTTACTTTGTCCAGTTTTCTAGTATTTTATGGTGATAGGACCAATTTCATACCAAAAACTCAATTATGGACTGAAAGAGAAGCTCTCTCATCCTTTCCTAATTCCTTTCCATTTGGAGCAAAATTGTTTTTTTGGATATAAGGATGGGATTTGGTCAAAAATAAACATAGACATTAAAAATAACATTAACAATAGCAAAACTTGCTGTCCATTTGAACATAATGTTATTTCTGGCTGGGATTTTTCTCTATCACATTTCTGCCAGTCAGAGTCTGTTTACTTTCTTGTTGTATCCTTTGCAAATTAAAGAGTCAGTTATTATAGAATTTGTATAGTATCATAGTATTTCTCTAGCTTCTGTGATAATAAGAATAACCTGTGGCACTTGTTTAAAAATGTGGCTTGCTTTCCAGACCTTGCTCCTAGACATTCTGATTTCTAGGGTATTAGGTAAAGCCTGAAATTTGAATCTTCAAAGACACCTTAGATAAATATTTTTTCATCAGGCAAAATTGGGAAACTAGTTTATTAGTTCAGAGCACAGATGCTGAGGCCAGAATGCATGGGTTTGAATATTGATGCACTTTCTAGGAGCCCTGTTACCTTGGGTAGGTTTTATCCCCTATTTTCCTCAGGGTCATTGCTGATAGATGATTATATGTTTTGTGCCTTACATAAACGCATCCTGTTTGCAAAGCCATAGAAAAATGGTGTGTTATAATTGGTCTACCCAGAGAAGATGTCTTTCTCATTTTCACAGAATCACCATATAAGACTAGCAGTGGCTCTGCTTTCCTTATCTTTGAAATAAGAGAAATAACAGCATGGCTGGCTACAGAATTCATGGGGCCCCTGTACAAAATAAAAAAGCAAGGACCTGTTTTGAAAAACAACAACAACAACAACAATAAAATACAATATACAGGAATAAAAGCTCTTTTTTTCCCTTCCATTGTCTCTCTATCAACCTGTCAAGGTTTTTTTTTTTTTTTTTTATTAGACATTTAATGCTGCTGTCCCTAGGAAAACAGGGATTCTTGTGGGGCAACACAAACCCTCATAGGTGCCCGCTGCCCTACCCCATGACTTGACATGCAGGGTTCAGATGCTTGACTCCAACCCTCCTTTTCCCAGGATGCCACTCAGGGGCAGAGGATGACAGCATTCGCTGGGTAAGGGTAGGAACAGGTGGCCGAGAACCCGTGCTGGAGAGGTGTGGGGGCAGAAGGAGGTGTGACCATGCATGAGCTAATGCTCCAAACAGCCGCCAGTACATGCTCCATTGTCTTGTCGGACTTAACCTGCAAGACAAATGTCAAGGTGTTAACCACAGAGCATTACAAACATGGGGGCCCCCTACCGAGTATGGCATCTTGTGCAACTCTACTGGTGACACACGCACAAAGCTGGCACTAAATAATAACACTTATGTTTGGTGCCTGAAATGCAGTAAGTACTCAAAAATGTCAGTTACGATTATTATTTTTACAAAGCATTCAACCTGAAAATTCAGTTCTGCCCAGTCCTTGGGCACAAACAGTGAGACTGGAACTAATTTAGTAGCCCTGACCCTGTCCACGGTTCTGTGGAGTATTGATTTTGTGAGAGGCACTACCCTAGGCACTGAACAAGTCACCCAATCTGGGCACAGCCTAAATAGAAAAAGAGGCAATTACAAGAGAAATATGAACCAGAGCAACGAAGGGCAAGTTAGAATACAGAGGGAGTTATAGAAACTTAATCTCAGGCCTAGAGTGGGAAGTGGTGTTTAAGCTGAGTCCTAAAGGATAAGTAGAATGTAAGTAAGTAAACACAGGCGGTGGGGAATATGTTCTGGGTTTTGTGAATAGCAGGTACAAAACCCCTGAAACAAAGAAAAGAGAAAAGCCAACAATTTCACCATGACTGGTGAACTGATTAATCTTTAAGTGGCAAGATAGGAGGAGGGAGAGGCAAGCAAGACGTAGAACTAGAAGGGTTTTATTGGTCATTTTCTGTAGTCTGTGCTTTATCCCAAGGACAACAGGGGATGGGGAGTGGAGAGTGGAAATGGAATATTTAAAAAAATATTTAGATAAAAAGGTGTTATGATATTTGCATTTCAGAAAGATTTATCTGGGAATTTCTGGGTAAAATGGAGTTATGATTATGGATATCTAATTCTGCCTCCTAGAATCTCGTGAAAATGACCAGTATAATTTTTTTTTAAAGTAGGAAAAACGCATAGCTGTGCCAGGTACTAGAAAGGATGTTGCCTACGATCCAGCATGCAAGTTCAACGAAATTTGAGTGATCGGATCTAATGAAACATATATCTCTTAATGTATACAGAATCATGTACTCTCTAAATAGAAACACATCTTCTTTTGAAGCATTCATACTGTGTTTATGAAAATTAATCCTACTCCTGGCTACAAAGAAATTTTCAATAAATTTCAAAGACTAGAAATTTTACAGGCCCCACTGTCTGATGGTGCAAAAATAAAAATTCTAATAAAAGTATATACATGAACAATCAATCACTTGGACATTAGAAGCAAAAAGAAAAACAACTTTTGTTTAGAATTAAATAAAAAGCAAATAGAACCTACAATTACAGACTATTTAGAAAGTAACCAATAAGTATGGATGCACTTGAAAAATCAATAAAAGAGTTATCTCTCCAAAGTATTTTGTGAGAAAATATCCAAGAAGGAAATACTTCTTATGCTATTTAAACCCATTTCAGAGCACAGGAAAAGATGGAAATCTTCTCAGTTGACCAGCTGAGATGTTGATAATGTTGAACCCAACATGACAGTTAATACTTTAGAGATAAAAGCCATAGGTCAATCTTATTTTGGAGTATAAGTGCAAGTACCCTTCAAACATGAGCAAATTGTATCCAACAGAATGCTGAAGGGTGATTATGGATGGCTAAGAAAGGATTATTTTAGAGATGCAAAGATACTTTGGCATTAATCTATTTTAAATATTTTAGGATGCCCTAAAAGATTTTATAATTTAATTTTCATTCCTGATTAATTACAAACACAATTCTTACTAAGCTTGATGTATGAAGTACTTTAACATGATGAATGACAGGTATACTAAATAAAAAGCCATAATTATATTTAAATAATAAAACATTATGGACAGTCTCGCGTAAGTCTAGGACAATGAAACATACTGGCTGCCAGCATTATCATTTAATAGTATTCTGAGAGTCCCAGAAATAGGACAAGAAACTATGAAGCTAAAATATTGGAAAGGAGAAGAAAAATGATGTAATATATAGATTATATTCCTCATAACCTGGAAAATCTACAAGGAGAATTTGGAAAACTGTTAGCATTGGAGTGTTTAATAAGATGACTAGTTACTATATAAATACAAGCATTCATATATTTACTCTACACTAACAACCTCCTAGAAAATATCTTAATAAAAATCCTATTCATACAGCATTAGGAGTATGTATATTCAATTTCTGGGATATAACCAAACAGAAAATTTACATGAAGAAAAGTTCATAGCTACTGAAAGATATGAAAGATGACTTTAATTAGTAAGGATACATGACATGTTCCTCAACTGATAGAAAGAATGTTAATTTATAACCCTAATGTAATTACAATAAAAATTTCAATAGAAAGTTGGGGAACGTTAAGGAGTGATACTAAAACGTTAAAGCAAGGGAAAAACTATAAGGAAAAAGGTTGACAGATATCATCACATTAAATTTAGAAATTTTCTAAATGTAATATATAAAATTAAAAGGAAGGTTACAATTCTTGGAAAATATTTGAGATGCACATAATATCCATAGCAACTTTTATACACAAAGAAATCAACAGTAAATAAACATCAAAAGCAAACTATGTAAGTGCCATGAAGTAGTCATTAAGGAAAGCATATTCAAATAACTAATAAACATGCGAAATTTTGTTAAATTAACTTGTCACTAAGAAAATGCAAATTGAAATAATGGTATTTTATTTTACCTATGAAATTGGCAAAATAAAAAATACTTAACATGCAAAAGTTTTATGTTATGTTATTTCATGGAGAAGAGTAGTATCAAAATATGTGTAATATATGAACTCAATTTTATTTTAAAGTGTGCAGCATACATGGATATGCAGATACACATAAATTGTGAAATGTTAACAGTGATTACCTCTAGAAAGTAAATGGGCCATTTTAGTTTTCATCTCGGTATCTTCTGTGGTTTTAACATTTTCTGCGATTGATATGTATGACTTATGTAATCAGAAAAAAATATTTTAAAGATAAGCATGGCCACAATGTGGCAAATGAATTTTAAAAGTATAAACCAAAAGCAGAAAGTAGACAAAGGTGTTGCAATGGTAAAAACTAGAGAGACAAAACAGAGTCAAAAGCACCGGGGAGCGAAAGGAAACCATTTATTTCAGAAATACTAAGGTCACTAATGTTAGGTGGCAGGGGAAGGGGAGGAAAAGGAAGATAAGGAGCCAAGCAGGGGTTTCCAGCTTTATTTGGGCACTGGGGGGGGGGAGGCATGGTGATGTTGCTCACTGAGATAGAATCAGAAGGGCCAGGCTTGGGTTGTTGGTGGGATGCAGATGCTAATATGTTGAGTTTGAAGAACCTGATGGCCCTTTACCAGAAAGAGGTTGCAATTCAGAAGGAAGGTCTGGGTGAGACCTCTTTCTCTCCTCTCTCTCCCCCACCTCTTTCTCCTGAGAAGACATCATCATATAGATGGCTACTGGGGACAGGATGGGATCACTCATGGAGATTTTATAGAGGAGAAGATTGATCCCAGAACTTGGAGGAACACTGACATTTAAGTGATGTCACTAAAGGTAGGCTGAGGCAGAGGAGACTATAAACAAGCCTGAGAGGTAAGAAGAAAACTGAAAGAGGAGAAATGGAATCCCAAAGAAGAGAAACATCCAAGGTCTAATAGGGAGTGAGAGCCGTGAAATCTCTGAAAGATACCACCCTTGGCAGCTGAAGAAAGAGGGCCAGGTTGGGGTGGTGCATCTCAGGAAAGAGGGCAGGGTTGGTCACGTCAAATGCTGCCAAGAACACAGGAAAATGAAGGTGGTTGAGATTTGGGCAGGGGCTAGTTAGATGGAGTGAGAGAGAAAGCCTGACCAGGGTAGATGGGGGAGTGAGACAGAGGTGAAGAGGTGCACAAAGGAGTGAGATACCTCTTTTGAGAATCCTGACTGTGAAGAGGGTGGAGGCAGAGAAGGTAGAAGCTACAGGGACCAAGGAGCTATTTTTATTTCTACTACATCCAACATGACCTTGTTTAATGCAGACGAGAGAAAGGGCCTATGGGGAGAGGTGTTGGGGGTGACAGTGGGGAGCACAGAGGTGAACTTCCCTAGGGAAAGAGCAGAAGTGGGGAAGATCTATGCCCAGGTGGAATTGCTTTATGTCAGGCATGATGGAGGGAGGCTGTGTGTGTGAGTGGGTGGGCGGTGGAGGGTGGCTGGGTGGTGGTCTTAGCTGGGGAAGGAAGAAGACAGGGAGAGCAATTGCTCCGAGAGCACATTCTCCATTCATGGTTGGTGACTTTTAAAAGGTAAAGTGTTTTTGAGAGAAGCATCATGAAAGCCAGGGTCAACCACTGATAGGGCTGCCAGACCATGAGACTCTTAGAGAAGACAGAGCGGCAACGTTTGGTGTGCTCACCCTCCTACCCACCAGCGGTGTCCATCCTGAGCATGTTCCTGCAGCTCTCCCCCCAGCCAGCTGCCTGTCTTCAACAACCAACTGTGGCATCTTTTAGGGTTTCCCTTTCCTACTCCACGTTCGATCACGACTATTTTGACTTCCATTTTCATCGTGAAGTAGGAGCTGAGCCAGTTTCCTGAGACAGATGGAAGAAGGGGTGTACTATGGAATTTGAGATTTAAAATACCAAATACCACTTTTACTCTCTGGGGGAAGAGCCTTAATGGCAAAGGCTCTGAGAGAGAGAACTGCTGGCTTGTTGGAGGAGTAGAGGGGAGGTTGGGGTGGCCAGAGGATGGTAAGAGGGGGAGCAAGGTGAGGTCGCAGAGGGAGCTGGGGGTTGGATCCTATGGAAGGGGGTTACAGTGGTCTAGGGGAGGCCTGTCTAGGGCAGTGAAGGGAGGTGGCAAGGAAAAGTCAGATATAGGCTGTATCTCATCTCAAATAATTTGTAGATGGACCCCTGTGAGGTTTGAGGTGAGGCCCAGATGGTGAGGGGGATTCTAGCACGATGGCTGATTGGATGGTGGTGCCATCGCTGAGCCAGAAAAAGGCTAACAAAGTGGATGAATCTGTAGCAAGACTGATCAAGAAAAACAGAGAGATGCAAACACACACAGTATAAACAAGAGATACAAGTAAAATAGATTTTTTAAACGTTAGAAGAAAATTTTAAGCAACTGTGAATCAATATATTAGCAAACTAAAGTAAAATGAAAAAGGCTTGGAAAAGAATATAAAATTGGTAAAATGTAAATTAAAATAGGACAAAATAAGGAACTACTTCAAAAATTGAAATAATTTCCATTATTTCCTCACATGTATATGTAAGTATATACATATACATACGTATATATAAAATAGACATGTAATTAAATATATTTCTAGGCCTAGATTACTTTCTTTATAAATTTTACTACTTCTAAAAGACAAATAATTTTATCTAATTTTTCAAAAAATAGGCAATGAAAGAAAACTGCCCAATCTATTTATAAGGGTGGAGGGAGAGCAGTTCATATTTTCTTCTCATCTCATCATCTTAAGATTTTTTTTAATTAATTTATTCACTTTAGAGAGGGGGGAGGGGCAGAGGGAAAGGGAGAGAATCTCCAGCAGATTCCCCTACTGCGCGTGGAGCCCAATGTGGGGCTTGATCTCATAAACCCAAGATCATGACCTGAGCCGAAATCCGGAGTCCACACTCAACCTACCGAGCCACCCAGGTGCCCCTCACCACATCATCTTTTTTTTTTCCTTCTTTTTTTTTATGTGATGTTAGTCACCATACGGTACCTCATTAGTTTTTGAAGTCCCACATCATCTTAAACACCAACTCTCGCACAGCTGTAGCGGGCCAGCCACGTCTTCAATTAGGTTAAAGATTTCGGGGTGATGCCGACTTCCGACAGTGACGACCTGGGTTTGTGAGCCTTCCAGAAAGGAGGCAGGCCGAGAATGGACTCAGGGCGGGCTTTGGGAGGTATGCGGACGAAGGGTGGGATAGGCACACCCGTGATACGTCCTTGGCACTCAGAGAAACTGAAGGTGAGCCTGCGCTAGATCCGGGGAACCTGTGTGGGGGATCTTTTTGCTGGAGCCTTCCTGTTGGAGATTCTGGATGGGAAGTATGGCTCCATACCTCTATTCCCTCATGTTTCTTCCCTTTCTTGGGTCAGGAATCTCGTCCTGTTTCTGGAAGGGATTGGCCTGGAGTCTGTCCTGCAGGTGGGGGACCACAGGGCCTTCCCTAGTCTTTCTGTCCTGATTCATCGCATTCCCTCCAGCCACCCCGTGGCTATTGGGAGTGCCTTTCCCGTGGGGCTCTCCGTCACCTCTCTGCTCGATCCTCGACCCCTGACAACCAGCTCCTCTCATTCTGAGAAAAGGGTGGACATTGGCATTGGGCTCCTTCCTACCATCTGGATTCATAAAATAAAAACCTGAGTGGCAAATGAGACAATTGTGAGGTCTGGGGAGTGACCTGAGTGGCAGAGGAAAACCTCTCTGCACTTTTAAAAGGAGAATGGCCATCTGGCGTGGCAAAGACACTCATTTCACTTTTCTACTGGTACACGACTGAAATCATTTACCATTAAGTTCTATTTGAATAAAATGGTACTAGACATTTAGGTAATATTACAGGGCAATAAATGTTTAAGAGCCTTAGGGGTATGAGCTTTCTCCAAAGGTAGTTCAGACCCAGATGCCAAAAATGCTTTACACACACACACACACACACACACACACACACAAACACGTGCACTGCACACGCACACGTGGACATGCATTCACAGATGCACACATGTATAACCTTCTTTTGGGCTTTCGGCTTTTGCTCACATAATGGAAGAATTTTTCTCCTCTTTCCCTTTTCCTTCACATTTTGAATTGTTTAAGAGTTTCCTGGCTCCAGTTCGCTCCCCCTTCTCTTTTCCTTTTTCTTTTTCTTTTCTTTCTTTCTTTTTTTTTTTTTTACTACACTGGGTAGAAGAAGCATGAGGGAAATGTAGTTAAAATTCAAAATGCTTCTCCTTTATCATTACCATGAATCAACACAATAAATGAGCCCCTTCAGAGCACGGTAATAAGAATTTGATAAATCATCAGCCAAAAATTAACTAGATGTCAAAACAATCTTTGGGAAGTGTGATGGATTAGGGGTGATAGCAGCAATTAATCTCCCAGACTGAGTTCACCAGAGAGACACAATGTAGGGAGATGGATGGGGGGGATTCAGGCCTTGCAAGGTCAGGACTCCACTGAAAAGAGTGGGTGGAGGCTGGAGGGAGGGAAGGAGAGGGGGAGGCAGAGAGGGAGGGAGACAGAGAGAGGGAGAGAGAGAATCATCTGAGCCCGCAGTGCCCAGGCATCCAGTGGCTGAGCTAGAGGTCAGCTACGTGCCTTTGAAAAGCGCCCTGTCTCCAGCTGCTCTCTCTGATGAGGCAAGCACTTTCCCTCTCGCGCTAATAAATGCCACAAGTCGGCTCATGGGGCTCAACACACGGCCTCTAAGAGTGGGAGACTGCAGAGGGCTTAATTTACAGAGAGGGGTAGCTCCTTGTAAACAACAGCTAGGAGAAAAGGGGTCTGGGAGGCCAGGCAGGGGAAGGAGGGAGGGGGTCTGGGCCAGCCAGAGCAGTGACAGGAGCTCTTCAGAACGCAGAGTTCAGCTCTGGTGTTCCAGGGCACAGCCCACGGAATACTGATGGTTCCACGGAAAGAGGAGGAGAGCCTCTGCAGGCGCCAATCTCATAAATCTCCCTCTTTTTTGATGAGGCTGCCTCTTTCATTTGCTTTTTTTTTTTTTTTCCTCCAGTAGAGTTCCCCATATCTGAAGGAATGGCAGTTGGGGAAGGTGAGGCGGAAGAGCCCCTGTTTTCAGCTTCCTGGCCAGGCTAGAATCCTCATGTGGGGCCCTGTCTCCATACTCCGAGATCATAAGCTCAGGAGTCTAAACTGGAAACTGTAGGCTGGACTGACAGGGTCTGTGGGGGGAGGGGGGGTAGGTGCGGGGGGAGTGGTCATGACATCAGCGGGAAGGAGAAAGGGAGGGACACGCAGCTCCATTCAGCCAGTGGGAAGGTCTATGGGTCCTATATTAACGGCTGCGATGTTGGGATGCACCAGGTCAGGCTAAGTCGGGCTACTGGAGTTAGCATTCCTAGGTTGTTCCTTTACTCCCCTAGGGAAGTAGAATTCTTTGTTACTAAAGATTCCTGTAAGATTTACCTAAGCAGGCTGCTCCTGTTAAATTGGTAAGTGCTTCCTAGCTAGCTTTATAATAACCATAAAATTATCATAATGCCTGACAACTGGCTGATGTTTTTTGTTTCCAGAGTTCTGTAAGAATCCTGGGTCCTCACTAGGATGCCCTTGAGATTTTTTTTATGACACATCTTTCTAGTATACAGTAGAGTCCTCGAGGTTAGTTGTGACGCAGTCTGTCCAAAACTCCTCAGTTAGGCCAGGAAGGTCAAGTGATTTGTCGGATATCACTGATGTTAAGGCAAAGCACACCTGTCGAATTGTCCAAAACCGGCTGCTGATCCTGTCGGCTTTGCCTCAGAGGGCATACCTCATCTCCAAGTTCTCCAGCTCTGATGTTGGGGTGTGTTTGGGGTTGGGTAGCTTTGGGCTGTTTCCAACCCAACCTAACACAAAGGCATAGCAACTATCTAGAGCTGAATCTTCTTTAAAACAAAGACTTAGTGCTCTCTAGCTGCCAGGAATGAAAAATGGTAACCCGGTTCAGTATTCAAGGTAATGAAGACAACTTGCAATAAAGCTAACCTCTGGAGGCTGGAAATGGTTAATGGTTTCTTTGCTACTGATTAGCTGTTGACCTTGAGCTAGTTACTTGATCTTTCTGAATGTTGGTTTCTTCACCTGTAAAGGGGAATACCAATCACTTGACCTCATAAGTTGTTGTGTGGGTCAAATGAGTTTTGTGAACAGGGCCTACTGCATAGTTCACCCTAATCGTTGGCTAATGTTCTTCTGAGGTTGACTCTCCATTGTGCCCATAAACTCCTTATTGGCACTGCAGGCCTTAGAGTGCCCTCATCCTGCTCTGGAACTAAAAGCTGATAGGAAGAACTCTCCATGATCCCAATCATGAGGCTGAGGGGGCTGGCTCAGGCCACGCAGGCTAGCTGGCCTCCTGCACTCTTGTCAGTGATGCAATGAAAAGCTCAAGAATGTCATCCTTTTTCCCACATCAGTCTTGGAGCTCTGCCCTATTTTCTTCCCATACTAGGCTGCCTCACTAAGGATTTGGTGTCCAACATTCAAAAATATCCCACTTTTGTATGGTGCTTTTCCCTTGCTCAAGTACTTTCTCATAGATCATCTCTTTGTTTCATGAGAGCTTTGATTAACCTAGGTCAGTCATTCTTCTCTTTCCCTTTCCTATTAGCAAGCCTTGATGGGGAAGTTTCTGGATTTTTTTGATAAGCTGGAAACATCTGCTCAGGCTATTTTTCCTGCCACCATATTGTTTCACATGATCATGAGGGTTGTGCATTTAGGAGGACCGCTTTCTAGAGAGGTCCTGCTGTTCTTCCTCCAGATTCAGGGAAGGGGGCGAGGTAAGAGGGTTGTTCTCTCCTCAGTGAGAAGACAATGTAACTACCAAGGAGTTCTGGAAAGTTGAAGCTGCCCTTTGGGGCTGACAGGCCCGGATAACCAATACCTATTCTTATTTTAGTTTGCTCAATACAGCATCTAAGATTTCAACAGAGATTTTCTGCCATTACTGTAAACAGACTCATAAAGACTGACAGACATACACATATATACACAAACCTACACCCATCATAATGCAGTCAACCACAGGTCATGATCACATATAATCGCACACTGACTTATCACAGATGCACATGGTGACGACCATCGAACCACACACAGACACACCTATACATCCTCACACAGTCACAGATACAAACATAAATACACACACACACACACACACACACCACAAGGTACCCACCCAGAAGAGAAACACAGCAGGACTTTTGCAGTAGTCCACACCTGGTTGGGTCTTGAGAATAAAGAGTAAGCTTCTTGAGATCAGGTGCTGGGTACCATCCCGAATCCTTGGCTGCAGTTCTCCACACTGGTTTTCTACCCTGGATGCTTACTAACTACCTTTGCCTTCACTGACCAGGAACTGATCCTCAGTAGGCAAGTGGGCACCTTAGAGGTCAGAATCAGAATTGTTGGGAGGCGTAGATAGTGTGCTGGGGTGAATCATGTCCCCCTCCCCAAACGATATGTTGAAGTCCTAACCTCCAGTACCTCAAAATGTGACCTTATTTAGAAATAGGGTCCTTGCAAATGTAATTAGTTACATTAAGACGAGGTCTTAGTGAAGTAGGGTGGGTCCTTAACCCAGTATGACCAGGATCCCTACAAGAAGAGGAGAGAGTCACACAGGGAGAGTGCCAGTGATGACAGAGGCAGAGATTGGGGGAGGGGGGACTGTAGCTCCAAGGAACACCAAGGAGTACCAGCAAACCATTGGAAGCTAGGGAGAGCCAAGGCTCCAATGCGTGGTTTAGATGGATCACGGCCCTGCTGACGCCTTGATTTTGGACTTTGTAGGCTCAGGAACTGTGAGACAATAAATTTCAACTGTGAAGAATAATTCTATTTTTATTCTTGCTTTAAGCAAACCATTTGTGGTACTTTGTTAAGGCAACCCCGGGGAAACTAGTTCATGTGCATAATTTGACGAGAAAAAGGTGTCTCCAGTATTTCACTATACCTTTCTATTCTGAAAATCAAAACAAAACCATCTTGTTTTGAAGGAACAAGCATCAAAAATAAAGCCCCACACATTCTTCTAGGCCGTATGCTCAAACCCTCCCGGGTTTTCCTCATGTCCCTGGCCTAGAAGCTGACGTCCTCATGCGGCCTCCAAGGCCTGTCTGCCCTCCCCCTGGTGACTCTCTGACCTCATGACCTCGTGCCCCACTTCTTTTCCCCCTCGCTTGCTCCCCTCCAGCCACACTGGTCCCCTCCTTTCTCCTCAGACACACCAGGCAAATCTCATCTCACTACCCTTGCAAGAGTATTCCTCCTACCTGGAAGGTTTTGCCCCAGGTAGCCTCTTAGCTCACTGCTTTAAGTCTCTGCTCGGATGTCACCTTGCTGAAGCCAGAGACAGCCCCCCTCCCCCTCAAATCACGTTCCTCTCAGTTCTCCTTACTTTGTTCTTCCATAGCAATTGTCACCTGCAAGCATACCATTTAATCCACTTACTTTCTATGTATATTGTCTGTCTCCCCATGAGGATGTGAGCTCCACAAGAACAGGGAGTTTTTTGTTTCTCTCTTGTCCCTGCCCAGTGCTTAAAATAGGGTCTGGCATACACGAGGTACTCAAGATATCTTTCTGAATGAATGGAAACTTACTCTCTCGTGTATCCGATTTTCATACATGTTCCCCTGGGAAGTGTCAGGATTCCTGGGGCTTTAATATCTTTAGGTTTATCTAGGGGAAAGCATGGGTTTAAACATGAAGATGTGCAAAGCTGGGCAGACCGCACTGTTGAATGGGAGGCTGTGTGGACCAGTGGCTAGAGTCCTAAGCGGGGGCCCTGGGGGGCTCATCCAGGAAAGACAGATGAGCCCACCTACTGCCTCCCACCCACTTCTTGGAGAATGTTGGGAGGATGAAGGAGATGATGCATTTAAAAGTGCTCTGAGGTCCTTAAACAAAAGGCATGTTATGGAAATGGAGTGTTATTACATAAACTAAACCCAGAAGCATATCAGGAAATAGCTGAACTGAATCACAGCCAGTCTCAGAGCAATTTTTTTCCCTGGGAAATTTAATAGAACAGCTTACAAAACTATGATGCAATTTTCTTTCACATTTTCTTTCTTATCAAGTGTTCTTACCTTCCAAATTCCAGCCCAGGTGCTTCGTTTGGTAAACAGATCCGCGATAGAATTTCTGGATTGGACTGAGGATGGGGGGCTGTGTAAATCACCGGGCCATGAAAATGCCTTTCGTCTTTCTTCTTTTACAGCGGCTTTTACTACAGGGAATAAAATGTATTACTCAGAACAAATGGCTGCATATTTAATTATGTCAAACCCTAAAGCATTTTTAGTCTCATATTTCAAGTGTTCTTTGTTGTGCAGGGGATGTTGAGAATTAAACTCTGATATTACTTCTTTTTAAGGGCAGTAAATGTAACTCGAACAGTAGTTGCTAACATCAGGACTACTGAGTACAGACCCTAAATACTATTTCCTTCTTCCTTTCGCAAACCTTCATGCCATTTAGCGCCCTCTGCTGTCTGGAGGCAGCGTGGCAAAGCCTCGGGTTAACTGCCGGGACAGTTCTGTTTTGTCTTTTTCTGCCCAGATTTTAGTGCAAATATTAACGGGCACCCCTTACAATTTCGAGTCCTATTAAGTTGCTGTTAAATGGCTCTCGTTGTCCACCACAGTTGCTTAGAAAAAGCTGTTAACAAGTTAAGGGCAACTTCACTTTAAGTGGATCTTCTGTCCTCTGTTCCTACTCTCAGAGGATGCCCTTGGGACACCCGGCCCGGAATGGGTAGGATGGAAGACTGGGAAACATCAGCGCAGTTGTTTATAAAGAAGTAACTAAAAAATACAGCCAGGCCTTCAGTGCAGAACAAGGATGGATAGCTCTGGACATTTCCCTATTCAATCTTGGTTGAGTCCCATAGATAAATCCCCGATCTTCTGTGTTTCTATTTTAGGGCTTTTCTCCAAATTAAGCAAATTTATCAAAACGTAATTATTCTTGGTGATCACCAATTAAAAATTACTTTTATTTTTGAAGGTAGCATGGCGGAGGAACGTTTTAGACTTTGGAAGTCAAAGCTGGGTTAAAATCTGTTTTCTCCTTGATTAGGATTCATTTCCTTATCTGTAAACACAGAAAGTGGCACCTACCCTGTGGGATTATTTTGAAGATTAAATGAGAAAATGTAAACAAAATTTTTATTGAAAGACCTGGCATATTATTGGCACCAAATAATTTCTTTATGTTTGATTCTAATTCCAAGCTCAAATCCTATCTCTTATTTCTAGGTTCAAATAAAGGATTTCTTAGACATCTTTCTCATTTTTCTTTAATATGATACTCTCCTGGCTTGTTGGTGAGGCAGGGAGGGAAGGGGGGGTGTAGAAAGGGAGAAGGTCAAGGCTATAGAGACATTTGCAATGATTATTATTTTTATTGTTGCTGCTCTTAAAACGTGAAATAGGAGAACATTTAGCCTGTCAATCGCTCCAAGATATATTTTCCTTTCTTAAGAAAGATACAAGTTGGGCCTAGGTAAGACACATCTACCAATAAGCACGTAAGAAAAAGTCATTCATTGGAAGGGGAAAAGTCATTGGAAGGGGAAGTATCATAGGGTCCAAGATTTTTCAATAATTATAAAACTATTCTTGACTAGCATTTAAGCACAGAAATAAATAATGTCTCCTTAATTCCACAGATGGGTCAAAGCATCCAGTATTTGTGTTTTCATTTCTTATTACCCTGAAAATTCAGAGTATACTGCCAAGAAAACTAGCCTAGGTTAGAAAACAACATGTTTCCCTCCTCTAGCCTGGGAGTCAGTCAACAGGGAAGCAGGAGACGGCTGGTGTCAAGCACCCCCCCCCCCAAAAAAAATGCTACGCACCTATTACTGTCTCCTAAAGGGGCCTTCTGGAGACAGGACACATCCTTTGTGGAAGCTTCCATAAACACTAAATAGAGTTTATGCTCCTTTTTAGCCGTTGCATAAAACACTGAAAGTTCTTCCAAACCAAGCTGCAGAGTTTCCAGTCTGTGGCAACTTCTGAACTTCCCCCACCTGGATGATTGAAATGTTCTCTGTTGCCTAGAAACAGGGTCCTACACCGGACCATTTCTTCAGCATCTTGCCAACGCTGGAGTTCTTTGGTCTTTCAACACTAGTACCAGGGATGGAAATAAAACTGAGGAAGTGGGCTGGTGGTGGAAGGAAGTCTTAGAATCCTTAGCCTCTGGGTCCATAGCCACACTTACCTCAGCAAGTCCCAACACTCATCAACCCACTGGAAGGAAGGAAGCAGCTGGGCCTTGAACGGGAATTTTGTACCATGCTCTACTACCCAATGGCACACAGAGGGAAATAAGTTTAAAAATTTACGTATATTGAAAGGACTTGTCATTTGTGAGATTGGACTACTATAACTAAGCCATAGAAAATATCACTAAAAGTGTTAGTAGTAGAAACTCCCAAGTCTCCCATTATTTTATATATATATATAATTTCTACTGAGGTCAGTCTGCTGGCACATATTGTATCTCCATTTTTGTCTGGTGATATATATATTGTAATAAAAAATCATCGGTTTGGAATTATTTGGATTTAAATGAATGGTTCACAACTTACAGTGTGACTGTGTACATCATTTATTCCTCAAATATTTATGAGGTATATGCCATGTGCTGTGTCCTGTGGTAGGTGTGTGTGTGTGTCTGTGTGTGTGTGTGTGTTGGTACAGAAGTAAAAGGGGCGCCTGGGTGGCACAGTGGTTAAGCATCTGCCTTCGGCTCAGGGCGTGATCCCGGCGTTATGGGATCGAGCCCCACATCAGGCTCCTCCGCTATGAGCCTGCTTCTTCCTCTCCCACTTCCCCTGCTTGTGTTCTCTCTCTCGCTGGCTGTCTCTCTCTGTCTAATAAATAAATCTTTAAAATAAAAAAAGAAGTAAGGAAAATGCGAGCTAGTTCTGTGTTCCGATAAGAAGCACAGAAGACCAAACAGAAATATGCACGAGAACTGCAAGGGTTAAAGACCATGGAGCCTGGATTGGAACGGAGGGTGGTCAGGGAAGATTCCCTGGAGGGTGATGCTTGAAGGACACCTTACAAGGGCCAGTGGAAGTTAGCAAGGTGGTGTGGGAAGGAAGGGAGGTGGGAATCAAACATGCTGAAGATCATATGAATGGTCAAGGAGACCAGGAAGGACTTATGTGGTCCCAAAGCTGCAGACAGACCCTCATGGTGGGAACATTGGTGGAGGTGGTGGCGTCGTGAGGGGATGGTGCTGGGGAGGCAAACATGGCCTAGGTTGTGAAGAATTACACGATGTTCTGAGGATTTTGAATTCTCTTCTTGAGGTGAAGAAGATGCTGGAGGCATCTTCAGAAGTGGACTGAGGCCTCTGATTCCCAGCAGAGAAGGACCCCTGTGGAGGTGGTGTGGAAAGCGACCTGCCTGGGGAAGCCCACACCTCCCACGGCCGACAGACAGGAGGGAGGGTCTCAGGCAGGGGGGAGGGCCCTGGGAGGTGTGGTGTTTGTGGGTATTCAGCAGCTGCTGGCTTCCAAGGTGAGACCGGAATATGAAAATGAGACCTGAGGGCAGGCTTGGGGCTCACCAGTGCATCTGGACGTGCCAAGTAGAAAATAGGAGTCAAGGAGAAGGAGAATCTGGGAGGGCTGGTGTCAAGGAAGGCAAGAGAGGAGGGGTGAGTGGTGTCCAAAGCCCCGGAGACGACAAACAGGTTAATTAATAGACCATTCGGTAAGTATAATATCATTGATGATAATTACTGATAAAAATATTCGGGAAACACTAGGAGTGACTGGGATGACAGGCCAGGTGGCCATGTGATGGGTGGTGCCCAAGCATCTATATACCCTCTTGGTTTTCTCGCACATTCCATGGGTTTGGTATTCGTGAACAAGTGATCCTTGAAAATTGTTGCTTTTCATCTCTGTTGTTGGAGAAATTCGACCTTCTCTTAGCGAAACCTCAGAAGTTAAAGGAGTGACATTCAACTTTCCTATTATAGCCTACTAGAAGGCATCATTACCAAGACGAGAAACATCAAGTTATATTGCATCTTGAAACCAAAAAAGTAGGCAAGGGGGTTACATTTATTTACTCAGTTCAAAAAAAAAAAAGGAAAGAAAAAAGAGAGAGAGAGAGAGATCACACTGTGATCACAATTTCTCTAAGCAACGCCGTAAGTGCTATTATCCTCTGCGATTATTTTGACTTGATTTGAAATGTTTATTCAAATAGTTACATGAATGACTAATCAAAAGGATTGTTAAAACTGCCTTACATATGTGAAACACCTTCCCAATAATAACAAGGTTTGCAAGGAGCGCATATTATGCTTTTAATTGCTTTTGTCAGTCAAAAATATCAACTGAGCCCCCACTGAAAGCTGAATGCTGCATCTGAGCCGGGAGATGGCACTACAAAGGATGCCCAGGAAACCCTCGATTAACTTGAATGCTTGGGACGTGCGTGCGCGGATTAATTAGGTTTGCAGGTGAGCTCCTGGTGAACCCTTTATGAACTGTAATGATTTTTGTTTCAACTCTTCTAAAAATCTTGGTCCAATTTTCTGAAGAGAGGTGACCCTTGCACAGGTGTCTGGCTCCCCCCTTCCTCTGATTTTAATTGAAATGACCAACATAATCGAAAAATAGGAAAACTCTGTTTCGGTGCAGGAAACAGAGGAGGGAAGTCATCCACCTGGGAAACACTTGAAGAAATTTCATCTTGATACAGCTCAGAAGGGCTGGAATTGAAGTAGAAAAGCATTAGCTTTGCAACTGGATGACTGGAATTCCATTTTCAGCTTTGCCAACAACAGAGCCATTGAACCCCACAATTCACCCCTGGGTGACTCAGTGTTCCCATAAATAAAATGAGGCTGCTGGATCCAATAATCCCAAGTGTCCCCTTTAGCTCTAGGTTTCTATGAGACCACACTGGTTAAGGCACAGGGAGTAGAAAGCAGTTAGTTCTACGGTAGGTCCCACAGGTTTCAATCTCAGGTCTTCCACATACTAGCTATGCTATGTAGGGCGAGTTCATTGAACTCTCTGGTCCTCAGTTTATTCATCTGTAAAAAGGGCATAATAAGTCCTTCCTGTCCAGATTGTTGCAAAGACTAAGTTAGAGATTGTATGGAAAGTCCATAGCAGAGTGTCTGGTAAATGCTAAACACTGGATAAAAAGCTATTATTATCATTGTTATTATTATTATTATTTATTATTATTATTTATGAAACCAAAGGAACATACCACAAATTGTAATTTACTTGCAAGGACATATGTTCATAAATGCAATCACCACAAATCCTGTTTGGAATGAGTTAGAAGGTATATATGCATATTTGAGTGGATAGCTAGCTAGCTAGCTAAAGATATAAATATGTGCATATTATAAATCAATACAGTATACACATATATAGGAAGAATATATTTACATTTGTGACAAGGAGATTCTGGATGGTTAGAGACCAAAGCTAGAGAAGATGAACTTGGGATGATGTTTTATAACATGTGAATTTTATTTATTTTTTGTTTTTTTAAAGATTTTACTTATTTATTTGACAGAGAGAGAGACAGCCAGCGAGAGAGGGAACACAAGCAGGGGGAGTGGGAGAGGAAGAAGCAGGCTCTCAGCAGAGGAGCCTGTTATGGGGCTCCATCCCAGGACCCCAGGATCACACCCTGAGCCGAAGGCAGACACTTAACGACTGAGCCACCCAGGCGCTCCTATAACATGTGAATTTTAAATATGCTTTTCATAAAATGAAAAAAGTCAGAACTGGTTAGGTAGGGATCTGATCAGCTTGCGTAAAAAGACAAACAAATAGTTGGCTAGCTGGTTTAATTGATACATTTGGTAGGAATAAGCAAGCAAGCCCAGAAAGGGGCCTCAGAAGCCACCGGGGTCAATCCGTAGAGAACCTGCACTTGACTCTCCCTTTCAGTCTCCAGAAACATATTAGCCATAGATCTACCTGTCTTCTGAGGTCATCAAAAGCAGGGGTCACTGTCCGTACTGAAGTGACTCCACCATAGTCATTGACTGTTGCATTACCCTCTGCCTGGTGAAAATCACAAACTCGGAAGAGAGAATCTAATTACATCAACTAGTTATCATCCAGGATGGCACACTCTTGCTGGGCAGAGTTCGTGAATCAGACCACCTCTTCCTGGTTCACGTCAGCTAAGCTGCTGTTCTGGGTTGAGGTGTATTCTGCCAAAAACATATGTTAATATCTCAACCCCCAGGACTTCAGCCTGGGAACTTACTTGGAAATAGGATCTTCGCATGGGTAATCAAGTTAAAATGAGATGGATAGAATGGGCCTCAGTGCCTTTGAAGAAATCTGGACACAGACACATGCATGCACAGAGGGAAGATGGTGGGAAGAGCCACAGGGAAAGGGCCATAGGGGATGGAGGCAGAGGTTAAAACTGTGCTCCCACAGCCAAGGAACCCCTGGGCCTACCAATAGCTGAAAGAGCCAAGAAAAGAGCCTTCCTCCACAGCTTTCAGAGGGAGCATGGCCCTGCCAACACCTTGATTTTAGATTTCTAGCCTTCATGACTGTGAGACAATTTCTCTTGTTCTAAGCCATGAAGCGTGTGGTAGTTCGTTACGGCAGCCCTGGAAAACAAATACAGGTGTCCTTTCCGGTCTTGTTGTTTGTGACCAGAGTAGAAATCCACATGATCCAAACTATGGCAGCTCCTGACCATCTGGGAACAGCCTATGGCTGCTTTCCTGAGAGGGGGGCGATGCGGGTGGCGGGAGCTGAGCGTTTCCTATATTAACCAACACGGACATGGTTTGGTTGAGATGCTGCTTCAGCAAATGTCTGAGGAGCTTTTATGCCTCGATATTTTACAGCACGATCCATTTATATTAGATATCTGCTCAATTACATGATAGATATCAGCCAGCTACCACACTGTGATTCCCTGGAGGGCACGTGCTGTGTCTTTCTGTCACCTGCAGTGCAGGGTAGGATAGCCTCGTGGCCAGGAGCACAGACGCCAGAACCATCCTCCCTGGGTACAAACCCTCTCCTCCGCCTACAGCTCTGTGACCTCGAGCCAGTTCCTGACTTTCTCCATGCCTCATCTATGGTGATCGTAACAGCACTTGCCTCTTAATCAAAGGATCAAGTGGGTTGTAACGCAGTTAGAACAGTGCTGAGGGCAGAGTAGACCCCCGATCCATGTTAGCTATTATGTCAGTGTACACTGTCCCCAGAATCTAGCACGGGCCACAACATGGATTATGAGCTCAATGGATAGTTCTTGAGTTAGGCAACAGAAAAATAGTGCTGTCTTGAGTGAAATTATTATGCTTTGCCCCCGTGATGGAGGACATACCAGGGAAGTGTTGGGGGGTTTTAATCGGCATAATCTTGGTCTACCACATTCACAGAGTCTCGCTGGTCAGGGGACCTTCGTGTTTTCTTTAAAGGGAAAATTGGGAACAGGGGATCAGGAATGAGACCCTCTGAGTTCTCATATATTTCTGATTTCTTTCTTTGGGATTGTAAGAGGCACAGGAGGGAAGGCCATTTAGAGAGAGACTGTTACGCACCTGCTGGGTTGATAAAAGAGCAGTTTAGTCACCAGGGCTGATGATTCATTGCCTCCAAATTGATTCGAGAAAGAGGTTTTCAATCCAATTCAGTATGAGACAGAAGGAAAAACAATTAGCATTAACACGCTGAGAAAAAACAAAAAGAAAAATGACCCGTTGCTTTTCAATGGAATGCAGGGTGCTCTTTTTCATAAAACAAAACAAAACAAACAAACCTGAAGACATGACCCTTTCCTTACGAAGTAATCTTTGAGTACGTTTCCCTCCCCACTGTCATTCCTGAGCCATTTCACTGAAGTTCATTTGTGGCTTCAAAACTCAGGCAACAGCTGTAAACCTCAGAAGCCACGTCCACACCGTCAGGCCGCAGCGATTCTGCCGGAGATTACCAAAAAAACGCCTAAGGACCGTCAGCCCAGGTGGCCAGAGAGAGGGCCCATTGTGAAGCTGGAAGTTCTCATCTGTTGAAATCCACGGAGATAATCCCTCCTTGTGAGTCTCCCACTCGTACTGTGTAGACATGAGTCTATACAGCAGGCCTGCGGTTTAAATTCTTGTAGTTCAGCAATGTAAGCCCACACCACTGATTGACAGCTCTTCCTCCTAAAAGGGGCGGTGGGGCAAGGTAGTCTTTTTGTAAAGGTGCTCGCGAAGCTGTATTTAGACCTGAGCCGTACATCGCGCAGACAGGCTGTGAGCCGGGGCTCAGCCTCGTTATTTAGACACTTCATTTGCCAGGAATGTGGTACTCGGTCAGCAGGCCCAGGTAGGCCCCTGGTTGCCGTGCCTTCTCTCTCCTTGGCCGAGGGAGCAACGCTTCTCCTCCACTTAAAATGACAGGCCCGTGGCAGATCGTGGTGTGTCTGTCAGTAGCTGGGGTCTTGGCTGTGGCTGCCTTCAGGGAGCACCCCCTTAGGGACAACTGGGGATGACGGGGCGAGAGCGCCCTGCCTTCTGACCAAGCTGCAAATGCGTGTCCCTGCAGTAAGCGTTCCTCCTCCCTCGCCTCATTGTCCCCCTTGGAGAAACTTGCCATCCCCCGTCAAGCATGCACTTTCAAAAGATTATCATCACTTTCCTCCTTGTCATCTTTAAAGTTTTATTATTGCCTTCGCTCCCACCTCAGTTTTTAGGACTTGATCCCATTCTTTTCATTTCAAAAACAGCCTGGGGCCAAGATGAAAAAAGAAACAACCTGCAAACCAATTCTTAAGTGGTTTTTAGCTTACCCAAAATGTCAAGTTATTGCACCTCTTAAATCTCAGTAGATCTATTTGTAGAAATTATAGCAAAATCAGCAATTTCCCTGCTCTCATCTTCCCTCATCACCCCACCGATGAATCCGTTTGCAGAAATCCTCCTGTGTCCAGGTGCCTGTGGGAGGCCCTATAATTGGGTGTAATCGGATCCCAGAGGAGCTTTTCCAATGAGGCTGCGATTCTTTTGACAGAAACTTTTGAGAACTGCAGTCGATATAATGAAGTCCAGAATTTTCCAGACTCCTCTTAATATATCCATCATGTCCAGCCCCGTCACTGACATGTCGACTCTCTTGTTTCTGATTTAAGCTGTCAGACTCGGTGAAATTACCCCGACAGCCTTAGCATATGTGGCAGGACACCGACAAGATGTTCCTTACACCTAATTAAGGCTGAGAGCGTAATAAACAATCCCGGCATCCTAGCAACCTAATTTCCTCTGGTCTCCAGTTTTCTGCATCTTGACCTCAGCACTTTGACATTCCAGGGAATTGGACACGAGGCCTCTTAGGAACATTGCTGCTGCCACACGTGGACTTTACTATCAGAACGGGCGAAAGACTGCCACAAAGAGAATTTGCGGGAAGAAGTGGAAAAGTCCCATCAAGGGTCGGTCTGGACATCTGACCTGACGAGAAGGGGGTGGGGTGGGGATTGGACTCGATGACCTGCAGTCCCCAGCCATGGAGCCAGTGAAAACGGCAGAGGGGGACTGCAGGTCATCGAGTCCCATGCCCCCTGCAGTCCCCAGTAAGAATTCACAAATCCAGTTAAGGGTGAGATTTTGCCATTTCCTCTGTGGAACACAGAGGTTTTATGTGATGACAAGTGAATGGATTTCTTCTCCACTCAAGTCTCCAATTCTCATATAGTTGCCAGAGGCAGAAAAAAAAAAATCAGCACTTTGGCAGCAATAAACAGCCTTTTGCCTTCAAAAATGCTTCCAGGTTTTTTTTTTTTCTTCTCTTTTTAAAAAATTTTCCTTTTGTGTGTGTATGTAGGAGGGAGAGTGATTTTTAGTTTTCTTTTGCTTGGTAGGAGACAAGGAAAAATTCGAGGTGAAATCAGAAGTCGCCCGGCTCCCCACCCAATCATTCTGTGAGGCTTGTCCCCCCCTCCTTCTCTGCCTGCTCGAGGGTCTCGGGAATGCCTTGGCAGGGCCCTGGTCTCTCCTGCAGAGGGTGAGCTGCAAAGCACATCCATCCCCCAGTATCTCAACGACCCAGCCAGGAGTTGAGAAGAGCTCAATTTCCTGGCCTGACTCTGTTGGACTCTGATCACTCCAGGTGTTGGGACCACTCAGGAAATAAGAGGCAGAACATGTGTGTGTGTGTTTTTCAAAAGAGCACAGAGCACTTGCTGGTGATGACCTAGACATTTAGCCAGGCTGTGGGCCTGTGGCAGAGCCAGGCCTGGGTGGGGGAGGAAAGGAAAAAAAAAAAGAAGGAAAGGAAAGGTTAATAATTATTGACAAAGCAAAATGAAAAGTTGCAGAGACTCATGTGATTAGAAAGGACAGGCTCTTTCTGAGCTCCACGGAAAGCTGGGTGACAGCCCCCTGTGGGGTGCGTGTATAGGTTGGTTCACTATTGGGAAGTAGGGGGGGTGGGAGGGTATCCAATAAGCGAGTGAGATGTTTTGTGGATTTCATCATGGAGAGTGATACATTAAAAAAAAAATAAGTTCATTTTAACAAATAAGAGACTTATTCAGTAAGTTTGGTTCAGCAAGAGAATGACTTTACCTTGGCAATGGTCAGGCTCAAAATAGTGCCTCCTGAGGCCCTTGGTGTTTTCATTTACCAGAGAATCCTGTGTCCTTTGGTCTTTCTTTCTTCACCTCTAGCTGGGACAGGGGCGTGTGGGGTCCAAGTCTTGCACTGAAGCTGTCCGGATAGGGCCGCCCCTCCTGCTTCTCTGACCAACCCTGCTGCGGAGGCCGAACCGCCTCAGGTGATCCCCCAGATTTCAACTGGGAGGACCGCTGGCTTTCTTCTTGCCCAGCATCCCCCTCCTTAACCACTACCGTTTAAAACATTAGGAAACCAAGACCCAGAGGAATTACAACTTTTGCCCAAATTTTAGAACTGATGGGAGGCATTCTGGGACGCAAACGTCTCCCTCTTTACCGACACATCTCAGAGTGTGTTCTTCTGTGGGATAACAGAAGTTCTGCAGTATGTTCATATATTTTGTGCAAAAGGAGAGCTGGAAGGAGAGAGAGAGAAAAAGGTGTGTGTGGGGGGGGGTGCGGGGAAGATGGGAGGAGGGAGATACCCTTGATTAAAAGTGTAGACTATGTTGGGTCAGGCTAAATTAAACAGGTTTCTTGAAAGCAAGATTTATCTCCTTAATACACTAGCTTTTTCAGTGCGGCATTTCAAAATTGACTATTTCTCTAGAACACATGTGGGAAATACGTCTCGGCGTTCAGCTCAACCATTTTTGGCTTGTTAAGTTAGCAAGTTGCTTCCTTTCACTCATCTTGGTTTACAGATGGTAATTGTCAACTACCAGGACAAATGTTTTACAGTACTCGCCCGGGACCTGAGGGTTCCTGGGCAACCATGGATCCCGATTTCTCCTCACCAAGTGCCAGTGGGGGTGAAGTAACAGAGAATTTAGGGCAGTTCCTATCCCACGCTGCATGTTTGATACCAATATGCTTCAAGGAGAGGAGCCCTCTTGTGATCCTATCACTTTTTCCAGAAACATGTGGAAAGTTCTGGATTAAAACTTTTCCCCTTCTGCTTCTTTATCTGCCTGCTCAGGCTCTGAAAGGAAGATGAGGAAAGCCGGTTGAGGCCCCTCCTGTCAGGGCTGGATGTGGGAAGGCTGATTTTGCTCGTCTGACTCTGTCCTTGATACTCGCATTCCCCTGGGCTGTCTGGTGTCCCTTTCTCTCTTCTTCATTTCCAGCTGGGTTGTGTGTGCACTTTGGGGAGTCAGTGGGAGAGGTGACAGTTGGTGACCCTCAGTCATTAATCAAGCTGACTGAGCCATTTCACGGCCTGGGCTGGAGCTCCCTGGCTCTTGGGAACTGCCTAATAAAATGCCAAGAGGCAGGAGTTTATTTCCTGTCCCCGGGTTCTGGAGAGGAATGGGATGGCAAGAGCGAGGAGGGCTGGGGCAGGAGCTGGGAGTGGAAAGAAGGGAAAACAACCCGGACTTGGCGGAGACAAGGCCACCTTCTCAGGGTGGGTGTTTCAGAAATATTTATGAACCATTCGTACTGGCTGGTCAGACAAAAGCCCATTGCCTTCCATAAAGAAATGTCACAATGTATTCAGCGAAAGGAGCTTTGCTGTTCCTTTAGCAAGAGGAGACCTTGTGACACAGGCTGCCATCTCACTCTTCCTTCGCCCCGGACTCATTTGGCTGCTGGCCTTTTTTCTGAAGGGACCTTTGAGTCCCAGGGGTGGCAGCCAGGGGCTTTGAGCTGTTGCTCCCCCCTTGTTGCCAGATACCTGTCCTGCGTCCAGGAACAATGGGAATCCAGCCCAGCGTTGAGAAACCCCAAGATCAACACCGTAGGTATTTACCATCAGGGATCCAAACCTCCAGCCCATTAATCATCGGGTCAGATGGAGAAGCTGGGTCCCTCCATCCCCGATGTTCCCATCTTTGGGGAACACTTTTAACATCCCACAACTGGTAACAATCTTCTAAAATTAGAGTTTTTCTGTTTCTTTCTCTCCCCTTCCATAGCCCCTACTTTTGCCTTCCCGTCCAGCCGCCCCCGTTAATGGGTCTTTTGTTCTGCCTGCCACTTGCTGCCTTGTTAATCAGGGTCTATCATATGGGAGCTATCAAGACAGTCAGGGCCTGATTTAGGAAGGAGAAAGCAGGCAAAACCTGAGTAAGCTTTTGTGTTTCTGAGACAGAATGGCATCCCAGGGACGGCAGACAGGGCCTGTGGACAAGGGATCCTTAGAATGGAAACCTGTGAGCTTTTTCTCCAGGGCTTATGATGGTTGCCTTAACCAGAACTCCCCACACCCCTCGGCTATGGACACGTTTGTGGGTTTTTCCAGCTTCCCAGATCCCCTCCTGCTTTTAAATGGGCTATTTTTTTCTGGACTGTTGTTGCCTGGGAAACCGGCAGCATTGGCCTCAGAAGGCATCTTGGTAGGCCTAACAGGCTTTCTTTCCCATTGCCATGGCCGAAGAAAGGCTTTCTGCTCAAACTGCCCCCTTTCGGCAAGAAAAACCAGGGAAGCAAGAGGCTGTGCCTGAAGGGTTGGGGGAGGGGGGATATCAAAAAAGTTTTTTCCCCAAATACCTCCAAGATCAGGGTTCCATTGTCATCCCCCAAAGGAAAGGAAAGGTGGCCCTTACTCACTCACTCATTCAATAAATAGTTATTAGCACTGTTCTAGGTGCTGGGGATATGCCCGTAATAAGCATAAGATCCTCCAAGACCCTCTTCACATTAGCCTCACACCGTTGTGAGGGGAGTCAGACCACAGCACACAGAGAAGCCAACAAGGTGATTTTTGGGGTCAGAAGCACAGTCCGAGAGCAGAACCCAGGACGCGGAACTCAGGATTTTCTTTCATCCCAGTTCATCACACAAATGAAATGTCTGTATCGTGCTCCGTGACTGTCTAAGGCTTTTCTCCTCTATGTCATGCTGTCCCCACCACAACCTCACTATGGGCACACAAATATTATTATTATCACTTCACAGATGAAGCAATCGGAGCTCAGAGAGCTAGGGATTTGCACAAAGTCTCATGTCCAATAAACTCTCGAGCCAGGACTTAGCGCCAGATCTTCTTACTCCAAATGTAGTGTGATTTCCTCCATACCTCGCCACTTCCCTACATCCTAAGATTATGGGGGCCACGAGATCTACTTTGACAAGAGTCAGAGACTGAGAGCTAAGGATAAAGAGGAGCGTGTGTCCGTGGGGGAGGCCGTGGAGCCAAGCACGAATTTTTCATGAGAGCAGGAAAGTTCCTTAAGTGGCCTTTGGCTTCCCAGAGGCTCTGCTTCATCTCTTCTTGACGTTGTCCCTGGGAAGAGGGGAGCTGGGGCGGAGGCAACGGGGAATGTGGGGAAGGTTGTCATTTCAATGTTGTCTGTTATCCATCCACATGGCCCCTGGGGCCCTATTTTCAGACTTGTCCGCTTGCCCAGAAAGGGGCAGGCCCAAGTCGCACAGAAATTAGAAGCACATACACTTGGCCTAACCAACAGAAACGACAAAGAGCTGCGTGCTGGTTCAAACCAATGCCTTCAACGCTCCGGAGCGGGGGAGGGAGGGGCCTTTTTCCTGCCTGCTTAGAACTGAAGACCTCTAATTAGAATCAGAGCTTCATAGAATATTAGAATGGCAATGAATTTTAGAGATGACAGTCCAATTACTTCATTTTACAGACAAAGGGCCGAGAGGCAAAGTGACTTGGCTAGAGCCATCTGGTGATTTAGTTCAGACCAGATCTGGAGTTAGGACTACAGCCCTCCTGACTCCTGACCCAGGGCTCTTCCCTGGCACAGCAGCCTGCCTTTCCAGTTAGCTACAAAAATCAGAGCTTGCTGACAGTTCGGGCAGGGGAGCGGTTGCCAGGCTAGAGGCTGATTTCCACCCTCACCTGTGACTCTGATGTTCGGCCCCTGGCCACCCGGTTCTGGGATGACTGCAGAGAGAAGGTGGTCCATCAAGGTCTGTGCAAGGATGGGCATCATCGCCGCTCGCATGTGCGTCTGAGCAAGAAGTGCCTCTTAGGAAGGACCTCACTCCCTGTAGCAACTATATCATACCTTTTACAAAAAGTCACTTTGAGGTCACTGTTTTTTGTCCAGTATTTCAATACATTAAATGCAATTACTTCATTGTTGATTTACCTGTCATTACAGGCATGTGTTTGAACATGATTTATTGAGTGAGTTTTGTGCCAGTTGACTTGCAATAGATTGCACAATATTCAAAGGGGCTCATTTGCTTGGCATTACATTAGAGGCACGATGATTGGAACACAAAGCAATGTAAATGAATTCTGAGAGGCTCCATCATTCATGTTGTCATGTACTGAATCCTATTATTATTTATTACCATAATTGTACTGTGTTTCCTGGGGCGATAAATTAGGACTGATGGGCCCCACTGACCGTCTAGGGCTGGACTCGCTCTATATAATTTAATAGGGATACTGTAGGGTCTGTGTGTTTGGAGGAGATTTTGGTAATGGCAAAAAAAGAGAAAGAGAGAGAGAAATTTGTTTTCATACAAAAAGTACAAAAAGCCTTCCAAGTTGTTTTTCTTTCTTTCTTTCTTTTTCTTTAATGCCTTGGCTACATTTTAAGGCCTTGATAAAAGCTGAACTATAAGGAAGAAAAGTTCTCTCTTTCAACACAAGATGGTTAAAGCTCCTTGTCTCATGCTACAGCGTTTTCCAAATCGAACACTGACAGGTGGTGTTAGCTCTCGCACAAACAGGGAGTCATTGCTCACAGGGAATCTAGAATTGGCCGAGCATCTAATGGTCAGCATGGCGGCAACCACGTTAACACACGAATGTAGTAAGGCTGATGGACGCAGGGAGTCTAATCTAACATGGCAACAACTCTGAAGAAACTGAAGGCTATGTTTTTCTAGCACAACAGAGAAGGAGCCATACAGATTATAGACAGAAAATTGCCTTATAAGATGTTAATGGGCTGAGCAAATGCCAACATAAGGTATCATTAAGATTGCACAATGCGATGGTGGAAGAGACACAAGAGGTGCCCCAGTTCAACCATCTCACTTTTCCAGATGAGGAAACGGAGATGTGGAAATGCAGGAAAAAAACAAAGGTCATTAGAAATACCCTAGTAAACCCTAATCATGAGTATGATATCAACTTCTGGTTTGAGTGAAGCCCAAGGAGCGCTGAGGAGTGATGAAGCTGAGAATTGGACACTTTCATAGGTCAAGGGAAGAGTCCCAAATCATCTTAAACCTCCCCCTCGGTCTCTGTTTTGTCAACTAGCTACAAGTATGCCTGTGAATAAGGCTAGGAAGTAGTTGTTAGTCAGATGGTGTTAGCCAGGAATCTCTCTGAATCCTCATTCAGCATAAATCCTATTGGATCATTTTTATTTTGGATGATAATCAATCTTCTTTGACCCCAGGGTCAGAGGTCAGACATTTCATAATCAGATGGAAAGAAACTTTTTGATAGGTGAGATGCATGTGCCTTCAGCCCTCTGTCCTTATTGTGATCATAAATACCATGTTGGGGAGCTCAATGTATGCAAAAAAGGGGGATCCCCTTCAACGAAACTAGGAAAGGAGCAGAACTCTGTTCAGGAAGTTGGGGCATTGGGATAGAATTGAAACCAGGATCCGTTTCAGCTGATACACAGAATCTCTTCAGTGGATACCCCATTGAGGGAGTTTTATTTTCTATGCCTTGAGAGCTTAAAGGAAAGATTTCATCCCACTTGTCTGAATTCAGCTGAGTTTACATGTGGCACTAAATAGTATTATTCAGATTAACTCAAGCAGTGCCACAAAATCGATGCATTGCCACCTAGTCAATCTGATTGGGTTGTTAAAACAAGTGAATTAATCAGACCACTTCTTAAAAATCAGACCAGATCATCTGTGTGTGATGTGCCTGTCCCCTGGGCACCTGGCATTATAATCAGGAATCCACCCCACATAAGCTCACCCTCCTATAGTTCTGACCCACGTCCTCCCTGTCCCTACAGATAAGACATGAAGAAACATCTTCAGGTTCGGCCAGTTGTGCGTATGATCTGAACGGTACCCTGTGTACGCCACTGGGTTGGCAATGGCAGTGGGCTCTGGACATTTTCATGTCTCACAGCAGGTGGCAATCTTCTGTTTTACAGGATTAAGGAGCAGGCTGAGGCAGCAGCAGAGAAGGAAAAGGAGGCAGGAAGCTGCTGGATGGGGAACGTAGCTGGTAGTCGCCTACTGCCTTGCACCTGAAATGGGGTGGGCCCCCGATGCAGAGTGGGCCCCATCGTTTCTCTCCAGATGATCTCAGAAAGAGATATCTCAGTCAAAAAAAAAAAAAAAAAAAGCTGCGTCTAGCTTCACCACATGCTGACCCTCATGATCGAAGTCTTTCACCAACAAGGAAGGGTGGTGTGCAGGTAATCATACCAATAGCAGAAGGAGTCTAAAGCTTGGTATTCAGGTTCTGATTTATGCTTTTTAAAAGACCCTGGCTTGGGGCCTAAGTAAATACAGTGTCTCTCTATCAAATATTTGCTCTCGTTGGTGTGCTGTCTTTTGCAGGACTGAGGAAATTAACAAAGTGCATTTATCTATTTATATCATGACTGTGGCTAGATGGGTCCATTAGGATAAATAACCACCACCAAAACATGGACTGGGTAACAGCATCAAAGGCTAAAAGGCCCCAAATTATAAAATAGTAATATAGATTGTGATTTTGACATTAAAGCAGAAAAAGATCATGAATAATTGATAAGATTCTGTATGAGGAGTAGAGTTTTGTGTCCAAAGGCAGAAGCTCTGGCCAGCTGGAGGCCCGGGTCCATGACGTGCAGAAGCTATCCACCCTGTCTATGGCCACTGGCAGATTTACTGGCCCAGGACTCACAGATTGGGCAACGGCAGACCAGGAGGGTCACAAAATGAAAGAACAGAGTAGTGACTTTGGGTGGAAATAAATGCATTCACATTAAGAAAGTAAGGATGACAACATGGAGAATATTGGATGAAATCCATGCCTATTCTGAGTCCATGATGATGTGAGTTAATTTTGTTCTAGACCAGGATCAATTTAGACCAAATTTACCCCTTAAATATCTTCTCGTAACTTTTTTGATGATTTGCAAGGGCATAATTGGAAATAATCAAAACGTGGACATTTGTTGTGTTTAGAAATATTCTTAAGTCCCGTTTCCTCCTTTCTCAAAGCTTTACACACACACACACACACACATGCACGCATGTATGTGAGAGAGAAACCTGCTCACACTTGCACTCATTTTTAAATTTAAATTAAGTGGATGGCAACCAAACAGAACTCAGGTGTCTTTCGCCAGGTACTAAAGATACAAAGTAAACCAACATGCTTTAGGCGGTCGTACGCCCCTGGAACCCCAAACCTGTATTCTTTCTCCCGGAAGCTCCTATCTCAAAGCTGCCCCAGCTCTCCTCCCACTGCATAAGCTGGTTCCTTTCTCTGGATTTCTGGAAGGGATATTGCTTGTAAAGTTCTTACAGTGTTTTGGATCAGAAGGCTCCTGCCCACAAGTCTTGCCAGCCACTCAAAAACACCTCTTAACAAAGCAGAGGATACCACTTTCCTTTGTCCCTTGGCCATTGTGAAGCAAGCTTCCCACAATGAGTCCATGTAAACTTTCCGAGGTATTGACCTGGAAGGCTGTAGCAGATGAGAGGTCAGAATGTGCTGAGTGAGGAGACTTGTCAATGAGGAAACCCTGTGGTCAGCAGAGAACATTTTAGGGGCCTTTCCTTTTGGAGGAAAAAGCTCTGATGTGGTTAGTTGTCCCAGGGGTGGAGTGGTTGAGCTGAGTAAGTGAGAGAGCTTGAGTTTTGATAAAAACCAACTTGGTTTAAAGTCCTGACTCTGCCATTTGCCTGCGGTGTGACTTGGGGCAGGTGAGGGAGTCTCTGCACAACCAGCTTACAGTGTGGTGACAGATGGATGGAAAGCTCCTGTCCTGTAAGTCAGAATTGTTCGCACTCTTGAAAGCAAGAGGGCCTCGTGGCAGGGGAGGCCCAGACAACTGAACTTTGCTGTGAGGTTTGTAGCTCGGGAGAGGGTGAGACATTTGGAAAAAACAGTCTTCAAGGGTCGGTAGAAAAACTGGCGTTTTCACCCGTGACACTTCACACTCTAGGACAGCTCCGTCAAACACAACATTCTGCGGTGATGGAAATGTTCTGTATCTCCATTCTCCAACAGAGAAACCACTAGCCACTAGCCCTTGAATGTGGCTAGTGTGACCTGGGAATGGATTTTTAATTTTATTTGATTTTAATAAATCAAACGTGAAGTAGTCACAGGTGGGTATGTGGCTAGCAGCTACTGAATTGACCAGCACAGCTCTGGAAGAGTGGTTCTCAACTCATGCTGCACGGTGGAATCCTCTGGGGAACTTTCAAAGATATCAGTGCCCTGGCCCCATGGCACACCAATTCCAGCTTCTAGTCATCAGAAACTGTGACGATTCCTTAGGTAATTGTAATGCGCAGCAGGGTTGAGGACCCTGCTCAAGGGTAGGCAGGGATCTGACTGTGTGACTACTGTGTCAACCACGGCCCCTCTTCTTGCTGGACAGGAGTACAATGGAGGTTGGCTTGCTTTGTCATATATCCATTTGGGTTTTCTCTGTTGAGAACCCCAGTAAGTTTGCTCTTGGAGCAAATTCTAGATGCCTCCTATGTGAGCAGACTAATAGGCCATGCTTTTCATAGTCTTGAATGTGCGTATCCCTTGGCTGACAGGATTGGGGAGAGTACCTGGGTGGGGAGGGGAATGGTTTGGATGAGGTTAAGAGGACAGAATGTGGACCAAGACTCCTACAAGGATAATGAAAGCCTTCCTCTCCATGTTCTGAGCAAGCCTCCCTCTTGTATTTTCCTTATATCTTCCCAAAGGGATGTTTCATTTCATACTGGTGGTAGGAGGGCTTTTAGAAGGACACAAGGGTGTCCTACCGCCTTGTAGAGAAATAGTATCATTGATAACTTGAAACCAATTAGACCAGGAAGGAAATGCTTTGTTGGAACTGGAGGGGCCAGAACAGGGTTTTAATGAAAAACACATTTTATTTCTAAAGTGACTGGTCTTACGTTTATTCCAGAGAAAGTCCTCAGGGAGCAGAGGAGAGAAATGTAATAAAATGATAATGAGGGGGCCCAGGACCCTCACAAAGGGACTGTTGCTATAAGTAGTTACTTCAAGGAAGTTTCCTGCTGCTTCTCCAGGTCCTTGTTGGATTTGTTGATTCCAAACCAATGCACGTGGATGTGGCCCCCTCAAAATCTGAGTGAAAAGTGTGCTGAAAGGTAGGCTTGGAAATGGAAATAGCAGAAGTGGCTTTTCTCCTCATCACTTTGGTGTAACTCGAGTGTCTTCACAGCCTGCGACATTCCAGGCATCGGTGCCTGCTGTGCCCTTGGACTGCGAAGCTGGACCATCCTTGGCCAGGTCTTAAGCATGCTGGTGAGACTCATGGGCCCTTCCCTCAGACTTTCACCCCAATCCCGACATCTCATCTCTCGGCTGTGTAGACAAGACAGGAAAGGCAAAACATGCCTCCAAGGAAGAAGAAGTTTTCATCTGAAGACCTGAAAAAAGTTTCTGTCAATGGCTTTGTCTTCAGTTTGACAGAGCTTCACCTTGTCTCACCACATGAGTGAGCCACATGGTCATGACGGAGAGAACAACAGTCCCTAAAGAGCATGCCCTAAAGAAAAAGAGTCAACAACTGCTCACAGTTTCCCTTGCCACATTGAACACCAAGGCCCCTGGCACCATTCCCCCATAGTGCCCATGCTTTTGTTTCTGATGCCCCAAAACACTCCCTCTCTTCCCACAGTGCTAACGACAGGTCCTCGGGGCCTCCCATGTATTACATGTACTATCTCATTTAATGCTCCCAACAAGCCTATGAACGACTGTCACTAACTCCGTCTCATTATCTATATTTAACAGGAAGAATAGTGGCTTATCCAAGTCATGTATCTGGTGCCTGGATTCAGAATTTGGACCTGTGCTCCTAGCCTAACCTCCTCACTGTTAGGTGAGGAATAGGCTGGAGCTCCCCCTAGTGGTCGTCCGGTGAAACCAACCGTTCCTACAGTGATGGGTTTCTGCCTCATTGCTGTTCCTCCTCCATTGTGGAACCCGGTCCCTACCCAACTTCTTCTTCCCAAACCCTGGCCATTAAAGCTAGAGTCTTGAATCCCAAATTTCATCTTCTCTCCACCTTAGCCCTTATTTTCAACCCTATCCGGAGAGCCCTAAACTCTTGTCTTCTATTTGTCTGACTTCAAACTGCAGCCTATTCCTTGGGATTCTCTATATTTAAACAAAACAAAACAAAACAAAACAAAACAAAACAAAAACTCACAGGTCTCTCCAAATAATTATTTGTACATCTTTCCATCTCTTCATGGAAGGTACCATTTCTCTTGTAATCCTCTCCAACATATCTTTCTCTTATTCCTTCCCCTTCACTGAACAGAAGGTGGGGAAGGCATGCCCCTTCTCCCCACCACTTCTCCTGGCCATCGTTTTGTGACCTTTGTCAGCAACCCTGCCAAGCTGAAATGCACATACCAGAGTTGATAACAATTTCTTGCTTGCCTTAGTGACTCCAGGACCTGGCTCACGGACTTCCTTTCCTTGTTGAAGTCCAAGGAACCGCAACATAAGTATTGCTCATTCTCCTGACTCTGCACTCAGGCACAGCTCAAGTTCCATATCCTCGGGGAGTTCTGTCTTGCTTCCACAGAGCAACTCACTTGGGTGACACTAATGATCACCTTGGGCAACTTGTCATTAACTTCTCTGGAGCTAATGAAACTAGGTTTGAATTCTAGGCCAGGTACTGTGTGCCTCTGAACAAATGGTTTAGCCATCTTGTTCCTTAACTTATTCATGTGTAAAATGGGATAATGATACCCTACTCACTGGGATGTTGTAAATATTTTATGTGATAACACATAGACACTATTTAGCACACTACACGGCATTTTAATGTCATAATCTTAACCATTATTATTTATTACCGAGAATTCCTCCATTACTTAGATCTTCATCCCTTCAAATTTCTGAGACCATAACCTCCTCCCTGCTTTACCTTTCTTACCCCCTCATTTTACTAAAGCAACGTTGAACTCTCCTCCAGATCTTGTTCACCATTCATTTCTCGTTGGCTTCCTGTTTCATGCTGTGTTCTACATCTCATGACCTCTGTCCCCTTGGTCCCCACCCCTCTCAGCTTCCTTCAGTTCTCAGCAGGTTCCCTTTCCCTTGATCACCAGAGAAGACTAAGTTCTCCCACTGGAGATCCTTCAAGTCCTTGCCTCTCCACTAAGCACCTCTGCTTTCTCTTTGTTGTTTTATCTACCATCCTGTTCTTTATCCTTCTCAGAGAGGGGGCCCTGCACTTTCCCCTAATCCATGAGTCTTTTTTCTATGCTGTTCACTCCATCCTTTCCTACTTCTTCTGAGCCAGCGACTCCACAAATGCTTCCCACCATGCAGTCACATTCCTCGTCCACTCTGTAAGCCAGGCCCTGTTGAGAATCTGTCCTCCTGTAGCTTCCAGAGATCCACATTATTCTGGGTCCTCCCTTCATTGATCACCTCTTCACATGCCCACCTTTAAAAGTTTCATTTGAGGGGTGCCCCCGGTGGCTCAGTTGGTTAAGCATCTGACTCTTGATTTTGGCTCAGTCATGATCACAGGGTCTGGGATCAAGCCCCACATCAGTCTCCATGCTCAGTGGGGAGTCTCTCTCTCTCTCTTCCCCTTCCCCATCCCCTGCTTGTGCTCTCTTTCTAAATAAATAAAATCTTAAAAAAAAAGTTTCATTTGATGTCCTATTTTCCACCCCATACTTGTAAGCCATTTGTTAGGCTCTACTAACTGGCTTCTATTTTCCAGTCTATACCCTTCCTAAGTGGTCTGATTCACTCATATATGTGTGTCATCTGCATCCATGCCTAACTCCACAACTCTGTGATGAAGATTCAGGTGCACACCTCCAGCTCCCTGCTGGGCACAATCTTCAGTGTGTTCAACTGCCATCTGAGTTGAGCTATCATTTGTGTTATCGTATCTCATCCACCAGACCTCCCCCACTCTACCCACACTCTTCTTTCTAGTTTCCATATTTTTGTCAATGCTACCACTCTTCTCCTTTTCCATAGACTTGAAACTCCGTAGTCAACCTTGAAAGTTCTCTTTATTGTAATCATCACATCTCATCGGCTGCAATTTTCCCTAGCACACATCTTCAGGATGCCTTTCATTTCTTTGCACTTCCTTCCACTTGTCTCTAAGTTGATTCAGGGTCTCTACTTCTTGGAATAAATAATCTCTTCACCTCCAGATTCTCTTTTTCCCATGTATTCCACCTTTATACTGTTGTTTGTATGTTGCTTTCTAAAGTCAACTATGTTCATGGCTCAATTCATTCATTCAATAAATTATTCAATCTTTCATTCATTCTAAAATTTATTGAGTTCCTACTTTGCACAAGGCCCTACAGATAAGAAGATAAAATAAGACAGTGTTGTTTACATAAGGTTAATAGCTATAGCCTACTTCTCCAAATTTCAGTGGTCCAACACAATAGAGTCATAGCTCAGTGCAGATTTGGGGCAGCAGGGAGGGTGTGCTCTGTTTCACACAGACTTTTGATGCCCAGCACATCCATCTGGTGGCTTCATCATCTTCTACAGATCTGGAGACCTTCCCTGGATCCTCTTCACTTGGTCAGTAGAAAAAGGAGTATATAAGGAATGCACAAGAAGGCTTAGAGGCTAAGAGGTGGTACACATTACTGCTACCACATTTCATTGACAGAACTGTGAAGGGATGGAAAATGTAGTGTAGTAATATGGACCAAAAGAAAAGGAGAAGCAGGGCTATAGATGAGTCCAAGCAGCCCGTTTTGGAGAGCATAGAGGGTTTGGGAAGGTCAGTCAAATAAGCTTACAAAATATAATGTACCCATTGCCCACTGATGTAAGAGGAGGCTTTGAGCTTGACTTTCAAGAAATTCCCAACTTCAGTCCCAAGAAACCCTGCCCAGTTTAACTCCTCTAGAAATCTCCTGTGTTCCAAATGCAACTGCTTGTTCCAAAGAATTCCCCACTGCTTTTTTCCCTGCTGGATCTTTGTGAATTTCCCCAAGAGTTCCCTTCTCTGCCACCTGGCAAATTCCTAGCATCCCTTACAGACCTATCTCACATGCAACCATAAAGTCTTCCCGGACTCCCTTCCCCCTTCTAAAAGCCTTTGTACCTCTCTGTGTGGTCCATTTTTCATTCTGCCTTGTGTTACAGTAGGGTCTTATCTCTTTACCAGACCATGTGCTCTAGAGGAAGTGTAGGCTGAAACTGTGGCTGCTCTTTGAATCTCCTGAAACATGTAGCACAACGTCTTGGACAGAGCTGGAATGCAAAACAAATGCTTTGTTAAACCGAATCCTTGTTTTCTATGCCGTTTCTTATGTCTTTCATCTTACCTTAAACTCAGAAGTCTAAGACACTCCTAACGAAGTCCCGTATGTGTGGCCTTAACACGTGTGTCTGTTTCTTGGTTTCTTGGCTAATTGATAAAGACAAAAGCAATGGTATAGGGATAGTGAGAGAGACTCAGGTTCTTGTCCTGAACCTACCATGCGCTAGTTGTGGGACCTCGGGCAAGTCAGTGTACACATTTAAGCTGCAGTTTGATCATCTCTAACATAAGGGTTGAACTGAATGATTTCTCTGTCACGTCCTAGTTCTACGGTCTAGTTCTATACCTTGCTGACTCCTCCAGGAACACTCCTAGGGTTCTGGGTTGGAAGCAAAAGAGTTCTGAGAGCCCAGTTTGCCAGGCTAGAGTAAAGAAGTTATGGAAAGAGAGAAAGATAAGTTTAGTCACGTTGCAGCATCAGATTATAAGAGGCAGAGAAAGAAAGAACGAGAGAGAGAGAGAGATGCTGGATAGTCTGGGGAGCGAAGCCATGCTCAGACAGAATGGCGAGCACCTGCAGTGTGAAAAAGCTTATAAGGCAGTGGTTCTCAACATGGGTGGGGAAGATGAGCGGCTGCCACCCCTGAGGGAGATGGGAACTCACAAGAATGTATTTGATCGGGGCGCCTGAGTGGCACAGCGGTTAGGCGTCTGCCTTCGGCTCAGGGCGTGATCCTGGCGTTGTGGGATCGAGCCCCACATCAGGCTCTTCTGCTATGAGCCTGCTTCTTCCTCTCCCACTCCCCCTGCTTGTGTTCCCTCTCTCGCTGGCTGTCTCTATCTCTGTAGAATAAATAAATAAAATCTTAAAAAAAAAAGAATGTATTTGATCATCATCATAATTGACATTTAATGGGTGGGCCAAGCCAACCAACGACCTATGATGCACTGGACAACCCCACACATCAGAGAATTATCCTCTTTCAAGTGTAATTTTCAAATGTCCCACTGGACATATAGTTGGGTGAGAGACCCATTTAGAATTATCTCAGCCTAAATCTATATTACGTACAAACACCAGAACAGTTCTTGTACTATTTTAAACTCACTAAACTTTCCAGTAAAGCATCCATTATGTAAATAGACAGAAAATAGTACTTTATTTTATTTGGAACTTCACCAAAAACTGTTCAGCTTCTTAAGGAAACACATGCAATGTCATTGCATTGTTTGAGTCTCAGTAAAATATACCAGTATTATTTGTGACTGGTACATTCCTCGTGATTACAAGTAGAGAGCAGGCTTCTCAGTACTACATGCTGTCTTCTAAGATAGTTATGCTTGAATATTTACATAATGGATATTTACATATTGAATATTTACATATTAAGTATTTATATAAGTAGGGCATTAACGATTTTTAAAATTATATGTATATTTTAAATTATATGTATAAGTAGGTTATATTATTTGTGAATTTCACTTCGGAATAATAAATGGAGTCATTTAAAATAGTTGATATAAGAGGGCTATTAGATTACTGGACTAAGAACTCTGATGTGAAGAAACCAGGGGTTCATGAGAGGCTGACCATAGAAGATCATCTTGAATCCATTTGTATTCATATTGGGACAAAATTAGTCTTTCATTCGGTTATATGGACTTGCAAAAATATAACTTATATGTAGTTCATATGTTTCTAATATCTTTCCATCTATTAAAACAAAACCCAAAACCTTTCTCCTACTAATTAATATTTGCTTAGTGTTTTATGAGTAACTGAACATTTGCATTTCAAATATTCCATTTGGTTCTCAAAGCCATCCCATGAGGTAGGTACTGGTCATTGTTATCCTTCCTTATTATTTGATGAGGAAATTGACATAAATAGTGAGTGACTTGCTTTAGGTCACCTCTTTGGTATGTGGTGATGCTGTGTGAACCTCTCACTCAATCATACTTTCTTGTTGTGTCACTCATACTGAAAGGATGACATTTTATGGACACAGAATGCACAGATGAATACACATGGATTCAAACATTGACTCTGAGCCTCAATGGAGTTAATATCTCATAGAATTTCAATGAGAATAAAATGAGGTAAATGTGCATAAAGTGTTAAGAACAAAGCTTGGCACATGAAAGATACACAGCACTGACGTGTTTCTTTCCAAACACCTCGGCTGCATGAAGGTACGCTAGTTCTTTTCCTGAAGGCAGAGAAGACTGGGTGTACTCAATGGTCATGGAGAGCTAGCAGCATCTTGTATACTAGTGGAAGATGTAAGGGCAGGCTCATGTAGAGGTCTTCCTGCTTTATCCATGGTCAAGACATATCAATGGAGCATTCTTCCTATACTAGGTATCTATCTATCTATCTATCTATCTATCTATCTATCTATCTATCATCTATCTATCTATCTATCATCTATCTATCTATCCATCTATTTTTTATTGAGAGAGAGAGCACGAGTGGAAGAGCAGAGGGAGAGGGAGAGAAAGAATCTTAAGAAGGTTCCATCTCACGACCCTGGGATCATAACCTGACCTGAAATCAAGAGTTGGACGCTTAACCAACTGAGCCACCCACCAAGGTGCCCCCCATGCTAGGTTTTTAAAAACTTTTCCCCTTGTACCACCTTTGTTAAAGCCACTATGCACTCCTCATCTCAAAGCGAATAGGCATGAGAGCTTGATGAGAGTGTGTTTAGCGACATGTTTGGTTCTGTAGCTAACTCCCTACTCAGTAGCATTGTTGGAAAGCCTGGCAAAGAGGAAGATGTCCAACCCAGCCTGAAAGTGTCAGGGGAGGCACAGAGACCCCAGCATGTGGCTCTGAATTTCCTCCCACCCCCATCTCCCAAACATGGACCCAACCTAAATAAATAGAAGGCAAGAAAAACAGGAAGCGGTAAAATAGCCTGGTGGAAATTAAACACGCAGCAAAGGCACAGACCTTCTCTCTGGCTCCAAGCCTCCTTGGGAAGCTAAGGAATCAGAGTCTATGAGGAAAGACCTCTCTGGGGACTCTGGTCTGCCTCCAGTTCTGTCCACTCCTCCAGCCACTCTGGCACGTGCATGCACATTCGCACACCTAACCCTACCTCCCACTCCCTGTCCTTCCCATGTAATAGTCTCATTCTGTATAGGTTCTACAAGACCACAATACGTTTGTTTTAAATTAAACCATAGGTAGAATACTACTTATCAACACTTTTCTATATTGTTTATCTCCCTCTTTGTTAAGCTTTTCATCAATGTGGTTGAATGCAGAGCTGACTATCATCCCAATCATGCCCCTAAATGCATCCCTGTCAGAGATGAAAAGCTGGGGACTAGGTGTCTACAGGCTGGAGTGTTGTTCTAGTTCTGCCTCTGACACCTTTGAGGTCAGATCAGTCCTCTTGGTTTCAGTTTCATTGGTAAAATGCCAGAACAAGGATAGATGATATTTAAGGAAAGCAGGACACCCTGCATCCTGGTCCAAGGCCATGAACACGCAGAAGCATTTCAGGCACTGTAACATGTGTGGACTTTTCCCTATTGAAAACAGACATGATATCCACTTGAAAGAACATTCCTCTGTCCTCTCTCCAAAAGATAGACTGTCTCTGGGCTGCTAATCAAGTTTCTCAGATCTCCTAGAAGACACCCCTATGAAATGTGCGGAGTTAACCTTCAATTCTTTTGGAATTATTGTAAATTCTTCTACTATAAATTTTAAAAGGGCAATGCATAACTGGTCCGAAACATAACAAAATAAACATTCTGTAATATACATTTCCTGTTGTTTCTCCAAATCTTTACCATTCAGGGAAAGATGGTTTTTAGGAGAGGAAAGAATTGAGTCACTTCATCCCTGCACCTACTTCTCATTTTAACATGATGATTACCCCAACATTCCTTTGCACATGAAATTTGTGGAACATGACCTATGAATTAATGTAATTTATAAACTCAAGAAACATCTAGAAACCTTGGACCATCTCTGTTCTGGCACAGGAGCAGAAGTTAGGGCCACTTGGCAAAATGACTTCAGAAAGTTGACCAGATAGCCATAATCAAGGTTCCTGTTTCCTCACACTGGGTAAGTGACCATTCATGCCTTCCCATGACTTTGGAGCAATGTTATTTCTTTGCACCACTCCTGAGAGATGAAAGTTGTCTTTACATTAAAAAAAAAAAAGAGCTCTTTCCTAAACCTCTCTTAGGCACTAATAGGTTTTTGGCCTGAGATTTGCTGCATTATGATATTAGGGAGAGGGGTGTTGGGGAAGAAGATGTTTTTAGAGCCTTCTGTCAATATGTAGGCAGATTCCCTCCAGACAATGAGGCTACTGTGCCCGAGAGTGCCTGCTTGGGCAAATCCCAGGTAGTTTGATTTAGGAGGTGTGCGATATCTGCCAGGCACCACAATTACCATTGTGATGGCAATTATATACCAGAGGAATCCAGGACTCAGAGAGCGATGTAAGTACCTGGATTTGTAGACTTGCTCTATAGGAGCATGGCTGGGTTCCTAATTCCCCTCCCAGCTCTAGCATATATATTCTTCCTTATCTCGATGGTGTTTTTAGGATAGTCTTAACCTACATAGCCTTTTCAAAGTTGGCTTTTGACTTTCTATCCTCTCATACCATCTCTACCAACCTACAGAGGTTCTGAGCTTAGACCTCTACTGACCCATTTTTTTCGTTGAACTCATTGTTCTGAGATTGAGATCAAAATGATACTTTCATGGTCTTGAAAATAAAACTATCACCAATGCCCTTTATCACTTTGAAGTGAGTCATGATGCCATCAGGATAGTCTTCTGGATGTAGTATTATATTTAAAACAGCAGTATATATTTCAAAATTAGTAACACAGGCGCCCAAAAGAGGTTTGGAATGTGGGTAAGCCACCATCACTACTGTTGGTTTCAGAAGCATTTAATTTTTTTATTTTTTATTTTTATTTTTTTTTTGTGATTAGGGTTCAGGAGGCATGACCACTGTGATCCAACATCACCATGTTCTCACCTTTGCCCACCTCCCCATCCACCCCCTGACAGATTAAATTACTAAAATTCATATTATTGAAAATTATACTTCTGAAAATGTAATTATTTGCATATTGGTCTCTTCTCTATAAGCAACTTGAGCCAAGTATTATATCTTTTCATTTTTTTAAAAATTAGTATTCAGAAAGTGTCTGGCACATGGAATTTCCTTAACAAACATTTATCAATGAATGAATGAGATTGATGTATTCTGATTTTAGACATGACACCAAAGAAATATATAACCTCAGTCATATCTATGACCTTCTAATTCCATGTCTCAAAAATAAAAGGGCTTTCACCAGAAGATTTTTGAACTCCCTCTAAGTGCAAACATTTCGAGGCACTTTTTCTTATTTCAAGATGACTGGGGTTAGGTTTTGCTCAAATTTGATTAATATACAAGAGAACCAATAAAGCTGGAGTTACAGGCTTATCTCAAGGAATATTTAGAATAAAGTCCACAGCATTTCTGAAGCTCATTAGGAATTATAGCACCTTTCTCCGTGTTGGGTGGTGCAAATTGCATTGTTAATTCATGCATTAATAATTCCACGCCTAGGGCTTAAATTGGAGAAAGGGAAGTTAAACACTGGCAATGTTCCTCACCTCCATCAAATATTAAAAATGGATGAAATGTGGTTAAGTATAAATGGTAGCCTTTGAAAGGGAATATTGGATTAGCGAATTGCCCCCCCCCCTTTTTTTTTTAACTTGTCTTCTTAGGATCAAGAAAAGAAGAGATTTTGAGGGCACCTAGGTGGCTCATTCAGTTAAGCTTCTGCCTTCACCTCAGATTAGTATCCCAGGGTCCTAGGATTGAGCCCTGCATAGGGCTCCCTGCTTATCAGGGAGTCTGCTTTTCCCTCTACCCCTCCCCCCTGCTCATGATCTCTCACTATCTCTCTCTCTCAAATAAATAAATAAAAGCTTTTTTAAAAAAAGAGATTTTGAGCGAATTATAAGGGAAGATGAGGTGGCTACTGACATGCTTCTATGGTAAGAGAGATTCTTCAGTGTCACCTGAGGAGCTTTTAAAAAACGTATTCTCTTGGGTACCAATCTCAAGCCCAATAAGAAGACTTTGAGGAAGAGAGTACGTTGGATTCAGAGCCCAAGACTGAGACATTCAAAAACTCTTCCCATGCTATGCTAGTCTTAGGACTGGCCATAGGGAACTGCTGCCATAAAGCCGAGTCCCCACCAGGGGCAATCCTGTTTTCTCTGTCCTTTCGTTCTATCCCTTCCCCCATCTGTATCTTGCCTCCTCTCTCCCTTCTGTGTTTTCCTATCTTTCCCTTTGCCTCCATCAAATATTAAGTCCCCAGTATGTGCCCACTACCTGGCCTCATACTTTCATTGCTCTGTCCCATTGCATCAGACTCACCCCACTGCAGTCCTCTTTGCATCTGCCCAGCCCCAACACCCCAAGTTGCAAGGACACAACCTGGTCTTCTGAGGCATCTAACCAAGCATTTCACGAGTCATTGTCTCCCTTCTCATATCCAGATGTTTCAGGAGCATATGGAGAGTCTTTCCAAAGCTGCTATGATGTTGCTTTGGAAATACTAAGATGTTGCTCCTATATCTCATTGGACAGTGACCATTATCATTTGCAGTGAAGCTGCTCTTCACTTCTGTCTTTTTTTAGAATAGCTTCCAGCTGAAAATGTCTTAATGGCCCAGTGAGGCTGAATGTAACATTTATAATGATTTCTAGATAAAGGACAATGGGGGAGATCCATGTCTGAGGGAACCAGTTTGGCACCTCCAGGGACAGTCTCTAAGCCCAGGAAAAAGAACCCTACTCAGTTTCTCTCTCTGTTTTAATTTTAATGCAATGAAAACCAGACCATTTAGGAATTATTCTAATCTCTCAGCTCCAAGCCCCAACCTTTTCTCCAGTCATGCACGTATTTAGACTTTTTATTCCTTCATTAACACAGGGAAAATGCAGACCATTATGACAGCAGACATAATTTTAGACAAATACAGCTTCTTATCAAATAAGCCTGCAATAAGTATTTGATGAACAGGGCTCTTCAATGTAACTTCCAACACTAATTTAATGAGAAGTATCAAATGAATTTTTTTTATTCTGATATCTCCCCTGAGACAAATGATACTTTGCAGGCCTATTTTTAACAAATGAATTATTGACTTAAACTGGCACAATTAATCACAATATAATGGGATCAGGGGATGTTAGGGGCTCATTCATCATAGCTGATGATGAGTACCGACTCTTCCGAGAAATGAAACTCTTTAATCACTCCTAGATTAACAGTTACATGCTTTCAAATTTCAATCATAGGAAACTGGCAGCAGAGAATGAGAAGGAGCCAGTGCTAGCGGAGAAAAGAAAGGGGGAACATGCAGAGTTTGTTGTCTGCAGTCAGAATTTCTACTCTTGCCAGAACTCTTCAGTGGAGATGGAAAAATGATTCATTAGCAAGGCAGTGTGGGTAATGGGCTGAGAGTCGGGGTGGCAATTAAAATTCCTGAGAGCTGGGCTTAACTGGCCCATTAAAAAAATCCGTGTGACTCCTGAGAAGTGCTTGACTTCTCTGGCCTTAGTCTTCTTCATCTACGAGACAAATGGAGGATGACTCCCCCCAAGGTGAAGTTTTCTGAAGAGGAAATGTGATAGCCTATGTCCTCATGCTTTGGACTTCCTTTTGTGCGATCCTCATAACTGTTTTGGGGATTGTTTTATTTCCATCTCCAGGGCCTATCCCTATTAGACACTTTTGACTAAACGAAGAAAGATACGTAATAAAACGTGAAAGCCAAATAAGGAACTCAGAAGGAGAAGGTATATCTGCTAATTCAACAAGTGTACCAGCTTCTATCTTAAGCCCTACTCTTATGAGTCAGACATGAATCTGCTTCTCTGGGAGCTCCTAACTACATTGAGCAAGAGAGTCCTATCACTTGGGCATATGAAAAATTAAAAAGGCAAAGTAATAAGGTAGGGTGTTTTGTTTTGTTTTTTCAAGCAAAGGTATGCACACAGAAAAAATAAAATAGTATGGGAAGTTTAAGCAACTGCTCCCTTCCTGATCTGGTGAAAGCGTTTTCCAGCCTGCCTGGTTGAGTCTGGGTTTATGCCTCTCTTCCCAGCACAACTCTTAATAGCATCCTTCTAGTCTCAGAAATGTCTTGGTTTGGATAATGCATCTCTTGGTCAACCTAATTTTAACCATGTCTTTCTTCTTTTGTTTTGTTGCCAACTATCTAAATAATATGATCACATCTCCATTTTCTTTAATTTCTCTTTGTGAGATAGAGTCTGCCTACTCCTTAACTTTCTAGAGATTGGCGCAGCTCATACCTTCCCCCCTCTCTGTCCCAATACAGTTAAGTAAGAATTTCAAGTTTCTTTTTTCGTCTCATCTGTAACTTTCAACATCTTTCTCAAACCTTCACACCATATGTGTACGGACAATTCTCTTGACTCCCCATTTTTATGATGTTTCTCTCCCCCATTCCCTCCATTTCTACACTGTCTTCTACCTCTTAACTGGTGTCTGTTATACTTTTAATTTCATATCATCAAGGCTGATGTGTCAACCTGATGTTTTATACTTTTTCTTACCTGTGCATTTGCTGCTCTTTGTCCTTGATTGCTTTTTCCCAACATGTCTGTCTGAGAATCTCCTCATTCTTCCAGATGCAGCTAAAATGCCTGTCCCTTTGTGATGTTTCCCCACAAAGTCCACTGTTTCAGCTGTGCATTTCCATGGACTGCAATGGATTCCTCTCCACTGCAGCCACTGCTTTATCCAGCACATGCCTTCTACTGGATCTGAGCTCTTTGGAGGAACATTTAAGTGTTCCCCACGCCAAGCAGAGTTCTTAGAAGACAGTTACCCTTAAAATAATATTTTGGGTTTGGTTTGGTTTTGCTTATATTTGTCTGCATAAGGAAGTATCAGTTCTGATTCAAAGTGGCATTTGGCTTAAGGCTCTGTGTGGAGCCTTTTCCTAAAACACTCCTTACTAAAATATTGATAAATGTATAGAATAATATTTTTTAAAAACTCATACCACCACCAAAATTTGATAGTGCCAGATAACTGATAGCAATTGCTTAATTGGGCTGCTAATGAACAGATGTGTCAGAAATCCAAACTTGAGGCCGGGTAAGGAAGGATGAGTAGCTGAGGGAAAGAGAATGTGAAATGAATAGAATAAAAAGGAGTTATAAACACTAGCAGTGATGACATAACCAGTTACACAAAAGATAATCATTCTTTCCTTACTTCCTTACTGGTATCATTTTATATGTATATAGGCACACACACACAGACACACACACACATCATCATCCTAAAATGGATAGAATGACATGGTGTCCTCTTCTGGGAAGATTGTACGAGGTATATATTTGCATCATATTAGGTGAATCATGATTATCCTATTGTCTTTATTTAGACGTGTCATTGAAAGATTTGTGTTTGGATACCACATCAATGAGGCTTGTACTGTACTAGATTGTTTTATTATTGACTTGGTTGAGATTTCCTAGGATCTCCCTCCCAGTTAGACATGGCCAGAGGAGGTACCTGCACGAGATTTGGGAGCTGGAAAGCTATGGTGGTTTAGTTGTGCTAACAGACTCAGAAGGGCTGGAGAGTTTTAGCTCTTTATTGGATCCTTCAACTACATGTGCAGCTTTTCTTTTCAACTACCACTTCCACGCCCAGTTTCTTTCCAACTGGTCTATAAGCAGATGCTGGACTGTGACCTATAGATTCCTTCCCCAAATTTCTCCCTTCCACAGCCTCACGTTAATGGCTGGGTGTGTGAAGCCTCTCAAAATAGCTTGTTATTGACTTCTCTGATCCTCCAAATTCCCTTTCAGACATGCACTCCCCAGCTCCTCCTATAATTGTGCAATGTCTAATTGCTGTAATAAATCTGTTATCCTATAACTCACAGTTTTTCTGCTTATCTGACTGCAAGCTGATTGACACAGATACCATTGAGATGGACAAAAGAAAGAGTTTTAGAAAGTAAGGGAGAAATTAACAGAAATACAATGATAGTAGAAGACTATAGCACCTATCTTGACATCTTTTATAGATGAAATAGAAAAAAAAATAAAGTTATGTAAGTCCTGAATAACATCATTAATAAGGCTATATGTGTAAATGTGTATATATTGATCTTCGTATCCTGTAGAGAATATCTTTTATTTTCATCATCAATAGAACATTTATGAAATATTGATCTACATTATGTCCCAAAGAAAAACTTAAAAAATAATTATAAAAAGCAGGAACTTGGATCAATGAGTAAGCCTTGAGTATTTGTAACAGATGTCACAGATGATGGTATCTTGCAGGACTAGAAAAAAATTAAAATATAGAAATCAGTATGACTCAATAACATTTGTTTAATACAGTGACCCAGGTATTATGCTAGATGCTGGGGGTCATATGACCCCTACCTACTTCCAGGTACTTACAGTCTCACAGGGGAATGGGAAGGGCATTCTAAGCTGGCTACCGAGCATGGGCAGCAGCTTGGAATTGAAACTGAGCATCACATGTCCCAGATATGCTGGGAGGTGGGAATGATTTGTGTCAGGGAGTGACACAAACATATCAGATTGTTGATATATATGAAGGAATCAGATAATGAGAAACCTAAAAACATTTTCATTTCATCCAATTCGAAGTGGAAACTGCTGGTGGTTTGAGATGTTTTCAGAGAATTACCTTAGGGGTACATGGGATAGATTGAGCTGGGGGAGCAGGACTGGGGGTAAATTGGACAATGAAGTTCCATGAGAAAGAAGGACTTGGGTGAGATTAGGTGAGATTAGACACAGTGGAACTAGAAAAGAAAGGTTGAACTGCAAGTAGGATTTAGAACACGTGAAGGCCGCTTCAAGATAGGGAGGACAAGGAAGGAGTCGAAATCACTACACTAATTTCAACCCTGTGTGGCTGTTGGAATGACATCAACATTGGCAGAAATAGATTATCGGTGTTTTCTGGTTTCTGAAATGCATTTCCAAACTTTCAAGGATGATGAAAATGGAAACACATGCATCTAACCTCTTGCCTCCAGAGTCCTCAAATATTACCTCCAGATAAAAATGAGGTTATTCTGCATTGGAATCTGGGGAAGGATGCAAGACAAGCTGTAGAAACTTGGAGGACATTTTACTGGATACACTGAAGGTAGAAATCTACCATCTCTGTCCAACAAGACCTGCATTTCCCTGCATAGAAAAGGACAGTTTTGGGGAACAAACTGAAGAGATCCAACCCGATCCCTCCAACCCCTCTACCCTACCCCCCATAGTTCTGAGCGGTGGAGGTTTGAGAATGGACATGCTATGAGGGTGGCCAAGGAGGACATCTGCATCCCATCAGTTTGTCCTTGGCACCTGTTGGGTTCCAGAGGCTACACTGAGCAAATGGCTGGTGGCAATTGTTAATCCTGGAGTAAACAACAGAGAATGGACAATGGCATCCAACAATTTCTGACTGTCTCACTGCACCTAAGACAAATGCATCAGCAGGAAGGCCAGGTCATGGCAAAGTGACCTTCAGCCGTCCATTCTTTTCTAATGCTGGCAAATCTCTGCACTGGTCAAGTCAAACCAATGTAAATCTGTATCTATCTCTCTTCTTTTTGAGGCCTAAAAGTTTTGTTTGTCAAGGAACCAGAAACTCTATGATTGAAAGCATGTCATGTCTTAACACCTTAATAGCTTCAACTTTTCACAAGCACAGACAACCCCTTTTAACATGCCCGAATGGAGAAAAACCACCAGCACAAAAATATTCTGCAGCTTAAAAAGAAACCGTTCTGTGGAATCAGAGAAAGATTCTTTCTATAAAACTGAAACTGCTGCAATAAACAGAGAAATTGTTGGACATTTCCAGTGTATGCTGCCTACAATACTCAAGTAGATGTTACACTTCTGAAATTTGAGAAATATCCTAGAGAAGTACACTATGAAATCATGAACAACCAAATGAAAATTTTAAAAGACAATTATCATATGATTTCTCTCATCTATGGAACATAAGAACTAGGAAGATCGGTAGGGGAAGAAAGGGATAAAGGAAGGGGGGGTAATCAGAAGGGGGAATGAAGCATGAGAGACTATGGACTATGAGAAACAAACTGAGGGCTTCAGAGGGGAGGGGTGTGGGGGAATGGGATAGACCGGTGATGGGTAGTAAGGAGGGCACGTATTGCACGGTGCACTGGGTGTTATACGCAACTAATGAATCATCGAACTTTACATCAGAAACCAGGGATGTTCTGTATGGTGACTAACATAATATAATAAAGAAACATTAAAATACAAAAAAAAAATAAAATGCAAGTTCAGAATTTAAAATCTCAGCGTAGCAAGGAACAGCTGAATGGATCCTGCCAACAAACTGAATCTCTGAAAAGGAAGGCATATCCCAGAAACTCTCCCAGAACTCAAAAGGAAAAACAGGAATTGAAAGCAGGGAGAGAAGTGTGAAAAGACCTGATCTGGGAAACTCAACATATTCATAGCAGGGAGCACACAAGACAGAAAAACAACTGAAGAAAAGTCTCTTGAGAGAGTTCACAGAGTACGAAGAGCAATGAATGAAAATACAGCCTAAACATTTTTACAGGATCTAGTGTCTAAGAATAATTCTCCCTCTACAGATCTGGCTCTATCACCCTACCAGGATCTGGACAACTGTTTCTATTTAAAAATACCAACGTGTAAAGTGTGCAAGTGGAACTCGATTGCTTGGGTTTTGAAATCAGCTGATTGGGTTAATGCAATGGCAGTCAAAATTCTAAAAGGATTTTTTTTTTAACTTGACAAAGTAATCAGAAAGTTCATTGGGAAGTGTTTGAAATGTTTGAAGAAGATAATACACACGGTGACTTGCCTTTTTAGATTTTAGAAGATTTTATGCAGCTGCTGTAATGAAGTAGAGATGATAGTAGAACAGAATGAAAGACCCTGGAGCAGACCACAGCGTATAATGAATCAGATGATAAAGTTAGTACTTTAAATCAGCGAACAGAGATAATATTGAATAAATGGTCCTGGAACAGTTGGCCAACTATGGGAGAAAATAGTTAGATACCTGCCTCATATCATTTGTCAGAGAAAATTTTAGAGGAATTAAAAAGCTAAACATAAAAGATGTGATCATCAATGGCCCGGAGGAATGTTGATAGGCATGTATCTGATATCACATAACAGCAAAATAAGAAATTGTAGAGAAATAGATTGATAGTTTTAAAACATCAAACAATTACCTCATATTTACCAAAAAACTATAAATGAAGTTAAAAGGCTTATGATAAATTAGGGAACGATTTGCACCACATATACAGATAAGGATATAGATGTAGAAATACAAACATACAAATTCAGAGCTATATTTGAAAAATCCAGGAGAAAAAATTAAATTCCATAGTAGAAAAACGGCAAGAGACAACAAATAGTCATTTTCAACACAAGAAGAAAAAGAGCGGTCAACAAACACAAGAAAATAGGTCAAATCTAGTGCTTTCGTTTGCTCTGGGTGTTGTAAAGAATCTCCACAAGCTTGGGTGCTTAAGACAACAAAAAATGATTCTCTCATAGTTTTAGAGTCCAGAAACTTGAAATCGGTTTCACTGGGCCGACATCATGGTGCCGGTAGGGCTATGCTCCCTCTGGAAGCTCAAGGGGAGAACCCATCCCCTGCTTCTTCCAGTGTCTATGGCCTCCAGCAGTCCTCAGTGTCTGGCTTTGTGGCCACATTGCCCCTCTACCGTGTGTCTAAGCTTCCTCTGCCTCTCCTTTCTAAGCACCCTCGTGATGGCATCGGAGGCCCCCTCAATAATCCAGGATAATCTGTCCATCTCAAGATCCTCCCCTTAGTCACACCTGCGAAGATCCAGTTTCCAAATAAAGTATATTGACAAGCTCCAGGGACTAGAAGCTGATATATCTGGCGGTCATTACACAGCCTACTGCACTTAACTAGGTATCAAGTAAATTTAAAACTATTGTGCATTATTTTCATTTATTTAGAGGGAAAAGAGAATAAAACCAGTGTCTCTATGGGGCTGGACGCTGGAATATTGGTAAACTGTTTCAGAGGCCAAGTTTGGCAGTAGATGTCAAGCTCCTTTAAAGTGTCCAGGTTTTTTCAGTTTTTGATATTTTTCAAACAGAGAAAATGAGAGCTGTGCACAAGGATGAGTATCAAAATATTCTTCTAGTACCGTTTATGACTGTGAAACAGTGTCAGCAGCTGGAAAGTCTGGAATTTTTTTTGTAAAGGTACAGTATGTGAAGCATACATTAAATGTCATTTATTGAAGAATATGCAAAATACACATGACAAAATGCTAGCATGTAAAGCAGGGAACCAAACTGTATGATTCTAATCTCATTAAATATATTTGGAAACAAATAAATACACATATTCCCACATGAAACTTGAACAACCCATAATATTAAGAGTGGATATCCCTGGGTCGTAAGGTTGAATGATTTTTATTTTCTTTTTCATATTCAACTTTTTTCTTTCTTTATATTTTCTTTATTTATTTGACAGGGGGAGAGAGAGAGAGAGAGAGAGCACAAGCAGGGGGAGGGGCAGAGGGAGAGGAAGAAGCAGGCTCCCCACTGAGCAAGGAGCCTGATGTGGGGCTTGATCCCAGTACCCTGGGATCATGACCTGAGCTGAAGGCCGAGACTTAACCAAGTGAGCCACCCAGGCGCCCCCATATTTAAAAGACTTCTCTATATATTTTGCAATGAACACATTTTGCTTTCTTTTAATGCTACGATCCCTTTTATACCAAGGTCCTAATCACTTAATTGCTTAACATTTGGTCAAAGAGGGTTGAGCTGAGTTGGGTGGTCTTCATAGAGGAGAGAACAGACAGTGACTTTCATTTTTTTATGCTGAAGCATTAATGGAACATCCAGACATTGCTTGTGCATGGACTCTGGGCTCTTGGTGTGGGGTGAGGCTAGAGGTGCAAATACTACCTCTCTGGGGCCATGCTTAGTGAAGCCATAAAGGAGCCATGCTAGCTTTCTGGGGCTATGGAATATGATTCTAGTATTTGTCCTAGCACAACACCCGATTCTGAACCCAGATTTTTTCTGTGTGTATATGTATGTATACTGGCTACCTGACCTGCAGTAACTCATTTCTCCAACAAAATATTAATAAATTAAGATCAATACTTCATATCAAATAAAGAAAAATTATCATCATAGTTATATTTCCATTTATTTCTTTTTCTTATTTTGTGGAATGTCCAATGAGTGCAAACTTTCAAGTTTGCCTGTCCCTAAACAACGGAAACTAACAATGGAAAAGCTTATACTCGGAGCATTAGGAAGATCTTAGTTCTTGCTGCAAAGATACAGAACACAGAATGAGTTTCAGACCCTGTGTTGCAAAAGAGAGCATGCCGTGAGATATGACGGTTCCTGGGGATAGTGTATTAGAGAAACATAGACTACCTGCTCTTAGAGACATCTGTGTGTGGCCTCCAGGAGTGTAATTTTTTCTTCTCTCTTGAGCGAAACTCATACTGAACAATAGAGCAGCATTTTGTAATAACGGCAGAACTGAATGCTGGGCTCCAAGAGGAAGGAGTGAGTGTGGAAGCTAGCGGGGCCACAGGGTGCCTGAACCCTGTTTCCTGGGCAGAGGTAGGAAGAGGCAGCACAGGTCTATAAAGGTAATTTTTACAGAAACTCTGAGACCCCAGCAGGGCCTGGAAATAGCAGAAGAAATCACAAATATCATAGCAGAAATGAAGCTAAGAGAATGGGGCTGAAGCAGCAGGGGCTATATGAATATATATATATATATATATATAATATATATATATATATTATATATATATTATATATATATTATATATATATTATATATATATTATATATATATAATATTATATATATATATATGAATATAGAGATGTCTTAGCATCACCTCGAGTAGACCAGTGGCCAAGCACTGGGAGGGGAGATGTGTCATTCGGCGGGTGCTACTCTAAGTGGAGGACAGCAAGGTCCACATGTTTTCCCTGGCTGCACTGGCATTGCTTAACAGCCTCTGACTTGAGTGCAACCCCAGGGAGGTGGGAGACAGGAGGGCTGGAATGACTCCCTTGAATTTCTGTAGCTGAATCGGGGCTCAAATTGTTACGATACTGATTCCGTGGACCGGCTTCACGTGTGTTGAACCAGTCTGCGCATCAGCTGGACCCCTCTCCCATTCAAATGACGGCGGTGCTGGAGGAGAGAAGAGAGTGGGGATGGGCCTGCGAAATACAGAAAGACAGCCTTTTTGCTGTGCTTTTTGTCGTGCATACTGTCTGTTCACAGTTAGGATGGAGAGCGGCCGCAGGCTTGGCCATTTTGTCCTCTTGAGCAGAGCCTGAGCTTTCGCTCTGGAATGGAGGCTGTATCCGGATATCTCAAGGGGATTGGTAGCCAAAAGTGCTTTTATTTATGGGCATGTCAGAAAGTTAGAATCGAGGGGTGAGGCCTTGTTTTACAGAGGGGAGGAAATCCAGGGGCCCAAACATGGAGCTGGTCTGTTTTCATTCATTGGTTCCATTTACCAGCCTCTCCCAACATACGCAGTTTACATTATGGTATCCGGCACATGTAGACTTTGGCTGGGGTTATCCTCCTGAGTTCAGAATTTATGATCGTGCAAATAGACATCCAAGCAAAGAGTAGGCGCGCCAGCATCAGGAGAGGGGAGAGCCTTTATGCTGTTTCCTCAGGGGGCCATGTTAACTCTGTCCTGACCAGCAGGAGAACAAAGGGATCTCCCTTTCCCCAAAAGTAGACTGGGTAGGAAGCAAGTACTCTGAGACTCTGTTCTGGAGTTGGGGAAATGTAGCCTCTTGCTCTTTTGCTTTCAGTTCCCTGGAGCAGGATACTGAAGAAGGGAAGGGAGGTCACTGAGCCCTTTTCTGGCTCTAAGAAAATGAGGTCATTTGAGCAAGAGAAATAGCAGACTGGTCATTTAATAGCAGGACCCAGAAACCGTATATATACTTCCTCATTTGGGCAACACAGCAGTTTACGGCCAAACTTGTAACAGGGTCCTTTGAAGTCAACAGGAGTTAAGTTGGAGTAAAGGCTGTGAGCATGCTCGTAGCTTCGCTGACGAGTGGTGTTATACGGTCCCTGTGGAATTACGTTTAGTCAATGCCAGAACACTTGTTGAGTGAGGAAACCCAGTCTAAGGAAAGAGAAAAATAAAACATTGACGGGATATGATGATTTATGTAATTACCTGGACATCACCTGCAATTTATAATGAAGTTACTTAATGTTTCTTCGAGTGTACCTACTTTTTACACTGTCTGTGCATCTTTGCACTGAAACAGCAGTGAACACGATGTCTGGTTCCTTTGTGCATTGTCACTGTCAGGGAAAAGAGAAGAGTTGATGGAAAAGAGGGAACATGTAGTTACTCTCGTATCATTGGCCAGAGTGTCATAGGCACTTGATGGTCATTACTTCCACTTTATAGGTGAGGGCATGAGGCACGGAGAGGTTAAGTAACCTCTCCAAGATCACACAGCGAGAATGTGGTTGAACCTGATTTTAAACCAGGTCTGTTTTCATTGCTTTACTTCCTTCCTCCTCATCCTACTCAACAACCTTTGGCTTTTACGCTTCCCGCTCACACTGTACTGCTTTTGAGGATGTCCCCAAAAATCTCAGTGGCCAAAACTGGCCAGCATTTTTGAACATTTTGCTTGTTTTATGAGCATTATTTCATGCTGTTGGCCACTCACTCCTTTCCTGAAACTCTTCTTCCTGAAGTTTGATGACTATGTTCTTCCTATTAAGTGTTGCCTTTGAAGCTGTCACTTTTCACAGGACTGTTGGAGTAGAAATTGGGAGGCGTTCCTAGAGTCCTCCCTCCACCCACTCACATCCAAGCCCCAGGGTTCTTCCTCCTGAATCTCTCCCCATCTTGTCCTTTTCCTCCCTTCTCACAGCGTCTCTTAGCTCCCCCGTCTCTGAGTCAGAGGACCTCCATGTAATCTGCACATTGTGATCTTCTCAACATGAAGTCCGATCATATCACACTAAATTCTTCAGGGCTGTCATGGTGGTTTCCTTAAAAAAATATTTTGAACAGAGGAATCTTATCTGCATTTAAAACTGATAAATATGACAAGCAAAAGTAAGTACTGAATCCTATCTGTTTGACCTTCTCTGTCTTCCTTTAATGGGCTTCATTCACTCATTTGTCTGTGCCTATTTCCTGAAAGCCAGCTCTGTGCCAGCTCTCTGCCAGGTGCAGGTTATAAGCCACTGAGCCAAGGGGAGCCTAAGTTCTTGCCTTCATAGGGCTCACATTCTAGCTATGGCAGCCAGATAAAGAGATAGGTGAGAAAGAAATTAAAAGTGTATGTGATATGTCAGAAACATTACACATGGTAAGAGATCAGGAAAAGCTGAAGTGGGCATGGGTTCATCTCATAAAATGGTAGCCAAGGAGGGCTTCTCTAATAGCTTGATATTTGGTCAGAGATCTGAAGGAGGTGACACAGAGATCCCTGGATGTGTTGGTAAAAAGCCCTCCAAGCCTAGGAAATGGGGTGCCAAAGTTCTGAGGTTTCAGAGCCCTGAGACCAGTGTGGCTACTGGTAGGATGGGCGAGGGGAGGGGTTGGGCATGAGATCAGAGAGGTGGGGGGGGGTAGCCCGTTAGGTCATATCAGGTGCGGTGAGCCACTGTGGAGATTTAGATCAACCTGTCCTCTAAGCAAAGCTGGGAGCATCCCACCCTGGAAAATTTTGAGCAGAAGATCAGATCACACAATGTAATTTAAGTTTTGAAAGTCAAGCAGGTCTATTGGTGGTAGGCTCTGGGGAGGCCAAGGCAGGGGCAAAGAGACCACATAGGAAGGTATTCCTAAACATCAGATGAGAGATGATGATGGCCTGACCAAGAGAGGAAGGGAGTGAAGTAGTCAGATGTAAGACCGGTTCTCAAGGTAATGGAGTTGCAGTGCAGATCCAGAGCACGGTGTGAAAACTGAGGGTCTGGAAGATAAACTCGCACATGCCTTGAAAAGTCTAGAGAGCTCCTCTTGACTAGATCCTCGCCCATTGTCCAGCTTTGTTGCAAAACATCCCACTCTGCCTGGGCCGTGATGATGCTGGTCATGGCCAGAGCCCACCACCTTCTCTCTAGCCTGGCGCCTTTGCACGAGCTGTTTCCTCTTTCTAGATCTTTCTTTCCTCTTTGCAAAATCAACCTTTAAATCCCAGTTCAAATGCCCTTCCTTTTTGAAATGTTCCCTTGGTCCTCAGGTCTGTTTGGATGCTGCTTCTACGGTTGAATTTAGTGTGTTCGTAACCCCAACAAAGCAACCACTTGGTGTATTGTAATCAACTGTTGTTTTCTCCCCTAAGTTGTTAAACTCCTTGAATGTCTAGACTGACTCGTTTTATCTGGTCTCCTCATCACCTAACTTGCTGCTGGCATGTAACGAGTGCTTTATAAGCACTTTCCTGAATCATAAATAAGTGAGTTTTAACTTCAAAACTCATTTCAGAATGTGAGTAGTGTTCCAAGTGTGAGCCCAACTTGGGCAACAAGACTCTTGGGGCCAAATTTCCCCTAAATGTTCCATGGTGTGAGTGGAAGTTTGGAATGTGACTCCCATGGATCCGTTGCAGGTTTGCCTTTATGAGAGTTTTGCACATTAAGTATCCATCAGCAAGTTCCTGGAGTTGGGGCAATGAGAGCTGGAGGAAGCACTGTGTTGACATGGAAGACAGGCCATCCACTGTTTGGGACTCCTTGCCCATTTGCAGAGGTTTTTGAAGTTAAGTGAACTCATATAAATTGATTTTTTGCTATAAAACCTTACTTTCTGCAACATATAAAATATGTATGTGGGATACTACCCAATCCCAGGATGCCAGAAGCTAGCCCATGTTAAGAGATGCATCACAAAATTCATGACTCCTAATTTGCACACTGGACACTTTGGGAGGTTTCTTTAGGAATGGAAATCTCTCCTCCCAGTCTAACCCTTGGCTTGACACCATGGCTTGGGGTGTTATTTGTATGATCACACATGTTTTAAAAAGTAAAAGCAAAAACATTTGGATCAAAGATTTCTGTTTCACAACAGGGCTCACAGAAATATACGGATGGCCGTGTTGCAGTCTGCCAGCTGTCAGTTGTTAGAAAAAGCTCTGCTGGAAATTAGTTTTCAAGTGCATTTTTTAGTAGTTGTTGATTTAAAACCAAGGAATAATGGCATGAAACAGATCTGAAGCAGGATCTGCCTGTTCCTAAGAATGAGAAATAAAAATTATTATGTGCTATTTCTATCCAGACACTTCACATTTTTTATCTCGTTTAATTCTGACAACAGCTTTTCAAGGTATTGTATTCCCACTTTCCAAATGAGAAATTAGAGGCTTAAGGTCACATAGCTAGTTGGGGTTAGGGGGGAGCCAGTTTTAAAACAAAGTGCTGTCAAATTACAAAATTCTTTCTACTATACACTGTTGCCTTTTTGTCTTGGTTATTTCTTATAATGAACACTTTAATTCCACAGATACACGTGCTGTGTAAATAAGCTTTTTTGGAGGTGTTTATAAATCATCTTTGAATAAGGTGACCTTACGTCTTGGTTTGCCCTGGACACCCCTGCTTTATGGCTATTGCCTTGGTAAAATTATTAATAACACTGCCTCTCGCTCAGAATTGTTTCAGTCTGGAAAGTAAATTATACGGTCACCCTCTCTTTGAACCGGTAGATCACACTGCTTCTCCAGTTGCTTCCTGGTGAATCCTTTGCCCAAGCTGTGGGGCTAGTGTTTTTGCTGTCTTTGTTTTTGTTTTCACATTAGCTTCTTAGCTTCTAGAACCATCTAGATCATCAGAAATGCAGGAGAAAAATCCAAACAAAATCATTATACCACAAAGCCAACAAGGCAATGCAAGCTGATTTTAGTTCACTGAACAGATTGACTGAGAATTTTTCCAGTTGTTCATCTGGAGAACCAGATTTAAATTGTGTTGTGTTAGAAACACTGATATGTTTAAAAAAAAAAGGTATATAGATAGATCTATATATATAGATCTATATACATCCATCTATATAAATTGTGTGTACACACACACACACACACACACACACACACACACGATGGTGGAGAGCAGTTCTCTGTAGGGTTGGCAGTTGGCAGGCAGAGAACCTGTGAATTTCAAATAAGGAAGAAGTTGATCCTGTAAGTCCCATATAAAAATAACTTATTCTGTATTTCTTAAGATCTGGAATATTCCCTTTGATGGTAAAGCATATATGTCCCTCATGCCCCTTCTCTGGGTTATCCGGGTGTGAATCTGGAGGAGACAACCTTCCTTTTGTCTTAGTAAGTCTGGTCATGAAGATAAAGATCCAGAGATAAACCTTTAAAATGTGCGCTAAGCAATACCCCAAAGCCATTGCACTCTTCCCAGCCACTGGCTTGCCTTTTTAGGGTAGCCCATTCCTCATCGGTGCCAGTTATTCTTGTGGGACTCCACTTCCTGTATTGCTCCAGCTAATTGAATTCCCTAGCGGGATGAAAGCATTTCTGTGCTGGCTTGAGAACAGAAGAGTCCAAATGCTGTAAATACTGATGACAACAGACTCTCATCCCTCCTGTTGTTATTTATTTTGAGATTTTTGCTGGGGCAATAGTTTTATGTTTGACATTTATATAGGTCACAGTGAGCTAATAGCCATCTGCCATCTGGGGACTCTTTTGTAATGAACATTATAGAAGACTATGGAAAAATTCTCTGGCGTTTCTGATTTGCACAGAAGCAGAGATGGGGCTGCTCTTTACAATATGCTATGCCTGCTTGCATTAGTCATGTGCTCCACCTAGACGCTCACTCACACTCAGGCATGAAGGCATGGCGCCCTGGGAGCCTGGGCTGGGCTCAGTCAAAGCGAATTTCTCTGTCATTCTCAGATACATCTTTTGGCAGCAAAGAGGAGTTCTGGCTTTCAAGCTAAAGGCTTCAGCAAACTTCCCATAGATCTCATGGTACCTGGGCTAGATGATGAGTTTTCAATGAGCCCTGCTTGTTTGTGTCAGATTTTCAAAAGAATAGTGACTGTAGGAAACAACCCCAAGAATGTTGCCTACAGACAGCCTGCTGCCATTAAAAGGGCGCATACTGCCTAATTGGAAGACTCGTGCTCATTCAAATCAGACCCTCACTTTTACTCTTTAAGTCTCCATTCCTTCATCTATAAAATAGAAGTAAAATGTTGACCTTATTTATTTTGAAAATTACATGAAATTACATGTATGAAACATCTAACACACCACTTGGTAAACAGAATTTCTCCTGTAAGTTGTTATTTTCACTTCTTTCTTTTTATTTTAATAGAGACAGAAAGTTTATTAGTGGCTGCTTAGGGCTGTGAGGGACAGAGACTGAGGGGCAGCAATAGATATGGGTTCTTTTTGAGGTGACAAAACCTAAAATTGATGGTAGTGACAGATGCCTATATCCATGAAAACACTAAAAATCATTGTATTGTACATTTTATTTTTTAATTTTTTTAATTACTAATTTTTTTATTATGTTATGTTTGTACGGAACCAGAAAAGAACCCGAATCACCAAGGAAATGTTGAAAAAGAAAAGCAAAGCTGGGCGCATCACGTTGCCTGATTTCAAGCTCTTATTACAAAGCTGTGATCACCAAGACAGTATGGTACTGGCACAAAATCAGACAGAATAGAGAGCCCAGATATCTTACCGCCTATTGAAAAGAACTGAAGTGACCTAAAAACAGCAAGAATGGGTCCTGGTCACTTGAGAGAGACAAAGTTGCCACCTCCACAGACTCACATCTTCCCTGTGAGTCATTCCTCTTCCAAACACCACCAGAAATCCCTTTGCTGCCTCCCTGTCCTTCCCTGGGGCCTCCCCAAGTAGACCAGATCCGCCCATGGGTCTTGGTGAGTATGAGTCCTGTCTTTTCTCCCACTGCATGGGTTGCTGAACGAACACCTCTGAGAAGGATTAAACTGAGCTTGCCAACACCCACAAGCCAGCCATTGCAACATCGACCAGAGTTGACAAGACCCACTGACCAGGGTGGAATTTCCAGGGGGAACATAAGACCTGCATCTTGAGTTTGCAATTGGGAACACCCAGACGATGACAACTTTACAGGTCTGATAGTCGGGGACCTTCAGCAGATGAACACCCAGAAAAGAAAGGACTAGAGGAGAAATCTGCAGATTAAATGAGACTTAAGACACATAGCAAACATTTTTTCATCAATAGGATTAAACCCTAGTGTCTAAGGATGAACACATGGTGTTTAAGTATAAAGAAAAGCAGGGACATGATTACTATACAATTCTGGATATGGATACTTTTGGAGAGAGGGAGGGAACTGACTAAGGGAGCACATGGAGGGAGTTTTTGGTGTGGCAAAGTTCTCTTGACCGGTTTACAAGGCTGTTTGCTCTATAATTCCCTAAGCTTTACATTTGTTTTGTGTGGTTTTATTTTAGGGTGAAAAGTATTAAAAGAATAGAGGAAAAAAATTCAGACACGCACACACAGAGATTCAGACTTCTAGACTTAAAAAAATGGGAAGATATCCCTTGTTTTTGGATAGAATGTCTCCACATGATCAAGATAATTGTTCTTCCAACAAAAGTATCAATACATTGTTTCTCTGGTGCTATTGAAGTTGTTACTAACATTTTTACAGAAAATAAGCATGTAAGAATATCTAAAAAACAACAGAAGGGAGATCCATGAGGAGAACCAGCCCTCCGGATATGAAAAGATGCTACAAAGTCTCTGTAGTTAACGTAGTGTGGTATTAGCACGTGATGTAAAGTGAAATGGAATGGAACAGAAAGTCAAAAACTAAACCCAAGTACAGCTGGAAATTTAGTATGTGATCAAGGAGGCATATGAAATCATTGAAGCTAATATGGACTTTTTAATAACCAATTCGGGATTACTGGATAGCCATTTAGACAAAGATAAAATTAATCCATTTCTCACACCATAGATTATAAACTTCAAATGGATTAGAGATGTAAACATAAAAATGAAATTACATTCGAATTTTTAAATGGTTGGATTATACTTTCATTGTGGTGTAGGAAATGGTTTTGTAACCACAATTCAAAACCAAGATGCACAAAAAAATTGATAAATTTTCCTACATTAAAAAATACATGACAGAAAACACCATGAGCACAGTTAAAAGACATATTGCAAACCGGCAGAAAGTACTGGAAATATACAACAAATAATGGGTTAATATACAAACAAGTCTTAAAATTAAGGGGAAAATGACCAAAAATCTTATAAAAAAAGATTAAGACTTAAAAAGACAATTCATACACACACACACACACACACACACACACACACACAGACAGGTCAAGCATAAGAAAAGATGTTCAACCTCACTCATAAGACTATAGTGAAATACGGACATTTTCTCAACTCCCAGGCACACTCTGTTGATGAGTCTTTGGGAAAAACAACACTCACACATGTTGGTGAGTACTGAGATGGTGTAACCTCTTTAAGGTTATCAACAATACTACATATGTACTTACCCTTTGACCAAACAATTTACCCTGATGATATGTTTCCAGTGATACAAAAATATATGCATGACGTTAATCAAGGCAGTGTTGTTTGCAACTGCAAAATATCAGAAATTACCTAAAAGCCCAAGTATAGAAAATTGGTTGACCAAACTGCTATATGCACTCGTGGGAGGACTAAGGAGCTGTAAAAATAGTTAGGAAGACTTCTGTGATTTAATATGAAGTGAATTTAAATATAATAAGTGAAAAAAGAAAGTACAAAAGAATGTGTATATTATATGCTACTTTGTGTTAAGGAAGGAGAAATAAGAAAACATGGGTATTTGTTTATTTTTTGTTTTGAAATAATTTACATTTTGCCAGTTTATTTTGGAAAAAGAATATTCAGAAAGTATAAGCCAGAGACTAATGAAGTTGGTTCCCTACATAGGATAGAGGTGGGGGAAAATAAGGCAGACAGGATAGGGAGGGACACTTTTTGGGGTATACCTTTCATATGGTTTTGACTAGGGGGATCATATTATTTGTCTACAAATTTTAAAAAAATGAAAGTAAGCCAATGAGGATGGGGGAAAAGCCAGAAAACTGTTTGGAAAGAGAAATAAATAGACCCTACTTTATTTCAATGGAATAATATAACCACACCAAAGGGAGGGGTAAAACCTAGTTTAAGTAACTTCTTTTTTTTTTTTAAGATTTTATTTATTTATTTGACAGAGAGACAGCCAGTGAAAGAGGGAACAGAAGCAGGGGGAACGGGAGAGGAAGAAACAGGCTTCCAGCGGAAGAGCCTGACGTGGGGCTGGATCCCAGAACGCCGGGATCATGCCCTGAGCCGAAGGCAGACGCTTAACGACTGCACCACTCAGGCGCGCCTAGTTTAAGTAACTTCTGAACAGAGTGCTTTGACTATATCTTCATGTAAAGAAAAACGTGCAAACATCTCTTGAAATTTTCTCATTTTTTTATGGTAGTGGTATGCACATAGCTTAGTTTAAAAAACTATTTTGTTCATGTATATTATTAGGACTAAACAAATGAATATATATATATATTCAAATGAATATATATACACAGAAACTATATATATATATATGCTTTGTGAGCCAGGATTCTCACTGTGAAACAGAGAGATACAAATATGAAAAAAGCAAAGGCGAGAAATACCCACAAAGAATTGGTTTGGATTGGAGGTACCAGTATAAGCAGATAATCTCTGAAATATATGTTATCAGCTCTCTCTGCTGATAGGACCTTAAACCAATGGCATCACAATAGCAGTGACCATACCTGACATCTAGACCTTGATTTTTAAATACAATTCCTCACTCAAAGGGACCAGGGACCTCCGGATCAAGGCTGATTGCAAGAACAAGACAGAAAAGACACAAAGGATCCTACAACATCCTGTATTGCCAAAAATTTTAAAGGACCTCAAGTTAAAAAAAGGTGGGAGGCACATGCCAAGAGGATAAAGGAGAGCCTGAAGGGGTTCTTCTGGTCAAGTCTGGGATAAACTGAACACCAAACCAAATAATATCAGCAATGGATTATAACCCAGTGAGGAAAAGGCAAACAATTTACCAGTTGCTAAATCCATTGTGGGGATTGATGGAGAACAGAATATTTACATGTTCTGAAAGTGCTCCTTGCAAATTACTTACTAATTACGAAAGGAAAACTAGTAACTCTACAGCAGAGAAGTCACTTATCAAAATCAACATTACCAAGAAGGGACAGACTTAGTGTGCCTCCAGAGGTGATCCTCTGAGAACACACCCTTTCTCATGCAGTGCACCAGCCAGAAGGGCGTGGCCTGAATCTCCTGGGGGAGCATCGGGTAAATCCAAAATGAGGGGCCTTCTAGAAAATGACCGGCTGCACTCTCCAACCATGTCAGTTTCATGAAGTACAAAGAAAGGCTGAGGATCTATGCCGATTAGACTAAGCAGACATGACAATTAAATAGAAGATGTGACCCTGGATGGGGTCTCCTGTGGGAAAAATGGCACAAAGGACATTATTAAGACAATGTTGACATTTGAAAAAGAACTATGGTTTAAAGTGTTGTGCAAATGTGAAATTTCCTGGACTTGATAACTGTTAGAGAATGTCCTTGCTTTCAGGAAATACACATTGAAGCAATCAGGGGAAACAGGCCCAAAGAAACCTACTCCAAATGTTTCGGAAGAAATAATATGTGTGTATATAGGTAGATAGAGAACGCAATGTGGCAAACATTATAAAAGTTGATGAGCCTGGATGAGGGGTATATGGAGATCCTTTGTACTATTCTTACAACTTCTGTAAGTTTGGAATAATTTCAAAATAAGGCTAGTAAATCCAGACTCTCATTGTGGGAAGTTACTTGAGGGACAATGTGAATATTAGGTTAATTTATCCCTTGTGTGAACTGTTATTTAATGTTATTTTATCAAGTATTTATTGCCTGCTTTGTGCCAGGAGTTGTGCTAAGTTTTAAACTTTGACATAGCCTGTTCCTTTATGCTTTCTTTCACCCAGGAGAATGAAGATGGCATGGAACACTTTTTATCCCCTTTTGGGAGTCCAGGAATCTAAAGGCCTTAGTCTTTTTATTTTTTTAAATTTAACTTAATTTATTTTTTTATTTGTTTTTATTTTTTTGTACAATGTAGGCAATGAAATAGATGTTCTCTGGTTCTAACATCATCGATTCTCAGTGTCTCTACCCAGTTCCTTCAATTCTTATAGTTTTTTCTTCTCTGGAATCTTCTCCCTCTTTTCTGGACTTTTCTCTAGATTGTCCCTTAATGGCCACATTCCAGGTGTTTCCATGGTTGGATCAAGGATGCCAACTGCAGTGGCCTCTCACAAATAGGAAAGGCAGCTGGAATCCAATTGAAGACGTGTAAGTTGGCAGAATCCTCTTTTTTCCTCCTGAACCATTGTCTCTTTGGCTCTGGAAATGCCCCAGAACTTCTGCAGGCAGGGGTCCGCACAAGTCTTCCAACCATAGGCCAGAAACGCCGGTTTTCAGTGTTGGCACTATACATTTCTATTCATCAAGGTTTGCATGTGGTTTAGAGAAACTATAACTCAAATGTCACACTGGGCATTATACCTCTCTCCCTCCACAACAGAATTGGAAGTTGGGCACTGGGGAGTTCCTCCATAAGCCTAAGGCTTGTAAAGAAAATAATAAAATGAAACCAAAGGCCAAATCAGCAAAAAGCAATTGGGACATTTAATTTTATTTCCTTTATGTGGAGTTGAACAGTTAGTCACTGTTTCTGATTAAGAAACTTCTGAGCGGGAACAAGGGCCTTTAAAAAGAAACACGTTGTGTTTTGGCAGAAAAACTTAATGACTTAGAACATAAACCTTTGTCACAGGAGCAGAAGGCCCCAACGTTAGAGAGAGGCCAGGCTGAGAGCAGTAACTCATGGTGGAACTCTTCATCTTGTTCTCTCTGCTCAGTCCAGGAGGCAGGGGGCCTGGAGTCAGCTTCTCATATAAATTAGCTGGCTCTATTGTGTCTAAGGGGAGGCCTATTTATTTCCTAGACTGAAGCCAACCTTGAACTTGATGAGAGCCCTGTGCAGAGATGCAGGAGAAGAGAATGTACTGGTATCTGAGAATTCGGTGAATTTCTCTTTTGGGTTGGGAAATGGCTCCAGATGGAGGACATATGGACAGTTTGCGGGGCCACAGTCATAAGCCGTAGTGCTTGGAGTATGCCATTCTCATTCACACATCCTTCATTTTTACAACACTTATTGAGAACCTTCCACATTTCAGCCGTGATGCCAGGCCTTGGGATACTGTGGTCAAATAAGGTGTTCTTAGAACGTACAGACTGATGGGGCAAACTGTTCCATAGCCAGATAACTGTAATTTATTGTGGTAGGTGTCATTTTTAAAAAAATTCATTCTGCCACAGCTAGGGTAGGGGACAATGAAAGTCTGTGCTGGATCTAAAAGACTGAGAAGTTCATTAGATGAAAAAACGAGGAAGGACATTTCTAGCAGGAGAAAACACAGACACTTCTGAAAAATCAAGGTATATAATTGAATTGGGCTGGATCGAGGATACTCTGCAGCAAGGGGTACAGGATTGTACAGGACATGTGTTGAAGTATGATTTTGGAGGACCTGGTGTACTCCCCATGGGTGATAGGAAGCTAAGAAAGGGCTGTAAGCAGGGAACTGAGTACAGGTGGGTTAAGAGGCTGGTCGAAGGTTATAACAGTGATCAAGAGGAAAGAATGTGAGGTCTGAATGAGTGCTGGGGTCGAGGGAAGGAAGAAAGTTAATGGGTTCAAAAATGCATATCTGGGGATAAATTGGAGGTTGAGGATGAAGAAGACGAAAGCCTTGTTTCTTTCTTTTTGGAAATCTTGCCTTGTACTGCTCTTCATCTTCCTCCCCTCTCCCTCTTCTTTCCTCTCCCCTTCTCCCCCTTCACCTCTTTCACCTCCTCCTTCTTCCTCCAAGTTCCAATGACATCTAATCCACATCTAATTTTCCCCAGTGATTTGCAAAATTTCAGGATGATGCATCTCCCAGTTCCATAGGAATCCTACTTCATACCCAAAGACCCATACTCTTCAGTAACAAGCAGACTGGCAATGTAGCCAAAACGTCTGGGCATTGAGCAGAATTTCCTGGAAGATCTTCTTTGCTCACTGCAGCAGGGCTCAGTACATCCCATGGGCAGTGGGGGGTGGCAATATTTACACTTCTAGAGCTCTAATGGGGTCTACTTCCTATGCTGTCATCCTAGTTTGTTCCCTGTATTCATTTCCTGGTGCTCTAACGAAGTACCACAAACTGGGTGGCTGAAAACAATAGAAATGTATTGCTTCACAGTTCTAGAGGCTAGAAGCCTGAAATCAAGGTGTTGGCAGGGCCATGCTCACTCTGGTGGCTCTAATGGGAAAATCTTTCCTTGCATCTTCTTAGACCTTGGCAGTTCTTAGCAATCCTTGACTCACAGATTTATCATTGCAACATTTGCCTTCATTGCCATATGGCCATCTTCTTCCCGTGTGTCTCTATGTCTTCATGTGGTGTTCTCCTTTCTCGTAGGGATACCAGTCATATTGAATCAAGGACCCACAGTATTATGGTATGGCCTTATCTTTACTAATTACATCTTCAATGACTCTAGTTCTAAATTAGGTCACATTTCGAGGTACTGGGAATAAGGATTCAACATGTCTTTTTGGGGGGACACAATTCAACCCATAATACTCCCTAGTGCCCTTTTTGCTTTCTCTGAGAAGATCAGAATTCATTAAGCCACTAAAAATGAGCTACTCTTCTTTTATAAGTATCTTCTAAAATTGGGCTGAGATGGGTATTGATAACCTAGAAGTCTTTCACAAAACTAAAAATAGCTTTTCATATGTCTTCACATTATTTTATCCGAAAGGTTGGGCTCTAGACCTCATCTGATCATTTTGGGTCAGAACATGGACCCAGAGTTCTACCTATATTTGTGGCTCAAATTTCAGCTCATGGCATATAATCAAACACTCTGACTCCTGGTGATTTCTTTGTGAGGTTATGTGTATACATATGTGTCTATGAGCTCAAGAAACCTGGGTGCATCAAGGAGAGCCCTAGCAATGCCCCATGCTTAGCAAGTATTTCCTGTGTCTCTCAGATACCAGGAAATTATCTACTCTTCTTGCATACCTTTAGGTTTAAAAAAAATCAAGGAAAAGCCATAAACAAAAATAGAGAATATGAGGCTTTTGCTTTTGTGGTAGATGAAATCCAACTTTCACTCTGACCACAAAACCATCCCATGGTCTCTATACTATGGACAGGAAAAGAGTCCGAATTCTTTGTTATGAGTTGGGGGTGAAACATTAACTGTTAGTTAATATGAGTTATCATTATAAAACAACTCAGAGCAGAATGGGTTAAATACCATCTAAGTCATAAAGCCTGAGCTAGGATTTTGCAAGAAGTATGATCAAAGTTTGGTAAATGTGGAAGGAGGTATGTATTTCTAGAACTAGAAAACAGGGGAGGCGTGGAAACAGGTGTGTAAGACTGGCTATTTGGGAAGAGTATTTATGTTCAGATTATTTAGGAAAACACTAACTTCAGCCTGAAGTGGAGGGCTATAGACTCCTAGACCATCATGGCAGACCACACCCTTTCCCTGAGCCCTGGGAGAACCAGCGGACCCTGAGACCAGAAAACACATTCTGTTCCATGTGACCGTCAGAAATCTGGAGAAGAAAACTACTGGTGTTCAAAGGATGGAGAAAGTTATAAAACTTACAATGCATTATGGATTGGCCAAGTTGACTTGAACTAGTTCATCCAACAAAATGTATTGAACACCGACTGTGTAGCAGTTACAGTCCTAGGTACAGTGCGTACTCCAGTCGACAAGACGGAAGAAATGTTCAGGGCTTCTCTTGCGGATGGGAAGATTTTACCTCGCACAACAGAACTTGACTGAGGGGCAAAATGAGCCCTGATTTCAGTTAGATTTCAGGCAAGTTCCTCTGGCTGACTCCTAAGCCTGAGAAACTGTACCCACCTATGTGGGGGGTAGGGCAGTGCCAGTTTCCAATTCTTTGTTCTGGGCACTTGGAGGTCTCTGCTCTTATGGAGGGGTCTCTGTTCTCCAGTGGGGTGAGAGAGACATTGAATGAGGGAATATCTTATAAGTAAGAGAATTTCAGAGCAAGTGCTATAGGAGATGCCTCTAACGGTCCATGTCTTATTCCTTTGGCCTACCTCTGATTGCAGCCTGTACCCTTGGTGGACAATTCCATGTAAGCTGAGACTTTCCTGGAGCTGTCAGTGTCCTATTTCTAGCCCGCCTTGTGTGTCTCCTGCATTCTGCCTCTGGGTTTTCTCAGATGCCTCTCAGGAGACCCTTGGCCAACATCAGGCAGCAGAGAGCGACTATTCATGCTTCCAAGGGCAACCCTCAACTAACAGGGAGCACTGGGAATTGGTGGGTAAATGTTCTGGGCTCCCAACCTTTAAGGTGGATCATGTTGGGCTGTGTTCCGAAGTCTTATCTTCTTGGGAGTCTGACTGGAATCAGGCATCTATACCACAGACCATAGTAATATATGTCCATATTGGCTTTCCTCTCTTCACTCATCCCTACTCCTGCTTCCTCAGACTGACTATCAAATAAATGACCCACAAACCCAAGTCCTTGGGTTCTGCTTTTGAGGAAACCCAGACTTTAAGATGCACTTGATGAAGGAAATTAAAAACAGATAGTAACTGAGAGTTAGGAGGGACCTACTCTAACTAGAGAGACTTCCCTGAAGAGACGGTAAGTGAATTGGGTTAATTACTAGCGTCTTCAATGAAGAAGACCTGCTTAAACTGTCATCAGGGTCCCATGTGTTTTAGTCTGGGGAGATCATGGTGACAGTAACATGTAGGTTTGGGTTAACCACTACCCCCAAGCACCACTATCGCCAAATACCAGTGTCATCCAGTGGACAACAGCCTCACTGGGCACTGTCGCACCTGCCAAAGATGACGGTACTTTCCTGACTGGAAAGAGACCAAGATCCTTCTCTTCCACTTCCCCCTCCACAGAGTGTCACCAGAGAGCATATCCCCAGGGACAGCAAAGGAAGACTCCTGACATGGCTTTATATTTCATACCTGAGTGCACTTCCAGAGAAAGGGTTTAGGCCTCTTACCCTAAGAAAGGCAGAGAAGGTTGGATCTGAGATGTCTTAGAAGGCAACCTGGATGATTAACTAAAATGCAAGAGAGAACCGAAAGCCCCAGGTAAGTGGGAGCACTCTCGTGTTGACACCGAGGCGGGACATACCACATACCCACTCTGTGTGGGGCAGAAACAAACCAGCTATCAACTCCAGCTCTTCCCCCTCATTAGGGCTGTGTAGGGACATTTGAGGGAATGCCCGGAGACAAATGGCTTAAGAGCAGAAATGTCCTTCATCTCTGCCACTCCTGACCCTTCGCCGCCAATGACGTCACTGTTCCAATGCTCGTCTGACTGCTCACTGCAGGGCTGGCCCTCTGGTTCCAGCTCATGTTAGCAAGGCCCTAGACGGGGGCACACGATCAGCCAGGGCCAGGCTCCACACCACAATTCCCTGCACCCTGGAACAGACAGCCCTTTGAAAACAGGTCAGTAACTAGAATCTAAAATTAGTTTTCCATTCCACTCTTCTCAACTTGGGTTCCAGTATGCTCGCCCCAACATCTTCCTGGTGACCTTGCTTAGTGCCTCAGCTCTGTGATTTTTTGGTCTGTAATGCATGCCCTCCACTCCGATCAATCAGAATCTGCGTGTTTGAAGGTCAAGCTGGTACAAAAGTAGCTCATTTTACACACTAGGTTGTTTCTTACACGTTGCCTGGAAATTGCTTCTTTTGGCTTATTTTGGAGCAGGTCGTCACTTTCCAACATCCTGCCCATCTGATTGTTCACCTTTTGGTAATACCACCTCTAAACGTCGTAAATGTTCATTTCCCATCTTTGCTCCATCTCCTTAGTGATGTATTCAAACCCATAAACATATTGCGGGAGCTGACCACTGAAAGAATCATCAGCAACGGGAAAATCCTCTAAGAATCATAATACATCCCACACCCACGTCTGTTCTGTGACTTCCCCTTGGCAGGTGCCCGCATGTACTCCTGGTACCCAAGGCTGCCTGTGTCTACTATCAGCTTCCTTCCCCACCGTCGGACGTGATACTTCAAAACCAGGTTCCTTGCGGCGGTTTCTTCCTGCTGGAGCACTGCCTGAGGTTTGGATTTTTTTTTGCACTGAATTTTTCACAAAGTGGGCCTCATTTATATTGTGATATTTGCTTTGGCCTGATGGTTCTCTAGTAAACTCTAGACCATTAGAGAGAGAGGTCAATGTTTTAAGTTGGGGGAGTTCACAGAGTAGGTTTGCTTAATTTGGCTTTCCTGCTTCTTTCTCTTCGTTTTAAATTTGGTTCTTAATATAAAAGTAACACACAGTCATGATTTTAAAAAAAATTGACTTCCCACCTACTACCCAGAGGTAAGTACTGTTAAATCTCTTATGTACCTTTCCAGAAGTTAAATAAAGTAAATTGAAATAAATACAGATATATTTAATATAAATTGGATTTTACTACACATACTCTTCTGCAACTTGCTTCCCTCCCCCCCCCCAAAAAAAAACAGTATATCTTTTCACTTTAGTGAAACCAAAATACTTTGGAACTTTGATCTTGCCTTCTTTTCCCATTGCTAGCTCTTGTGAAGATCTCAAGTGGCCATGACTGGTGCAACACATGTGGATGGAATTAGGAGAGACCCAATCGCACTTTGGATTTGGAAGGAACAGGGTTAAACTTGCAGGTCAAGAGGCAGAAGTTGGGAAATGTGTTTGGAACCAGGCTGGGCTCTGGAGGGGAGGAGCAAGATGGGACTGGCCTGATACCTTCAAGATTGGTGTATCTGAACTCAGCTGAAGTGGGCAATGACCACAGGGGGCCCATTCTGATTTCTTTTTCTCCTACTAAATAGTGGGAAAGGTATCATATCAGCATAGTAATGGCTTTTTCATGGCACAATGTTAGGCAGTGAAACAAAATATATAATAAATAATTGCTACCATGTATTGGCCACCTGGTTTTCAGAAATGCTTATACAAGGCCTACTACATATTTTGCACTGTGTATGCATGACCTCAAATGCTGCCAGGTAGATGGCATGAGCCACGTTTTATAGCTAAGAGGAGCGAGGCATGGAGAGCTGATACAATTTGCCCACAGCCTTGAATCTGGCCTCAAACATCAACTTGCCCACCCCTGGACTCCATACTCTTTCTGTCCTATCACATTGACTCCCATAATGGTGACATCCTTTTGAAATTAAAAAAATCTTCGCGGAGGAGAAAGCCATGCTAGTAAAACAGGAAAAAAAAAAAACATTAGAAAGAAGAACATCAGGTGAGCTTATCACTTTTGACTGGGCTTTAAAGCTCAGTCTTGCTGCCTGCTTCCTATTAACTGGCAGGGCCCGCAGCCTTGCACCGGAAGCCAGAGATCCTATCAGAAGAGTCCATTAGGTCCACAAGAAATCAAGTCTAGAAACCATGCAAAACTTACTTAACACTTATTTACTGGGTGGAGTCTTAACATCTCTTTGAAGTTGTTGGTTTGTTTGAATGGAAGATATTCGTGACCCAGTGAAGACAAAAATGGAGGTTGATAAACATGAGTTTTATCTTCTCAGTCTTGGTGATGTGACCGTCCCCATGCCTGATTTTGATTTATTTAATTCCAGCGTGCCCTTAACAGCTGCTTGAGCTGTTTGTCAAAGGAATGTGGTCATTTTTTAATTTCTAAGGGAAATAGATATTGATTTAATGTTACAACTCAAGAAACACCCCAAGAGACTTTTCCCGAAAAAGAAATCTGTGCATATGCATGCAATCTATGGGCACAGGTTGATGGGATGCAAGTGTGTCCAAGCCTGGGCTGAGACCAAACCTCTCGGTCTCTGTTCCGGCCAAGGAGCCGCTCTCGTTTCCCGGAGCGCGCGTGGCATGATGGGAGCCCTGCCGGTGTCTGTCGGTGCAAAAACTTCTGAGATCAAATTAGTCCCACGAAAGCGAGGAGGGTGTCTGGATGGAGCGGCTCTGCCAGCACCCCTCGGCCGCTCCGGGATGGTCATGCCCAAGCCCAGCCGTGAATAACCTAATCAAGCCGTTAAAGGAAACTGAAGCCCTCTGCCCTGTTTGATTTCTTCCCATAATGATATAAAGTGCAGTTTAATGAAGTCAGAGGGGTCCTGGGCCTGTCTGCGCGGTCCAGCCCTGGGAGGCAGCACTATTGAGTCTGTCGCCTGGCGTTCATTACCAACCTGCTGCCCGCCGCCCGGCCAACAGGCGGGCCCCGCTCGCGAGCTGCATTGTAGCCACGGCTTTCTGGGGCAGTTTTCCGGTGGCTGCGGCCCCGCCTGCATTTTGTCTACATAAATTAGACCTTGTGCAGCATATTGGCCTGTCAGGGGACTAGGAAGAAACTGTATATTGTTTCTGGCATCCCTGAGCCCTTCTGCCCCTGACATCTGCCGCGCCTGTGACAGGGAATACATTCTTGACTCATTATCCGAGCAAGTGGAATCCCACCCTGACAGGACCATTAATCAGAATCAAGCAGTCCAGCAAATAAAAAAGAGAGTGAGCAAGAGAGCATGTGAGTGAGGGAGTGACTACAGAAAAGAAAAGAGACACTTCCTAACTTGGGCTTTGGTGTCATTCGGGGGTCTGGACAACTAGCAATCTATCTTTCTGAGTGACAGACCTGATGGATGGCATTATTTATGCTTTTGTGTATTAAAAGACAGCTCTGGCACTGGCTTGTCATTTTCACAGAGGTTTACAAAAAGTTGAAATTTAATTTGGAAGAAAAGGAGGGCAGGGATCAGAGGAGGCTGGCCATTTGACAGTCTGCAAAGACGAGCGACGGGGCTGAGGGCACGTGAGCCCGGGGATCGCTGGACCGACTGGGGGCCCTGGACGCCGCCGTGGGGGCGGGGCGCGGAGGGGCGCTGCGATGGGCTCCCCCTGCGTCCGCGCGGACTCTGGATCTCTGCGGCTTTGCAATTTGCATTCAGCATGTGTTAATCATTTTATCGAGATGAATGTTTGGGTTCTTGCTGAGAAAAGATGGAAATGGAAAAGATACTGGAGCGCTTGGAATGGGATCTTACACATATGTGTGGAGATATTTAGATGATTATTTCCAAAACTAGAAAAATGCCCCGAGTTGGGTGGGACTTCAGCAACATACTGGAGACGCTGCCGTCCAGCCAGCACACATGGAGTACTGGATAACCAGTGCAAGTAATTTACCTAATTGCATTGATTAAACCCCTGGGCGGACTTGCGGATTACACATTCACATCTATGAACATGTGCCTGAGCGCTGGGTGGAGCGGAGAAGGACGCAGAGATGGGTAGGGAATAGCCAATTCTGTAGCACGCATTTCTCACACGCTACGTGTCATTCCTACGACCCAGAGTAGGATATAGGAGGGAGAGGAATAAAAAAGATAACTAAGAGGTTGTAACAATGCGTAGTAATTAATTAATTAATTTAACACTAATTGATTTTTCCAGCTTTATTGGGATGTAATTGACATATAACACGGTATAAGTTTGAAGTGTCTGAGGTATTGACTTGATGCACTGGTCTAGTGCCAAGTGATGACCACCATTGTGCTAGTGCTGCACTTCCATCACATGACAAAATTATCATTTCTTTTTTGTGGTAAGAACATTTAAGATTTACTGTCTCAGCAACTTCCAAGTATATGATGGAATATTGTTAACTATCATCACTGCGATGCATATTTATAACCTTCATTCACAATGCTATGCTCTTGAATGCCTCACACTTGGCTATTTCTGAAGACATCTGCTTTTGAATCCACCAGCTAAAATGCATCATTTGCTTCAAATTAATAATGGGAAAAACTTTCAGTCCTTGTCTTGTTCTCTTTTTCTATGCCTGCTATGCTGGCGTGTCATACCTTCTGTGGGAGACTCCTGCACCTGGGGTGGCTGTAGCACCAGCAACATTCCCTGGCAGGACAGAAAGCCCAGCCCCTGGTTCATGAACCATGGATGGGACACAGCCTGAAGCTCAAGTGGGCCCAACATCGACCTCCAGCCCAACCATCAGCTGCTCTTCCTCTTCCTGAATCTTCTCTCTTCCCGGAAGGAGGTGTACAGGGATCCTGCTCATTTGCTGTGCTTTTGCCAGAATCCCCTAGGTGTTGTCAGCTCTAGGCCTTGACCATGGAGGATCATGGGGAGGTGAGAGGATCATTTATACCCCTGAAGAACATATGGATGGCATGGAAGCAAAGGGCAAAGACGCCACAAAGTAGACTCTCTCAAGTTAGGATTAGATTTAGTCTTACAGAGAGGGCTCAGGTCAGTATGAAGGTCTGACATGAATACCTGTACCATAACAGGAGCCTTCCACTGTAAGGATGGGGTCATGTGCCCCTTACTCCAATGAGCAGGTTGGTCAGAGACACGTGGTGCCCAGATTAACAGGCAATAGAACGACAGTTGGCCATTCAAGAAGTTGATGTCAACTACCAAGCTGAGTGGAACAACCATGACAAAGAATGCTCTTGGGAGGACGAGTTATGTTTCCATTATGAGGATTTAGACTCCCTAAACCACCTCATTTGTCGGCTTTGTTGTCAGACAGTCCTGGGTTCTAATGTCAGCCCTGCCACTTTTTAGCCTTGCAGTTTTTGGTGTCCTTAATCTTCAATAAAATAAGGATATTTATAGTTACTTCTTTGAGCTGCAAGGATTAAATGTGAAAATACATGTAAATTATATCATTAAAATGCTGGTGTATAGTAGATGCTTGAGGAATATCTCACACTTAAAGAATCCATGGCCCTAAAAGGAACACATTTACCATTTAGAGTTTTCGCTGGTATCTTTAGTTCCTTATATCCAACTAGGAAACTATTCCTTTGAAAGAATACCTGGATCTTTCATTTATCATGACAAAATATCATATAGAGTTATGGACTATATCTCAATTTGAAACTAGAAAATTGAAAAGTGAGGAAAGAGAGTGAGCTGGTGGTATGTATAAAAGCCAAATATAAAGTGGAGGCTTTCTAAATATGGCACTTTATCTGGACATTTTCCATTTAATATGGAAAACACCTGATCATGTCATACTTTCAATCACATAGAGCAGGGTTGGCATGGAAGGGCAACAGGGTGACAGACTGTGGGACGTGTCTCTTGCTGGCCCTGGGGGGCTCTGATGTCTTACCTCTCTAGAAGAGAGGCTGCCCTGGGATAATGTATAGAAGTTTGGAGTTGTCTATTCTAGGCATGCCAGCATGCTTCCCCTCTCTGGTATGAACAGTTGCTTCTTAAAGGGAAGAGCAGTGAACTCATCTCTAATGACTTAACGTTAGAGCAAATCAATTAACATTGATGGGCCTCAGTTTCTTCATTGGTAACAGGAGGTGATCATATTTTCTTTAAAGTGTCATTCAATTCCAGATATTATGAGGAACGTGCCTGGTCTAGCACAGTGCTTGGAGTCCAGGGTGTTCAAAATAGGGTCTATTATTATGGTCATAGTCTGGCTTTCAGAAACAGGTTTGCTCAAATGGACTGGGCATTGACCCAAGGAAAGAATCTATATGTGGTATAGATTTTGTCCCCAACCTCATGTGTCTTTTGGGAAAAGCCTACTTAAATAGATTTGCTTCTCTATATTTTTCCTCCAACTGAATATTTAAGTATACTGAAAGTTTTAGTCGCTCTTGACAAGGATGATTAGAAAGAGAGGAGACTAAAGGCTGGGCAGAGACAAAGGACATGAAGTGGAAGAAGTTATAGAAAGAATGGGCATAAGAGAGGGAAAGAAAATGTGGATGAAGTAAACCTGGCGTTTGGAGCACATTCTTGTCTTCCTCAGAAGGTGGGGTCTGAAACTCGTGAGAGAGGATGGGCGGAGGTAGGTCAGGGTGTACTGCTGTTCTCTTGTGTGAAGTTAGCAAGGGTGGAACAAGGCTTTGTCAGGGAGCAGGGGGTGGATTGATAAAGTCTCACTTTTTCCAGTGCAGGAGTCCAAGTTCCTCTTCATCTCTAGGTCCATGGTGGGATCCAGGAGGAGAGAGTCAACAGCTGAGTCATTACAGATGAGACCTGGAACATCTGGATGGAGGAGCAGACACAGAGGGAAAAAGCCTGTTGGTATCCATATTATCTGTGACTAATTAAAAGACCACTGAAACTCAGAGTCTGAAAATATTCCAGCATGGGAGTGGGGGGGGGGCGGGCATGGTAGAGTAAATGGAAATCAACTGTAAAGTAGCCAATTGTAATAATTAAACATCTGCAAAATTTTTTGATAGTTTCTTTAGTGTATTTTCATTATTTTAGCAAGTCTAAAAATACTCTTAAAAAAAGGCTTCCATTACCCTCCTTGTCCCTTCTATTTTTCTCAGAATATTTTAAGCTTCTCGTTTACAAATTCTCCTACTACGGGGATTTTAAGGCTTGGGAGGAAATCCTGTAGACATCTGCCCTATTATTTTCCTGGTGGCTTTCTGGGTAACTTTCTGCTGAATAGGTCACACAACAGCTAGTGTGGAACGGCAGATATGTCACCAGCCATTCTGAATCTTCTCTGGACTAGTCCTATGACCTAAAGCTAATCCTTTAACCAACCACCCCTCCCCCTGCACCCTGCCCAGATCCCAATCCTCGGTCATGTATTTTAAAATCCTGATATACTGCTTTCATGGACTGTTGAAAAATGCATGCAAATTTCTTAGCACAGTGTCTGGCTTTTCCTAGAAATGCTTTCTACTCTTATTATCACATTCCTATGACAGCAGTCATCAAGTACAAATGGAAAGTCTAGAGCTGATACGTTTTACTTGAGGGAGAGTAAGAGAAGAGCCATGTAGAATTGGACGATGAGGCAAACAATCTCGGGAAGACAGGCTACCATAATTTATTTCCATCCAACAGTTAGCTGATCTTTCTGCCTGGTGCCAGGGATGTAGAGGTGAAAAAATATAGTCTTTGCCCTCCCAGTCCAGTGAAGGAAATACACACACAAACGCACACCCCCTATGGGGACAGGCACACAAGAAGAAAGGGATCTGCAAAGGAACACTGCCTATAAAGCCTCTGGGGTCTGTTAGCTGGCCCCACGTGGCCCTCTCTTGGCTCTTTGGACAGCTAGGAGTGGTATGGTTATTTGCTACCTGGGAAAGAGAGCTCTATCTCGCTTTCAGCGCAGAAGCTGTAAGTCCTCGGTATCCTCCTAGGACAAATCTCTATTAGGCAGGCAGCTTGCTTCTGGGTCCCTGAAGTTCATTTGGTGGACTCAGCTGTTTGTGAAACCCAAGGGAGTTATTCATTAACGTCAGTAAGAAATGCTTGACTAACATCTGGCTTTTTGGGGGCTGGGCTTGGTTAATTCTACTTGGAACAACACCAATATTAGTTCTGCTTGGATTAACACCAGCACTAATGATGACATAAGACTCTTACTTCATTAGCCTGATGAAGGGAAAATCTTGCATGTTCAGCCTGAGCCAAAGAATAGAGCCCAGGTCCAAGACTTGGGAGCTGAGCCTAATGAGTGAATCAAGCTAAGCGGACAGAAGAAATGACCCAAGCATAGAGTGAGGTGCAGGGGTGTGTTGCAAGGGATACTCTGAGCCCAGACAGATGTGTTGGGAACATCTGAGTGTTTTAGAAGTTTTCGGGATTGAAGAAGGCATACTGAGTCTCATTTTTTTAAGGATAGTTACAACCAACCAGAGAGCTGCTTTGGTTTTTATATCTCAAATGTTCAAATGCCTACCGATACAGAGACAAATGGCCTGTGCTCAGGAAAGAAAACCATTGGCAGTTTGATTGGGAGTCCTTCTCTTCTCCCCGAAGCCCTCTCTCCCCCACCACGGGACTCAAACACGTATCTACTTACACACTCAGTTTTCCCACTTTCCCCTCAGACTGCAAATTTTTAATAGGCATGTGTCCTAAGTCTCGTGAAGTTGCAGAGCTGTAGAGACAGATGAGGTGGACATTCCCCCCTTTAGGAAACTCAGACTGGAATCAGGGGTGTCCTGACCAGTAAGCAGAACCCTAAGGATATCGAGGTCCTACTGATGGAATAGCAATTCTCTCAGACTTGGGCAGGGCAAGGAATGGGGAAAGGAAAGCCCTGAACCTAGAATGAATAGGAATTACTCAGGAGAAAGATGATCTGGCAGAGAGGACAGCTACTGAGGACCCTTCAGAAGAGGGAGCCTGGGGTCTGCCGGGCCAGAGAGCTCTCCGGTGGATTCTGCACTGGAACTGGGAGTAGGGAGAGCAGAGTGGAGAAACTGGCAGGATCTAATCATAACCTGCCAGTTGTAGTGAAAAGTTTGTCAACATCTTTGTCTCAGATGACATCTTTGAGACTCTCCAGCCTAGAAGCATAGTCAGAAATTCACTTCAGGGAACTGGGAAGTCCTACCAGCCAACCTGCTCCTACTATTCTTTATTGGGTTTCAGATTTTTAGGAAGCTTGTGGCTTTGTGGTGTGAGTCCAGATTCCACTATACTTCCTTCTTTGTCCCAACCTGGAAATGACAAGGGTTGGAGGCAATGGCTGTGGCCCTGCTGCCATTCTGACCCAGACATGCCAACATTCACCAATGGCTGCCAATCCAAGAAGGCTGCCAGCCCAAGAAGGCTGCCAGCCCAGAGAGCACGCTCAGCTCAGGAGCTCCCCTGGGATACAAGAAGCCCGTTCCTTGGGGTCTGGCTACCTTCACCTGATTCTCAGCTATCCAGAGTTACTCAATACTCAGCCCCAACTTAATAAAAAAAAATTTTTAAGATTTTATTTATTTATTTGAGAGAGAAGTGGAGAGAGGGGGGGGGATGAACAGAGGGAGAGGGAGAGAGAAAATCTCAAGCAGACTCCCTGCTGAGCACAGAACCAGACTTGGGACTGAATCCTAGGACCCTGAGATCATGACCTCAGCGGAAATCGAGAGTCCGATGCTTAACCGACTGAGCCACCCAGGCGGCCCCTAATTTAATCAAATTTTATTCATCTCTACTGCTTACATAACACTGATGTCTCCTGTTCATGTTTACGCAAACTAATGGGCCACTGTTTAAGTAATGGAAAGAGTCAACAAACTTACTGCAACCATTTTATCTACCGCCATCAAGTGCTTCCAATGCCTTGGAAAGTGTTTCCCCTTTTGCTTACATACTGTGTTGAGTCACTAGTGGCTGATGAACCCAACAGCCGCACTGGCTCAGCCTGGGCTCGAGACCCACAGCAGGCAGCGGAACTCGTGAGTGTCGGGAGAGGCTGCGGTCTGATTCCTTAAACCAAATATCTGGGGACGGCAGGATTCGAAGACGACAGCTTAATCCCCCTGAACAAACAGGAAACAGTTTGCTAGTAAAACTGAGTTGAGTTTATTACAATTGACAATATTAAAATTAAAAGAAAAAAATTGTTTATGCTGGCTTCGCTTTTCACTGACCTGACGAAATGCAAAAGGACAGTAGGCAAAAGCTGGTGACTTGTTGTGTTTTTGTCTCTGTGGCAGAGAGCTGAGGTCTTTGCTGGTTCCCTGGGCCACCCCAGGGGCGGTGGGGGGGGGGCGGTTCGAGGCTGGGAGCCGCTACAGGGTGAATTCTGGGTGCTGAGTTCTCTCACTTTTTCTGCCCTTGATTTACTGATGGTCCCTGAACAAGAGGCTTCCACCACCCTGTGGCAACCCCTGGTAATAAAAGAAATAGCTATAATTGATCAGTGGGGTCTCTTCAAATATAAGACTTATGATGAAGACATCAAATGAAGATATAGAAAGTCCCGTTTTAAATCTGAGTTCTTTCAGCAGTGAGAACATCTGCTCTAGGAGGGCTGTCTTGGGAGGTGAAAGGATCACTTTAGATTTGGAACAAGGAGCTAGAGCTTTGAGGGAGGTAATCACTGCTGATTAAGAAGGGCGAGGTCAGTTCTGAGGCCCCCATTTATAGAAGGTCATCTCAGATATTACTTGGGTTCCACCTGACGTTGAAGCTAATATATTACTTTCCAGGGGATCTAATGTTGATTGAGTGTATATATGAAATGAATTATACACATCAATTATTTAGCTCTGAAACTGTGACATAGACACTGGCACTTCCTATAGAGGAGAAGAGTTGGGCTCAGAGAGATTAAGTCACCAAGTGAAGTATTAGAGTGGGGACTTCATTTGTGTGATTACGATACGTACTCTTTTTCCACTATACTTCCCAAAGAGTGTGGAGGAATGTGGTGGGTTTTAATAAATACTTTATTGTAACTTTACTGTTACTTTACTGTAACTGCCCTTTTTATGTTGTTTTCTGGGGAGAGAAGTTGGAAGGACTAACCCTATGGCTTGTGCCACTGGATTGTCCTTTGTGGGTAGATGTCCTCCCCCACCTCTGCCCCATAGGCTCTGGAGGGGTTAAGCCCCTGTCACTGTTCCAGGTAATACCTCTGCCACCCCCTTCTGCAAAGGGAATGCATGCGTGTACACATGCACAGACACACGGACACACACAACTTTGAATAACACTTATTTATTTTTTAAAGGATTTTATTTATTTATTTGATAGAAAGAGAGAGAGCCAGAGAGCACAAGTTGGGGGGGGGGAGGGGCAGAGGGAGAGAGAGAAGCAGACTTGCTGTTCAGCAGGGAGCCCGAGATCATGACCTGAGCCAAAGGCAGACACTTAACTGACTGAGCCACCTAGCTGCCCCTTGAATTACATTAAAAAATCCCTATTTGCCACTCATCTGACTTACCCCTAGTCCCTGGATTTCTTCCCTGGCTGCAGGAGAGGATATCAAAGCGGGTGTGCCTTTGGAGGGGGTGTTACTCATTGGTCTATGAGCTGTCTCAACTTCCAAAGTACCCCAAATTTTAGTTCCCATGCTCTGCTTTCATTCGAGTGTCAAAGTACAGCTGAATTTGGAATTATTTTCCGAGGCAATTAGCTCAAGTCTAACATCTTTCGTTCTCGCATATTGGATGCTCTCATGAAACCCACATTCTGGATGCTGGCAAGGGTGAGACAGTCCAGGGCTTCCCTCTCTGTAGACTCCTGATATGTGACTCACAGAGTAATATAGCCCATCCGTATGACTTCCCCAGAGCCGCCGTGAAATTTACTACAAGCTTGGTGGCTTAAAGCCTAAATAGAAATTTATTCTCTCTCAGTTCTGGAGAACTCTGAAACCAGAGTGTTGGTAGGGCTGTACTTCCTCCAAGAGGCTTTAGGGGAGAAGCTGTTCCTTGCCTCCTCCAGCTCCTGGTGGCCTTCGGTAGTCCTTGGCTTGTGCAGCATCTCTCTTTGGTCTGTCTTTGCCCTCTCCTCTGTGCATCTGCCTCAGAACTTCCTCTGCCTCTCACCTATGAGGATACCTATGATCACATGTAGGGTCCATTCTCCCCCAAAACAGAAACGTTCCTCCTCTAAAGATCCTTATTATAATCACAGCTTTTGCCGTATAAGGAAATATTCTCAGGTCCCAAAGATGAGGAGGCTGTGGGGCCACCATTCAGCTCACTACACCATCTCTGCTTCTTGCATTATCCCCACCTTCCTCCAGCAATCTTTGTTGTGCGGCAGGTCTGCTCCTTCTTGAGCCGCATTGCTGAGTGATTTATGATCTTCTGTTCCAAGGGGCAATGGAGCACATGTGTGCCTGGCAGTGGTGGCCGCCCTCACTCTCTCAGTCTGTTTGTTTTCCTTCCTCGTCAATCAGCTGTTGCATTTCAACCTAGGGTCCCTTTCCCAAGGGGCTGTGATGTACTCTATCTCCACTTCATTGATCCATGACATCTTTTGCCCCACCAGAGCAATGGCAACGTCCCACAGCAACACCATCCAGGCAATGTCCAATACTGCAGTACTCAACCCAAAGTTCCTTGGTCCTGGATGAGGAACATCAAGAAAGATTAAGAAAAGAAGAAACTAGTGTATTAAAGACCATTTTCTATCTCTCTTAAAACCAATGATTTCCCTTGAACTAAAATGCATTAGAAAAAACGTGAGAAAAATGTCCAGTTCATGCAGAGCTGTCAGGTCCTAGAATGTAAAACCCTGGCTGGTGATAAATTCTCATTCTAGGCAAGAAGATCTCGAAGAACAGGGATCAAGGAGAAGCACAATCCGGCAACAGTAATTTAGATCCAGAGTCAGGAGACCTGGATTCTAATCTTAATTCTCTCACTGACAATTTATATACCTGGGAAAGTTCATCTCTCTGGACCTCAGGTGAGTCACCTGTAAAGTGGGGTTAGTAATGTCAGCCTTGCTTGCCCCACAGAGTTATTGTAAGTCTCAAATGACAGCTTCGGAAACACCACATACAATCTATGTCTTTCTTCTAGCAACAGACAGGAGCTTGAGCTTGCTTCATACAGACCAACCTCAACCTTGGCTTTGGGAGGCCTGCAGCCTCTCACCCACCTTCTCCTCTGTATGTCATTCGATTTGGAGTCTGCAGACATGGATGTGAATCATATCCTTGCTTTTAATGTATGTGAGATTACAGGTAAGTATCACTATCTTTGAACCTCAGCTTCTTTCATTAGAATGGGGACTCTCACCCCTATTCAATTTAATCACATAAAATCATGTGTTGAGAAAGCCCTTTATATGAAATTACGAATCGCTATACAAATTGAAGTTCATGTTACTAAGATGAACGATACCCACTGTCCTCTTCTTCTGATGCCCAAACAATCGGGATGAGTCATGGGATGTAGACGTCTCACCCACTTTGACCCCAGGAGCTCATGGTTGGTTCCATCGTCCTCCTTTATGCAGCATGACAGTGAAGATGGCATGGGAGTCAAAGGACACATCCCAAATTTGTTTTCGTTTGTGCATCGTACCCACTAAAGTGGTATATTAATAAGGACAGGATAACTGCTGTAACAAACAAATCTCTGTTGGCATAATAGAACAAAGGACTATTTCTTTCTCGTGTCACAGTCTAAAGCAGGTAGGGAGAGAAGGCAGGTGGCTGCAACTCCTTCCATCCTATGGCTCTGTCTTCCCCTTTGGCTTCAGAATCCTCTGCTTTATTCTATCCCTCCAGCCTGTTGATGATCGAAAGGAGAGTCTAGAGAAATACATGGGAGGGTTTAGTGGTCCTACACCTCACTGGCTAGAACTCAAGCACATGGCCTCACCTAACTTTAAGGCAAATGGGAAGTGTAGCCCAGTGGTGTACCCAGTAGGAAAGGGAGAAATACATATATTGCTGAGCCCTAGCAATATCTACCAAAGTGGAATCCTTGAGGATCATTTAGAGATATTTAAATTAGGTTCAATTTTCCTTGGTGCATACCCAGAGACAATAGACTAAATCTAAAAGATATTAGGCATCACTCAAAGCAAATGTATGTGTGTGTGCAGACATGTGCATATTCTATACCTAATGGATGGGTGAGGTTCTTAGGATTTATGTGTAAGTCAGTTGTTTAAAATTTAAACACATTTCTTACAAAACCAGAGGAAGTTGTAGGGTATATCAGTTAAGTATAAGACTTGGAGTCAGCCTGGGTGCAAATGTCAAATCACCATTAGCTAGCTTAATAGCCTTGATAAAGGTACTTAATGTAGCGGTTTTCAAACACTTTTTTAAAGATTTATTTATTTATTTTAGAGAGCGGGGAGGGAGAGAAGCAGAGAGAATCTTGAGCAGACTCTGCACTGAGCATGGAGCCCAACTCGGGGCTCGATCTTACCACTCTGAGATCATGACCTGAGCCGAAACCAAGGGTCAGACACTTAACCGACTGGGCCACCCAGGCTACCCTCAAACACTTTTGAATATGCATACATATGTACATATATACACATACTGTATATATACTTAATATACATATATATGTGCATGTGTACGAGTATATATACATATGTGTGTATATGTATATATACGCTGTATGCATTTAGGCTGGTGGAATCAACTTCATTGACTTCATTCCAATGATGTGTCATGACCTTCATTTGAAACCATTGACTTAACCTCTCATTAGTCTCGGTTTCCTCAACTGAAAAATGGGCTTATTGCATCAAACAAACTAACATTCATGCAGGACTTAACAAAATGAGCATTTAATATATGTCAGCAATTATTATTATCATTATCATTATTATCGTGCCGTTTTTTAATGATGGCTTGCCAAAATTCACACAACTAGTGAGAGGTAAAGACAGAAAGCAAGCAAGGAATTGTTGCCCCCTTTCCATGTTAGCACAGTAGGATCATTTAATTCTTCCTCTTTTCTTCTCTTCATTCAGTCAAATAGGGAATATTTATTTAGAGCAAAATATGCACTAGGCACTGTGTGTAGCACTGGGAATGGAAGAAGGAAGAAATCATGGCTGCTGTCATTATGCATCTTGGATATCTAGAAGTGTGCTGTGCAGGACAGTGGCCACTCACTATATGTGGTTATTTGCATCTACATTTCAATTAATTAAAATGAAGTAGAATTAAAAACTCATCCCCTCAGTCACACTAGTCACATTTCAAGTGTTCAACCACCGTGTGTAGCTAAGTGGCTGCCATACGTGACAGCACAGGTTTGGAACACCTCCACCATCACAGAATGTTCCAGAATATAAACAAAGTGCCTTGATAGAATGGACATCTAGGCTTCAAATTTGGAGGATGAGAAGAGAAATAGAATTCATACGAATTTCCCAACCATTTCAAAATGGTGCTCATGGATCCAGCTCCATGCTGCTCTCGGTTTGCCCCCTTGCCACATTCTCAGGCAGGTACTTTTGTTGCGTGCGACTCTTCCGCTCTTTGCTGGGGAGGTATCCCTCACAATATCTGAGCAGCAGTACCTGGGTTAGAAAATAGAGCCCTATGCATGAGGAAACAAAAAAGGACATGCCTGATTCTAAACACAGATGTTGGTCCCAGATGGAGTCACTGCCCCTGCAATGCTGCCCGAGGCTGGATGTAACAAATCCCTTTCTCTGAAGCCAGTGAAAGCCAGACCTCGTGTTTCCCTGGGAGCATCTTGTCCACTGGAGAGAAGGTCTAGGGAGCGCGGGCATGTGAACCTCACCCCAGAGGCCTGCTGAACATGGGACCATCACTGTGTGTGGACACAATGACTGAATCCTGGTTCTTGTGGGAAATGGAGCTTGCCTGCTCAGCCAGTGACCTTGATCTCTGTCTGATAACTTCCATCCCCTATCTTGAAGCATCAGAGTCACTGGATGTTCACCAGCCAAATCCCGCATTAACTTGGAAAATTTTCCCTAAATATGTGGTCCTGACAGCTCCCTGATGTATAAACCTCCCAAAGCCCAGAAGCATCTATCCTGATATGCCGTCCCCGCCTTAAGAGAGTATCCATGCCAGGAATTGCAAGGGAGCAGAAGTAAGTCTGATTTGGGTATGATGACTTGGTGTGAATGAGATCCACTGTATTTAATGTAATGGAAAGAGCAAAAACTTTGGAAACAGGGCTGGTTCAAAATCATAATCATTTATGAACTGAGAGCTTGAATAAGTTACCCATATTCACTCCCACTGTTAGGCCCTTCAATCTACAAAACAAGGATCAAAGTGAAAAAGCAAGCCCTCTAGGATTTAATTGTCTAGGAGGTAAACAGGTGGAAAGGGACTTACACATATCTGATACAGCTTACTTTTTCCATTCTCCTCCATTTCCTCTCCTAGAGGCTTACCTATCCCGTCTTTGGCTAATTCTGCCCTTGAACCAGCTCTCCCCATGTGCTCTGTCCCCCAGCGCCTAAGCTTCAGAGACTAAAGGGGGCCATCCAGGGATAGAGTGAGGCAAACCCCCATCTAAGTGAGGGCTAGTGTTTCATTCCCTAGCACAGTGGGGTGAAACCCTGATCTGGACTAGGACTGATGGTGGTTTTCTGTCTTTCATGCTAAAGGATAAGAGCCTTTCACCTCTGAAGGTAAGTTCACATGGGATCATGGAGCTTATGAACCAGGAAAGCAGATTATAAGAAAGGAATAGTTATATGCTTACACAAATAGTCTGTGTATTTGGAACTCTGCAGAGAACAGAGCTTTCATATGGGGATGAGAAACATGAATAAACTCCCCTCTGGGAGGAAATACGAGAGAATTGACAGATGCATTACTGGGGTCACAATGGTCCTTGTTCAGGTCTTTAAACACCCAAGCTCTTTCCTACCATATGATCCTTACATATGCACTGACTCCTTCTGCCAGGATGCTCCCCTCCCTCACAGTCGGTTTTTGGCCAAGCCCTATTCGACATTCATTTCTCAACTATCAGTGTGGCCATTCCAGATACTTCAATAAAAACCACCGTGCCTGCCTATTCTTCTAGCTCATACCACATGTTTTATTCATAACACTTATGAAAATATCGAATTACCATATGTGTTCATTTGCATGATTATATGATTTGTACCTCTTAAACTGCACTATAAGCTCCACGAGGCCATGGAAACCTGCTCCAAGCATGAGATCATGCTGGACTTTTTCTCTTCCGTATATACAGTAGCATGGTTCCTGGTCTCATGGCATGCGAGTCCTTGATAGCGAGAAGGCTGTGTGGTTCAGGTGTACATTGGTCTTCATTGTCCACTCTCATTCTGAACTCTGAGCTTAGATATGAAAAACTTCGAAGGGATGAGCTGGGATTGAGGAGTGAATGGATGTAGGTGTTGGTAGGCAAATCTGGAGAAATAAGATTTCATGGGATATAGAATTTCATGGTCATCAAATGATGACCAAGGAGGGAACTGAGAATCTCAATTAGCAATTAGGAGGAGCCGTGTAATAGCACATCAGTGAGACCGGGGGGCAGAAGGGGCAACTCTCTAAGGGATCTGCTGGGTTTGCCTGCATTTATTAGTGGGAGAAATGCATTCCTCTTGGCCATGTCCCATGTCCTCTTAAACTTGTGAATAAGAGTGTGCTTGGCCCAATAAATATTTGTTGAGTGAATGGTAGATTTCAAATGGCTTTGAACTAGACTAAAAATAAACATTTTTTTTAAAACCCAGGAAAGTAAAGGAAGAGTAGGGGTTCCACGCTCTTTGGTGTAGTTGGGAGCATCCAGCCTTGCCCTTCCAGCTGGCTTTTTGAGAAAGGTTGGACTAGATGCTTTCCGAAGTCCTCTCCAGTCAAGTCCTTTCCAACTGTAACTTACATTCATTATAAACACTGCTTCAGCGAGAAAAGGATTCTGAGTTTCAACTGAGGAAACTAGAGCACATCCCCTTCCTGTGGATTAGAGGAATTGATGAGGCTTCTTCCAGAAGGAGTAGAGGCTCCATTTGGGCATACCCTGACCCAGTCATCTCCAGTGTATTCTGAGGGACAAAGACCGATTTCTCTGGGGGTTGAAGAAGTGTGTAGATGGGAGTAAAGGGGGTGGCTCTAAAGATAAACTCTGACTTCTTTCTCTCTCAAGAGCCATTTATTTGTTGTTTGTGTGTCTGGGCATGCCTCTCCAAAGAGTGCCATGGAAGTGCTGACATTTCATATCCTTAACTGATGTAGTGCCCATCAAGCTCCATCTGGGACCCCAGGAAGCAACCTTCTCCATCATCCTTCGAGATCCAGTTCAGATCTTTGGCCCTTCTTCCGTGATGGCTCATCTCAGCACTTCCACACAGGATGTCCACTCTCTCCTCTGACATCCTAGCACTTGTTCCACCTCTTATTCTTTCACTGGATCTTCATCACAGACATCTTGTGACAGCACTGCCTGGTTGAATTATATCGGCCAAGGGGGCTATCCACTGAGGACACCACAGTACACAGAAGGGCGGCCGCCTCCAATGTCCCAGTCTCTTCCCTAGAACCACTGGGTAGGTTACCTCACATGGCAGAGGGTCTTCGTGGATATGATTATGTTAAAGATCTAGAGATGGTGAGATTACCCTGGCTTATCTGTGTGGGCTCCAGGTAGTCGCAAGGGTCTTTCTAAGAGAGAGGAAAGGGGATGAGAGGATGTGACTAAGAAGTAGAAGTGAAGAGCTTTAAAGATGGAGGAAAAAGCCTTGGAGCCAGGGATATAGGTGTCTCTAGAAGGTAGAAAAGGCAAGGAAACAGATTTTCTAGACCTCCAGAAGGAATGCAGCTCTGCTGACACCTTAGTTTCTGTCCATAAGGTCCATTTTGGACTTCTGACCTCCTAAAGTGTAAGATTAAAAGAAAAAAAAAAGCTTGTTGTTTTAAGTCATTGTGTGGCAATTTGCTACATCAGCAATAGGAAACAAATACAGACATGCTCAGCAAACACTTGTCTACCTGGATTAAAGCCTTGTGGGACAATCTGCAGGCTGATATACTTTTGAACCTGTTTGGAAAGCAAAATTTGCTGCAAAATGGACAGGACTGGAGGAGATAATGCTAAGTGAAATAAGTCAAGCAGAGAAAGACAATTATCATATGGTTTCCCTCATTTGTGGAACATAAGAAGTAGGAAGATCGGTAGGAGAAGAAAGGGAAGAAGAAAGGGGGGGTAAACAGAAGGGGGAATGAACCATGAGACACTATGGACTCTGGGAAACAAACTGAGGGCTTCAGAGGGGAGAGGTGTGGGAGAATGGGATAGGCTGGTGATGGGTATTAAGGGGGGCACGTATTGCATGGTGCACTGGGTGTTATATGCATGTAATGAATCATGGAAATTTACATAAAAAACTAGGGATGCACTGTATGGTGACTAACATAATATAATAAAAAAATATTATTAAAAAATGGAAAGCAATGAAATGGATGTGAAATTTTCATGTAATCTATAAGCAAAATGTGATTATATATGGAGAGCCCTAGAGGCTAAGGGTGCAGCCCAACCTGCTCTACACTAAAGAGGCTGTAGGCCTTAGCTGTGCCCCTGGCTCCCAGGGAACTTTGCAATTTACAAAGAGAGTCTATGTAGCTGCCACAAATCTGGGAAGAGGATACAGTTCATAATTTAGCTCAAAGTGGGCAAAGTCTCTGCCACTGACATCGTGTGGCCTGTCCCAGCCAAATGGGGCAGCCTCTCCTTTCCTGCTGGACGCTCTCCAGGGCTTTGGTGGAGGCAACTCTGTTATCCCAGTGGAAGTCAAAAGCCAAACTGCAACAGGCTTGAAGGAATCCAGCTCTGTCTGGCTCCCAAGTGAGATGGTGGTAGTTAAGCAGATTTCCTCCAAGCCAGAGAAGCACAACTCTGCCAGGGAAATCAAATTAAAACAGGAAGGTGGAGAAATGATCTTCATTAAAAGCATACCTGCCACACTATTTCTCCAAGCCAATTTGGCACGGAACCTGCCTCTACTGCTTTTAATAGGTGTGAACTGATGTTTTATTTAACTGTCCACCTTCTCTTGGCTCCTGATGCTGCCTAGAAAAATAAAGGTTTTAAAATTTATTTCTGATTTAGCTGGCCATGAGTCCAGGCTATTCCCAGGGCTACAGCCTCAGGAAAACATTAGAAAGAATCCTCATTTTTTTCAGAATTAGTTATTTCATTCAAAAACTACTGAGCTCCTATGAATCACATTTGGAACCATTTGAGCTCAGTCTTTTTTTTGAGGGCATGTGTGTGTTATTTTTGTTTTTGCAGTACTCTTGATTTTCTCCCCAGTGGTTATTAATCAATTTAAACTCTTCTCACTTTTTGAGCTAATTTGTATAATTTATATTTTTCAGTAAAATCTTTATTTTCATCCATTTTTCAATTTTACTAGTGTAGTATCTAATGAAGGGTTTTTTAAAAAGTCGTCTAATTTCCGTGAAACCTGTGAATATACCCCCTTTATCTTCTCTAATATTGTATATTTGTGTTTTCTTTTTTTTCTTGATAGACAAGTTAGCAGATCCATCTGTTTTGCTGTATAGATTTTATAGAACCCTAATTCAGTGAGTTTTGGTTTTATCCATGTGAATTTATTTCATATATTTCCTTGAGATTTGTTTAATTATTCTTCCAACTTTTTGAATGAAATACTAATTATCTATATTGGTTCTGTTAAGTAATGGTGTTGTTTCAGGCTATAAATCTTCCTCTGAATACAATTTTGTGTGCGTTCACTAAGTTTGAATTGGAAGGTTTCCTTTATTGTTATTTAAAGTTTTAACTAAGATGTTGACATTCTCTTTGACCTGAGGTTTTTATTAGAGTAAAAATATTTCAGTTTGTGAATTATTTGTACTTCTGTTATTTATTTCTCTCCTTGGAGCCTTGTGGTCAAGTTCTTTGCCATTTATTTAGATTTTCTTCACATTTTATAAGATCAAATTTTTAAAGAAATGGAGCATTTGCACATGAAAGGTGGATATATTTTTATTATTAGATGTGAAGTTTGATATATAGAATTTGAAATGATACACATAACTTTTTTGATTATATCATTCAGAATAGGTATATTCTATTGAAAATAACAAAGACTTTTCATATTTGACATGAAACAGTATTAATGTTTTCTGCTCCCAGTGAGTTTCAGTAAAATTTTCATTGCGTTTTAAACAGATTTTTATTTTATATAGTTTAATTTTATTCTACTTGATGCATACAGGTAGAGGTCCGATACACATTTATTGTGTGTTATGTCTTCATCATTAAAATAAGACTCTCCTTGTCCTATTTAATCCTTGAATTTGAATTCCACTTTGCAAGACATAACTCTTGAACCTCTGGCTCCTTCTGTTTTAGCTGCACATGGTTTTATTTCACTTTTCACTTATCTGCCATGTATTTGCACATCATTTTAGTTTTGGCCTTAATGAATACCTGCTTTCTAGGCAGGTTTTTTGTGGACTGAAGTTATGTCTTTTTTTAAGCCCAATCTGGGAGTTTTTCCCTGAATAGGTAAGTTATCAGTTTACATTTAGGATTATAAAATATATGTTTGAAATTATTATGTTATCTTATATTTCTGCTTGTTATAGTTTTTCTTTTTTATGTTATGCTCTTTCCTTCTTCCTTCTCTCCCCTTCCTTCCTTCTCTCCCCTTCCTTCCTTCCGTCCTTTCTATTTAAAAAATAATTTTTCCTGTTGCCCATGGTTTGCATTTGTGTGTGTATCTTTTGCTATATGTTCATGATCCTTGTTGGGTCAGTTTTTTGAGAACTGTATTCTGTTTCTTCTGGTTGGGAATATATGCTGTGTTTAACTAATGTGCCAAAACTTATAATGATCACTTAATGAAATTGAGAAAGTAAATAGCATTGACTTATTTTTCCTATAAAAGATATAGAAATTAGGTCATTTAGACTTCACTGCCTGAGTTTGTTCTTATATTCCTGTGTGATTCTCTTAGCAAAATTATTATTACTACATTAAATTATTAAATTATATTCCAGTTCTTTTTTTCTCTACTGAATATCTTGTCTTTGAAGAATTAGAAACCTATGATATTGTCCTTCAACAGAGTTAGCAAAATTACTTGGGCCCAACTCTGTGTTTCCATATGTTAGATGTCCAACATTAGCTTTTCCCAAATATTCTTTATTCATGACCTCTTGATTTTGATTAATCTCTTATTTGGTTAGACTCTATCCTCAAGAGGGTTTTTCAGGAAGTGCTATGCTATGCTTTAGTTTTTGAGTTTTTCTTTCTGTTGTCAAAACACATGAATAGAAATTTGGCTACGTGTGAAAATTCTTGGTTTCCATTCTCCCACCCCTTTAAAACTCTACAGATATTGTGCCGTCTCCTTCTGGACTATTTTGTTTTTGAGGTTTTGCTCTGAGGTCAGTCTGATTGTTTTCCTTTGTAAGTTATTTTTGCCTGGCTCCTTGTAGCATTCCTTTCTTTATTTTTGAAATGCAGAAAATTCTTTAGGCTGATGTCTTGAAGCTTATTGATAATTTCAATAAATTATGGTAAATTCTTTCAGTCTGTAGGTTGAAATCTTCGTGAACTCTAGGAATGTTTTCTTCTGTTATATCTCTGTCCCATTTCCTCTTCAAGCTCATTTATCACTTGCATGATTATTCTGTCTGTTCTCCATATATATTACTGTTTTTTTTAGTGTTTTATGATTTTCCTCTATAGTTTAGGTGTTTTTTTTTGTTTTGTTTTTGTTTGCTTGTTTGTTTTTAGCAGGCCTACCCTCTGTAACCCTGATTCTATTGCTGCTTTATTAATTCTTACCTTTTCTGGATCTTATGCCATTTAAATGCCACTATCATAATACATGTTATTATTTTTAGTACCTCTCTCTTTAAAAAACTCAGGCTTCTGATTATCCCTCTCTTTTAATTTGTTACATAGTTTATTTTCTTTTATTTCCTTGAACATGTGATGCAGTCTATATTTTTCTTACGACTTCTTATTAAATTTTATTCTGGAGGATATATTTCATTTAAAGTTTATGATTTCTATTCATTTTTATCTGGGGGATGTGCATTTGCCTTTGCAGGATTTTTACGTGGGCCTTACATGTTTGCTTGTTTGATTTGCTTTCCTGGTTGTCATTTGTTAACATCACGAAACTCTTTCTGGCTTTGCTATTTGCCCAACTGAAGTGAGTTTTTCTTGTTTCCATTTTCAGTTTACTTGTACACCACTTTGACCATCCCTTTAAATTTTATCTGAAGTCCTGTATGATGGATTGAAATGTTAGGTTCAGCTGTTCAGGAATCTGTGGGAGAGATCAGACCCTGGGCAGCTAAAGAGCTTGGTGTGCAAATCCAGTCTGTAGTAGCTGCGACAACTGTCCCAGGGCTGTTTCTATTTCAAACTGTGTGTCTCCATATTAGGAAGCTTTGTCTATGTGGCAGAGTTAGCCTAGGAGTCATGTTAGAGAGAGAAACAAGTGGCATGACTGCAACCTTCTAACCTAACTGTTGAGTTTATGGGGTAAACCCAGTCAGAAAAGAAAATCAGAGCAGGGTGTTTGCTTTTTTTTTTTTTTTTTTTTTTGCCTATGGCCAGTTCAATCTTCATTTTAATAAATAGGGGATTAGAGTCTTTAAAAAACTATTATATAGAATTTCTTCATCTTCCCACAACACTTCATAGATCTCTTGGGAAGTGGGGGTGGGTTGTCAGCCTCTGATGACTCATTTCAATTTGGACCAGATTGTATCTAACACATATTTCTCAGGGCTTTGTAATATAAAGTAGGGATCATTCCTCAGTGCAGCAGTTAATAAAGTATTTTCCCTACTTTGCTTCTTTTTGGGTTTTTTGGGTAGCATATAGGAGGGGGTTTTGTGAACCTTCATTTACATTACGGTCTTTGCCAAAAATTCTCCATGGGATTCTGCTCATTACTTTGCTAAGCAGCTATTAACACAGTAATCTCTAGTGCCTTCTCTCTTCTCTTACCTAATCTCATGCCTTTTCCTTTTTCCGGAATAACAACCAGCTCCCTTCTGCCTATTCGAGTTTCACATATCACACAAGACCCTAACAGAGTCTCACCTACTATGTGAAATCTTTCTTGAATACCACATCTTGTGTTTATTTCACCCCCTCAAACATTTTACATTATTATTATGTGTGCCTGAAACATACGATGATATAATATTTTTCTGGCTACTCTATACCTTCTCCCAGCTATATTTTAATTGCCCAACATAATGCTTTGCACATAACAGGTTGTAATAAATTTTTGATGCCTCATGACAAATAGCTTTTGCACAGGTAAAAGAGAAACTATTTTTTCAGATCCCTCCTCAGTAAAGACCCCCTGCCCAACCCTTCCTAGTCTGACCACCTGGATTAGTTTAGAGTCTACCAAATAGTCTTCATTACTCGCAAGTTTATTTGGTTTTAAAATTTTCTCTGAAATCTCAATTTAAAGGGTCATCCACAGGTCAACTGTCTAAATATCTCCACCAGCAATGTAAACAGTGAATCAAATTACCTATTCACTCCGGAGCCCCTTAATTTCTTCTATCCCTTCATTACTCCTTTGCTTTTTATTGTTCTCACTCATTTTATCCCTGTGGCAAGAAAAGTTAAATGAGACTGAAAAAAAAATGCAGCTGATTAGGGCAGATGAACAGAGCTCAGGGAACTATCTTCCTAGGCCCCATCGAGTCTTTCCAACAGATCAATTTTATTTTCCATAGACAGCCTGGCACCTGAGATATGGTGACTTTAAAACCTCATATGTTTTTGCTTTCTGGCTGAGCTTCAGGTTTCTAATGCCAAATAGAGTAATACAGAAGAATAAGAAAGAGGCAACTTTTTTAGGGTATTCATCCTTTCCTGATTTCCTATATCTCACTCAAAGATCTCTCAATAAATCATTTCTAGAGTTTTTCAATGTGGTGACACTGTGAGGGAGCTGATGATTTATAGCAAGATCACTCACAGAGGGGATCAAGCTGGTGAATCTAATTCTATATTTTATTTGCAACACACACATGCAGACACACATACACATACACAGAACAACTGTGCAAACCAGCTTCTCATGGAACATTCACTGACCCGATGGGTCAGCATTAATCCTTGGATTACTGCTGCTGTCTTTGGGGTCCCTTTGGTAGCAGGCAAGCACTTGTTATTTTTCCTGCACAGAAAATCTTTAGGAATTTATATTCTGCCCTTCTTATCTATGTCTGTCCCTGTCAAAGGCCTGCATTAGGGTCTGGCACTCTTTCCGAAGTTGTATACCCAGTGTTTTGTTTGTTTCTTTGTTTTAAGATTTATTTACTTATTTATTTTAGAGAGAGAGAGATAGAGAGCACAAGTGGGAGGGGCAGAGGGAGAGGAAGAGAGAATCTCAAGCAGACTCCCTGATGAGCGCAAAGCCCGATGTGGAGCTCTATCTCATGATCCTGAGATCACAACCTAAGCCAAAACCAAGAGTTGGATGCTTAACCAACTGAGCCACCCAGGCGCTCCTATGCCCAGTGTTTTGAACACTATCTTTTCTCATATGAGGGAGGGAGTGAATGAGACCACAAACTGGTTGTGATCACATGTGGAAGTATAACCTAGAGCTCCTAACAGGGTAGCCCGCAGGGAATCTAAAAGCCCGATTGACAAACAGCATGCAGAAAAACCCAGGCTCAGTGTCAAATATTCAACACTTAACAGATTGCCTAGACGTCAGGCACTATGCTGAAGCTTCAGGTGCTCACAGTGGCTGGAGGAGAGAGGATATAAAAATAACTGGAGCATGCAAATTGCATGTGCAAAGTAAGGTCTCATCAAATGTATATGTATGTAGTCATGAGTAAAATTATGTTCTGGGGAAGAAAATATGCAAAATGAGTAGAAAAACAAGACCCCAGTGATGATATAAGATGCCCCACCCAACCAGAGAATGTTGTTGTCCTTCCTGATGAATAGCTAGAAATTTCTGATTTAGTAACCCTGGCAGCCCCTCAAATGGAAGTGGTCACAGTTAGGAGGCTCTGGAGAGATGACAAGGAAAGTAGGAGCTCCCAGGTGACTGGTTTCATGAGACTGTGGGAGAGGGGAAGCTGATGATGGTTGTTTCAGTGTTAGCATTCTACCCTTCCAGGAGAAATTTGAGTCAAACATCCCAAGAAAGCTCCCAAAATTCCAATGGGGCTGAAGATGATGTATCAGAAATAAGGAAGAAATTGGATTTCAACAATTTGGGGCAATAAAGTGTGGCCTCTGCTTGAGGCCACACTTTAGGCAGCTTGAACAGGTCAGGGCACAATTACACCTAGGATCTCCTGAGCAATAGCATCTGAGTTATGTTCTGTGCTCAAATGTCCTGGAATACTAGCTCCCTTCTGAGGCTCAGTAGGTGGTTTAGAGGTGCTGACACATAGTATTCCCATCTTCATGGCTTACTGTTCTTATTATTTATCACTTCTCTTCTCTATTGCTTACTCCATAATTAATATTCATTATTTCTTGCTTTCCCCCTTTTTCCATTTGTTTCCGATTTGTACATTTGCCTAGAGTGGTAATTCTCAAGTATGGTTTCCAGACCAGCAGCATCAGCATCACCTGGGAACTTATTAAAATGCAAATTATCTGGCCCCACCTCAGACTTACTGAATAAGAGACTCTGGGGCTGGGTCTCAGCAGCCTGTGTCTTAATAAGACTTCCAGGTGACTCAGATGCCTGCTAAAGTCTGAAAACCACTGGCTGGGAATTGGGTTTATCCTAGGCAGAAGATGGTAACTCTCAGGAAAGGAAGCCTGCCTGAAGGAGACATCAATGAATATTTATCAATGGTCTTTCTGATGCTCCCTGTGGTAAAGACTGCTAGTTGCCTTCCAAATATTTGTTTTAATTGTCCCCTCTAATTTCCCCAATTTCTCGAAGTAAATTTTACTTTTAGCTAGGGACATTGTCCCCTGACTAAAGACTACATTTCCTGGCCTCCCCTGCGCTAAGAATGGCCATCTCTGTTTTCCTCAATGGGGGGCAAGTGGATTGGTCAAGTAGATGAAGGCATGCTTTTCCAACTCTTTTTGTCTACCCTGCTCCTTGGAAATGAATGTGATGGCTGGAATCATGACAACCGTCTTAGACCAAGTGGACAAAGACTATATCCAGGGTTTTGGAGGAACTATAAGTAGGAAGGAGCTTGATTATATCCAGATGAATTTGAAACTACTATATCACTCTCGGACTTCTCTATCTCCAACTTCTCTTACATGGGAGAGAAATAAATTTCTCCCTTGTTTATAGGCTGGTGATGGGTATTAAGGAGGGCACGTATTGCATGTTGCACTGGGTGTTATATGCAAGTAATGAATCATGGAACTTTACATCAAAAACTAGGGATGTACTGTATGGTGACTAACATAATATAATAAAAAATATTATTTAAATAAAAAAATAAACTACTCTTTTCTGTGTCCCTGTAACTGACAGACAAATGTAATTTTAAACACTGTCCTCCTCACTAAATCTGCAAGACAATACTGCTTCTTGTACTTGTACTCCCCAATCCTTAACAAGGGGAGGTGATTTCATATTACTCTGCTAGTCGTCCCACAGGAATGCAAAGCATTTGGCAGAAAATTGCCTAATTCATCCACAGAGTTTAGGTTTAGCTTATTGACTGTTAAATGAAGCATTGTATAAAAGGTAAAAATAATTTCCTCATAGGTTACTTTTCATTCTGCAATGCAGTACAGGTTGCCCTGACACCGATGGGAATATTTAGTTTCTCAAAAAAGGCTGAGGATTGTTTTGATTAACAGAAGAACAAATTGAGCCTGAGGACATTTAAGTCACTTTTTTAGATCATGTAATTGTATTATGAGCTCCTTGAGGGTAAGGATTGTGTCTTCTGTCCTGCATGCCTATACAAAATGTTTGGGGCATAGTAAGTCTTCAATAAATTTTGTTGAATGAGTTAATTAACTTAAGAGGAAACTAGGACCAACTTCAGCTGCCTAGTCCCTCAATGGATCTATTTCAGTCAGATAAATTAAGGGGAGATGAGTTCTGGGTCTTCAGTGATTTTCTAAACTGAGTTTTAGCCTTAACTTAATTTTAATTTGGAGTAATGGGAAAAAGGAGAAAGGAATAATAGGGAATGTAGGAGTTCCAAGAGGTGGGCATGGTAATTGTATTATCATGATAGTAGAGGATCTCTTTACAGTCTTAGTTTTGCCAATAGTAAGTTCTGGTAATTGAGATGATTCTAGAAGATTTGGTCTAAATTTTATTGTTTAGCCAGATTCTACTCTTCGATTTTTTTTTATTGTGGATTGTCTCAAGAAGAAGAAACATTTTGATATTATTAGTCTCATCCTTAACTCCAAGTCTGCCCCATTGTGGAGCTCTGTCATTAGTCCATTTCTCCCTCCATCCCTCTCTAGGGTGAATTTTCCTTCATTTGAAGACTCCATCATTGACAAGACTCTGTGCCAAGCTTGTGAGCTCAAGTCTTTAGTTCTAACTGGCTGGCTAGTTGAGAGTATCTGGCTTTAAATGCTGGCTTTTAGCTCTTAGCTGTGCATTTTTGGGTGAGGTATTTAATCTCCCCGGGTCTCATTCTCCTCGTCTTTAATGTGCAAATGATGATACAACATTCACAGGGTTGGTGTAAATATAAACTAAAAAAAAAAAAATTTGAATTACCCATTAAGGATTTTTTGTCAGCTTCCTTAATGCAAGCAAACCCAGAGACTCCATGTTTGACAAAATTGTTGATTCTGGAGATTTATTTTCTCCTTGAGGATTTATCACTAATTTCTATTCCCACCAGTACGGCTCACTTTTAATTAATGCTTAAGCCTAAACTCATAGGCCAAAATATTTTTAAATAACCACATTAAAAAAAAGAGGAGTGGGGAAGATAGCATAAAAAATAACGTGCAATTAGCTTGTGTGGTCTAGCCCATTCATCCTCATACATATGCCCATACTTGTTCAGTGTCCACTAGTTGCCAGACACTGTGTTAAGTCCTTGGTTGTTGAACCTCACAGAGGTATAAAACTTTGATCTTATGGAGCTTACCCTCCGATTATCTCCTTACCTCATTTCCAACCTGTCCTTTGTGGGAAGGATCATCTTTTTCCTACCTTCTAGAAACACGATAAAAGTAGAGACTTAAAGAGGATGAGGGTGAGGGAAAGGAAGTTGCTTTCCTGGTAGTTTCACACTGGTTTCTGTTTGCTTTCTAAAACCACCTCTTCCACAAAACTTGACATTAAGGAAGCCTATGTGCTTCAGGCAGAGACCCCACCCTCAAACAAAAGCCACTCTCTGTACTTTGCGGTTGTCAAATCAGAACACAGCCAAAAGTAGAACCACAGATTATTTCCATTGTATCCTGTCCTGAACTCACCATGTAACCCATTTAATGGACTTTAGTTCTACTGCTCATAAGAGATTGGAATCCAAATAACTTTGCTTTGGAGTCCTGGTCTTCTACCATTTGGTCCAACGTTATATCTCATTATTTCTCTACTTGAACTCTCTGTGTTAGCCAAACTGGTCTATTTATTGTCCCTAAATCAAACTGTTATTTTTGTTCACATATTTATTTCCTTACCCCCCAAATTCTCTCATTTTAAAAATCTCTTTCTTTCTTTCTTTCTTTCTTTCTTTCTTTCTTTCTTTCTTTCTTTCTTTCTTTCTTTCTTCCTCCTTCAAGATCAGCTCAATTTTTCCTCCCTCATGGAAGACTTCCTGAAGTGTCTCAGCCTGTTAAGACCTTTTCCTGCTCAGCATTTATTATCATATCACTTGGTCAATATTTATTTATGTTGTTGCATGCTGCTGCTTATCTGTTATGGTTAAGACTTGTTTGTCTATGGGGCGCCTGGGTGGCACAGCGGTTAAGCGTCTGCCTTCGGCTCAGGGCGTGATCCCGGTGTTCTGGGATGGAGCCCCACATCAGGCTCCTCTGCTATGAGCCTGCTTCTTCCTCTCCCACTCCCCCTGCTTGTGTTCCCTCTCTCGCTGGCTGTCTCTATCTGTCGAATAAATAAATAAAATCTTTAAAAAAAAAAAAGACTTGTTTGTCTAAATGGACTGTATCCTCCCTGAAGGCAGATGATGAGTTATAGGGCCATAAGAGCAATATGTTCTCAATAAAATTTACAGATGTTGAAAGTAAATTCTTTGAGTTTTGTATGATGACAGATGGTACTTGTTGGTGAGCACAGCATAGTATATAGGGTTGTCGAACCGATATGTTGTATACCTGAAACTAATGTAACATTGTGTTTCAATTATGCCTCAAAAAATTACAATCCTCCCCCCAAAAAACTACATAACTAGAGATGGTCCAAATGTCCATCACAATTAATTGACTTCCTGTCTTACAATTGGATATTATATCCAGAGAAATGAATAAACTAGAGCTGCACACAAGACAATGGATGAATCTTCGAGTGAAAAATTAAAATCATAGACTACCTACAATTTGTAACCATTTTTATAAAGCTCAAAAACAAGAAGAAGCCAACAATACACTGTTTGGAGAACATATATATGATAAAGATGCACTGAAAATACTGTTAGATAACCATCAGCACATAATTAAGGACAATGGTTGCCTCTAGGGCAGGGATGCTGGGATATGGGAAAGAAAGGAGCACACAGGCCGAGGCAAGTGTCCTAGGAATGTTCTAATTCTTAACTTGGGTGGTCAGTTCATGATGTTCATTTTGTTTGTGTGCATTAGTACTTTAATATTATTTATGACATATTATTTGTATGTATCAGACACAACATAATATATATATTTTAGAAGGCAAAAAAGGTCTACTGGTGAGGCTTAACAAATTGGACATGCTGTCAGTAAGTTAAAGATAGAGAAATAGGAAATATCCAATCTGAATAACAGAGCAAAAACAAAACAAAATAGGGGTACCTAGGTGGCTCAGTCGGTTAAGCATCCTACTCTTGGTTTCGGCTCAGACCATGATCTCATGGTTATGAGATAAAGCTCTGCATTGGGCTTTGTGCTCAGCGTGCATTCTGCTTGAGATTCTCTCTCTCTGCCTCTGCCTCCACTCATGCTCTCTCTTCCAAAATAAAAATAAATAAATAAATAAATAAATAAATAATATTTTTTAAAAAATAGCCAACAACAAAATAATCCACCCCTCAACAGAAACTTGGTGATGTGTGAACCAACACAGTATCAAAACGTCTAACAAAATGAGGTGCCAAAAGAAGAGGAGAGACATAATGTAGGAGAAAAAAAATATTTGAGGAAATAATGGTCAAAATTTGCCCACTTTGGTGAAAGATGTAACTTTATCATTCAAGAAGCTCAGTGAACTCCAAGCAAAATAAATACCAAATCAAAATAAGCAAAAATAACCATATGTTATATTCAAAATGCTGCAAATCAAAGGAAAGGAGAAAATACTGTTAAAGTAGGAACATTATGTGTCCAATCAGCACATTATTTTTTGGAAACTACAGACTTTAGGTACTGGAGTTGAGGAGAGGGGAGGGAGAACACAGTTGCTAAGTACATGGATACAGCTGTGTCTCCCTTGGTGTTCCCACGTTTCTATGTTGCTGCTTCTTGTTCTTCAGTTTACAACATGGCTCTGGGACAAAGTTAATTTGCTACAGAGCAGTAGGTATTCTATGTTCTTATCAAGTATCATAAATAAGGGAGGAAAATATCAGAATTCAGACCGAAATCTTCTCTGTCTGATCTCTGCAAGAAAGAGGTTAATATCCAGGTGTTTCACAGGATCCCTGGAAATCCTCAATTTATCATGGGGCTTTCATCTGGACCCCAGGAATTCAGGGAGTGTCTGTCAAATTAACCTCTTGTGAGGAGAACCAGGAAATATGGGCTCTGGCCATACTCAACCTTTCTGCGAATCCTAAACCACAATGACATCATAAATCTTACTCTGCCTTACCTTGTATTCTTCATTGCTCCAGGCCTTTCATTCTCCAAATACATTATAATTCTAGCCTTGCATTTCCTTCCCATATGGCTCTAGGGTACCTAATGGCTGAAACTGAGTGGGCTGAGAAAGCCGTAAGGGGCAGGATGCGGTCTGGTCGTCGGGAAGATCATGGCAGGGTGTAGACGAGCTTGAGATGGAAGCTCTGGGGTGAGAAAGAAGCAAAACCAACCTCCTCACAAGAGGCTGGCCTGTAACACCGGGAGGAAGATCTGATTTTGCCTAAGCCCTCATATCAGCATCGGGTATTAGGTCCAAAGCTCTACTTCTTTGAATATGTATGTTTTGAATTCTATCCCTCATTCCTGTAATGACAGATTTGTCAGCTTCTGTGAAGGTTGGCGGGCGGGGCACACAAAGGCGAGGAGAACTTTCGTCACCAGGGCACACCCCTGGGAAGCTGACACTCACTTCCCCTCACCTAAAGCTTCCCAGCAGCACACTTTCTTGTCTTCCCTACCTTGTCAACCACTCCCCTCTGCTGCCCAATGGCTCGCCTCCACCACCCTGAGTGAATGCTTCTTTCAGCAAGGGGATTTTTCCACCTGGTTGACTTGATGAAAGCTTTATGAGTTGACATTATGTGAAAAAAGAACAAAGTGAAGTGTGTGTGTGTGTGTGTGTGTTTGTGTGTGTGTGTGTGTGCAGGGGCAGAGGTTGAAGCAGCTAAAAAGGGCTGCTGAAAACTTTATTACAAACTAAGAGACGTTAGAAGCAATAAATCACTCATGTGTCTGCCATGAGGCAACAGAAAACAGGGCTGGCTTTCAGGAAGAATTGGACATGCATGGACCTCCTCCGCTAACAGCCAGGGGTCCTATTTCCCCTTGAAGCTGGACTGGGCATTGTTGTGGACCTCTCCCTTTTTCTATTTCTTACACTTTTCTTAACCCGAAGAATAAATAAAATCACCAGAAAAGTGTGCAATAAAAGAAAAAGCTATTAGCTGCCTGGGATGTGGGGCTTTTAGTTTTCCCCTGCCTGCTGTGGGAAGGTTAAGAAATTAGGCATTAGGCAAGCTTCTCAATCAGCTGTATGTTTTTCAATTTGTTTGCATGTGCGCACACACATGTGTGTGAGCTTCTTATACTTGAGTCTTTTTAATTTTTTTCTTAATGGGGAAGACACAAATACTTTGCCCTTACATCATTGCAGGTCCCTTCCAAAGAACATCAGTCTTCCCCCATGACCCTCACCCAGACTTTGAAACAATCCATAACAGTGACAAAGAGAGTGCCATGTGTTTTCCCCCCACTCATCCTCTCACCCCTCGACATCATCTCATCTCTTTCCTTCAGTCTTCCGGAGAGATCAACACCAAGAAAGATCTATTCATCTGACCATAAGGGACCAGCTGTTCTATTCAATGTTCCTCTGAACCTCATTCTCCGCAAAACTCGTAAGTGTCCCCTGACACCAAGACTCTCATCCCACAGGGCTCTGTACGTTAACTAACCCACTTGTTCAATTAAACAAGGAGGCCATTAGACTGAGGTAGGTTTCATGCCTTAGGAGCACACATGAGCAAACCAAAACCTAAGCCTGAAATGCCTCAATGTTAACAAATCAAAACCTAAGGACACCCAATCACAAACAGCCAACCAGACTTTTCCAAATAAGGTAAATTCTTAAGTGATATCCAATCAAATCATTTCCTTGCTTTGCTTCCCTCGTTCCCATGCTCCTGTGGAGCATGCCTAACCATTTCCACTTTGGCATTGCCTAATTCAAATTGATTTTTGCTCAGATAAACTCTTAAAATGTTTAATATGCCTCAATCTATCCTCTAATACACTTTCACCCTTCTCAATCCCTTCAAATCCTTTCCTAGTGTGCTTGTCGTCAGGAAACTTGTATACGTTCAGACTCTTCTCTGATTTCTTCAATTTCCTGTTCTAGTTGAAGACAGACTGCCCATAGGACACTGACCCCTGCTGTGCTCATAAGTAGGAACTGTTTTTTCCTCTCAGGGGAGCCTTGGGGTGAACTATTGCCCACCTCCCCACCTTTGCAGCTTCCAGGCTTTTGTTTTTACTTGCCCTTTGAAGCACACACCATCTTCCATTCAGTTAAGAACTATGCTCCTGTGGTTTCCATTTTCATTCCTGAAGGGCACTGCTTCCTCCCTACCCCTTCCCCACCATATTGGGTCCTCTTTCCCAGCACTCTTGTTTTCATTCTTGGTGACTTCAACATTAAGGAATGCAAATCCATCTAAAACCCTGGCCTCTCAGTTCCTTAACATCCTTCTAGGTATGGATGCATCTCTACTCCATTTTAGCCGCACACTCCCTTAGTTATGGCTTAGCCTTTATCATTATTAATGATAGTACCATGCCCCAATCTTGACTTCCATTGTCCCTCCCTTTGATCACCACTTCCTACCACTTTTGTTCATTTCTTCTAAGCAACTTAACTCCAATAAATCTTTGGGTTAATGAGGCTTGCCAATTACTGACCCTAGTACTTTTTTTTTCACTATTCTTTAGAGCCCACCACCCACAATAACCTCATCTTATTTTTACCAGCTTAGATTCCGTGGTCCATGACTCCAATTACAGTCTTGCATACACCCTCAATGCCCTTGCCTTCTTTCCCTTCATAATATTAACCCGGCAAAACCCCAACCCTGAGTCAATTCCATTCTCTATCTACTCCGAGCACTTCTGATTTTGTTGTTGATTTTACTTTGACATAAAATAGGCCTCCTACCCTTTGGTTAAGGATGTGTAAAGGAAGGGGAGATACAAAACTATTATGGGTTCTAGAAGAAGTGAGTGGCCCTTTCAATTGGCATCTCCCAGATATCTTTAAGGAAATGGACACCTCAGGAAAAGACTCTCCTTTGGATTAAAGAGCCACTGAAACTTATCAGTTAAAAAAGAGACATAATTGAATTGAGAGAAGAGCCTATCCTTGGATGAGATGCTGGCCTAACTCAACAACTGCTAGGGACAATTTTGATCTTGTTTTTTATAATTCAAAAGAAAAGTACATGCTCATTGAAGAAACTTAGAAAAAATATACATACATGAGGCCAAAATTCATCCATAATTCCATCACCTGAGATGCCCATTGTGTCTTTACAACATGTAATTATATATGACCATAACATTTACAAATATCATACTTACACCTATGCTACAATTGAAACCATTTTTGTGGTAGCCTGATAAAAGACTGATCAGTTTATTTCACCACTTTTCTGATGCCCTTTGGAAACATCAAAAAATGATAAATGAATCCCTTGGTAGCCCACAGCGAGTGATCCCTCACTGGACAATTTTAAAGGCTACAATAGAGTTAGGTTCAGAACTTTGACATCTGAGGATGCCATTTGCAGCTCCTGCAACCAGAACATTGTTGACCGAACCAACTCCATGGAGAGGGAACTTCAAGGAAAAAATCCTCCAGAGTCCAGAATAAAGCTGAAGGTGCCAGAGAATGTAATTCCTTCTCCTTTTGAAAGGAAATTTATTATTATTATTATTATTATTATTATTATTATCGTCATCATCAATTCATCCTGTTATTGTTATGACAATTATAACTTCTATTCTGCTTTAAAATGAGGTAAAGACACGAGAGACTGTGGACTCTGGGAAACAAACAGAGGGCTTCAGAGGGGAGGGGGGTGGGGGATTGGGATAGGCTGGTGATGGGTATTACGGAGGGCACATATTGCATGGTGCACTGGGTGTTATATGCAAGTAATGAATTGTGGAACATTGCATCAAGAACTGGGGATGTACTGTATGGTGACTAATATAACAAAATAAATATTATTAAAGAAAAGATAGATTCTCTCAAGAACAAATAAAATAAAATAAAATAAAATAAGGTAAAGAGTGAGGGTTAGTTACAAGGTCTCAGTAAGTTCCAAGTGCAAAGCTAGATCTAAGACAGTTCTTTTTGTTTTGTTTTGCTTTGTTTTTGTTTTGCTTTGTTTATAGAGACAGTGCTTCTTCTGCTATATATCTGCCTCACTGGATTAACATGGGACAACTTCCAAATTGCATTTGCCCATTTTATCTAATTTAATTCTTACAGAAGTTCTCTAAATTATGCATTACTTATCCTGGGTTTTGTTTGATAGGATCTGAGAAGACTTGCTACACTAAATGTAAGGGTAAGTCAGTGACCTTCCATTTCATGTCAAGGAAAGCTTCCTTCCAGTATTATAAAACAATAACAACAAAAAAACCAACAACAATAAGAAACAAAACAATGCACACGACACGTGGATTATCTCTTAAAACTCACTTCAGGGTTTCTCCTTGGCTCTCTGCCAGCTCTCCTAATTCTCCAACAGAGCCAAGTCACCCCTAGAACAACTCTCTTAACCAAAATATCCATCACCATCTCTTCACTCTCAACTTCCCCTGCCCTGTAATTATCAGCATAGCCAAATTGCCAAGCAAGGCTTTCTGCAATCCACACACAAGCCCTCCCCCCCCTCCTTCCCCACCTGGTCAGGCTGCTGTGCTCTGCATTAGCTGCGCCTGCCTTCACCCTCTTCCTGGTCTCTGGGGTGCTACTCTCTGGGATGCATTTTGCAACATAAGCTATTCTCCTGCTCTGTGAAGCAAAGCGAAGAATTAAAGACAAGCCTGAAATTAGAGCTACCACAGCACTGGGATTCAGAGAATCATAAAATCATAGAATTTTCTGGTTGGAAGGGACCATGGAGATCTTTTCAACCTGCTGATTTTACAGAATGGGGAAATGGAGAAAGAGAAAGAAAGAGAGTGTGCAGGGAATCTTACAACCAGAAATGTCCAGTCCTAGTGGTGATGTTAAGTTGTGGGCCATGGCTAGGTGTCCACTGTGGGAAGGATAAGGGTAACATGCCAAGTGCAGGAATTTTCTAGCTAAAGTCTGAGTCCGTAGTTATTTATGAAGGTACTGTGATGGAACGCGCTAAACATTTTAGACCTAGAAGTCAGGTCACTCTGTTCCTTGCCTACCAGACACCATTTCCCTTTAGATAAAGTAAGATGGACAAATGCTTTCATCCTTTACATATGGGTAGAAAAGGGAATTTTTCCTGAAAATTTTCCTGAAAATCATAGCATATTAAGTTTGGCTCATTTATTTGTGTTTTCAAGCAAAGCTGGAAGAGTAAGGAGAATGCTCGGGGGGGGGGGGGGTTATTCTGATGTCTGCAAAGATATTTTTAAAAATCCAAGGATTATTATTTTTTTTTTCCTGCTAAAACAAGGGACTGAAGTTACTTTCAGGGAATGTGAATTGAAGTCAAAGTAGCTTCCTTCCTTCCCAGGTTTAAAGTCTTCCTAAAGGCTTATCTCCACGGAAATGTCTCATTATCATCTGAAGATTTTATTCCCTTTCTCTCTCTGCCTCATGAAAAACTAAGTCATCAACCAAGCTTCCAGAGGGCCTCAGGACAGTAAAAATCCATAGGTAGGTCACTGAGGCCCTGAATGGTTTGTAAACTTCTGTGTGTTTGCACATTTTCCCAGAGAGTCCTTAGCTTCCAGAACCTTCTCAAAGGGGCTAAGAGAACTCAATCTCAGGTTACCTTGTATTAGTTTGTTAGGGGCTGCTATTTTGGATTCTGGACCCAATTCCAATGTGTGGAAGCGGGGTTCTCTCTACTCTACACATACAACCACGCCGTGCTCAGGACACCAGCTGTGTGTCCTACAATTAACTCAATTCTGACACCACCTACTTATAGACAGCATCAAATACCCACAAGACTGCTCCTACTTCAGATGCCAATTCCAAGCCCAGCTTGTTACCTGTGCTTCTGACCAACTGACTATAAATCAGAGGTTCCCACGACCCACTCCTTGAGTTCAATTAATTTGCTAAAACAGCTCACAAAACTCTGGAAACCCATTCACTAACTACGTTACTGGTTTATTACAAAGGATATTAAAGAATACAAATCAACAGCCAGATGAAAAGACACATAGGGTGATGTCCTGGACAAAGAAGCTTCTGTCCTTGTGGAGCTAGGGGCCCGGCATGGTGGCACATGGAAGTGCTCTGGTTTCCTAACCTGGAAGCTCTCCGAACCACCTCCTTTTGGGTTTTTACGGAAACTTCATTACATAGACATAATTGATTAAATCATTGGCCATTGGTGATTGAACTCAACCTCCAGCCCTTCTCCTATTCATTGAAATCAGGAGGTGGGACTGATAATTCCAACCCTCTCTTCATGGTTGGTTCCCTTGGCAACCAGCCGCTATCCTCAAGTACTTTCCCAAAGTCACCTCATTAAGATAAATCCAGTTGTGGTGGAAAGGAGCTTGTTATGAATAATAAGACACCAATTTCACCTTTATGGCTCTGAAGAGTTCAAAAACTAAGAATAAGAAACCAAGTATTATAACAAAAGATGATCCCATTGCTTTTATTGCTTAGGAAATTCCAAGCGTTTAGGGGCTGTGAGCCAGGAACTGTGGGTGAGCAACAAATATATATGAGAAATACATTTTGGTCATCTGACCAAATATATATTTCTTATAAATCACAATATCTCAGCTTCCATACAAAGTACCACAGTTTGGATGCCTTAAACAACAGAATGCTATTTTTTTTTTAATTCTAAAGGCTAGAAGTCCAAGATCAAGATGTGGTATGGTCTGAATGTTTGTGCCTTCCCTGCCCCCCAAAATTCATATGTAGAAACTCTAACCCTTTAGGTGATGGTGTTAGGAGGTGGGGCCTTTGGGAGGTGTTAGGTCAGGAGGGTGGAGCCCTCATGATTGGGATTAGTGCCCTTATAAAGGGTTCCAGAGGGATCCCTATCCATTCCACCACGTGAGAACACAAGAAGTCTGCTGCCCAGAAAAGGGCTCTCACCCAAACTTGTTGGCACCCTGATCTTAGATTTCTAGCCTTTAGTACTATGCAAAATAAATTTCTGTTGTTTATAACCCACTGAACACATTAAGACAAGGTGGTGGCAGGGTTGGATTCCTCTGAAGCCTCTGTCCTTGGCTTGTAGATGGACCTCTCCTTCTCTCTGTACGTTCACATAAGCTTCCCTCTGTGCATGCCCATGCCCTAATCTCCTCTTTGTGTAAGAACGCTACACTCATGACCTCATTTAACCTTAATTACCTTTTGAAGACCCTACCTCTACATACAGCCACATTCTGAAGTACTAAGGGTTAGAACTTCAATATATGAATTTGAGGGGAACACAATTCAGTCCATAACATTCCCCAGTTCTTTCCCTCATTGTGTAGGTGGGGACAATGAGTCTTGGGAAGGTTCAAGCATTGACCTTAAGCATATGGTAGCACCCAGGCCAAATCTCATGCTCCTCACTGGGCCACACTTGTCCTCAAAGCCCCTGTCTTCAAGGAGTTCAAAGTCTAATAATGAGTGATTGACACATAAGTGAACCACCAGTGCACACTGCAGATGTCATCATGTGTGTGATGGTGATATGGGTAAGGCCTTGCTGTCCAGGAACCAGGATGAAGAAGTGGCCACTTCTGCCTGAGGAGGTCACAGCCACTGGGTCTCTTTGATCCATGGGAAGGCAGTATGTAGGATGAAAAGAAAACTGGACTGAAAAACTGAATATCCATGTTCTGGATCAAAAAGCCTATGATGGCACTTTCTAGAGATGGACTGCTGAAGGGGGGAAGGGGCAGGAGGGCAGGGAGGGACAAACAGGCCTCAGTCACCGGCTGGGGTGGCACATTCGTACTCCAGGCTTGCTGACAGGCCCCTAATCCTGCAGCCTGATTTCAGGAACTTGTTCTTGGCTTCTGCTTTTCTCAGGGTAATGAGCTTCAGCTTCGCACTTGCTAACTAACAAATGAGGCCAACAGCAGCTCGGCTGTGCATCACCTTTCAATCGTGGGTTGACAAGGAGAACAAAGCATTTGTTTGCGGCTGTAGAGTCTTCAGGGAGGATCTGTCACCATTGTGGTGAGTGTCAAAGGGGTTTCAGGCTTCCTGTGACTGTCAGAATAGAGCAGAGGAGAAAGGCAAGTTGGAACCTGCTGACATTTCTCAGGTGAAACCCGCAGCCACCTTTTCCTCTTTTAGTTTCAACAGGAATAAACTTTGTTCTAGTCAAAGAGGCTTTTAATTATAACAATTGCACACTGCCAATTACTTTTGTTTTTTTGTTTTTTCCTGAAGAGTAGTTACCCATACAACATGTTTAGCTTCATGGCTACATGATGGAGGAAGGGTAGCTGACTTCTATATATAGAAGTATACATTTATGCCTAAATAGAATTATTGTTCTCACCTTCATGCATCTGTTGATCTTTTCGGGGCTAGAGGTGGTCTTATGCTTCTTGGAAGATTCATTCTGGCTATTTGGAAGGCAATAAGCAGAACAATATGCCTACTGCCAAGCGTCTCGTGAAGCTGCCCTTCTATTAGCTGGATGGCCAGGTGGAAGGGCCAGCAGGGGTTTCAATTATTAGGACATTTTCCCTGAAGTATTGGACATAACCCACTGACACAAACAATCCTTGGCATTTGTCAAAGGATGGAAACTTGATGGCATATGCAAAGCTGTACAGAGCACCTGAGGCAGGGACCTATGCAGGTGACATTTCAACCTCTGATAGTTTATCTATGGGCAACCCTTAGAGGGAGGCATGGGGAGTCCTATTTACAGCGAAGCCTCTGTTTATAGGGCCTCTATTTCCCTGTGATGCTCTGAGGTGACGGTGATATTATTTGTTAGTTGGGTATTATGTCATGGTCCCTGCTTTCAGACCCCATTTCTGCCAGCTTCCTATACGACCTACTTTTCTGCAAGACCATTAACTCGAGTGTCTCACAATTCCTATCCAGTTGGATGTGACAACACCTGCTTTTAACTGAGGGACACATTTTAAAAAGACGGAAATTTAGAGAAAACAAACAAAAAAAAACCCCTTTGATTTATATAAATTAATCTTACACTTTCTCTACCATCTACCTTTATGAGGTTACCATTCAAGATAAGGGTTTTTTTCTCCTTCCAAATTTGATGCAAAGAAACCTCAACATCCATAGAGAAGAGATTTTGCACTATGGAAATGAGAAAAAAATGCTGTGATGATCTATAAGCAAGGACTTCTTAAAAGCTGAAGAGGAAGAAAAGTAATTTTAATGATCCAACTCCTGCATTAGGCTCAGGGTTATTTTGGGTGGCACTTGACCTGCATTCCACAATTCAGTCTAATTCGATCTAGAGATTATTTATCCTGCAACAAGGATCCTTAACAACCAAATCTGTCGTGGTTCCATTATTCCAGGGGTGAGATTGTCCAAATGTTCTCTCTTCTGATAAAAGCAGAGGATTCAAATTCCCTCTCCTTTTCCTGCCTCCACCTCACCAAAGACAGGGCTACCTCAGAAGCATTTTATGTTTTAAAAACCATGAACTACGAAACTTCCCACCTCAAGCAATGAGGCACTGGCTAAAGGTCCTTTATCTACTCTTTATGTTCTTGAAAGGGTATTCAATTAGGAAGTGAGGAAACTGGCTCTGCCACCAACTCACGATCATGAAGGTATGGAATAACTGTTTTTAAGGATTTCTCACCACAAAAATTCCATCAATTCCCCTCTCCGACTAGCACAATCCAACCCCAGTTTTCACTCAGTCCCACTTCCACGTCTTCCAATAAGTTGCCCAGGGGATGTGCCCCCACAAGACCCCTTTGTTTTGTTCGTCCTTCCTTTTCGACATGTCCCTGTAGTGTTTATGAAGGTGTAGACGCATCTGTCCTACTGGATGATCAGCCCACTGGCCACTGGCAGCTGACAGCTCTGCTGAACACGTCTTTGACCGAAGGACTTCACGACTGACCCTGTGGAGACATGGTGTCGGAGGCTCCAGGGCTAGTGTCACTGATAATTCTCCACAGTCAATCTTCATCCCTTCCATCCTCCGAACAATAGCAACATCTTTCTCCATCTCAAGATCACCACGTTTGCTCTCGCTAATAAAAAACGAACTGGAAAACGTCTTTGGAAGCTCTCTGAGACTCTAGGATAAACAAGAGTCTCGGTAGTGCCCATTGAGGGCACTCATTTTTGAGAGGGGAGAGAAATGCCCTTACAAAAAAGCCTAGGCATAGGGATGACATAGGAATGTGTGATGACTCCAGGATGGATACAAAACTAGCTAGGATTTATGTTTTCTCTGGCCTCCCACTTATCTTTTATGGATGAAGGTAAAAATGAGAGGGCTCCAGCTACAGGAGTTCCTGGTCACCAGCCTGGAGAGGACTTGCCTTCTGGAACTGCCGCCTTCTTGTGTGTCTGTATGGCCACCGAGGGCCAGGTGGACCTTGACTCCAGCAACATTTAGAGGAACCTGAAACTAGCCGCTCTCAGGGTTGGGTGGTTGTCGCTGGGAGCAGTAGATAAACTGATCTCCATGTTGTGACTCAAAAATTAATCTATATTCTTCTAGAGAAAACCTTTATAGTATTTTGCTAAATTATGACTCCTTTTCTTTTTGCAAAGTGAAGTAGTTTGGCTGAGAAGTCCTACAGAACAGGGGTTGGCAAACTTTTTCTGGAAAGGCCTACACAGTATATAATTTAGGCTTATGGGCCACACAGTCTCTGTCACAACTACTCAACTCTGCCGTTGTAGCACAAAAGCAACCACAGATAATATGTAGACAAATGAGTGTGACTATATTCCAGAAAATCCTTTATTCATGGACAGCAGCGGTTGAACTTCATAACATTTCCATATGTCATAACATATTTTTCTTTTGATATTTTTAAATCATTTTATTTTATTTATTTTTTTAAATCATTTTAAAATATAAAAACCATTCCTTCCTCATTGCCTGTACAAAAATTAGGCCGCACACCAGGTTTTGCCCATGGGCCATAGTTTGCCTGGCCCTGCTATAGAAGACAACCATTTACTGTGGAAATCTGTTTCTCTAAGCACTGGGTGCTTACACTAGCCCTCGTCCTGACAGCCAAATTAGGGTGTCTCTTCAAATCTGTGAAACTAAATAAATGAGGGCAGGCCCCTCTTACCATCTAGAATGCAGTGTGTGTACACTGGTGTTATTTCACGTATCAGATTCCTGCACGGAAAACACTGTCGTGCCATTAATAATCTTCCGAGGAACACCTTGAAACTTGACTCTCTGAGGGCACGTTGCAAATGGGCTCTAATGGCTTTTATTCCTCATTCTTGTCACCTCAGATCTAATCAGCTGTTTTGTCATTTTTAATTCCCATTTGGCAGGATTCTCCCAACTTCCCTGGCCTTTTAGAGAGAGGCTCAGAGGAGAACTTGGCCCGGCAGCTCTTGGGACTGGGGGATACATAGGGAGATGGGGGTCTCAGTAGTTGCTGACCTTCAACCTTGGCTGAATCAGGAGCACGGGGAAGGCACCTAAAAACCAGAATGACCCCCAGTCCTGCCCTTCACCTCTCTTTTCAGGTTCACTCATGTCCTGAAATTGCTTTCTCTGGGGGGAAAGGTCTCTCACTCCTCAATCAGGAATGAGGCTCAGAACTTGCATCATTCTGCACTGGCTTGGGAGAAGATGAAGCTCTGAACTGGAGACATCTCAAGCGTGTGGCTCTTTCTTACATGGAACAATTGAGCTGTGGTCCAATTCCCCCAAACAGAACATCCACACCCATCTGGCCTTGAATAAACAAAGAGCCATCTTTGACTAGGACTCTATCTTACTTGGAAGGCAGCAAGGAATTGTGAATAAGGAAAAGGAATCTATTAGATAAAAATAAGATTACAACTAATTATATGACAATTAAATAAATAAATAAAGACAAATAAGAGCTAAATAGTTTCTAGTGCTTGCATGATGCTAAGCCTCTTACCTACATTAAGCTCGTTTAATCTTTACTGTAACTCAAGAATATTAATGTTTTCATTTTGTAGGTCAGAAAAAGCAGCTCAGAAGGCAGGTAGTTTCTCATGGTCCACAGCTGATAAGTAGTAGAGCAGTTTACAAATGCAAACATATCTTGCTTCAGAGTCTATGATTGTAACCACCCAGGTGCGGCTGTGCATCTTTGCCAAACCAAGTCACCTCTCTGAGCCTCAGTCCTCTTAGCTCGGAAATGAAGCTTAAGACTATAAAATCTCTAACCTCACTTCCAAAGCAAAATTCTGATTCTATTATTTTCAACCCTTCCCTTTCAGGAGGGTGAAAAAATGTAAACAAGTTCATATGGTAACATAGTTAAAAAAAAACCCCAAACAAACAAGAACTAAATTTCCAGGGTATATGGAGCCAGTGTGTATTCAGTGCAATCTCCTATACCTTTTTTATATAAACTTATGAGACAACTAGTACTCACCCTTTCCTAGCCTTGGTGAAAAGACAAAATGGGGGCCTGCTCTGATCTTTGCTTGCAAGAAGCTTGTAAAACTATCTTGAAGGTAGGTATAAATCAGAGCCAAGAGCTTTTCACTCAAAAATTCAGATTCTGAATTATTTAAAAAAGCATTATGTTTATTACACTATATTTATTAACACAGAAAAATAGTTGAGAGCAAGATTTTTCAGCAAGGATTGAAGCTCTAGGCACTTTGGAGTTGAGTAGAAGCTTGTTTAATCCATCGTTTCAATGAGGAGTATTTCTGTTTAATTCAGAAAGCTAAGTAGGCAATTAACTAAGACCCCCATTTCCGGGGTGTTCTGATACTGAGTGTCAGAGACATATGGAAAGGATCAGGGCTGGAATGATAAAATCCAAAGCCCTCTCCTGAATACTTGCTGAGCAAAAGATTGGAGCAATGAATTTCCAACCAATTAACTCCAGAAATCCAGGATCTATCCCAGCAGATATATGGGAGATCCGAAGAAGGTGAGATCCCTAAATCCAGCCCAATGATGCTAGCCAATCAGCTCACAGAGAGAAGGCATCACCGACCTCCCCATGGGGCACAAGCTGTGGCATTAAAAAAAGCGAAGAGTATCTGGCAGAAGGCAGATTTCCTTCCCTGTCTTACAGGCCCCAGCAGAATGACCCGCTCCCAACTCCATTTATATGCCTTCTTTTGGTCTTTCAAATATTGATTTTTAAAATATTCTTCAGGAGAAAGCCACTTGGGGACATTTACGCTAGGGTTCACAAATGACGCATGCCCAGATGCATTTATTGCAGGGTGGAAATAATAGACTTTTCCCTCTCCTCCTTTCTCTCCACCTAAGTATCTCTTTATTCATTACTTTAATTACCTAATCGTAAATTTCTTTAGGGGGTTACTTAGAAAGAAAATTAGCATCAAAGCTTGGCAGTAAATTCTGGGGCTTTTGGAGACAGTCCAAGCTGTTTCACCTGTGATTAATTAGATGGTTTTTTTTTTCCTTTAAGTGCCAGAAGGCTGTTGAGGTCTTTAAGCAGTTACATGACTGCTGGCAGGGCTGCAATTATGATGGATGCATGCGTCTGGAGTCTGGGGCTGCAGCCCGGCATTTGTTGGTGTATATGTGAGAGACAGAGACAGAGACAGAGACAGAGGCAGAGACAGAGACAGACTTGGAAAGCACAGGCTTGGAAAAACTCCAAGGGTTTAAAAAACACAATGAGGTGCTTCTTTAATATTCTTGCAAATGCAAGTCTATAAGCTCCTGGCCGGGATCTCCTGTCAACATACTTTGGCAATTTCAGAAATGTTTAACAGCACTCTTCCTCACCATTAGCCACTGAAGTCCTCTGTGGGTCTTTGCGTAAGCTCTTTATGGCATGCGCTAAGGAATGCACATTTTCGACAATCCTTTTGCTCTATAGAAAGCAGAGCAGTCATACCTGTTTTAACATTTCACCCTGGTGAAAATCAAGAGGGGGAGAGCGCAGTCTCTTTGGGTAATTCATTGGGTATCAGATTATCCCCAAACACTGGCATAAAGTCAAAGCGACATCTTGGTGTATTTGGAAGAATGTTAATACTTCCAGTCACAATGAATATGCTATCCAGGATGCAACAGAGACATTTGGTAACTGTTTTATTATAAGCCCCGGCTTATCATTTTTTCCTTTATTCCCTGTGTGAATGAGGGAGTGAAAGGATCTTTCAGTTTGACTCAGTCGAGGTAGCAGAACATTTAAAGTTTTTGCCAACTTTTGCTGAAGTGTCCATGTAAACCCAGAAACTCCTAAGCTCCTGGCGTTGAGGTCACTGTCATCTCCCATATATTGCTCCATCTGCCCATAATGGCCATGACAATATTTAAACAGCAAAGTAAGTATCTGGTATGAACCTGCCCTCCAAGAGCTGACAGAAATGTTAGTCACATGGTCTGGGTACAGAGACTTCTGCCTAGAGCAGGGGCCTGCCAAGTCTCTCTGTAAAGAGCCAGAGAGGAAATGCCCTAGGCTTGCAGGACAGAAGGTCTCTGTTGCAACCACTCAACCCTGTTGTCGTGTGTGGAAGCGGCATAATCAAGAGGAAAATGAATGGACATACTGTGTTCTAATAAAATGTGTTTGTTGACCCCTGGCCTACGGCATGGCTTCTCAGACTTTAACGGGCACACGGAACCCATGGGGATCTTGTTACCATGCAGGTTTTAGTTCAGCCGGTCAGGGGTGGCCCTGCGATCTGCATGCCTAACACCCTCCCAAATGAGCATCCTAAATGATGCCGCTGGTCCTCAGACCTCACTTTGAGCAGCAACCCTACAGTGTCTCCTGGAAACACACGCAGGGTGTTTCCAATAACACCGAGCCTCAGAGAACAGGGACGGGCATTTAGCTCATTAGGAATATTGCTGTAGGACTGGTGCTGGTTTATACCCTTCAAGCCTATAATCTTCAAAGATTCTTCCAGCATTCCACCCCTGGGAGAGCCCAGATTTCCCTCTCCTGAATGTTACCTTCCTTTTTTCACCTTTAAGATTGGTTGTTAAGGTCTCGCGTTCCTAAACGGACAGATGGCTCCGGCTGTGGCGCAGCTGCACACACAGCTCATTGCTGTCATTTACACCGTCTCTGCTGCCTAAGTGCCAGCACCTTCCCGGCCCCGGTGTGGAGGGCTCTAATGGCCGAGCAAAGGGCCCTCTGGCCCCTGCCTAATTGGCTGCAATGCAAGAGCTAATGTAGGTTGAGAGACCAATTAACTGGGCTTGTTTCTACCAACACTGCATCTGAACATCAATTATGCTAAACACCACGCTATATTAAGACATTTCCCTGCCGCTATCATTTGCTATGGGACACCTCAAAGCAGGGCAGAAAGGAGCTGCCTCTCATTGCCTGCCTGAAGGATTTCTCTCTCACCGTGTAGAGGGCTGGCGATTGGGAGTTCAGCTTTAGAACTAGAAAAACCACAACTCAGGGACATATCTGACACTAATTGGTTACCTTCGCCGGGCCTCGGTCTCTAGACCATGGGTCCAAGAAGCCAGAGAATAGGATGGGTGAGACATAATGATAATCCTGCATGACCTGCTGATTCCATTAAGAAATGAAGATGTTAAGCACTGGGTGCTCCAAGGATACCCTCCCTAACACTGGAGAAAAATTAGTAACTGGAAGCTGGGAGGAGGAGGAAGTTTTATTTTCTTCTACAGATTTAGCTGCTTTTGAATCCCATTCCTCCATCATTTCATTGAGAGCTTCTCCCTTGGAATGAGCTGCTTCATTTTTACATCAACACTTTGGTCTTGAGGCAGCCCATTTCATTTTCATTCATCCTGATTGTTCAGCTCCTATATACTGAAAATGCTGAGCAATCCAACCAAACCTATGACACAATGGAGTTTACAGTTGAGTTGGGAAGATTAGACTAATTCCAAAAAACTACTCATTTACTCAATCATTCATCATTTGAACAAATATCTGTCGATCACCCATTATATGTCAGGCACTTTGCTAGGCTAGAAGCATTGGTCCTACCCTATGTTTATTGCTACATGGAAAGGCAGGTAATCAAGTGAGCAACAGTAATGTGGTGTGAGATGTGCTATTATGTCTGCCATGGATGCTACAGAGGCACAAATTGTACAAAAAAAAAAACCCCTCAGAATATAATTATTCCCTCCACCTACACTCTTGACCGACCCTTCTGTCTCACCCGGGACCTTCCTGAAGCTGTGACTCCCTTTCTCCTTCCCAAACTGGCAACTTCATCTCAAATGGTCCCTTCTGCATAGAGTAAAATTATGATCAACTCTGTTGTCTATCTTAAAAATAAAATCCTCCCTTGATCCTGCACCTCCTTGCCTTTTCTTACTTTCCAAGTCTAGAATTCTTGCTTCTTCACTTGTTTTCTGTTATTTCCACCTTCTGCTCACTTAATTCTTCAAACACCTGCAGTCTGGCTTCCTCTTGCCCTGCACACCCAGACACTGTTCTGGCAAAAGGCCCAAATAATCATCTCCAGCTAAATCTGATGCATTTCGTTTGACTTCATCGTTTTTTATCTTGACCCCAAATTTTCCATTAATGACTATCCAGTTCTCTCTTTTCCCTCTTTGCCTCTGTCCCGGTTCTCCACTGTTTCACTGACCAATCCTTCTCTGTCCTCTGCAGACTCATTTATCTGTGTGTGCCTTAAATATTGTGTTTTCCATGTATGTTTCATTTTTGGATCTCTTTTCATCTCATACCATTCCTGAATGATCCCTGATCACCTGCTGTCACCTACCACCGTTGACTGTCAAAATGCATTCTAGTCAACTCTGCTCCTCTGAGCTTTGGTCCCCTCCACATACCTCTCAGCCATCTCAGCTGGTTCTAAACATAAGTTATCAACTTTCCACCAAAGTATGCTAGTCCTTCTGTCTTGGTGAATGGTGAGATCATGTGGAACTTGGATGTTGTCATCTACTCTTTTCTTTTTCTTGTGCTGACATCCAATCAATCGATTGATAAGTCCTGTCAACTCCATTTCTCTACCATTTATATTTGTTATATCTGTTTTCTTCTCTATTTTCACTGCTCTTCCCCTAGTTCAGACCACACCATCCTTAATATGGACAAAAGGCAGTTAGATTACCATCTGATTGTTTTGCCTCTGATGTTATCTCTGATTTTATACCCTTTCAGTCTACCCAACACATCGTGGCCAGGGTTACCCTCCTAAAATACAAATCTGAAAACAAAAAGCACACACAAAGCCATCTGTGGCTGTCCATTGCCTGCAGCAGTTGTCAAACTATACAAGAGAGGTTCAGCTGAGACATTTGAGCAGCTTCTATGAGAGGGACAGAGAGGGTAATTAAGGACTTTGAAATCCAGTCTCCCTCTTTCTGCTCCCTGCAACTCACCCAGTTTCATGCTGGCAAATGTTTACCAAACAACCCCCAAAAAGTAAAAACAGGAAGGGCAAAAACCCTATTGTAAAGTTTGATGGTTTCTGTGGTGCAAATACTCCCACTATGACCAATTTCAGGTTATGAACATCGCTGGAGTTTGGAAGAAATGTTCACAACTGACTCTCAAAAGACCATGGCTCTTGTTCTCTTTCCTCACACTGGGTATTTCTATGGTGGGGGTGTGTGAGAAAATGTTTCCCTGCTCACGTCTGGCCCATTTTATAGGACGCTTCTGATGAGCCTCACCTGCAATCAGCAGAACCCCAGTCCTGCAGACTGTGCTGGAACTCAGGGAGGAACAATGGCATGTAGAAACCGAATGCAAACTAATGAGATAACCTGGGCTCCATAAAGAGAAGGAGAGGTGGAGCTGATGCCTATAGCAATGCTATGTAGCTACTGGTGTGAATGCCCACTTTTCGACCCAGAGGACAGGGAGGCTAAAGAAAGGGCTGCCCTTTCTCATGGACTGGCCCACCACCATGCTGATGCCCTGCAGCTGGCCTGCCTGAAAGCCACCCTCCCAGATGGCACTGCCTCTGGTCCCCAAAGCAGCACACATACAACTTTTTCATAACTGTGACTGAATGGATTACTCCTTTCTGTGCAAGAATGTATGTCGTTGTCAACATCAAAAACTTCCCTGCTTTGCTCTGGCAGCACCTGCCTCATTGACTGGGAGCCTTCTGAACAACTCCCTCACATAAAGCATTTAAACCTGTCTGACTTCAAAAGTAAGGTAAGACAAGCCACGTCGAGCAGAACAGCACACACCTAACATGATTATTTCTTCTCTTCCTGGTGATAATAGAATTATGCAAAAGCTGCCTTGACCCAGTGAGGATTTGCTCTTCAGAATCAAATCTCTGCTTTCCCTGAACTCACCACTCCTCCCCTTGACCCCCATCCCTGCTTGCTTTCTACTCATTTGGCATTGCAGCCCATGTTTATGCTACATCTTGCAAATCCAAGTGTCTCCCTTGTAAAGTCCAGCAAACTAATGAAAAATGTGGCCAAATTTATCTAGTAGGTAAATGATGAAGAAAAGACATCCATCTTCATCTATTAATTCATTCTGAAATATTAATTATCTCCAGTGTGGCTGCAGTCTGCTCAGCTACATTTAAGGAGAGAGACTTTTTACAACTTTGTCAGGATTCCCCCTAGTTCTTACTGTCCTCAAGTTGTCTGGATCCTGGGAGGAGGCGGGCTCTGCCACTGGGCACCAGTAACAGTCGATTGATAGATGGACGAATAGAGCCCTCGGAGGAAAGATCCAGAACAAAGCAGGTTTCAGAAACCAACCAGCTCCAGGTAGGGGGCCTTCACTTTACCTATGGACGTGGTCCCAGAGAGAATATGCCTATACTTCACAAACACCTTATAAGGGAGGTATTATTAGCAACCTTTCATGGGTCAAAAAATGATATTCGAAGTTAGGCCACTTCTCCAAATTCATGCCTGGCGAATCAGCAGAGCCTGAACTGGAGTCTGGCCCCTCTACCTTTAAAACCAGATTATTTTCTTCCTCTTGCATTTTACACATGCCTGGTGCTCAGACTTTCTTTCACCACAGTAGGAAGACAACGTCTGCCTAATGAGGGTTTATTAGGTTATTTTGTTTGGTGGGTTATTAAAGAGGCAAGAATAAAATGAGATTGCGGTGAGAAGGTCATTTGGGAAATGTTAGAGTGACTTAAGAAAGTGGCAGGTTCCATTAACTGTGCAACTTTTAATAATCTACTCTAAATGCATGGATTAAGAAAGGACATACTTCCTGAAGAATATTTTCAAAATAACAATTCTTTCCAGACTTCTTGGAGTACAACTCTGTGCAGCAAGCTAGGGAGATTTCCTCTGGGTCTCAGATCAGAACCCAATGTGTGAAGATGTCCAGACACAGAGTAACTTATTTTTTTTTAAGATTTATTTATTTTGGAGAGAGAGCGAGCAAGCGAGCACACGAGTGGGGGCAGGTAGAGAGAGAGGGTGAGAGAGAACCTCAAGCAGACTTTCTTCTGAGCACGGAGCCTGACATGGAGCTAGATCTTACTACCCTGAGATCATGACCTGAGCTGAAATCAAGACACTTAACTGACTGAGCTACCTGAGGGCCCTGACACAAGGTAACGTTGATAGCAATAAAACAATGAGCTGCCATTCTTCTAAACTCCTTTGTTCATGTCTTTAGTGGTTGAAACTTCAGGATGCATGTTCTGACAACAAATTATAAATTTATTTGTGAACTAAGTAGTATTTGTAAAGCTATGAAAAGTTATTCCTTTGGTAATAAAATCTCATGTTTATTATTAATTTATTCATCTAATATCCATTCAGCACCCTAATGTGTAGGAAGAACTAGTTTAGATATTGAGAATACAATAGTGGATGGGGCAATGAGTCTTTTAAAAAAATGTTACTTAAAGCAAATTGACTTAAAACTTAAAATCTCTTAGGAGGCCAGGAAATAGTCCCACTATGAAAAGATGAACTAGGGGGAACTAGGTGGTAGCAATGGGGGGGGGCAATGAGTAGATGAAACCAAGATATGTTTTAGAGGCAGAAGTGAGAGAACTTGCTAACGGACTGGATGTGGACTGGAGGAAAGGAGAGGATAGGGCCTTTCTCCTTTAGCCTGAGCAACTGGGTACATGTGGGTGGAGTTAACTGAGATGCAGGTCCACGGAGGAGGGAAGGATTGGGTCCAAGGGAATGGTAGACTCAGTAGTTTTCTCTTGGCCATATTAAATTTCACACACTATCAGATATCCTGGTGTTGAAATTAATAGATGCACAGAACTCAAGGATTATATAAGGGCTGAAGATATGAATTTTAAAGTATATAGCATATAGAGATCTTTAAAGTTATAGACTTGAATGAGGTCACTAAGGAAGGTAATAAACAGAGAAGATGAAGCAGTTTAGGTCTGAGCTCTGCAACTTTCCAACACTAAGGGGTAGATAATGGAGTCTATTCAATATGCCTGGAAGAAAGTCCAGAGAGGGAGGTATCATGAAAGAGAAGTGAAGAAGGAGTTTTCAGAAAAAGACAATGATAATCTATGCACAATGCTGCTGAGAGAGTGAGCGAAATGAGAACAGGAAGTTAGCCCCTTCACTGAATAACATGAGGGGCACTGGTGACCTTGATAAGAATTGTTTCTAGGGCATTATCTGGTAGGAAGACTAGTTAGAGTGAGTTGAAGAAAGAACTGGGAGTAAGGAAATAAGTCAAGCAGCTAAGAATCACTTTGAAATAATTATATAATGAGGGCTTTCAAAAAAATCTCAGCCATATGATGAAATAAATATCACATGTCTGATCCAGAAAGTGATAGGGGGGCACCTGGGTGGCACAGCGGTTAGGCGTCTGCCTTCAGCTCAGAGCGTGATCCCGGCATTGTGGGATCGAGCCCCACATCAGGCTCCTCCGCTATGAGCCTGCTTCTTCCTCTCCCACTCCCCCTGCTTGTGTTCCCTCTCTCACTGGCTATCTTTCTATCTGTCAAATAAATAAATAAAATCTAAAAAAAAAAAAAAAACAGAAAGTAATAGGGCATTCTAGAAAAGCCTCTCAGAAGAATTGGTCTTGTCTTTTACAGAATGGAAAATACCTTAGATTTCTTAGAACCAGAGCTGACATATGACTCGTATGCACTTGTATGGCAATACTGTCTGATATAACAGTTCCATGGTGGTTGGTAAACAGTCACTACCTTAAGTAACCCTGTTCTCCTTCCATCATACCACATGACCCAGCCTTATAGACCTATTCAGAATTTAACAATGATGTAACCACTGACAATGTTGGTGATCAAGGGCTCTGCTCACTCTATACAGACAACATTCAATTTGATTTTGAGTGTCTGTAATCTAAATGTTTTAGATAGTGTTACTGCTTAGATCCATGATTTCAAATGCCAGTAGCAGTTAACTAAGTATTGATATTTTATAAAGAGACAAGTCTGTTTCAGAGTAGGTTACTTGTGGATGCTCTCAGTAGAGACTTTTAAATCAAATCTCTAACTACACCACTACACAGGCTCCATAGTAGTCAGAGTTTCCTCCTCTTCCCCTGATCAAGTCTCTGGTTCCTTCAGGAAAGTCCAGGGCTTATTGGGCATGTGTTTTCTAGCTTTACTATCAAAGTTAAACTTATTTCAAGGCCAGAAGACAGGATGACAAAATTTAAAATAATGGAACAGTTGCTGCTGTGGTAGAAGACAGCCAGATAGAGGGTGACATATGAGCTTAGCCTGTGCCTGGTTGCAAAGGCACTAGTTTGCTCTTCCAATACCAATTCCACTCCAATCATGGTAGAGACCAACAATATGGAAGGTCCCAGAGGAGATCCATGTAGTAGGAACAGGAAGTCTAGTTTCTTTAGTTCTGTAATAGATTATCTTAAGTCACCTTTTAAGAAAGATAAAAGAAGGGCACAACAATGTAAGACTTATATATGTATAGAGCTATAGATGCAAATAAACAATTTATGATATAAGTGGTATGTGCTCCCTCTATAAAGTCAGCATCTAATCTGATTTGTTAAATCACTATGCTACTATCTCTGCTGCAAAAGCCTTCCATAAGAATGTCCATGTAGAGGCCAAGAGTGTTTTTGCTTTCCTAGTCCCCCAAACTGTCACTCCTCATAATGCCAGATAGTTTTAAAATTCAAGAATAACTGAGTTCATTGGTCTCCACCTACACCATCCCTGTGTGGTACTCTTACCTGGCCCCTACAAAGCACTGCTTTTGACCAGAGTTTATCAGAGTTACTCATGAAAACATCTCATTTGCTTTCTAGTCAAAATAACCTAGAACTTTTGTTTTTGTCATTATAGTTGATAGGTATTCTCGAAGGGCCCTTTCACTGCAAAATAAATACACCTTGCATAGCAAATGTGCTTTGAGGCACTGCTGGCTGCATAAGAGGTAGAGGAATTTTCTATAGACCACACCTTAAAACAGAGAAACAAACATACAAACAAATAAAAATCTATGTGTTATGGTCAGGGATGCAGCAGTGTGTTGGGCCCAAGCAGTTGACCTAGGCAGGTGACTGTTATAAAGTTACTATCAGGAGGTAGAAAGTTGAGCTTGGAATTATGCACTGAATGTAGGTAGGGGTGTGTGTGTGTGTGTGTGTGTGTGTGTGTGTGTGTGTGTGTTGTGAGAGAAAAAGCAGTGGTAATATTGAAGTGATTCCAGTCAGTGGTGCCATCTGAACCGTGGCCATAGTAGAAGCAAGTCCTTTCTGGAAGTAAGTTTCACAAGTAGATCCAAATGATTCCACAGACTACGGTCAATGAGCTTCAAGGAAATATCAGCAAGTCCAGAGAATTCAGGTAATGATGAAAGTCAGCAGAAACAAAAAACAAAAAACCAAAAATTAGAGTTCTAAGGACTGAAATGTTGGAATTGTCAGGCATTTTATATATAAAATGCTAACCAAAAAATTAAAGGACGCAACCACAAATAAACATTCAAAAAGAAACTGTCAAAATTACATGCACAGAATTGAAAAAGAATACAAATGGGAGGCTGAGTTGGCTAAGTGTCTGCCTTCAGCTCAGGTCATGATCTCAGTGTCCTGGGATCAAGCCCCACGTTGGGCTCCCTGCTCAGTGGGGAGTCTGCTTCTTCCTCTATCCCTCTCCCCTGCTCGTGATCTCTCTCTTCTTCTCTCACAAGTAAATAAATAAAATATTTATAAAAAATACAAATGAAATTAGAAATTAAAAATTTAATAGCTGGATTTTTAAAGATCCACGTTGAAGAATTAGATGAGGATTATTAATAGCTGAAGAGATAATTAGTAAAGTGAAAAACACAGTCAAAGAACTACTTGTGGTGCTGCACAGAATGATAAAAAATGGACATTATGAAAAACATATTATAATATCTAGAAAACATGTCTAATAATACCCGATCAGAGTGCCAGAAATAGGTAATAATGTGAAAGAGGGGTAGTATTTAAAGAAACAATGGCTCTAAATTGCCTATTACAAAAAAATCCCACTAGTACAATGTATTCCAGGCAAGTTAAATAAAAAGCAATCATATCTCAGACCATAATAGGATAAAGAAAGACAAACAAAAAGTCTTATGAAAGACATTCAGGGCAGACATTTAGAATTACATCACACTCCTTCCTTAAAAATAACAGTGTAAGCCAGAAGACAATGGAATAATAACTTCAATGTATTGAGAGAAGACAATTTTCAACAAAGAATTTTATACTTAAGAAATTTTTTCCATAATGAAGATGAGATATATTTACAAAGACATAAAAACTGTGAGAGTTTATCACCACACATTTACTAAAAGAATTTCTTACAATGTACACCTAGAACAAGGAAAATTATTACAGAAGAACATTTTGACATGCAAGACGATGTGGTACAGATAACCTAGAAGAAATGGATAAATTCCTAGAAACATAGAACTTACCAAGACTGAGTCATAAAGAAAGAAAATCTGAACAGACCTAAAACTGGTGGGGAGATTGAATCAGTAATCAAAATGCTCCCAACCAATAAAAGCCCAGGGCTGGATGGGTTTACTGGTGAATTCTCCCACACACTTAAAGAATGAATGCCAACAACAACAACAAAAAAATCCGAAAACAAAGAAAAAGCAAAAAAAAAAAAATCCCCTAAAACCTCTCAAACAACAACAACAAAACAAACAAAAAAACAAAAAGAAAAAAATTAATTTCAATCCTTCTCAATCTCTTCCCAAGAACTGAAGAGGACAGAACTCTTCCAAACTTGTTTGTTGGGGCCAGTATTACCTTGATGTCAAAGTCAGATTTAAAAGACACTACAAGAAAAGAAAACTACAAGCCAGTATCTCTAATGAACATGGATACAAAAATCCTCACCAAAATACTAGTGAACAAAATTCAACAGCACATGAAAAGCATCATACACCATGGATTTATCTTGGGATGCAAGGTTGGTTTAGCACATACAAATCAATTAATGTGATATACTACATTAACAGAATAAAAGAGTAAAGAAAAAGCATTTGACAAAAGTCAACATCCTTTCATGATAAAAACTATCAAAAAACCCCCCTAAGAATAGAAGAAAATTACCTCACTGTAATAAAAGCTATATATGAAAGGCCCATAACATACATCATACCTAGTGGTGGAAAACTGAAAGTTTTTCCTCTAAGATCAGAAAAAGGCAAGGATGCACACTCTCACCATTTCTATTCAACAAAGTACTGAAAGTCCTAGCCATGTCAATTAGGCAAACAAAAGAAATAAAAGGCATCCAAATAGGAAAAGAAGAAGTAAAATTATCTCTTTATGCAGACATGACCTGATATGTAGAAATCCCTAAAGACTCCACTAAAAAACTTTTAGAGCTAATAAATTCAATAAAATTGCAGGTTATAAAATCAATATGGAAAAAAATCAGTTGCATTTCCATACACCTACAATTTAATATCTGTAAGAAGAAGTGAAGAAAACAATCCCATAAACAATACCATCAAAAAGTGGACTGAAAACTTTAAGAGACTGATGAAAGTAATTGCAGAAGACATGAGTAAATGAAAAGATAACCTGTATTCATGGGTAGAAAGAATTAATATTGTTAAAATTTCCATACTATCCAAAGCCATCTAAAAGTTCAAAGCAATCCCTATCATATTTCTAATGGCATTTTTCACAGAAAAAATAAATATTATTCCTTAAAATTTTTTTGATGGATCATTATTTTCTGGTAACTTTCTCCATCTTGTCACCTAATTTTTCTTTTTTTTTTTTTCTTTTCCTTTTCATTTCCCTGCAGGACTTCAGCTTCATTTATTAAGCAGCAGAGTTTTAGAAGTCTTAATGCAGAAATGAGTGAAGGCCAAGGGGTGAATGAAGACAGGGCTCTTCCTGCTACACACACCTTCTCACCACTGTGATAATCTACCATGAGGCATTTTACATTAGAATTCTGCCTCAGAAAGGTGTTTACAACAAAAATGAGAGAACTTGAAGAATCACAGCCAGCAGGGTACTCTTTCTTCAAGAAGCCATATTCCAGGGTACCTCACAAATACGCTTAGCCCTTCAAGAGATAGGCAAGAGGGACTGAAACAGCTAATGTGACCCCTTAAGAGATCACTTTTGCTTTAATATATTTCTGAGGGTGGGGATGCTGAGTGCAAATAATGTACATAAAGCTGAAAACCAACAGGTTACTTGAAAAGCTTTGCTATGTTCATACTAGCGACTATGATTTCCTTGAAGATGGGTATGTAGTTCAGAATCACCTGCATTGGGCCCTGTTCCGAAGTCTTGTTGATGGTCTGCTTTGTGTTCTGCTTGGTTAGTGTCCCCTCACACAGCCAGGAGCATGTTGATGTGGTCATCCCGGAAGTCTGGGTGTTTGCTGATTAAAGTCGAGATGTCCAGATAGAGCAGAGAAGGGTCAGTGAACTTAATAACCTCTGCAGTGGTGGGGCGCCTGGGTGGCACAGCGGTTAAGCGTCTGCCTTCGGCTCAGGGCGTGATCCCGGCGTCAAGGGATCGAGCCCCACATCAGGCTCCTCCACTATGAGCCTGCTTCTTCCTCTCCCACTCCCCCTGCTTGTGTTCCCTCTCTCGCTGGCTGTCTCTATCTCTTTTGAATAAATAAATAAAATCTTTTTTTAAAAAAAAGAGTTTGTCTGCTTGTCTTCTGAATTGCTCAACTGCACTTCATTGTACTTCTTAAGGAGCTGAAAATATTTATAAAAAAAAAATAACCTCTGCAGTGGCAATGATAGTGTCACCATGTCCACTTGTATCTTCACCAAATCCAGAAGCCAGCTTTTGGAACACGAAGTGGAGTTGCTCAGCCTCCCTGCGCACTCTCTCAGCACCCTCCCTGTGTTCCTTGGTGCTCCAAAAGGAGATGTGCTTCTGCATGATGGCCTACAGGTACTCCACTTGCCATCCTCTTCTTTTTATATGGCTTTTGATTTTGGCATAATCATTAAAATATTCTTCCACAGTGAGACAGATGATTTTTACAGTGTTTGACTCTAACAGCCACTTCCTTGTCATCAACTCATTGAGATGTTGCTCCAGATCCAGAAAGACCTCTTCCAGCAGGCTGCTGCAGCTCTCCTTTGCAATGGTATCTGAAATCCCATCAATGTTTGGTTGGCTCAGAGATATGCCCTCTTACACTTCACTTTTTAAAATATTCCCTTTCTAAACCAACTATAAATTCTTTGAATCTCTGATAGTTGATAGCTATCATATATTGAACATGGTGTGGGCATTGCCGACTTCTCAGCTGTTCTTTATACAATTGAACTTCCATCTTTGCATCTACTTAACAAAGAATTCATTTGCTAAAGACACAGACTAATCTGTGTTACAAACCTTTGTTTTCACTTATCTGAGCAGCAACACCGAGAATTTATTCAAACATCTAGAAGGGAGTGTTTCCTGAGAGTACCCACCTTGGTCAAGTTTCAGGCTCAGCATCTTTTACCCAGTCTTTCTTGTCTGTTTCTAGTACATTTTCCAGCCAGGTAATAACATCTAAAGTGAGAGTTGACATGTACCTGGGGAGCAGATCAGAGAGTGCTTTAGAGAAAGTAAAGGTTCTGGGGTGTGGATATCCACTTCTGGGCCAATTCCACATTCCCTGTCATCTCTGTGCTTGTGTAGGTGTTTGAGACCCATGTCAACCACAGGCTCATGATTTCATTTGCTTCTAGGTCTTCTGACTCAAACTCCTGCATCCATTTTCTCAGAGCGTGGTGGTACATGTTCAGATGGTTTCTGAAATTTCATAATGAGGAGGAAAACACTCAACCATCAGGTTTTTGGCAATGGTGGCTCATCCAGGACATACTTCTTTGTGATTTCCAGGTGGCAGATAAACCACATTTTGTTGGACTCCCTGGGGTCTGCCTGTCTGGCCTCAATTCTAGTAGTCTTGGTTCCATCCAAGACGGCAAACATTTTCTCCTTGCAATTCTTGGCCTCTCGGGAGAAGCCAAGCTAGTTTGCTTTTTTTTTTTTCCTTTGGTCAGATACACATTAGTCAATTTTTCTTCCTTTTTGATGATCCTGACAACTGAGACCAGCAGGTGGGGTCACGGGAGACGACGACCAGCAAACTTTGCAGCACCATCCACATCTGCTCAGCCAGCTCATCTGAGAGCCCCTGCATGGATGAGGATCGTGTTGTGCAAGTTCCCTCTGTCCGTGTGGGACTGCTTATACGTCAGCCCTTCTTGGGAGTGAGCACTCCAGGTCCATCAGCTTCTGGTGGGCCTGCAGGAACGCCCCTTGTTCAATGAGGTCCTGGGTGTCCCTTACAATTTGGGGTCCCGAGATGTTCTTGAGGCTCTCCAAAACTGCAGTGACCCAGGTATGCCACATCACAGCATATTTCATGTATTTGAGGCTCTCGATGGCATTGATGCTCTGTCTGCAGTCTTTGCTGATCGGCAAGGGACTTCTGGATGTCTGTGATGTTGTTCAGTGCCTTGTGGAGCTGGCTCAGGCCCATGCAGCTAACCCATCCAACCATAAACAGATAGCGTCCTTCCATATGGCTTCTGTGGGGCTTTATTCCGGGCCTCTTTCTGCCATGGTGTTCCACTTTGTCCAGCTGGCCTGGGCACTGAAGCAGCTCAGCATCCCTTTCAAACGTCCTTGCAACAGCTTCCTGATCTGACTTCGTGGTTGCTAAAAAGCAGGTAAAATCCCTGCACCTGAGTCACCCCTCCTCATTGTCATTGGGCGCCCTGCTGAAATGTCACCCAATTTCTTAAACATGTTAATCACAGTTAAAGTATGTCTTCTGTATTATATCTAGGTCATCTGTAGGTTGTTTCCATTTTCTCTTGGTTTCTGGTCATTTGATGTCATTCATGTCATTATTGTCATTCATGGTTAATTATTTACTTATTTATTTCTTGAAGGCAAAAAAGGAATAAAAGAGACTATTAATGTTGCCATATCTCAGCAACTAGAAGGAAGCAAGTCTTGGGGGCCCATTTAGAAGCTAATTTAGGTTGCTAGAGAAAAACAAAAATTAAGGCAAAGATAAAACTGACTCCAATCATTTTTATAGAGTACTGGATACTGTGTAGAAACTTTGAATAATGCTAACTTCCAGAAGAGAGGATTTATTTAATTTTTTACTTATAGGTAGTTACAGTAGGGATTGATCACCTTGATACAATCAGGGAATGGGAAGCACGGAAGTTGATTTCAGGCTTCGTGAGAACTATTCTATTTCTAGTTTGAAGTAATCCCAAAGTAGGACCTTTCAAGAACATTAACTGAAAGCAAAAGTTGTTTACCTGGGCTCATCCCCCTACCAGGCCTTGAATGCCAATTTTCGCCTCCCCAGCATGTTGAGACTGACAAAAGCTCTGCTTAGCTTTTTAGCTTCTTAGCTGATCCTTTCTTCCTGGCTTCTCAGCCTCTCACACTGAAAATGTTAGGAATAAATAATATCCTCAGGGAAAAAAAGAAACACAAAAAGTCATGCTCACAGTTCTCCAATTCTCTTTTCTTCCAAACCTAGTCCTCTCAATTCCTAGCAGCCTTGATAACCCTCGACTCCATTTTTCTTCCTCCCAGCCCTATCAGACTGCTGAGAGCTCTTTGCTTTAAAATTCAACTTGACCTCCCAGTTGGTGCCAATTACTAGTGGAGAAACAGCAGAGACTGGTGAGTTCACTCAATGTTCTTTTCTCTTGGATCTTAGCCTTTCAAGTTTTTACTGACTATGTTGCTTTATGATTACTTCAAACAGGTAATTTCAAAGCAATTTTTATACAGTTTTAATTTTTTCCCTTGGAGTGAGGGTTGGTCTGTTACAGCTACCCTATCATAACTATAAAAATTAAAAAGTATAATATTTTTACATAAAAATCAGAATTCTCAATTTCTCTGACAGAGAAAATCTGGAAAAACTGGGCCCACATTCTTGCATGGAAATAATGGCTAGAGGTAAGTAGCTCCTGTTCTTTTAATTTCAGGTATATGCTCTCCAGTTTTCTTTAATTATCTGGATTACTCAGTGATCCCCGAGAATAAAAAAAGAAGGAGGTCCATAATCAAGCTTTGAGTAATGCTAGTACCTAATTGTGTTGTATAAAAGGAGAGGTAAAGGCAACACGAGACTGCATATTCAAATAAGGAAAAGGAAAATTATTAGACTGCTGTATCATGGAAGTCAAAGGAAGACCATGTTTCAGGACGGAGGGCGAGATGACTGTGCCGATTAACTGTTCTAATACTTCTATATTGAGCTACTGAAGTGTAATTAGTGATCTTGAAAGAGTGTTTTTAGTAGAATAATGGAGATGACAGCCAGGTTGGGGTGGCTTAAGTAGTGAATCAGAGATGTGGAAATAAAGTAGTGAAGGTAGAAGGCTAGAGAAAAAGTTTCTGTGACAGGAGGGCAAGAGCGAGGATGGTTCAGGGGAAAGATGGGGTTGAATAATAAATTTAAGATAAGAGTGGCCTTTCTTTACTGCCTTTTCCCCAGTGCCATCAGCCAGCCTTTCCCCACTTTCTTGCAAGATGAAACACTGCTAAGATATTTTCTTGAAGGCAAGAAAGAGTGAAAGGTGGCCAACATTTTCGTCTCTCAAAAAAGAAAGAAACAAGACTCACTGGGCTATGCGGAGGCTGATTTAAATTGCTACGGAAAAGAGTAAATTAAAGCAGAGAGAAGGCTGACTTCAACCATTCCTCTGACCTAAGGAGTCACCGCATTGTCTGAAGTCACCCTCCCTTTCCTGCCTTTACTGGAAACAGGAGACAGCAGCACAAAAGCTGCCTTTTTCCTTTTCAAAAGCAGGAGAGGGCTGGGACATTTCCCCTTAGCTTCAGGGATCTGTTAATTGGCTCCTCAGTAAAATTACAGAAGCAGCCCGCCTGATAATGATTGTAAATGACAGAGACTATCAGGTTTACCTTGTGAGGTTCCCAGGGGACTTGCAGTTAGTTTAGTCTGAACTTAGCGTCAGCTGCTCAGGTACCTTTCTTCCCAGCACGCAGTGGCTAGACTCATCCTGTATTCTTTCAAACCTCATTAGGGTTACGGCCTTCTCTCCCTCTCCCTTCCACCCCCAGCAGCCTCCTGTCTCTCACTGTTGCCCCTCCTCTTCAATTTCCAGGACTCCTGAAGCATGCCGATCGAGAAACTGACGTAAGACGACTTGCAGAGGCTGGGCTCTTTTGTCTTCTGGCCTGGAAAGAACAACTCATGGCTTTGAGCTGTGGGTTATTGTCCCTTCAGGAAACTACACACCAACTTCCCTGAACTCTAATCTCCATTAACTCCTTTACAGTTCAAAGGTACTCAGCTCAAGGATTTTATAGTTCATTAGAGGTGTTTGGAATGTACTGTAGGTCTTAAAGAGAAGTTAATATGCCAAATAGCTAAATGTTGAAGGAGGCAGTTTTCATTAAAACCAAGTCACCAATCTTTTTATTTTCCAGAAACCGCTGTGTACGTGGGTGTAGTTATATATGTATGCATATGTATGTGTGTGAATATGAGGATATTTACTATATATTAGATATCTATTACATATTACATATATTATATACAACACATGTAATCTATGTGGGTATTTATGTAGTGTATATGTATTATGGACATATATTACATATATGTATATATTATACATGTGTATATGTGTTATATATTAATATAATAATATAAAATTAATATTGTAGTATAATATATTAATATTGATAATTTTAATATATATATATTTATATATAAATCCAAACTTTAATGTATGGATTACTTACGGATCTTGTTAAAATGCAGATTCTGATCCAGGAGGTCTGGGATGGAGCTCACTTTCAGGTAATGTAGATATTGGTGGTTTGGGAACCACATTTGAACAGCAAATCTTAAAGAGATCTTTGCTTATTCCCTTCCAGCTTCTTCATCTTAACCTAACTGCCGTACTCCTCCATTCTGTTCAAATGTTGCTCCCGTCTCTCTTTAGGCTAACAATCCATTTGATAGAGGGCATTTTTGCTATTTCTCAAAATAACAAAAACTTAGCCATTGAGTAACGTAGACTCTGGATTGGTGTTCTGGTTTCCTGTTCCACATAAGTATACTGGGAAATACCCAAGATGATGTGAAATCTCTTTAGACTTTTATTAGTTTACTATTATTTCTTTAATTTACTAAATCGAGCAATTACCTCATGAATTTTTAATTAATATTTATCTATTTCTACATACGCATGTAAGGTTAGAAATTCACTTTTTCTACTGATTTTTATGTTTACTGCAATTTTTTATTGTGGTCAAAAACATAAAATTTAACATTGTAACCATTTTTCAGTGTACCATCAGTACATAATAGTGTTAACTATACACACTTTGTTGTACAACAGAGCTTTAGGATTTTTTTCATCTTTCAAAACTGAAACTCTGTCCATTGATCAACAACTCCCTTTTTTCTCTCCCCCAGCTCCTGGCAATTATTCTCCTTTCTAATTCTAAGAATTTGACTGTAGATAGCCTATATAAGTGGAATATTCAGTACCTGTCGTTTTGTGACTGGCTTTGTTTCACTTAGGATAATGTCCTCAAGGTTCATCCATGTTGTAGCATAAGATAAAATTTCCTTCTTTTTTAATGCAGAATAATATTTCATTAAATGTATATGCGACATGTTCTTTATCCATTCATTCACTGATGGACATTTAGTTTACTTCCATCTCTTGGCTCTTGTGAATAATGCTGCAGTGAACAGGGTGTGTAAATATCTCTCCAAGATCCTGTTTGCAATTTGGGGGGATATATACCCAGAAACGGGATTGTTGGATCTTATGGTAATTCCATTTTTAATTTTTTAAGGAACCTACTTTCCAAAAGCAGGTGCACCATTTTATATTCCTACTAACAATGTGCAAATTTCCAATTCCTCTACATTCTCACCAAAGTGTATTTTTTTTCTTTTTGAAAAAAAAGTTAATATGCCATCCTAGTGGGTGTAAGTTGGTATCTCATCGTGGTTTTGATTTGCATTTCCTTAATGATGAGTAGTGATACTGAGCATCTCTTCGTGTGCCTGTTGGCCATCTGTATGTCTTCTTAGAAAAGTGCTTATTGAAGTGCTTTGCTCATTCTTAAATTGGATTGTTTAGGTTTTTTTGTTGTTGAATTGTGGAAGTTCTTTAAATATTTTGGATATTAACCCCTTATCAGATGTATGGTTTGAAAATATTTTTTCCCATTCCATGGGTTGCCTTTTCACTACGTTGATTGTTTCCATTGCTGTGCAAAAGTTTTTAAGTTTGATGTAGTCTCCTTCTCTATTTTTGCTTTCGTTGTCTGTGCTTTGGTGCCATATCCAAGAAATTGCCAAATCCAATGTCATGAAGCTTTTCCCTTCCCTATTTTTTATTCTGGAAGTTTTATAGTTTGGGGATTTATGTGTAGGTCTTTAATCTATTTTGTTAGTTTTTGTACATGGTGTAAGGTTAAGGGTCCCACTTCATTCTTTGCAGGTGAATGTGTACATCTTATTTTCCCATCACCATTTGTTGGAGAAGCATGCCACAAGTTTTAATATATAGTCTTTCAATTACCACTTAGATCTCAAAAGTTTGTAATACCTATTATGAAGTTTTAAATTTGACCCATGGCTTATTTAGATTTTGTTGTTGTTTTATTTCCAAATATGTTGGTAAATTTTATTTGTTGAGGTTTGGGTATTTATTACCAATTTTGAATTTTATTGCAATGTGGTTGGTATGGTATCATTGGTTCATAGAGACTGATCTTATTGATGACTCCATAGGATATTAAAACATATAATATGTGTGCTGGAAAATTATCTATCTATCTATCTATCTATCTATCTATCTATCTATCTATCTATCTCTCTATCTATCTATCTATCTATCTATCTATCTATCATCTATTATCATCTATCTATCCATCCATGTATCTATCATCTATCTACCTCCATTTGATCAAGCTAACTAGTTTGTATTATTCTATACAAGTACTAATTATTTTTCTGCTTGATCTATCACTTTGAGAAAAGTGTGTTAAAATTCTTCCCTATGATTGTTGATTTCTTCACTTCTCTTTATAACTTTGTCAGTTTTAGTTTTATATATTTTAAGGCTGTCTTATATGCATGATTTCAGAATTGTTATATTGTTTGTTAGTTGAAGATTAGTATTTTGGTTACAAAATGAAATTATTTTCTTCAGTAATGATTTTTTATTTAAAGTATACTTTATCTGATACTAATAATACCACTTGTGTTGGTCCATATTTTTCTAATATATCTCTTTATTTACTTTCAGTTTCATATTTTCTGAATCACTATATTTTATGCTATAAATAACATACAACTTTAAAAAAATCGAATCAGAAAATCTTTATTCTTTACGTAACAAGATTGGTCCATTTACATTTATTTAATATCTTATATCTTTGTATTTCTTACTACCCTTTACTTTTTTTTCTATATGCTCTTTTTTAATTTGCTTTTCTAAAAAAATGCTGGTTTCTCATGAATTGAGTCAACATTTTTTTATTCCATTTTTTTTTGTCCCTTTACTGATTAGTTTCTCTCAACTGATTTGGAAGTCCTGTATTCTTCCCTTTGTCTTTAAAGTTTATTCTCCAATTTTTTTACATGCTAAAGATTTAATAAATACTAACGTTAATAATGATCTCTGCCCTCCTCCTGAACAATGATGTGATGTTACAATAATTTTACTTAATCACACCTCTTTCATATCCCCTATTATTTCTATTTAGTAATGTTAGTTTCAACTTTTTACCCCTTCTAAATCTATTACTATTAGTATTAGTATTACAATTGATATGTATTTATATTTACCTCAAAAATTCCATTTATTTTCTTATCATTTGTCCTTATATATTTCTCCATCATTTGGAGTTTATTCTCTTCTTTCTGAAGTATATTACTAGTTCAAGGTTTCTAAGTTTATGTTTTCAGTCTTTGTTTATCTAAAACTGTCTTTATGTTTGCCATTCCCCCTTGAATGGTAATTTAGAGAGTATAAGTATGCACATTTTTACCACTTTTATTATTTTCTTCCTCAGCATTTTGATGTTATCGGTTCATTATCTTTTCTTTTCTGCATTTCTCAGGGTAATCCCTTTGTAAGGAATCTGCTCTCCAGTCCAGGTACGGATATGTCTATATGTAGAATCATTTTAATTTTCCTTTTCATGACTCACTGGACTTCTTATATCTCAGGATTCTTATATTTTAACAGTTCTAAAATTTTATGACTTTTTTTTAAATCTTCCCCATTATCTCACTGTCTGGAAAATGAGTTAATTTGTATATTAGACTTTTTCATTCTCTCTTCCATGTCCCCTAACTTCTCTTTCACATTTTCCATTTGCTTATCTCTTTATTTTACATTTTATGTAAATTATTCAGAATTATGTGTATCTAACATTGCTTACATCAACATATTGAATTTTTATGTAATCAGCTATTTCTAGAAGTTCTGATTCTTTTTCAACTCTGCCTACTAATTTTTTCGCAGTATCCTTTTCTTTCATTATGATTTATAATTATATCTTTTTAACCTTTTTCATCATTTTAAATGTATCAATTTTATGGTCTTTTTCAGATTATTCTAATATGCAAAGACTGGGGTCATGCTAACTCTCTTGTTTGATTTGTCTCCTGACTCTGATTTATGAGGATAATTTCCTGATTTCATTTCTAATTTTTTATTGCAGGCATATTGTCAGTTTTTAGAAAATTTGGAATTCATGACCTATCTGCCCTGAGTGGTAAAATTCTTTCCTGCAAAGCATTATTCATTTCTTTCTACCAGTTATCTCAAGAATGTTGCTTGTCTAGAACCAGATTTTTCCCCCATTACTTTCTCAGTTTTAAATTCCTGCCACATAGGGTATAAATTTGGATACTATATTTACATATAATATGAACTTAGGGCTTCAGTTTATCATGATAGGAGTTTTTCGTATCAGCATCCCTAAGCAGAGATAAGCTTTTTTGTGCTTTTCTTGGGCCAGTATGAGTAACTTGTTTATTGCCTCTTACACAGTTAACCTGATCTTTCCCAGGTGACGGTTACACTGGGTCTCAAGTATCATCTGTATTTCCTGGCTCCATATGGCATTACAATCCCAACACTCTCTCTGACTATGACCTCCCTCTTGCTTCTGGCTGGAAGTTTCCACTTCTTTCAAGAACTGCTATATGTTTAAAAATTCTGTTATAATTTACCTAGCATTTCTGAATATTTGTAGAAGGAAGAAAATCCATTTGAATTCAATTAGTCATACTGTTGAAACCATAAGTGTCAGAGTGATCTTTCAAAATATAAATGACAACACATCATTCCATTATTTAAAATTGTTAAAGAGCTTCTTAATGCACTCAGAATAAAATGTAATCTGTTTCTCATGGTCTAAGACTCTTACTTAATCAAGTCTTGCCTATTTTTTCAATATCATCTCATGTACCTCTTTCTGTGGCTTATTTACTATTCTCTAAACATACTGGCTTGCTTTCTTTTCCTGAACATGCCAACTTCCCTTTCCTAAAACAGTGTTTCCACAGGCTCCATCCCACCCTTCAGTAGTCTCTGATCACCATATTTTCTATCACATCAATATGTTTAATTCTTTCCCAGTATGAATGAGTACAGAAGTAATGTTCAAAATCCTCTAGTTCAAATTCTGCTTTAAAAAAAAAAAGGAAAATGAACTGGGAAAGTAGAGGGGAAAGTTTTAAGAACTTGCCCAAGATCCTAAGTGTTTAATGAGATATCTAAAACAAGTACTCATATCTTCTGATTCCCCTGCCCTATGTTCTTTCTGGTGGTATAACTCCAATGGTGATAAAAGGCCCATATAAGGGATTTGGGAAGACAACAGAAAGACTACAGGGTGATCCATGACCTCCCTCCCACTTATATGATGAATTTTGTGGAATATACAGATATATTAATTTCCTGGGGGAGGAAGGATGTACCTTCATCCAATTTTCAAAAGAGTCAAAGCCTCAAAAAAGTCTTAGAAAATACTGGCCTACATATTATTTATGAAATATTAAGTTCCTGCATATTTCTCTTGTCTTCATATCAGTTCTTCTATAAATAGGAATTGAACAATCATTACAGAGGTGAAAAACCTATATTCCAAAAACTATAAAACACTGATGAAGGAAACTGAAGATGACACAAACACATGAAAAGATATTCCACGCTCATGGATTGAAAGAATATTGTTAAAATGTCCATACTACCCAAAGCAATCTACAAATTTAATGCAATTCCTATGAAAATACCAATAGCATTTTTCACAGAATTAGAGCAAAAGACACTAAAATTTGTATGAAACCACAAAAGACTCTGAACAGCCAAAGCAATCTTGAGAAAGAACAAAGCTGGAAGTATCACAATCCCAGATTTCAAGGTACACTACAAAGCTACAATAATCTAAAAAACATGGTACTGGCAGAAAAAAATAAACACTTACCTTTGGAGACGTGTCAAGAAAGAAGATGCTGTGGCCGATGAATCGTGGAACACTACACCAAAAGCTAATGATGTACTGTATGATGACTAACATATCATAATAACAAAACAAAACACACAAAAAATCCCACTTAGATCAAAGGAACAAAATGGCCCAGAAATAAACCCACACTTATATGGTCAATCCATGATAAAAGAGGCAAGAATATACAATGGAGGAAAGCATCTCTTCAATAAATGGTACTGGGAAAACTGGACACGTACATACAAAAGAATGAAACTGAAACACTTTATTATGCCATACACAAAAATGAAGTCAAAGTGAATTAGAGACCTAAATGTGAGATCTAAGACCATAACACTCCTAGATGAAAATATAGGCAGTAATCTCTTTGACATTGGCCATAGCAACATCTTTCTAGATAGGTCTCTGCAGGCAAGAGAAACAAAAACAGGAATAAACTATTAGGACTACATCAAAATAAGAATCTTTGGCACAGTGAAGGAAATCATCAGCAAAATGAAAAGGCAACCTGTAGAACAGAAGAAGATCTTTGCAAATGACACATCTTATAAGGGGTTAGTAGTCAAAATATATAAAGTATACAATTCAACACCAAAAAATCCAAAGAAGCCAGCTAAAGAATGGGCGGAGGACCTGAATAGACATTTTTCCAAAGACATCCAGATAGCCAACACACACGTGAAAAGGTACTCAACATCACTAATCATCAGGGAAATGCAAATCAAAACCACAATGAGATACCACCTAACACCTGTCAGAATTCTTATTATCAAAAAGATAAGAAATAACAAGTGTTAGTGAAGATGTGGAGAAAAAGGAACCCTCATGGACTGTTGGTAGGATTTAATCAATTTAGTAAATCAGTGTAGCCACTACAGATAACAGTGTGGAGTTTCCTCAAAAAATTAAAAATAGAAATACCCTGCAATCCAGTAATTGTACTACTGGATATCTATCCAAGAAAACAAAAACACTAATTCAAAAAGATATACACACCCCTATGTTTATTGCAGCATTATTTAAATAGTCATGATATAAAAACAACCTAGGTGTCCATCAATAGATGAATGAATAAAGAAGATGTGGTGTATATGGGTATACACACCTACACACCCATCCCTTCCCCCCACACACACGCTGGAATATTACTCAGCCACAAAAAAAAGAGATCTCGCCACTTGTGAAGAGTTGGATGGACCTAGAGGGTATCATGCTAAGTGAAATAAGTCAAACACCATACGATTTCACTTATATTAGAATCTGAAAAACAGAACAAATGAATAAAGTAGAAACAGACTCATAAATACAGAGAACTGGTGGTTGTCAGAAGGGAGAGGGATGGGAAAAAGGGGTGAAGGGGAGCGGGAGGTACAGGTTTCCAGTTATGAAATGAATAAGTCATGAGGATAAGAGGTACAGCATAGGGAATATAGACAATGTTATTGTAATAGCAGTGAATGGGGACAGACGGTAGCTGCACTTGTGGTGAGCACAGCATAACATATAGACTTGTTGAATTACTATGTTGTACACCTGCAACTATTGTAATATTTGTGTCAACCATACTTCAATAAAATAAAGGACTGAACAATCATTATAAATTAAGAATCTACTACATTGCCAAAGGATCTAGTGTTATGACTTGTATTAAAACGTTGGCATTTATAAGTAAATGGTTTATTTCTGGAATTATGGAGTCACTTTGCACATGAGTCTAGGGGTATTTTGACAATTTTATTTATCAAAACTGGCAATATAATACTTGAATGTTGGCGATAGTGCATATACCTCAATATTTCTTCAGCCATATTTCTGGTACCCGATCTCCTAAAATACTGGAAAATAAAGAATTACTCATTCTGATTTCTCTTGCTGTGTTGGAAATGAGATCGTTTGTGGGATAAGCTTTCACTCTGGAGAACTGAGATTGAGATGCTAATCAGATTGGTTGATATGTGTACAGCAGATTTGTGGATTTTAAATAAGCATAGGACTAATCTCTGTTTTTCTCTCTCAGGAATATTTTGTTTCTACCAAATTTCCTATGTGTATAAAATGACCCAGTGAATGGGGAGAGGAATGATACTGCCTTTGCAGTAGATATTTGGTGGGATGTCTTCCCAGACCATGAACCATCTTTCCTTTCTTCCCTGAGGACAAGTTCTTCATTGGGGGCACTCTGCTCCTCAGCCATTGTAGTGGGGGTGGAGTGGCCAGCACTGAACCCACTATATACTCTCTTTCAGAAATTAGGATCTGAGATTCAGAGACAGGCCAGTGAAATCTTTGATGCATCTATAATTCTACCTATAAATGTGGAATTGCAAGCAAATATATTTTGCCACATGTAATGAAAAACAAACAAAAGTCAATCTGTAAAAAGGAAAGGATGAAGAAGACCCAGGTAAGCTTAATAAAGAAAAAAAAAATTTCCTTGGTCTCTGACAACTTTCCTTACAATGACTCCTTTTTTTCATAGACTGGGTGGATTTTATTACAACCAAAGCTTAACTAACATAAAATTTTATTTCCTGTGGATGAGTGTTTTTCCTTTTAGTTTTGTTTCATTTCTTTTATTTATGTGCTTAGATGCAGAAGGTCTATGAGTGCTGGAGTCTACTCAATCAGGTTTAAATGTTGATGTGATCACTTGCTAGTGAAGTATACTCATTTGGATGCATTCATACTAAAAATTTACTCATTATCTGAAATTCAAATTTAACTGGGTATCCTTTCTTTTATCTAGCAACCCTATTTGTGACATAGTTTCTTCCTTTGTAGAATGGAGGTAATAACACCAAATCAGCAAAGATGTTGTTAAAAATGTCAAGGATATCATAAACATTATTTAAAATAATGTATTAGAAATGTGGCTTACTATTTTCTTTTACCCATCCTGTATTTATAACTCAAGAAGGTATTGCTTACAAAGACCACCCATTGGGAGTAAATGGTTCATTTTGGAACATGGGAAATGTTTTATACCTTTTATGCTATGAGGTCTTTATTCTCATATTAGAGAATTTGGAAGGCCACCTGACTTTACCTAGGCACTCCATCCCGGGATACTCTAATATTCATTCTTGTGCCGGGCATAAAGCTAGGTCTTAGTTATACACAAACTGGTTTCTAATTTAAACTAACATCTCCCTATCTGATCTTTCTCACCTCCTATAGAAAAAAGTGAAGAAAGAGAAAGCATGAAGAATAAAAAGAGGAGATAATATACTAGTTTACTATTTGCCTGCTTGAAGATAAAGAATGTAAGATTCTTTATTTCTCATCTTCTGTGTCTAAGTCCTTCTCTCTCTCTCTTTTTTTTTTTTTTTAATCTTGATGGCTTATATCCCCTGACTGGATGAACCCAACAAGTACGGAAGGACCTCTTTAACACAGCTCAATCTAACATGTTTTCTGCTCAGGTGACACGGAGCAATGAATTTTCTTACAGAGCATTCATCATGCATTTCTTTATTGATCACTCCAGATCCAGTGGGATTAGATCAGACTTTTGTCTCTCCCCACTATGGGCTTGCTGATCCACCAGTAAGCAATGGGCACAAAAGTGGCATGCTTCTGTTTTTATATTCCTGTTCAAAGTCACCATCTCTGGAGATGCTTTACAAGAAGCAAGCTAGGGGCTTGTGGAGAATATCAACAGGCCTTAGTTTGGTTTTGAAGCAGGGGAATTGTCCTCAGTGATTTCCTTCATTTTTTCCTTCCCATTTTCTTTCATGGTTTCAGTTACACCTAAATGTCTCTGGGGTGATAGTTTACTGCTCTGAGTCCATACCGCTTGCTTAGAATCACTAACGGAAATAGTTTTTGGCTCCAAATAATGAACGGATGTAGTCAAAGGCTGTGTTGTAGTCCAGTCGACTGGGTCAACGGTAGAAGAATGATTTACGTTTGTAGGCTTCTCTGAGGTTGGCACTATATTTATCATTTCATATGGACTCTGAGATGAAGTATCCAATTTGTAATAAGAAGTGCTGGAAGGGATGGCACAAAACACGAGATCCGAGGTCAGGAGCTTAAAGTTATTGGCTGGCCGGGTGATCACAAACCTGTAAGAAAAGCCAAAGATGACTCCCGAGCCTCTGCAGCCAGACGGTTGTGGCTATAGGCAATGGCCCAAGCAAGGAAGTCTTTCTGCTGGGCCAGAGGAGGAAATGTTTTTTGTTCTGCTTTGCTTCATTGGTTTCTGACTAAGAGTAAATACCTCTGGCACAGGGCAAAAGAAGTCCTAGACTAGGAATTAGGAGACTAACATTCACTCCTGCCTCTGAACGCAAGCATCTCTGACCTGAGTTCAGCATGGCATCTCCCTTCCTTGAGCCTTGCTCTGTTCATCATTTTAATGGGAGAGGGATAGGATGGAGATGTGGGGGCGCCTGGGTGGCTCAGTCATTAAGCGTCTGCCTTCGGCTCAGGGCGTGATCCCAGAGTCCTGGGATCAAGCCTCTCTCTGTTAAATAAATAAATAAAATCTTAAAAAAAAAAAAAGAAAAAAAGGATGGAGATGTGGACTGACTGATCTCTAATGGTCTTTTGGACTCCAGGTTTCCCTGCTTTTAATATCCACTACACTAATGAATTCAGTTGGCCCAATATTGAGCATTTGACCAAGCTTTATCAAAATCAGAAGATTACATACATTCCAGCCATTTCCATTCTAGCTTAGGCTTACCCTAATACTTATGCCACCAACTTTCACATACAATGTAGTGTGGCCAGTGGGGGAGAAGAATGTTAACCTGAAGTTTTATTTGAAATTTTGACTAGCAAGCAAATAGTGAATGTCAATGAGTCTTAAAGAACACCCAGAGCCTGACCTGCATAAAAAGACTTCATAGGGAAGCAGGATGCCTTAGCATAGTATTAGGCACATAGCAAATCCTCAATAAATGTGAGTTAATTAACACACCAGCGTTCATGTCAGAACATTGAGGCAGAAGAACCTTTCATGCCTTTCATCCGGCATTTCTTCATTGCTGCCCCAAGTGGTCACCTCTTCTTTCCTGAACTACCATCTCAGGGCACCTCTAACCTCATTTCACTGAATAATCTTCCCCCTTTTATTTTCCCCACTGAGTCCCCTGTAATGTCTATAATAGTTCAAGCAAGACCTACTGTAGTCATATACTCCCTGTGAAACAGAAATATCATTTCCTTCCTGGAGGTCCTCTCAAGTATGGGCTGCACATTCTTCCAATTACCAAGCTCCATGGGTTTTCTGGAGGCATTGGAGCAAGGGCATGGAGTTCAGGCAGAGAGAGAGAGAAGCCAGCATCATTCATGCTTCCCGGTGCTGCTTCCAGAACATCACTGCTGCCTCAGTGTCTTTGTGATTAATGCTCTACAGCTGTATCACCCTCCCTCTCGATTCATCGGTGTCATCTACAGACCTCCATGTTTATTTAGGCCTCTGGCACTTGGGACACTTTTTCTTTCAAACTCTAGCACCACTATCATCTCATGTGCCTACAGTGCTTATGTGGCTTACAATTCTCACAGCCAGGCACATTTCCACTATCCAATGATCTTACCTTCAAACCACTTTCTTGGCCACATACTGGATGTTATCATTTCTTGACATACACCGCCACTAAGATCTTATGCTTCAATAAATCGCTCTCTGGCTGCAACTTCCCATCATTCTTTCCCCTTTCATTCCTGTACTCTGAGTATATCCACTCTTTAACTTCATCAGGATTTTCAACCCTTTGTCCTTCCGAGTCTGGTATGCTTCTACAAACCCTTTCTTCCACAATAATCCCTTTCTTCCATTCTTCTCAGGAGCTAACCTACACTTGGATCTCTTTCTCAACTCCCTGTAATGCTTCCTTCATCTTTTCTCTCAGCAATGGCTATATCTGTGCTTCATGAAGAAATCCTGTTGTTACATACAAATTCCTTTGAACACAGTCCTCACCTATGGCTATGTTTGCCTTGGCACCCATTCTTTTCCTTCCTTTCTCTGATAAGTAGAAAAGTCTTCTTTCCATTCAAGAATACCTCACTTTGAGTATCTTGGTTTCTTTCCCCTTAGAAAGGAGAACAAGTTTCTTTCAATCTTCTTCCACTCTACTGTTTTTAATTTCTCCTTCTTCTATAGAATCCTGTTCAATCCCACTGTGAGGATCTTAGTTCGGATCTATATTACTGTGTTGTCTGTAGATTCCATACTCTCTTTTCCCCCTCCTGCCCTCCACATGCATTTCCTTAATGTTGTCCTACACTGTGGTCAGATTGCTCTTTCAACTGAAATCTGAGCATATCGCTCTCTTAATTTATAGGTGTAAAACACAGTGGGCTAGAAATGAGGCAGTCAATAAACATTTACCCAATAAGTACAGCAGAAAACAAATGAATCTTTCCAATGTGGACAGTGGCTTTCATCTTTAAGAAGTCACATAGACAAGCTGATACAGCCACTCTGGAAAACAGTATGGAAGTTCCTCAAGATGTTAAAGATAGAGCTACCCTATGACCCATCAATTGCACTACTAGGTATTTACCCCAAAGATACAGATTTAGTAAAAAGAAGGGGCACATGCACTCCAATGCTCATAGTGGCAATGTCCACAATAGCCAAAATGTGGAAGGATCTGAGATGTCCTTCAACAGATGAATGGATAAAGAAGATGTGGTCCATATATACAATGGAATATTACTCAGCCATCAGAAAGGATAAATACCCACCATTTGCATTGACATGGATGGAACTGGAGGGGATTATGCTAAGTGAAATAAGTCAATCAGAGAAAGACAATTATCATGTGGTTTCATGCATATGTGAAACATAAGGAATAGAGTGGAGGACCACAGGGGAAGGGAGGGAAAACTGAATGGGAAGAAATCAGAAAGGGAGACAAACCATGAGAGACTCTGGACTCTGGGAACCAAAGTGAGGGTTATAGAAGGGAAGGGGGTGGGGAAATGGGGTGACCTGGTGATGGGTATTAAGGAAGGCATGTGTTGGGATGAGCTCTGGGTGTGATATGTAACTAATGAATCATTGAACACTACATCAAAAACTAATGATGTACTATATGTCAGCTAACTGAACATAATAAAAAAATAAAAAATAAAAAATAAATAAATAAATAAATAAACCAGAAGAAGAAGAAGAAGAAGAAGAAGAAGAAGAAGAAGAAAAAGAAGAAGAAGAAGAAGAAGAAGAAGAAGAAGAAGAAGAAGAAGAAGAAGAAGAAGAAGAAGAAGAAGAAGAAGAAGAAGTCGTCACATAGACATGGATGAGGAGTAAGTTACAAAAGAGCCCTGGTTTGAAATCTAGATCTACATCTCAGGTTTCACTGGGAGCACAGACACCATTCTCTTTACATGGTCACTATTAATTGGATCATCAGTTCATTCATGTTATTTACACCCAGATTCCTTCTTCCTACATCACTGTCTACTTCCCCTGGACCCTTCTTTGTAATTATGGACCCTGAGCTCTGGACTTCCCTTTCACATTGAATACAGTAGCTTTGGCTCTTATGCTTGGATAGATGGGTAGCACTCTTCAAGCAAGCATACTTCCCTTTTTTGTTCCGGCTTGTTCTCCTCCTCATCTATCATGCGGTATAAACCAAGGCACAGGATTCCAAAATTATCTAACGAGCCACAGAACACTTGGCCAAATGTGTTTCTTGGCTGGGGAGAAAAGAGAAAAACATGTATCTGTTGGTACTTTAATTAAGAAATAACAAGCAATTGCTGGAAAATTATTGTCTTTCCTTGTAGTCAAATTTTGGAAGACCCAAAAGTCATTTCCTAATATCTTTTATGGTGGCAGTGTCAAGTAGGAAATTAGGCTTATGATAAGTTTTGAGCATCTAATCCCAGTAACTATTTTTATCATTGTGGTCTTTCAAGAGTGTCTTATGGGTGTGGCGTAGTGTGTGGTTATGCTAGTTTTTATTACTACTGCTACTTTGGTAACCATTAAAGAAATAACAATGAGTAAAAGATTGGGAAATTCAGTTTTCAAGCTGTCTAATGGGTTGGGATGTTCAGTGACTTCCAAAGAGTGATGATCTTATCCTACTCTACCACAGTTTACAGTCCCAAGCATTCCTCTTGGCACTGCTCTCAGGCTATAGCCAACAAGGGCACGATGGGTAGACAACAGGGTCAAAGCATCAGCAAATGGATTCAATGAAGTCACGTGAGAACAATTTGTTTTGTTATGTGATTCCCTAGGGTAGAGAACAAAGTGAGGACAACATACAAATGGAGAGAGGAAGGAGAGCAATGTTGACCAGTCCACTGTCGTCTCTGATACTGACAAGAAGTTGCCAGTGGCAGTTGTCCTGGACTTATAGTCACTCACAACTCAATCTCGGGTGAGGAGCCCAGGACCACAGAAATGCAAAGGACCAGAGTGCGCTAAAGGAACTTTGCCATGTTGTTTGCACCTGGAATTCAGATGTACAGAGCATGGGGTTTTCCCTTTTTGGCAGTATCTATCAAGACGTGTCAGGTGCAGAGACCTGGAAGAGCCTGCTCCATGTACAGGGGGCTCTGCTGATGTCCCCTGAACAAACAAAAAATATTTCCTTAAAATGCCCTGCTCTGGACCACCAGTAGAGAGCTAAATGTCATGTCAACAAAAGCTAAACCAAAAGGCACTGATAAGTACATGACTCATTCCCAGGCTGGACGACTCTGTGATCCCCAAAACACCCAGATGCCGCAATGGTTATGCCATAATGACCGTTTCCCCTTGCCATAAAGTGGTTGCTCACTGGCTCAGTGGGCTTAGAAAATTCAAGCATTTTCCACTGGCTAGTCTTAAACCCAAACACAGAACCCTTCTATCTGATTTAGGCTGACATGATCAGATTTCTTTATCAGCTCAGGTATAGGAAGAGTGAGCAGAGCCAGGGTCAGATGGCCTTGGAGGGTCCCCTGCTCTTCCAGTGGGACACAATGTGGCCTCAGGCAAGTCCTGATTTCTCTGCGTCTCGGCTTCTTGATCTGTTCAGTGCAACTAATAACAATGCCTATCATACAAATCCTTGGACAGATTAAGTAAACAACAACACGAAGCAGACAGGCACATGGAACATGCTCAGTAAATATTAGTTATTATAATAATTATTCTCAGATGCTTCCTGCACACTTGCGTTTTTTTATCTGGAAGATGAGGATAGTAATACCTGCCTTACCTACCTCCTGGAATTGTTGTAAAAAAATAAATAGGATACATGAAAATGCACTTTAAATTCTAAAATACTCTAAGAATACAAGGTTGTATTAGCTTTTGCTCTTATTTCTACGCAATAGGCCATCTAGGAACCCAAACAGCCCGCATCATTTTCAGAAACCCAGCGTGGTAAGGAAGTGGGAACCTTTATTATGATAGGAGCTGACTCACTTGAATGTCTGACAAAATGGTTTCATTTAAGGACAGAAGACCCAGCTTACACCGCGTTCTTCCAGACATAACTGAAGTGCAGCTGTGGGTCAGCGCACAGGTATTCTTATCCAAATGTTGTTCCAGCTGAGAACTTATCCCCCCTGTCACCAGCATCTGAAGTAATTCCAGGACGTGATAATTGTAGAAGGCCTGGAAAACAAGGATAAGCCACACGCAAAGTCAGAAGAGCCAGCACAGACACCGTGGAGATTGAGGGGGCATCGCTGGAGACTTAGGGGGCATTGCAATTTGAAACGGATCCAGCGAGGCAAAACAGGGTCTCTCATTATCATTGTTAAAATCAACTAAAAGCTCTCAGTTCAGGTAGGGCACTGGGTTAGGCAAAGTACAGAGAAAATAACACTGACCCAGTTCCTGCTCCCTCTGCGCTTACACTGTGGCAGAAGAAGATAATGGGTAATGATGCTAATACCCAGGATGCCCCTCTTCCAAAAATAACCAGAGGAGTATGTTGGGCCACACATACCTTAGTAATCATCAACATATATTTAAAACTATGTATTTAATGTGACTTCTTTAGATTTTTCCTTAGGGCACTACTGACATTATTATTGTCATCTAACTGAATCTTCTGGATGTGAATCTACTTATATTCCTTTTGATTGTGACCTACTTGAGGACAGGTATTGACTTGGGTCTTATTAATATTTAGGTCTCCCACAGCTCTTGTGTCCTATACAAATTATAGGTGTTGAATAAATTAATGGAATTTTGGAATCTTTGGCATCAAAATGAAACCAAAGGAGGACAAGTGAGACAACTTATTTTGAAACTACTTTGAGTCTGAATAACCCTAGCTATGTTCTGAAACTACCTTCCCAAAGGATTCCTACCATATTTAGTGTAAACTAGGCATTGGCATACATTTAATAGCACTGTGTTACCATTAGATTTCCCCAAATGTATTGAATACATAGTGTTTTAAATGTTCAAGCTTCTGTTTTATCTGAACTAGGCTTTTGCTCCAGTAGACATGAGAATTTTTATGTTCATATATCACCTATACAAAAGTCAATGCTTTTGTTTTTATTAAAAATAATAAGAATGACCTCAACTGTTACAGTCAGAAATTTTGCCGTTCACTTTCTCTAAATTCAGGGACTTGTCTTCTGCAGACTGAATTATGATAGGGGCCTGTTTACTAGTCTTCCTATCTTGTTTTTCTTCTTACTTGCATTCCTTGTTCAAAATGTTTCCGGAGAGATTCTCCAGGACACAAATCAGATCATGCCGTCTATCTCCTCAAACCTTCCATGTCATACTCCTGCTGTGAAACCAAGCTCACCTGCTCCATGAATGGTGCCCTTCAGTGCACAACAGTCCATCTGTTGCCCAAGCAATATATTTACTCCTTCATGCCTTTGCTTTGGAATATCTGACTGATTGCTCATCAGATCTATGGCTGCTAAACTCTATGCTGGTCTCATCAGAAAGAAGTTTTCCTTTCTTTGTGATCCCACAGCCACTGGCGTTTGCTCCATTTCATCCTTCTGTATTTTATAGTTGGTAGTTTGTCTGAAACACACCTGACTTTGAATCTTGGACTGGCGTGTCCTTGCTGAGTACTTAGGCAATTCGTGTGCTTTCTCAGAAACAGTTTTATAACCTTTAAAGTTGACGTGATAAAACCATCTTGGAGCCTTGTTTGTGGGATGAAATGAGATATACCACACACATTACTAAATTCTGTTCTCATGTATCGGGATCTCCTGGAAGGATATTCCACGCGAGTGTAGATTTCTGAGATATAAGATCTGCTGGATCAGAATATATGGAAAGGAGTGGGAATCAGAAATTTTAAGACCACCTCTGATGATTCTTCCATGTGGTTGGTGCTCAGATCACCCTCCAGGTCAACGCTTTCTTAAATGCTATGGTCTTTCAGAGGACAGACTTTGTCTGTTTAAAACTCATGTGCTCAGGGGCGCATTCAACAAGGCAGGTGATCAACAGCTGCAAGAATATTGACTACAACTGGCAGTCAATTTTTAACGAATAAACATATATTGCTCATAAAATGTAGAAGCCATTGGGACAAGAGAGTCTAGGAAATAATATAAGCTATATGAATTAAGAGAGAATAACAGGAAAATAAGTTTTAAAATAGTTTTTAGGTTAAAAGATGACTTCAAATGCCTTTTCCTCCCTAATGTCCTGACTGAAGGGATCCCCTGACTGACGGTCTCCTTCTTATTTCTTCTTTGTTCCATTCTGCTACCACCCAGAAGGGTGCTTATGGAATCAGCTCCCTGAAATCCAGGCGTGAACGGGGAATATAAATCCAGATTGAGCCACAATCCGTTTAAGAACAAGTGACCATACTGTAGAATGATCAAACATAATGCTATTTGAATAATTCTCCACTGATTAAAGAAAAGGTGTAAATTCTAGGGTTATCCTGGTGTCAAGGGCTTTAGGGAAACATGTACTTTACATATTTAACTGAGAAGCTTAGCTTTTGAATATATCATTTCTTCAGTTCTGACATCAAAAGGATTGCAATTCTATATTGGGGAAAATAAAGGGATTTACATGTCACCCTTACTCCATGAGCTCATCTAGTATTCTTATTATTCAGGGTTCTATCATACTGGTCTCTTTCTTTTTTCCTCTATTCTATCCTCCCTCCCTTCTCGCCTTCCCTCCCTTCCTCCATCCTCTCTTTTCCTTTTTCTTTCTCAAGAAAATACAAAAGTCTAAATGTGCTTCAAATATTTTAAGACCTTTAAACTTGGATAGTGTTTCTGATATAATCAGATTTACCAGAATTTGGACTTCCAGGGTTAGAAAATGTTGCAGCCCAGAGTGTTTTAACTTTTAGCTACAATGAAGCTAGAGGTCTCTCTCACAACTTACACTATTACTTAATAACCTAGATACTAACATCCTGGATACTAGTTGCTTTTTATTCTGAAAATCTAATCTCAAAGGGCCTTAAAACCAAACATTCTCTGAGAAGTACTTCAGAGAATGAGAATACATGGTAGGAAAACTGCAACTAACCATCTGAGTAACCTTAAGGGAGTCATGTAACTTCTGTGAGCCTCAATTTCCTCACTTGTAAGGAAACCGTTCCCTACATTTATGTCCTGTTCTGAAGTTCTATTGTTATAAAACTGTATAGGAATCCTGCTTACGGACCTGAGTGTCTCTCCATATATTTTTTATAACATTAAGCTGATAAAGGATTAAAAGTGAATCTGAATTCTATTTTCTAATGATATGTTTTCCCATTTGGGGCAGGAGTTTACAGTAGTCTACCAGAGGCTATTTGAGGCTCTAGTGTCGACTATAGCAGATTTGGAGAGAAATAGTATTATTTTATGTTGTAAAAAAAACCATCACAGGTCTATCAGGGGATAGAATGAAAAACTACATGAAATCCAAAACAAAACTTCAGTAAAAGCAGTGACGACTTCACAACACATTATTCAGGCTTCGTTTTATCCTTGGGACTTGCACATTTCATTCCTTTGTGTTCAGTAAGGGGGAATGGAGAGAAAACGGGAGAAGTCAGAGTCAAGACTGGTGATCTCATCTTGTTTCTGACTTGGCTGAGGTGTTAGTCACCTTTTTCTTAGGGGGTCTGTTCTGAATGCATCTATATTCCCCCTTGCACTTCTTTGTAGTATGGGCATCAGGGAAGCAGACTTGGGAGCAATGGAAAACATATCTCTTGGTACACTGAGCAGGGAAGCAGGTTGGAAGAACCTCCTGGAATGTGTTCTTCGGGAAGGGGAATTATGGGACAAAAGGCACATGCAAAATGGGGTGGGATGGTGGACTCCTGTCTCTCATACAGGACTCCTGACTGGAAACTGGAAATCCGTCTCAGAAGAGAGAAGAGAATTCTGGTCCTTTCATTTTATGCCTCCCTCTCTGTTGGTCATATAGTCTAACTTCTAGGGAGTGGTCTTCCAAATCTTTTTAATAACAGAAATCCTCCTTCATATCAAATCCTAGGCAGAAGCCTCACACACAGCACAGCTTAAAGCAGTTGTTCCGACTGGGGGGACGGGGGCAGGCAGGGGGCACGATGAGGTGGGTGCACCCTGGGCTCCTCCCTGCTTGTCTGCTGGGGCGGGGAGAGTCCTTTAAGCAAAACTTGAAAATCAATGTACTGGAAGGATACTTATAATCACAGAAAGATTTCTGGAAGGACAGAGGGCTATGACAGCGAGCTCTGCCTCTGGAATCATAGAAAGTGGGGTAAAAAAAAAAAAACCAGCCTGTCATCTGTAAGTGCTGTGACTCTGGCACTCTATTTATCCTGCTAAAGCCTTGGATTCTTGATCTGTAAAATGAGGCTCATAATTGTATTCTCCTAACTGGGTTGAAAAGAATTAAACAAGGTATTGTAGCAAAGACCTTGGCCCAAAGTAAGTGCTTCAGAGATGTTATTACTCTTCCTATCACACTAATTGCTCTGATTACTAATATTATCCCAACAAGAAAATCTATTGGAAGAAGTTATCTCCAGGTCTGTGTTGGGAAATACCCAGAGGTGTGATCTGCGGGCAGAGAACTGTGATCAGTAGTGGCACCTGCCATGGGATTGTGTTAAAGGAAGTGATAACCATGGAGCCCACAACTGCCGTCCTAACTTTAAGGGGAGATCAAGATCTTTGCCTTTCTCCCCCACTTCTCAGCAAGAAGATGCTCCAAAATGTATGGAGAATAAACTGGAGTGCTGACGAATGTATTCTGTGGCAACCGTAGTGGTGGCTCCCAGACGTTTTCAGTGCCAAAGGATAAATGGTCTCTTCTCTGAGGCCACTGCTCTCATTTCCATGAGACCAGTAAGGTCAGGAGGCCAGCCAAGAGCAAGTGGTACCCAGAAGACTCGAAATGATAGAATTGGAGGCCCAGACCTGGCCCATGGGCTCTTTCTTTCTGTGTGGCTGGACAATGGGAAGTCACCCCCTGCTTAGAAAGCCAAGTGGGGGGTGCCTGGGTGGCTCAGTCGTTAAGCGTCTGCCTTTGGCTCAGGTCATCATCCCAAGGTCCTGGGATCGAGCCCCACATTGGGCTCCCTGTTCAGTGGCAAGCCTGCTTCTCCCTCTCCCACTCCCCCTGCTGGTGTTTCCTCTCTCACTATATCTCTGTCCAATAAATAAATAAAATCTTAAAACAAAACAAAAAAAAAACTTCTCAATGTTAAAGAAGTTAAGTTAAAAAAAAAGAAAGAGAGAAAGAGAGAAAGAAAGAAAAAAAGAAAGAAAGAAAGAAAGAAAGAAAGAAAGAAAGCCAGCCAAGTGGACCCAGTACCACCAGACCTAGGGGTAAGGGAATCAAGAGTGGGCAGTATGACCTGATCGTTTTCAAAGGTCTGGTTCAGCCCATCGTGGCCAGAGATTTGGGAGTGGAGCTCTCCATAGTATTAGAGCGTGTTCGTTGCATTGTGCCATGAATCATTAAGGATTCAAGAGCTGAGGCAGAAGGCCACTAGGCAGATATGCAGAGGGTCAAGACCCAAGCCAGCCCCCTTGACAGAAAGGCTTGCCCTGAAGCTCCACGGCTATGCCTGTGACCTTATGTGACCCTCCCCTGGATCAGGTACAGTGTGTGGATTTTCTCTCTCTCACAGATCTCACTGTGGGGCTCAGGAAAGACTCCTGAGTTTTCACATAGCTTATTTCCTTTTCCCGGAGGACTAGGGTGTCCTCTCCTGCTGAGAAGCCCACTGATATGATATCTGAAGGCAGCCTGGGAGGCAGGGGCTCCTCCTTAGTGCGGTCACAGGATCTGTGCGGAGTGGGGAGAGGGCCAGCTCCCGGCTCTCATGACCACGTTCGTGTTTCCTATGCTGGCTGACGCTATGCGTGCATTTTTTCTTAGGTCTACTCTCCCAGCCCTCTCTGCCCATCCAGCACTTCCCACTAGTTCTAAACAGAGTCTGCGACTTTGTTCCTACCTCTGGGGGCCAGTGGAGTTTAATTAAGGCACCAGTTTAATTAAAGGCACAAAGCTGCCTGTCATCTAGGGGTCTCTGAGGAAAACTGGGACCTTAACCCCATTTAAAATGTATCCTGTAGACAGGTCCAGTTCATGGAAAGTCACCTCCTGCCTGATACTCCAGTCATTAATTACTGGCAAAGTACCTGACATATCAATGACAGTGATAAAACCCTTTCCCTGATAGAGCCACCTTCCCAGAAAAGTCACCTGACTTGACTCCTGGCTCAGTCAAGGCTGACTGCTGCTGAACCCTTTAGGAAATTCATTGTCTACCACCTTGTTTAATGTTGAATTCTCACTGACATACTTTTATCCCTCTGAGAGCTCGATGGGATTTATGAGACCCCACCCCCACTCACACTCCCCAGGCAACATAATCTCCTCAGGACCAGCGGCACTGATGCCATGAGGACTGCATGTGTGGCCCATCCACACTCCCCTAAAGGTGCAAACTGTGCCTTTGAGGCACCCCACAGTTCAGGAATGATGCCCCTTCCACATGGAATTACAGAGGGCTGCAAGTTTATCAAACTGTGTTCAGAGCCCTGTGCGTCTGTATACTGAGATTCAGCCAGGCTTCAGCCCTTCCCTTGGAAAATCTGGGGCGAAGGAGTCTGGGAGGACATAGGTAACAAGGATTTCCTTTGGAGGAGTTCATGTGGCCATTTATGAATGGCTACATACAGATTTTGTGTTTTGGTCCAATTTCTTGAACATACCAAGAGTGCTTGCACCTCACTGCCTTTTCCCTTCTTCCCTCTGCGCGGAGTGTTTCTTCCCCCCAAAGATCAGAACAGCGTGTACTCTTCTCCTCCGGAGCTGAACCCCCATGCCACCATGCCGGTGCTGCCTTCCTCCCCTGGCCATGCTATTGAAACTTTCAGCTCCTTTCCTAACCCCTGTATTTCTCATCTCACGGTCCCTTAGCCTTCTATATATCTAACATGGCACATATGTTCCTTATTTATCATGTTTCTGTTAATCTCCTCCACGAGCCTGAGCTCCACATGGGCACAGACGTTGGTCTGTTTCATCACCGCTGTACTCCCAGCACATAGAACAGTGTGCCCTGCGCAGAGTAGGTATTTATGCAGTGAATTAGCTCTTCTTACGGAAATACCATAGTCTAGGCAAGGGACCTGCTCAGAGGCTAAAGAGGAGCTGAGAGCTGAAGAGCAACCATGTACTCAAAAACACACCCCAGGAGCGGGGCAGCCTAGAGGGAGGGTTGACTTAGCTCTGAACAAAGCTCATACTACCAAAGGCCAAAGATTTCCTTGGTCCCTGTGTCCCCTTATGGCTGATTTCTGCATAAGACGTTTTGGATATTTAGAGGAGAAAGCAGTGTCTTCTAAGCTCTGAAACCAGAGTGTGGTCTGCCAACATGCACTTGAAGCTAAAATGTAGGCACCTTGCTTTTTATGTGCTCACTCCTCCTGGTACCAAGTGTTCTGGTTCTAAGGGCCAGACACGTTTTTAATCTTGAAAGTGTGAAAATCTGGCTTCCCTTTCCAAGTAGTTGTGAAAAAAGATGAAATAATGTATGTGAACAAGCTTTTTTAGAAAATCAAAGAGAACTCTGAATTGTGAGGCATTCTCATCATTTCCCACAGCTTGAACCATCCTTTTTCCCCTCTGCAAGCTGCACTTAGCTGCACTTACTGTAGCCAGGAGGGAATCCAAGAAGTTGCCAGAAAAGACAGTGCCTGTGGAAAAGGACGTGCTGAGATGCAGGCTTGTTCCTGAGACGGTTTCATCCAGGCCACTCAGCTGTTCAATATAGTGAATATTAGAAGGGTTTTCTGCAAGGCAAAAGAAGAAAAAAGGAAAGAGAGGCAGACAAACTTAAGAATATAAGACTGCCATGCAAAGAAGGCCAAGGGGTGATCACTGAACGAAGAATTAGATGTCTACCCTGGGGTCAATGTGGGATCTCCCCTTACTTCAGCCTATCTATCTATCTATCTATCTATCTATCTATCTATCTATCTATCTATCTGTCAATCATCTATCTATCTATCTATTATCTATCTATCTATCAATTATCTATCTATCTATCTATCTATCTATCTATCTATCTATCTATCATCTATCCTTTTTTCCCCCCAAGTATCTTCCCCCCCTAAACACATGTGTATCCTTTTTGGGTACCTTCATCATCAAGGATATATTCTTGCACCCCCAGCCCAGCTCCTCCAAACAACTGTCTCTAACGTTACCTTTATATAATTTATCTTTCAAACCAGGACACTTTTGGAAGTAAAAGGGGATATTCTCAATAACTGCACTGGGAAAACAGGTATAAATGGGAACATCTGATCACTCCAGTTACAGACATTTTTCATAACACTATGCCATAGATACCCTGGTATTTACTTGGGCTTTTAGAGTTATCTAGGTCCAGAATAAGTTAAAGCAGTACCTCTCAAAATTTAATGTGCATATGAATCTCCTGGGGATTTTGTTATAACACAGATTCTGATTCACTGGGTCTAGGGGTGACAATGGAATTCTAGGAGTCCAGGAAGCTTCCAGATGCTGCTGATAAATGAACTCTGAGTAGCTGGGCTTAGAGAATCCTCCTAACTGGGGCTCATGTAGCAGTAGCCAAAGTAACCATTTGCATGTCTCTACTTGCCCCAGGCTGCAACTAAGATCCCTGCAGGAAGCCTCTGATGGGAATGCAACTGGTCACTGTTGGGAGTACAAACAGAAGCGCTGACTGCCTTTGTTCTAAGACTATTGTTTCAAAAATGTTTAAGTAGAAAATAGCATTGGAATATAGAGATAATATCTCCCACCAGAGCAAAGGGAAACATGCTTACTGCCCATTATAAAAGATTCTGGTTCCTGAAGCCCACGGTTCTTCTCCTATAAAGTAATCCATGGTGGGTACAGGTATCATTTGGCCCTTCTCACATCACCCTGTGGGAAGAAGGTCTTGGGCAAGCAACACAAAATTGATGATACTCTGGCTATGGCCATTGCTTTGAGTAATAAACTGTTCTTTATCTCTGACCCAGTGGTCTTATGTCTTCTGCCAGTGTCCATGAAACTGTGGCAGGTTACCTTGTTGGTTTGCAAGTAGCATAAGGTCTTACTTTCATCCTTCACAGTTCTTGACAGTCATATTACAGATCAAACCAAATCTACTGGGCATACGATGCAGAATACATTCTTAACTAAGATTGGATTATTCTTTAATTCTTTAAATTACTCTATGTTTTTATAAAAGGTGAGAAATGTATGATAATATCAACCCACATTTTTTATGCACATGTATTTTTTTCTCCTTGCATTGCCAACCCACAACATGCTCACATACCCCAGGAGCCCTTGTCCAAATCTTGCTGTGTCATCTTAAACTATTGGCTTCCACTTTCCTAGACATTTTCCTGCATGCCACGTTACATTCTGTACCAAAGTGCTGGCAGTCAGATTTGCAGTTCTCATGTCATCGTGACCCTTTCCAGCCAGCCAAAGAACAAAAAATTGAGTGAACTGACAGATGATTTGTTAGACTAATTTGACAAGGGCTGCCTGGTGCCAGCAAGTCTTTAGTTGAACCAAGCTCTGAGTCCCTGGAGGGTGACCAGATGTACTTTGGGGCCAGTGAGAAGCTGGCTGGTCCCCTCCTGACCACTCCAACTTACATCACAGTCTTCTAATCAACGTCCTCAGTGTATATACACCTTGGGTTAAACATGGTTCAAAAGGACAGAAAAATAAAAATAAAAATAAAATGCAAATAAAAACTGTGGCTGACAGCTTCAGGTTCTAATCCCCTCCATTCCCCTCTTTTGTATCTTCCCCTTTTCTCATCAATTATTGTCATTATTAAATCCCAGTGTGTCCCCTGTTGCCTCCCAAACATATCCCCAAATGCACACAGGCACCCTCCATGCCTTCGGCACCCTTCTTTCTTCAGAGCTCCTCACATCTAGGAAAGTCTCATATGTGTGCATTTTCCGTTAAGGCGTTAGTGAGAGATAACAGCTTGTTCTGATGTGTTTCCATTTTAGAAGAGCACCACTCAGGGCCAGGATTAAGATGACACAAGGGAGACACCTCAGACACAAAATTTAAGGACCCCAGGAGTGAATGCCTCCTTAACATATGAATCCCGAGTGCCTCATTTGTGTCACCCTAATCCCAGCCCTGGTAGCACTACAGGAAAGGAAGCTGCCTGATTTAAAGTCCCATGATAGGTAGCTAAATGAGTATAGTGAGATCCTTCCTAGCAGTCCTCAAACTCATGGCCCCTCCCACAGATTTCCTCCAAACAAGACTGAGCCAGTTCTTGGTCTCCCTTTCCTGATAACTGAACAAGAGGAAGAGGCAGATGTTATTCCTGCACCCTGACACCCAGATATACCAGGCTCTGCTTGATGATGTCAACAGTGAGATAAAAACCCAATGTAATGTCCGGTCAAACACTTAACGTTTTTCTGGGCCCCATTCTGATTCCTCAGTCCTTTGACTGTGGATTTTAAAAGGAATCTTAGGACATCAATTATGGATGACAAAGATTTTTCCTTTGCATTTTGTCCTTGAAACACAACTCACTCAGTTCGGTGAGGATGGGGATTCTTCGGTATTTTGTTTTCTCAGAAAATCTGAAGTACTCTGAAGTAATTTCTGTGGACACAGACAACAACAAAGAAGAAAGACGGCTTACAAAACTTGGCAAGGGTGGAGAAGCACACCATGTAAATTGGTGCTTCATCTTTTAAAAAAATTTTTTTATTAATAATAATTTTTTATTATGTTAGTCACCATACAGTACATCCCTAGTTTTTGATGTAAAGTTCCATGATTCATTACTTGCATATAACACCCAGTGCACCATGCAATACGTGCCCTCCTTAATACCCATCACCGGTCTGTCCCAGTCCCCCATACCCCTCCCCTCTGAAGCCCTCAGTTTGTTTCCCAGAGTCCATAGTCTCTCGTGGTTCATTGCCCCTCTGTTTACCCCCCCTTCATTCTTCCCTTCCTTCTCCTACCAATCTCCCTGCTATTTCTTATGTTCCATAAATGAGTGAAACCATATGATAATTGTCTTTCTCTGCTTGACTTATTTCACTTAGCATAATCTCCTCCAGTCCCGTCCACGTTGCTGCAAATGTTGGGTAGTCGTTCTTCCTGATGGCTGAGAAATATTCCATTGAATATATGGACCACATCTTCCATTCGTCTGTTGAAGGGCATCTTGGCTCCTTCCACAATTTAGCTATCGTGGATAGTGCTGCTATGAACATTGGGGTGCATATAGCCCTTGGTGCTTCATCTTAACAAAGTTACTCTCATGTCCAAATCCTTGTTTTTTTCTATATTTAGGGGAAAAATTGGGGCCTCCTCAGCATCTCTGTTTGAGAAGTGGTTTGTGTGTATGTGTGTGTTTGTGTGTATGTGTGTGTGTGTGTGTGTGTGTGTGTGTTTTAAATGGCACTTCAAGTGAACTATAAAAAAGGCAAAACTCAGCCAGTGGTTGCTTATTGACCACATTAGTAAAATATGATTATTCTCTGTGGAGTGGCAGTGCTGGGTGATGTCACAGGCAAGCAGTGCCTGAATCCACATCCATTTGTTTGCAGAATTTTCAGGAAACCATGAATAAATGGGGGGGAGGGGCTGCTCCACCAGTGCTTCTGGAGGCACTACAACTGGTTTCTGACTCCTAGTGCTCTTGGCCTCTTGGAAATGTTCTCTGGGTATTCAGGTGCACATGAAGCACTGCTCATGTCTTCTTTCTTCTTCTACAGAATTGGCTGCCTCCCACCCCCGGTTGGCCTGCCTCTAATCCTGAATGCTTTAGGAGTTCCTTAAAGATGGGCAGGGTGTCACTTGGAGCCTCTGAGCTTTGCTTTCAGTTTACAGACAGCATGCCCTCCTGCATGAGGAGGTAAAGCCCTTCACTTTCCTCTGTGAGCCTCGACTCCACAAGATAGCAATGTCTAGCACCAGCCTGAAACACAGTGCTACCATGCAGGGAACCATGGACAGGTTCAAAACCAGGCAAAACACCAGAGTTTTGGTCTCTAGGCTAAACTAAAAAAATGTAAAGAATGAAAAGGGAAGAGAGAAATGGGGAGCTGGGGTCCACTTAAAAAAGAAACATACACATAATGATCTCTTCAGAAGTGATGCCTTAAACCTGTTTGTTACCTTTCTTGAACATTTCTGAGAATGCTGTGTAACATGGACACACTACTGTGAAAGGCAAAAATTCTACTTATAATTAAAATTCCCTGCTGTCCTGGAAGACACTTTGCTGTTTACTGAGCCAGGCACATGGGAGGGGACGGAGTGAGATTGCGAGTGAATAGAGATGACAGTGGTGGTAAGATAGGCTGACAGGCAACAGGAGGGCTGCTGAGAAGGGGACAGGGGAAAAGAAATGACCCAGAAGGAGATTTTTTTTTCAGAGGGAATGCTATATATTACAATATTTACCAGCTTCTCCCTCTCCCCAAGATGTTCAGTAAAAGAGGCACTTCTTGTTAATGCAGAGTAGAGCTGAATATATTTCTGAGAGCTGCTTAAATTCGGAGTCATGCTACAAGGTGGATTCGGGGTAAAACCTCATGCTCCACAGGAAGGTCCCAACATATTTGGTTTATAGTTAGAACTGGCAAGGGCCTTAGGAATTTAGTAAACCTTCCAACTTCAGGTTGGGAGGTGGAAGACCAGAGGGCTAACCTTGTTCAGACAGCTATTTAAGAGGAAGGCTATATCACGGCTAGAGATCAGATATCCTAACTCATCGGTAAATCTTATTTGTAATAAGATCTGAATACCGTCCAACTGTTTTTCCTAAAAAAAGTCTCTGGGATTTCCATAATGCAGGAAGATTGGGGGAACTAAGATTTACTTTATTCTCAGAACTGTGTAAGATGCTTTCTCTGCTCTATGCATGTTTCCTTCTTTCTTCCTTCTGCCAATATTTAAAGAAAGTCTTTTCCATGCTAGGACTGTGAAGAGTCCCTGTCCCAGTGGCAGTCTATGTGATGCAAATATGAAATATTTTCAGACAGTGATAAGTACTGTGGAAAAACCTAACTTTTAGGGGCCAATGACTGATGAGGGAAGGTGACTTTAGATAGGGTCTGAAGAGAATCCTCTCTGTTGTTGGAATGGAGTCCTGGGGGCTGAAGAGCTACCCAGGCAGAGGGAATGGGATAAGGGATCCAAGGAAGGAAAGAACCAGTATAAACAGGATGAAGTAGGAGAAAATTCAAACTCCCTACTGCCCTGCAAGACCCCAATGTGATTTTCCTATAATTGTCATGGGTCACGTTATAAGGTTTGAAGTAGGGAACTGACATTATCTACTAAATATTTATCAAAGATCCTTCTGGCTGCTGTGAGCAGTAGAAACTACAGACAGATCAGAATTTTACTAGAGTCATATCAAATCTGTGAATTCAGTATATATAGTCATATTACTTTGATCTCAAATGTTCTTATTGGGGGCAGACACATATATAACACTTGAAATAACGGCTTTGGACAGCAGCTGAAGGATAGCAACTGAATTTCTGCCTTAATTCTATCTTGTCTTGTAGAGCAATGGTTAATTTGAATATGTGACAGATCACAGCCTGGGTATATTTTACTAATGTCAATATTTTTGCTACCTAATAGTACATAGTATTATACCTGAAATCTTCCAGTCTGGCAGGGTGTTATTACAAAAGATTGCTTAATTGTAGATTACTACTGTACATTTAAATTTCAGTAGCATATTAAGTTGTCAGACTTAATTACCGTTATATGTTTAGATTATGCCACAGATTATTTAGTTCAGTACCTAGGTTTGCCAACCTGTTCTTCCTGTGACGTGACAAGGCAGCAATTAGAGCGTCACTGGAAAACCTAAAGTTTCCCATGGAAATGTCCAGGAGGGCTGGCATTCTTACAGATCTTTCAGAGAGTCCTCACTCTGCTGTCCCCAAACCACAACATCTCTTGGTGAATCACTGTATGGAATAGCCTTGGTGGTCCAAGTTGGCCTTCATATGTAAGTTTATCGTGACTGAAGATGTCGGAAAGCCCACTGATCCCACAAAGGTCTTACCAGATATGCAAGGGCAAGGTTTCCGATCTTGGTACTATTAACATTTGGGGCCCAAAAGTTTGTTTGTTTGTTTGTTTGAAACTATGTGGGGCTGTCCTGTGCACTGTAGGATGTCTACCAACATCTCTGACCTCTACTGATTAGCTGCCAATAGCATCCCCTCAAGTTGTGATAACCAAAACTGTCTCCAGACATTGTCAGATGACCTCTGAGGGCAAAATTGTCCCTGGTTGATAACCACTGTCCTAGAGGAAAGGAAAGCGAACTGCCCATTGGCTAGTCTTAGGCTGGCGCTCAGCATGCAAGATGTTCTCTGCCTCTTAGCAGAATTGCACAATCCTTTATACTGTCAGTTCTTAGGAAGCATGTATTGCCACTGCCACTTCTTAAGGATGGTACAAGAGGAGTATTAACATGAAATGGGAAGAATGGTTAAGAGAACCAAACAGGCTGTCTGAGGATTGGGAATTTCTATATATAAACTCCAGGTAGATTCCTACAATGCCAGAGTAATTGATGAAATTTTTGAGTAATGATCCTTTGCTCTTCATGAGTTCATAATGTGACTTCACTGATGCTATGGAGCCAGAGAAGCAGACTCTATGCCTTTTGTCAGGTGGTGCAGTAGAGCCTGACTAGATCTGCGTTTCCTGGTTACACAAATGGGTGTGATGATATCCATAAAAGAAATGGTGCAAGGCCTACACAATACATTTTTCTCTAAACTTTCACTTTTATCTTTGGGGAAAGCACCTACTCATACTTCATAATGATTGAAATACTTTGATATTCCTTCATTTTCTTCTGCCTCCTTTCCAATTCTTTCTCCCCCCCCCTCCCTTTACCTTCTTCTACCAGTTCATCTTTCTCCTTTCAGGGAAACCTCTCAACCTATAATAAGAATACATGGCACATGATACAAGTACAACATTGTTTTGTTGAATTAATAAATGAAAGGATTAAAATTACTAGATATAAAGGAAACCAGAATTAAATTCACAGGTTTCTATCTTTCTAGCCTATATGAGATGTGAAACTTAAGTAAAACTAACAATAGGAAGGACAAGTCACCCAAATGATTAACTAGATGGCCAATGTCAGTTTACCCCAGGGTTATGTTATGTGAGCATTTTCATTTGTATATTGATGGTATTGACTTTAAAGTGAATACTTCTTCTCTGTCCAATCATAGAAAGATGTAAGCATGGTGGACTTACACACACACCTACTCACACACATATCTTGTGTAGATCTGAGTGCTAACTGGTAAGCTAAGGATTTATGTGCAGAACACATCATTTTTAGATTTGCTCAGCAGTGATATGGCTCATACCTCCTTAGTCTGGATTTTCATGACAATTTGCTATTCATAAAGTGCTTTGTTATTAGTCTGCTTTGCAAAACACCCTGAAACTCTGGGTGGCAAAAGGGCTTTTGTTGCTTAGGAAGGGTGTCTCGAGAAGCTGGTTCAGTTCACCTACCAAAGATTAGGCTAGATTACTCACTCATTCTTTTGGCCCAAGATCCTTCTATTTTCTTACCTAGCAACAGTGGCCTGGGAGTTAGAGTTCTTTTGGTTTCCTAATTTGATTCACGCACATTTTTATTCACAACCATAATCATGAAGGCCTTGCAATTCCTGTGATGTCTGACCACTCCAAGTTCCATGCACAGTGGAACAGCTGTGCTCAGCAGCTGCACGGCCAGAGGACTGAGTTCCTGATCCTGAGGATTGACACCCCCAAGGCAAATGGCTGGATTGAGGGGACCCCAATGATGATTTACTTTTATTTTTTGAGTTGAAAATCTGTTTTAGATACAGAAAATTCTCCACTAATAGTACTTTCACATTAGGTTGAATGTCTAGTAGTCAATTTTAGAAATAGATTAATGTATACGTCTTTTCCTATTTGGGGGGAGAAGGGAAACCACAATTTTTAGTGGGAATTTACCTCAAACACTTGGGTACAGTGAAATGTGTGGCTTACTGGCTCATTTGCTTCAGTTCATTAGGTATGTGGTAAGCATTTAAGTGACCATAATTGTACTAGGCACTAAGAGGAATACAGAGGAGGAAAAGACCTGATCTCCATCCTGAATAGATCCTGCTTCTCACCATCTCTTTCCAATCTGAAGCTTTAATATGACATTTTTAGTCTATGGAAGTTGGAAGAGACCATAGAGATAGTCTTCTAAAGTTCATAAATTGAAAGCATCTTAAAAGAGTAAAAGAGAATTATACTTCATTCTCTCAAACATAAAACTAGGAACAGTAGTTGAACATCTCTAAGATCCAATGAGAATTGATACTACTACTACTAAATATTATTAATTATAATAATATGCCAATTTCTATCTTAACTAATATTTAGTTAATAAAAAAACAGCACTAAAAATACAGTGATTTTTCTTAAAATGGGAAAACAGTGTTACATGCATTCCATTTAGAAGATAGAAATAGTTTTTCATTTGACTTAGGATTACCAAGGACTTAATTCTCTGATACTTCTTTTATAGGACTCTCATAGTTGGGAGGGGTCTTTGAGGATATCTGATCCAACCTCTCCTCCTCCCCATGATCAAAGCACTTCAGAGAGGAGTTAATTCTCTTTCCTTATTCCATTCTCTCTAGCCTCCTTCTATCAGGAAGTTGTTCTTACGTGATTCTTCAGGTGTCTGGGCAGAGCAGCTAATCCTCAGTGATCCAATGTTGAGTGTGGCCATGATGGTCTCTGTGTCTACCAAAGCTGGGTTGCTTGATGCCTTGGATGAGGAGGATAAAACAGCACACATGCAACATTCCTCTAGGTTGGCTGCACGGAGGTCTTCAGGAAAGAGTGCAGATCCCTAATGAGAAAAAACCCAGTAGAGGAGGGACTTCTCAGATGGAGGAATTTTATGGCATGGTTCGTGGTGATAGCTCTTTGTGGGTGATGCAATTTTTGAGGCAAAGCCTCTCCAGCCTTCACTGACTTGGTTTTAAGACTTAGTTTCCTGATATCTGAACACATGTAGACTCATTGATCATTAATATCTTAGTGTGACTAAATTTCACAGACCCTTTCCTGAGACCAAGTCTGGATGAGCCAAAGGAGGGTGCAGAGGGAGGAGTTTACATCCATTCAGATGATTCAAGTGGTAGAAGTAAAGTAGGGATAACAGTAGGGGTAGAAAGAAACATTCAGAGAAAGGGTAAGTTATGGGTCTAAAGGCAAATTTTTCATCCCCACAATTTTGTATGCTGCTGACCTTTCCTACACCTCTGGCTTAACTAGCATAGTGGTGGTTGCTTCGTTCCCAATTTGATGGAGAAATAGGGATAGATCTTGTCCTGCCTTCAGGTAGCTTAGATTTGAAAACCAGTCATTCTAACACTAGCTGGACCTAGATATTTCTGGTCCTTTCCCTGTTTTCCTTTCTATGGCCTAGAGAAGGATACAGTGCAGAGAACTTTATGGTAGCTTTTTAAAAAAGCAAATGAAATTTGCTCCTTGTGAGAACCATTTTTGAAATTTGAACAATATTACACATTGCCAGCATTATTTCATGAAAAAATTACATGCTTTGGGTGCATTTCACACTGTACATACTTTTTTTAAATCCAGGGTAATAGTGGCATACAATGGCATATAGGTATATAAAGGTTCAGAGAAAATACAATTACAACTAAAATGCCCCATATGCATAATGGATCCATTCCTTAGAAATGTAAACATAATTCATCCTTCTCATACATCTATCAAGGACCATGTGGCATTATGTGTTCCATAAAAGATGTGTCTTCAGAAAAGATGAGAAAGTCAGAGCACAAAGGCTAGCTAGTACCAGTTTAGCTGTGAACATTAAGTCAGAATCAGATTCAGAAATAAGGAGAAAATCTTATTTATATTAAAGACCATAAAATATGATTGTAAACATAAAACATAAAATGTAGTGGCTCTTGGGCATAAACTCAGAAGCCACAATGTCTAGATTTAAATCCTTGTTCTGCTACGTACCTGCTGTGTAAACTTGGACAGGTTACCTACTCTCTCTGCACGCCCAAAGTTCAACACCTTTAAAATCTACCCCATAGAATTATTTTGAGGGTTAAATGAGTTAATATATGTTAAATGCTTAGAACAATTTTTGATACCAGTAAGCACTACATAACTACAAGTTACTGTTTTATTATTATTAATTCTAGTACCATTAGTGTTTCTATCATTATAAATATTCACTATCTATAATGTGACACTTACGGGTAGAATGTATATCTGGGGAAAATTCCGGAGAAATAGCCATTCTCTCTTCAGGTAATCCAGAGACCCAATGAACACAATGTCCTTCAACTCTGGCCTTGTATAGTTGCTCGCTCTCAGGGGCATTACAAAATTCCGAAGCCCCATCAGTGTTGAGGTCGCATCTCCAAAGACACATGCTACTACATGGTTCCGAAACTCATGTTTTGACTTGTCCATTCGTTTCTAAGCATAAGCATGCCAGAGTCTGGTCAGTTTTAAAAACAAGCTGAGAGTCTCTCAAAGAGGGCTCTGTCCCCTCATCCCCACTCTTCCAGGTACATCCATAGGAGGACTTTCATAAGGGTAATGAAATTCTGCAAACTGCTCATAAAATGGAATTTACCTACCATGAGGCAATTATACTTTTTATCTTTCTGTGGAGTTCCTTCTTACTCCACTTTTTAGTCTTTTATTAGCATGGAGTGCATCACTTAAAACTCAGATCAGTATCATTCCTCAAGGTGTGAAACCGCAGAACCAACCATCTTTTACTTTCATTACATGGTTTTGGCCTTGTTTGTGCTATAGTAAGACTCAATGAAAAACTAAAATGTTACAAATTCCATTGATAAATTTATGCCTTCTAGTGAGTCCTGAAAATCACATCAAGTTGTACAACATGGTGCAGTTTTCGGTGGATTTTCATACATATAAAAATACCTATTAATTTGGAACATATGAAATTGCCTTTTTATGGGTCAAAAATGGTTGAATATTGGTAACTTCATATGGTTCAACCTAACATACCAAACTCATTTAACAGATGCTTTTTAGAGTTGAGGAAATTCACTATGCAAAGTGCAGAAAAGAAATGAAAAGGTCACAAAAATGCCATTTGAACCCAAACATTCGAACATGTCACATACTACCATCAGCATCACCGATTATTAATATTTCCTCTATATCTCCAAGTTGAAAGTAATCATATACATGAAAAATATTTAGATGAGCTTTCCCCCACATTCACAGAGACTTTCAAGAGTGATAAATGTAACTTAAAGAAAAAAAAGGGAGAGAGAGAGATGATATTCCTGTAGGAAACTCATTGCAAGCCTTTGTCTGATTTCTTCTAGGGAATGAGTCAGTGTGTTCTCTCGTGGCTCTGGACGGGATAGAAAGAGCACTGGATCTGGAGGAAGACCTGATTCTGTATTCTGCTGGATGACTGTGAACAAGCTAGCCTACCCTCTGACCCTCAATTTCTTTAAGTTTGAATGGTTTAAAAAATAAAAGATAATTCTGTTGAAATGAAATAATATATTGAAAGTACTCATTAGCTGTTGTTCAATGCCTGTTAACGCTGAATCTTATTGAATTCCTAGAGTTTCAGAGGACTCTTGGAAGCTGGTAGAGAACAGGTTAAATGCATGTAGAAGCACTTCATACACGAGTGTGGTCTATATTCCTCAGCACACGAAGACTCAGAATACTTCAAATGGATACATCATCCTGCCCTATGCCATCTTTAGCAGGGTTAAATGACAAGCTTCTGTGAAACAGAGGGTGATAAAATCTAACAAGATAAATAAGTAACATCTGACATCTCCACAATTAGTTTGTCAAATTAGCATATACTAGGAAATACTCCCTTTTCAAAGGGAATTGCCCTGTAAGGGGAAATAAAGCTACTTGTCTGGAGAGTGATGTGAATCTTAACCAAATCTATTAAATAATTGTCTCTAGCTAATCCGATTAGTTTTAACTTGAATAATGAAGCCTCTAACGGTATTTAATGTAACATGCCTGAAGTCCAACGATTGCTCTTCTGAGTAGAACTAAACAATTAGAAACAAGATACATGGCAGAGTGCATTAATGGGCACAGCCAGAGACACAATTTGTCCAAGAAACTGTGGCACGAAACTGTCTCCCAATTGAGAAAGATGGTGGCTTTTGGAGGGAGGGGAGGATGCAGTGTTTGTTCAAAGTAACTTAAATCGAGCACTTCCACTTGACCCTTCTGCAAATGAAACCAAATTCAAAGCCTCCCTGAATTCTGCAATATGGACATTTTCCCTCTATGGTCACAAGTTTCAAAACCCTTAGAATTTCTTAAACTAGAAACCCTTCTAAACGTATCAAAAGACTCAGCTGGTGTTCTGAACTACATTCCACATCAAGTAACATAAAGGAGATATCGATCACAGCAACCTGTCCGTGTGCTTAAGAAATATAGTATAATAAAACATCTGCTATTTCTATTTCTTGGTCTCTTGGACGCCTCCATCTACAATCAACTTCTCAACCTTTCTAAAGATTTCCCTCCCACTGAAAACATGTTTAGCTTCCTGCTCAATGGAATTTATTTTGCTTAGTTTAGGAAAAGACATAATTGCTAAAGTGGTGAATTTCAGCAGCAACCCTAATAGTTTTCTAGTTGATATGACAGCTCTGACAATTTTATGCTTCTGATCAAATGACTGATCATGCTTTTACAAAAATTGGGACATATTCTTTCAGGACACTGGTACCAAGACACAAGGACTATGTGTGTATGTGTCTAACAGAAAAAAAAAAAAAAGGAACGGAACTACTTTTGGAAAGCAAGAAAAAAATATAATTATCAATTAGTCACAGTTGAAAAAATTATATAGGGTTCATACAACAATCACTTTGATTATATTTACGAACTACTGCTTGCAAGGTAAACCAGTGAGATTATGCTTGAGTTGCTAACCCTGGAAAATGAGAATAGATGGGGACCTGGAAATCAGGTGTCAGAGCCTGGGTCAGGATACAGACTTTTTACATTTTAGTTGCTGGCATTTCAGTAAATTGAGTTAGTTTGTTTCCTTGAGAGAACAAAGATAGAGACAGGATTCTAATATCTATTAGGATTCACCTATGTTGTGCATCCAGGGTATACATTCTTGACTAATGTGTTAAGTATAAGTACAGCCAGCTTGAAGAGAAACCACTATAGAAAATCCAAACTGTAAAACCAATAGTTAGGAAAATATTTACTTAAAAAAAAAAAAAAGAAAGGCTTCAGAGTTCTTGTAAATGGTTTCCCTGGTGCATTTAAATTAATTAGATTTACTAGCAAAACAGCAATGTGTCAGGAGAACATTATTCTAAATAACTGACTCAGCTAAACTGTGAAAGGGGGGAAGAAGGAACAATCTGATCTAATTGTTTCAAATCCCAGCATATTACCTACATGGTCTTTGTCAAATGCCACATCTGTTACCCTGCATACCATGCAGGCTGGTGAGGAATGTGGTTTTCCTTTGAAATTCACAGTTTACGAACAGAAATGGCAGGTGCTTGTAACCAGTGCAAGGACGTTAATTATCCCAGGCGCAGCTTCATCTTATTTGAGATTTGGTACAGGATCACCTACCAGAATCACACTGTCCAGAGGGATTGCTTTGCACCAGTGAAACATGCCGCTGCTATCAAGCTGGTCAGAATCTTGTTCTGTTTCATACAGAAAAGTCCTAAGTAGGGAGAATGGAGAGTTAGCTGAGAACATCTGCGGCACTGGTGTAACAAAGCCAAGATGTTGAACTCACTAGAACCTTGAGCCCAAAGCGCAGAATAACATAAGGAGAACAATCTTGGGTCTGTGAGACTCCAGAATAAAGATTCATGTCTGAAAGACACCAAGAGCTGAATGTCCAGGGCATATCATAGCTGACGACATACTGAGCACTTTGTGTGTGTGTGTGCACATGTGTGTACGTGCGTGTGCATTTAGCAGACCTATCAAGCTCTCCTTTTACCTTACATTATATGTGCCATGAAGGTAGTTATTTTTGCTCTTGATTTTGCTACTTTGGTGATGCTGCTATTGCTTGGGAGAAATCATGGGAGGTGTTTTGGGCACCTGAAGATAGAATTTAAAAGGCTGTGAGATTGGGTCATGAATGGTATCTCTCTCCTTGGCTTGTTTTCCTCCCCTCTCCTTTCCCTATCTTTTTGTATGAATCCCTGTTGAAACATCCTTCCTTATTACATGCGTTTTGTAGTCTTTACAGCTTCCGTCACTGGCCTGCATTTGACTAAACTCTGCTCTAATCTTTGTTTAAGTCTTAGCAAAGCCCCCCACGTGATCACCCCACACTGCAGTTGGGTACAATGCTAGTTGTGTAATAGAATATATTCAACCACCCAAAGGGTTAGATGATCTTGGAAAAAATCCCATCGTATCTGAAGGAATGCATATTTCCTTGATAGAGAAGAGAGGAAACCCTTCTAGAAGCACAGAAAGTTTAGAGTCTGGACCTATTTGAGTCAGGAGAATCAAGGCTTAGTCTGCAGAAACAACCTCAAAATTCCAGGGGCTGAACGTAACACAGGTTCTCACTCACACTACATATATTCCTCAGGTGAACAGGTTCCTGTGCTCCCACACACAGCCACTCAGAGCCTGAGGGGTCCAGAGGCCGTACCATCTTAGAGTCACACACCCAGAATACGTCTCCTCCTGCATTAAGGCAAGGGAAGAGAAAGGGACTGGAGAAGCAAGCCTGGGCTTTTAACTGCCATGGCCCAACGTGACACACATTTCTGATCACATTTCATTGACCAAAACTAGTCACATGCCTCCTGCTAACTTTACGGGGGTTGAGGAACATGGGAAGTGACTGAAGTATTAGTGACCGTTTCCGTCTCTACCAGACTTTAAAGACCACTCCTTGTTTTATGGATAAAAGTCAAAGAGCTAACAAATGGTAAAGCTGGAATTTGAATAGAATGCTGAGGTTGAGATTACTGATGCTCAGAAGATCCAATTTTCCTTTCCTTCTTTAGCAGATGGGCAGCCAGATGGGGCCACATGACTAGTTCTGACCAATGAGATGGTAGAAGTTATGGCTGATGTAGGGACAAGCTCCCGTGTGACTCTCCAGGTTCACTCCTGACCTGCTGTAGTGATGACCAGCCTGAGAACATGAGTGCCTACGTACAGCAGAGTGCCCTGGCCTCAGTGACCTGTGTCAGACATGTAACATGAAAAAGAAAGGCACCTTTGTTGTGCTAAGTCACTGAGATGTCATGGTTGTTACCACAACATCCATCCATCCTATTGTCACAGAAATGCCTATTCTAAAAAACACGTTGCATGAAATATTAGTAACTGGAGAAGCAGTGAGGGAATGTTTTTTGTAGTCAAATAAAGTTTGAGAAAAATGTCCCCTCTTTGAGATTCACATTGCATTTTAGTGTTACAACAAGTTCAGAAAAGTCGTACAAAAAAGAACTCCTTTAGGGGCGCCTGGGTGGCACAGCGGTTAAGCGTCTGCCTTCGGCTCAGGGCGTGATCCCGGCATTCTGGGATCGAGCCCCACATCAGGCTCTTCTGCTATGAGCCTGCTTCTTCCTCTCCCACTCCCCCTGCTTATGTTCCCTCTCTCGCTGGCTGTCTCTATCTCTGTCGAATAAATAAATAAAATCTTTAAAAAAAAAAAAAGAACTCCTTTAAGGTTTGTATAATCCAGTGTTTTACACACTTATTTGACCACACACATTTACCATTTACTTATTCATTTATTTATTTAAAGATATGTGTTACTATCTCTTGAAACATCTTTTGGGACATACTGTACAATGTCACACTGTACGTTCAGCTGTGGTAATCAGTATGTTATGACAGCACTCTCCTGCGAGATTTTACTATACTTCCTGGGGAAAATACAACATATTGTGCTCTGTGCTACAGGGTGAGGTTTTTTTTTTTTTCTTTCTGTGAATTAATACAGCTTGTTATTCAACACCTGGCCCAAAGTCTCAGACTCTAAGATAATATCAAGCAATTCTGATCTCTTTAACTGAGTCAGTTTCTAAATTACTATCTTAAGTCATAATTTTTTCAGACAAAGGAATTTAAGATTGTCAGCTTAAAAGTGTCAGACTTAGGGGCTCCTGGGTGGCACAGCGGTTAAGCGTCTGCCTTCGGCTCGGGGCGTGATCCCAGCGTTCTGGGTTCGAGCCCCAAATTAGGCTCCTCCACTATGAGCCTGCTTCTTCCTCTCCCACTCCCCCTGCTTGTGTTCCCTCTCTCGCTGGCTGTCTCTATCTCTGTTAAATAAATAAAATCTTTAAAAAAAAAGTGTCATACAAGTAAAGTAATGGGATAGAGAGAGGACCCAGAGAAGCTGACATGAGAGAAGGGTTTGGAAAGTTAAGAGCTTATTGCTAATGAGATTGGCCAAGGCCGAGATGCAATCCCAATGAAGACCTCCCTGTAAACTTGGTGGATTCTAGTCATTTACCTGGCCAGAAGATGTTGCAATGTAAGCCTCAAGGTCAGTTTGACCAAAATGGGTTACCTTATTCTTTCAAATTAACATGCTTTATGGTGGTTTAAATATCCTTAACTTGGCAGGTCCAACCCCGAATTCTAATAGCCATGAAGGCTCTCTTAATGGTACTACATAGGACCATGGTGATGCCTTTAGGCCAAGCTGGTTAAAGAAACTCACCAGGGAACACAGCTAAGACCGGCATCTGTTTTTGATTTTTATCAGGGTCTGGAGAACTGGCTATGTTACTCATTCACACAGAATCTATTTTTTTCTCCAAGTGTAGCTTCCTAGACACCGTCCCTCAATTGCTGATACAATATACCCAAGTTACCTGCAAGGAGGTGGCTTCCTGCTCCCCGTCCTCAGCACCCACGTCTGTGACAACTGGTCACTTTCTTCAGTCTTTTCACGTTTCCCCTCCTTCTTCCTCTTCCCCTCCCCTCCTCCAACCCCATAATGAATGAAGACTCCTGCTCTGGAAATTAAATGCCCTTTTGGCAAATGGAAAATGATCTTCTCCCAAGCACATTTTAGCTTGACTCAGAATACCAAATCAATCACTGTACACTTTTCTATCATAATAAAAGCATGATCTATGTACACAAGCTGTCACAGACAACATCTTTCTTCATTCTGATGTTATGGAAAACAGATATGCCTTAGAGGAAACACCTGTTGGAGACCTGCATAAAAGAAAAGGCTGGAGGAGCCCCACTTCATCGTAAAAGCATCCATCTGGTGTCCTTGCCAAGCAAAACCTGATGCAACTTATTTCACCATCCCTTAACTATAGCTCCCTTCTGCCATATGCCTTGCAAATGACATGATCCTTGCAGAAATATACCTTCCTAAAGAGAATAATAAATCATCTATGGGAATGTGCAGCACTAGCAGTCTTATTAACTAGGAAATGGAGATTAGAACATAAACGCTGATGCTATTGGAGGAAAAAGGAGCCACAGAACACCATCCAGGTCATCCAGGGCAAAAAGGAAAAGCCACATCATAGCCACAGGCAGAAATTTCTTGGGTGAGGGAACTTTCTGTGTAGGAAAGACTGGCAAGCAATACGGTAGGAGTTAGTGGAGAGGGCCTTCAGCAGGACATGTTTAGGATGAGAGTGTGGGAGTTCGCTGGTCACAAGATAGGCTTCTCCTGCCCAAGCGAAGTAGGATACTTCTACCTGGGAGCATTCAGGAGGCATCAAAGCCTGAAATGTTCTCAGAGTTAGGTCTCTGACTGCCATTTTTCGAGGCTGACAGGTCTAGTGTGCTGGATGAGAATAGCTTTTGTAGCCAGTCCCCTTGTGGATGTGCAGAGCAGCACGGGAATGAGGGCTCCAGTTTTCTTTGCTGACGACTGCCTTTCTCTGGGCTGCTGTCTTACGCATGACACCAATTGCCTTGTGAGTACAAGCTTGAACCTGTCCCAGCTAAGGAAGGCAACCTCTTTCCTCTCTGCTTTCTGGAACCATTCTGAAGAGTACTTTTATTCTTCCATGTCCATAGCAACGTATCCTGTATGGATCCTATCACTTAAAGGAAACTGTAAGTGAAGAACCATGTGCCTTTCGTTTCCAGTGGTGGCATCTGATGAAAGAGAGAGATCAAACCATGTAGGAAATCCTATGTTAAGGCGGGGTCGGTTTCAGTGCCAGGTCAGGAAGCACAGTGTCCAAGAGCATAAAAGTCTGCTGTCATTATTTCCTCCAACTTACAGACCTGACTCAGATTATGCTTGAAGATGATCCGCGGGATGAGATCCTCCATTGTTCACAATATCTATTATAACGTTTAAAAGGCACTGACAGTTGCTTGGTTGTTTTTTTTTTTTTCTCTTTTGCAGGCCTCATTTTTGGACGTGTTGGGAAACCCTGGCACATAACCATTCTATTTGAAGCCTTTTTAAAACTCCATAGGTGGCTCGTAAATTCCTAGGACAGAGTTTTCTGGCCTGGTTGCAAAACAATATACTTTTTTGCTCAAGACTTGAGTTAAACGAAAGTAATAAGTTTCAAAGTCTTAGCACAGAAAAGACAAGTCCCCTGGCTAAGTTTTGGGAAGGAGTGGGGAGGAATGTGTCAGTATGTTCAGGAGCTCCAGTGCCTTTCTTGGTTCAATCTTTGGAAAAATCCACCGAAACTATATCTTGAAGGTAGTGATCAAGTTCCCACCAAAAATGGAGGAAAAATCCTTTGTTCCACTGATGTATCTTCCAGGCTACAGCTGCCCTCTCTCTAATGACTTTGTATAGAGTGATGAGGTTATTCCATTTATACTTAATCTGAAAATACTAATTGATTGTCAATTCTGACTACCACCTTTTGAGTTCTGGGAAGAAGACAATCACCTAAATTTGGGAATGTGAGAGCAAGTTGTACAATCAGTGCTTCCCCCTCTATCCTGTGCCTGTCTCTTTCTTTCTCTGTCTTGCACACATAACACACACCCCTACACACTACATGCATGCTATCGTCAAATTTCAGATTACGAGCCTCTATGGCCACATTATGATTTCATTTTTCTTGGTTTCACCTGGTTGCCACTTATTCATAACAAGGCATTATTTTTACCTTGGAGGGAAACTTAAGGTTTAAAAACATGGATAATTTTTTACAGTCCATTTCCTTGGGAACCTGTGTATGAGCAAATGGAAAAGGGTTCCTGTGAGGTATGAGAAATTTTCAGGACCAAGAAACCATGTAAGAATCTCAGGAAGGAGGAGAACACAGTCCACCTTCCTCATTAGAAAGGTCTCTGTGATCACTTCCTTTTCCATGAGAAGGGAAAATGTGTACCAGGCTCTGTGCCTTAACCTCCAGTGTGACCAGATATCGCTGCTGACAGTCCTTTACTACCAGGTAAGATGCAAGAAAACCTGCCCTGAAATCCTGTGGGATATTTCATTGTGACAGCAGGCTGCTTATCTCCAAAGCATCGTGTCCTCTTGGTCGCCACGTGGGAAGCCTTAGGAAGGGAGGGGAATGGCTGCTACTGTGTGCTCAAACCTGCGGTTTCCCGGAACAGAAGACTTTCAGCCCTAAGACTGGGCACTCTACTACCAGAATGGGGAAAAGGCCCTAAGCAGGGAGGAAAAGGGAAGGAAGAATAAAACATTTGAAACCCTATGCCCAGAAAACCTTCCATACCTCTGTCTATAGGTGGGTTTGGTTGATGTTCAATGAAAGAAAAGACAGTTGGGTGGTCAGAGCCCCACATGTTTTAAGACATACAGAGAATTTTACCTTCCAACCTTCCTCTGATTCCTGTCTCTTGATTATTTGCATAAGAAATCATTGTGGTATTATAAACTTTAATAGTGAAGCTTGTGGGTATGATTTTTAAAAATCTGTAAATGGTATTTTGAAAAGGAGACATATTAAAATTCAAGATATCATTGTGTTCAGTATAATCTTATTTCAGTCTTCATAGGAGAATATAAACTGTGTGCTAATGTAAACCAAATCAGCTGTGAATAGAGTGTTCTGTTTGCCTTTAAATTCTGCTTTACAGATGGAGTCTATCAAATCCATGACCTCTGTTTTCAATGTTTACAATTTAAAATCTCCACAAAGACATTTTTTCCACCCTCTTTCTTAGAAGTGAGACACAAGGTCAGAGTGGTCCCAGACCAGGTGAAGGCAAGAACAGAATGGTGTTTCTATTAGATAAACCCACATCTGAAAGCACATTTGAGCATCTCTCTGTTAAGCTTTGCTTTATTTCTGATGACTATAAACTGACAGCTTTCTGCAGAGCATTTTCTATGAAAACATACATGTAGGCATCTCAGAATTTAAATGGTTACCAGACAGAAGGTCAAGGAGAAAGATAAAAAAGACAGTTTCCCTCTTCCTCGCCATTCCCCAGACAGACACTCATTTAAAATCCCTTTATATCTTATGGGTATTGCATTTGGGATTTCCTACAATGTGAAGACAAATGAGGCACGACCCAAAGCAGCAGGTACCTCTAATAAAGGCTGGAATTTGTGCCATGCATAGAAGAGCCTGGGGCTTGGGGCAAGCCACACATCTTAGGAGAACAAGCTCCATAGCCAATCTTCTCAGCATGAAGCTGTGTTTTTAGGTGCTCTTTCCCATACCACCCAACACCTTCTAAATATCAAATGACATACTAAACACAGAGGTTGACCTAAATGAAAAATATTTTCCACAGAGTTTGGGATATAGTCTTCTCTGTTCAGTGGACTACGAACTGAACAATCAAGTCAGTTACGATACTTTTGATTCTAACCACATTACTGAAGCAAATGAGAATTTTAGGCCAAAAACTTTTACCTTTGTGGTGGGATATGGAGGTGGGAAGCAGGAATTTGAAATATCTGAAAACTAATTTTTCATTGTATTGATACATGTCCTAAGGTTTCATGGGATTGAGCCTGAGTCAGAGATTAGCATGACCGAAACGATTTCCTTAGGCACCAGGTAAGAAGCTCAGTCTGGGCAATTATCAATAATCATAATCCCTCAGAAGAAATTACGACAGGAAAAAACAGCATCCACCACAGTGTTACTGGTTTGAGTGTGTGCTTGTATACATGTGCTTGTGTGCGTGTGTGTGTTTGCTTGTGTGCCTGTGTGTATGAGAGAGAGACAGGGAATGGGTATCAAATTGAAAGGTACAAATTGTGCAGAGGAAACACAACTAATTTCGGGGTATGTGAATACTTTCGGGTTTTCTTTCTAAATAGGAAATTATTTGTGAGGTCTCCTTCTCTACATTCCTTAGTTTCTCTGACATTCCTGTTGCTGAATGTCAACATGGAGAGAGATCGTCAGTCTTCTGGGGACTACAGGTTTTTGGAAACACTGTAAGGACCAAATGATGTGTTGAGGGTCACAGACTTTTAAAATTTCCTCCCATCTGGAAGCCATCACTAGAGGGAAGGTCGTTGAATAAAGGCATCCTGAGTGTTAGAACATTTTACTTAGCGCCAGTGACCTGTCAAGAAGCAATGGGGATAATGGACGGGGAGGCCACTTGGGATCACTCAGGACATGGGGCCTTCCTTCTGCTCAATGGGCTATAGGACGGCTCTTTTTTAAAAGTGGTGTGCCTTGATTAAAGGTGAAAAGTTAGAAGTAGGAGCCTCTGGTGGGAGGAAAAAGGCTGTGGTTAGTGTTCTTTAACGAGAAGAAGAAATGATTAAAGTCAGGCTGTTACTAGGGATGAAAGGTAAGAATCAGGGTTTTTTCATGCGTGGCAGCCGCAGAAGAGGATCTGAAGGATGAGGTGGCCTTAACAAGGCAGGAAGTTCACAGGCACTCTCACTTAGAGGTTCCCTATGCTTTAGCTCTTCAAGTTAAGGATGAATGAGAACGAAGAAGGAAAGAAGTAGAACGTTCACCTTGTTCTGTTCACCTCTAACTTGAAATTCAGTTTCTGCAGCACGTAAAGTCCTTCACTTCTCCTAACGTGTCACTATGACATTCACATCGGGATTTCCTGAAGCCAAGCCTGTTGCATCAAGAAATCTTTATCTGGATGCTCTACCTCTTACTTCTACTGCTTAATCTCCAGAAGGAACTTTCCAATGTTGTTTACTTAGTTGCAGCCATTGAGAGAGAGGGAGGGAAGGAAAAGGGAGGAAAGAGGGAAGAGAGAGACAGAAATGGTTAGAGAAAAGAGAATGGTTCCACAAACCTTCTGGAAACTTTGCTGTAATTTAAAAAATCACCACCAGATAAAATTCTTTCATATGTCTCCACTAAGTGTCTCCTGCTATGGAACCACTGTGCATGCTGATAAGCGAGTTTGGGCTTGGATTTTTCCTGCCCTATTTCAGAGAAGGGGCAAGTCATCTCATGGTCCAACACACTGGTCACCCAGCAGGCAGAAGTGCATGCATGTCCCTCTGTACTGCCCACGTATATCAAGTAGAGGACCCAAAATAGTGCATTGTCCTAGGTTTCAGCTAAATACTCTTTTGTACATTAGAATAAACTGACATTTGTATAGACTTATACAGACACTTAATACAAGTAAAAATGGTATCTGCCTTCCTGATGAGTACTTTCTTGACTATTTTGCAAGAATGCAAATGCTTTCCTATCATCTCTTTCTCCTCCATATCAAAATCTCCATGGAAATAGATTTCAAGTTATGTCTGAGCTCTCATCACTCTGTGAAATAATAAAGAAATTACCTGCTCTGTGAAATCTTCTAACCTCTTCCATTAGAGCATCTGAAAGGAACCCATCCTCTCTCACTCAGAATGCTAGGGCAAAAGTCCAATGTTAACCACACCAGATTTCAGGTCTCTTAATGGTTATTTTATTCTACCCGTTGATTCTTTAATCTACATTATTATTATTATTTTTTGTTTCAGTGGAAAATTGAGATTATATAATTGAAGATTCACTTTTTATGTGGGTACTTTTTATTCACCTCTACTTTTCCAAGCTCTTCCACACCCTTTTAATTTAAACTCAAAGCATTTGGTAGTAGTTTGTGATGAAAATTAATGCCTTGGTGAAATTATAAAATTAATCTTCATCTATTATTTCCAGACATCTGATGAGATAGTATCAACTTCTCTATCTACAACAGGATCAACAAGTTATTTTCTGTGAAGGGGCTGGGCAGATAGTATGTATGTTAAATTTTGCAAGCCAAGAGGCACAAGTGATATTATCCAGGTAGTTGTATAAAAAAGAGAAATTAAATTTTCACAATTTCTCATTGATGATATTCAAAATACAATTAAATAATAGTGAAGAAGAAGAAGGAGGAAGAGAAGGAGAGGAAGAAGGGGGAGTTTTTGTTTTTGTTTTGCTTTTTTTTTTTTTGTATTACAGATTTGCTAATAAAAACAAAGACATTTTTAAAGGGATTTTCCTTAATTGGCATTCAAAGTTAGTGTTCTCTGTATTTAAAATTAATTGCAAATGTTCATGTGTTAATGATGACCCTAATAAGTTTTAACATATATAATATTTGAAAATGTCTGTTTACACAGATGGGTACTGCCAAATAATGATAGTACTCCGTGAGCATGATTCTAATTGAGCATATCACTTAGAAGGCATTTTATAGAATTATATTAGACTCTTCTCTCAATATTTGTCTTTTAGCAGGTCATTATATGGCAGAGTAATCACTTGCAATGGAAGATTAGGTGGGAACTCCTCAACTGCAAATTTCCTTTGCACTTGCATTCAGGGTCAAAAACAAAAACAAAAACCAAACACACTCCTGGAACTGAGATCAGAAAATCTGTCAACTGCAAATTTGTGTGGAGATAGTGGTCTCATCTCTTATTTTAACTTTCGGCATGACAGGAAGTATATAAAGAAGCATGGCATTATTTGTGATTCAAAGAATGATAATTGTCATTGTAATGATTCTATCACAGAATAAGTTTCACATATAAGCTCTGTTTTGTCTTTTAATTTTATGCTGATTTCATTAAGAAACATTATAAAAACCTACAGTGAATGCTAAGTTTTGAAGCCACTTAGTGTTCTATGATAGTGAGCTAGGGCAGTTCTCCACAAAAATTTCAGTCTTGACCTAGAGCTCAAAAAAATCACTGGTAAGCTCTTGAACTGCTTTGTCATAGGGTAAGTCAAAATACTCAGTTTATATTTCTGAGAAAAATTCACAGAACTAATAAGAGTGAAGTCCATGAAAGCAAACGAAATTCACCACTGACAATACTGGCCAAATTGATAAATTCAAGTATTTTCCACAAACCACCTACTGATGAATAATACAATGAATAGCAGTAGTATTCACACACCTTGCATTTCACAAGTTTTGTAAATTTGTCTAAGTAGGATTTTTTTTTCCTGTTCTACATGTATTTTTTAGCACTCCCCGTTGTAATACATCTTAGCAGCTTTCACTTCAGATTGTACTGGATTAGTGTTTTTTTCAACTTTTTTGAAGACATTTTCACAGGTAGTTGTGCCATGCAAACTATTCACAGAGGCTAATTTTTCAGTTACTTCAAATCAGCATTGGCTCCCTTAATGAACAACAACTAGACAGTATCAGTAACATTTGTTGACTCACAAGGAGCCAAGGGAAACCACTAAAAATCATTTTGCCTTGTTTTTTAATTGACTATTGATACTGTTCCCAATGTCAACTCTTCAAGCAACTAGTTTCGCTGAAAGGTTAATAGTATTAAACAACTTTATTTTCTCTGGACACCCTTGTTGGCTGTTGCAAAAACAATTTAATTGGCTTACCATCAGTACATGACTTTCCTTGCTTGATTATCATAAACTTTTGTTGCAAATTCTGTGATTAAATAGTCTTTTCAAATTTTCTAATTTTTTAAACCAGTGCTTTACTGTAATAAGGCATATTGCAATAATATATATAATAATATAATAAATGTCATTATTTTAGTTTTATGACAGGTCCTTGGAGATAACCACCCACAAATAAAGCCTTGTCTCTATATGACCTGACTCGGAGCTTCCTCAGTGGGAATAGCTGGTTCCCCTGGAGAATTTTCCAGAACTGGTGAACAGCAGTGCTTAAAACTAGATAACTGAGGAACAGATACAGTGTGACAAAAAAAAAAAAAGAAGAAGAAGAAGAAGAAGAAGAAGAAGAAGAAGAAGAAGGGCAGCCAAAAATCCTTAAACAGGAAAGCTTGAGAATGGGAAGTCCACAGGAGCTTTGAACGCTTTGATTTATCCATTCTAGGAATCTAAAAGGAACCACATGCATGTACAGGGCTGTTCATATGATGCCCAAGAGAACTGAGACATCCCTAATGACTTACTTCTTGAAAATCTGCACAAACAAGAAGTGAAGGCTAAGACAGAGACATAAGCTGCTAGGGTGCTGAAGGCATTCCCCAACATGCACACAGAGCCCCTTGGCAAAGGTGGAGAGATTTACTGGTTCAAGGCATTTAAGGAAATCTCAGTGCAATCATTAGCTAACAACAAAGCTGAGTGTGTAGAGATTTGGTGTCAACACACCACAAAGAATACAGACTTCAAAGAATTATTTCAGAAAAGTTATGAAACAAACAACAGGAATACCACCACCAGCAAACTCTGGGATGAGGGAGGGAAATAATTTCTAGAGTTGCCATTTTCTATTATTAAAAACATGTGGCTTTCAACAAGAAAGTATGAGACACGAATACCAAGGAAGTATGGCTCAAACATAGCAAAAAAGCAGTCAAGAGACACCGTCCCTGAGGAAACCCAGACCCTGGACTTACTATGCAAAGATTTTTAAAGCAGCTGTTATAAATACAGTAAAAAAACATGAGGAAATCATGGCTAAAGAACTAAAGAAAATTATGAGAACAACGTATCACTAAATATAGAATATCAATGAAGAGATGGAAAATAAGAACAAATGGAAATTCTGGAGTTAAAAAGTATAATAAATGAAAGCATATCTTTTGTTTTAAAATTCCAGTTAGTTAACAGTGTTATATTAGTTTCAAGTGTACAATATAGTGATTTAACACTTCTATACACCACCTGGTACTCATCACAACAAGGACACTCCTTAATCCCCATCACTTATTTCACCCATCCCCTCACCTATCAACCCTTTGGTAACCATCAGTTTGTTCTCTATAGTTAAGAGTCTGTTTCTTGGTTTGTCTCGCCCTCTTTTTTCTTTTGTTCATTTGTTTCTTAAATACCACATATGAGTGAAATGATATGGTATTTGTCTTTCTCTGACTGACCTATTTTACTTAGCATTATATTCTCCAGCTCCACCCATGTTATTGCAAATGGCAAGATTTCATTGTTTTTTTTGGCTGAATAATATTGCTATGTTTTCTTCCTCCACTTATCTATTGATGGACACTTGGGCTGTTTCCATAGTTTGACTACTGTAAGTAATATTGCAATAAACAGGGGTGCATAGCTCCTTTCAAATTAGTGTTTTCATGTTCTTTGGGTAAATACACCATAGTGTGATTACTGGATTATAGGCTGGGATAACCGGGCAAACTGATCCTAAAACTTATATGGAAATTGAAGAAACAATGCCATTTACAAAAGCATCAAAGAATTAAAATACTCAGGGATAAATTTACCAAAAGACATGCAGGAATTGTACAGTGAACACTGCAAAATTTTGTTGAAAGAAATTAAAGATCTAAAGAAATGGAAAGGCATCCCATGTTCATGAATTGAAAGACTAAATACTGTTAAAATGATAATAATCTCCAAATTGATCTGAAATTTTAACTCAGTCTTTACCAAATTCTAGCTATATTTTTTAGGATAACCTGGCAAACTGATCCTAAAATTTATATGGAAATTGAAGAAACCTAGAATAACCAAAGCAATCTAGACAAAGAAGAAAGTTGGGGAACTGTACTTCCTGAATTACAAATTACATTAATAAGGATATTATGTTACTGTCATAAGAATGGACATATAGATCAATGCAACAGAATTCATAATCCAGATATGAACCCTTTCATTAGTGGCCAATTCAATAAGGAAATCAGCATAATTCAATGGGGAAAAGAATAGCATTTTCAACAAATACTGATGAGACAACTGGATATCCACAGGCAGAAGAATGAAGGTGAGCTCTTCCCTTATACCTTGGACAAAAATTAACTCAAACTGGATCAAAGACTTAAATAGAAGAGCTAAAAGCATAAACTCTTAGAAGAACACAGGTGTAAATCTTCAAAGCCTTGGATTAGGCAACAGTTTCTTAGACATAACACCAAAGAGCACAGGCAATAAAAGAAAATATAGACAATTTGGATGTCATTAAATTAGAAACTTTTGTGGTTCAAAGGACTCCATGAAGAAAGTGAAAAGACAACTCATGAAATGGAGGAAATATATGAAAATAATATATCTGATGAAGGACTTTATCAGGAACATATAAATAACTTTTACAATTCAACAACAAAAAGATAACTCAGTTAAAAATGGTTAAAAAGGGGGCGCCTGGGTGGCACAGCGGTTAAAGCGTCTGCCTTCGGCTCAGGGCGTGATCCCGGCGTTCCGGGTTCGAGCCCCACGTCAGGCTCCTCCTCTATGAGCCTGCTTCTTCCTCTCCCACTCCTCCTGCTTGTGTTCCCTCTCTCGCTGGCTGTCTCTATCTCTGTCGAATAAATAAATAAAAAATCTTTAAAAAAAATGGTTAAAAAGGTTTGAATAGCCATTTCTCCAAAGAAAACATGCAAATGAACACAAATGAACATTAAGCAGATGAAAACATTCTCAAAATTACTGGCCATCAAGGATATTCAAATCAAAACAAGGAGATACTTCACACCCACTAGAATGGCTGTAATCAAAAAGACCTGTAATAACAAGTGTTAGGATGGAGAGAAATTGGAACTTTCATACATTGCTATATCCCATACTTTTAAGTATATACCCAAAAGAATTAAAGATGTGTTTATATAAAACTCAGACACAAAAATTCACTACAGCACTACTCATAACAGTGAAGGAATGAAACAACCCAAATATTTATCAATTGACAAATGGATAAACAAAATATAGTGTGCTGAAACACTGGAATATTGTTCAGTGCTAAAAAGAATGAAGGATTGACATGCTATAAACCTTGAAAATATTATACTAAGTAAAAGAAGCCAGGTTAAAAAGGCCATATATTCTATCACTCAACTTTCATGAAATGTTTATAATAGAAAAACCCATAAAAGTGTAAGGCAGATTAGTGATTATCAGAGGGGATGAGGAGGGTGAATGGGAAGTGACTGTTAGTGGCTACGAAGTTTCCTTTGGGAGTGAGGAACCTGTTCCGAACTTAGATACTCATGATAGTTGACAACTCTTGTGACTATACTAAAAACCACTGTGACGATACTAAAAACCATGTTAAAGGGTGAAGATTAAAGTATATGAATTATATCTCAATAAAGCTTTCAATAAAAACACAAAGTAGCCACAAGTATAGTATTCTATTTATTTTGTACTATTCATTATTTTGTATATGTATTATAGGACTACTACAGTATTCTACTACTTATTTTCTTGTAGGGTCAAATTCTCCTCCAATTCAATGAACTGTAATTGTGCTGTGTACCATAATACATATGATCACTGACAGCCATAATGGTAACTGAATAGCTTAGGAGAAGTTCGATTATAGTTAATACTTTCTTCCATAAAAAATCAGGAAAGTACCTATGTTTCTAGGATTATTTCCATATAAACTTGTTAAATGATAATGCTTAGATAAGTAAGTTTTAGGCAAAGCTACCCAGAATGATTCATTCCAAGAGTTCTGACTCATTGAGTTTGAAAAATCTTGGAATGAGTATCTCATATAACACTGTGATTTATAGAAGATGAGGTACTGTTCGAATTTCCTCTCTAAGGCTTAACCTTTACATGTTGTATTAGGTTCCATGAGAATAGAGATCACATGTGTGATCTGGCATCTAGCACAGTGTCTTCCACATTGAAATTACTGGGGGCATCTATTAAATTTCCAATAAATATTTGTTGACTTAGCGTTTGGAAACTGAAAAACTGATGAGAGCCATTGACTGTATGTCTACACTTGGCCAGTTGTGTTGCCACATTTAATTGGTTTAAGAATTATAAGTCCAGCATCTCTCCTACTACTAAGAAAGTCAAACTCAAAAATGAAATTCAACTTCCTTATAGTTTTCCTTTCCATCACCTTCCATGATGTTAGGGAAATTCATATCTATTTGTAGATATATTGTAATTACAGTGAGATATGCTCCCCCCAAACTGTAAAATAACTGGTGAAATTTAAAGTAATAAAATCAACATGATAAATACTATTGGATGTATTAGAGAACAAACCAAGAGATTATCTAATACCCCCAGATTCCAAGGAAAAATGTTCAGGATAGCAGGTTGAATACGATCATGATTTAGCAAATGGATCTCTTAAACACCATTTTTGAAGAAATATCCTCTGAATAAACTCCCTTCAACCTAGGAAATGAAGAGCTGCTGGAGCCAACATCACCTTTCTAAATTCTTTCCATAGGAAACATTTCCCTCACTCCTGGGCTCAAACTTATTTGGCAGCAGGCTGGAGAGGAAGCTCTGGTCCTGACATGTAGATATAACAGGCTGTGATTAGCGTAAGAATCATTCAAGTAACTCATTCTGGTCTAATTTCATGTTCTTGAAGCAAATTTCAGATTATAATCTGTTTTATAATGGGTACCATGTATTGAGTGAGCACTACCTGGAAGACACTGTGCTAGGTGCTTCACGTTTATTATTGCTAATCTTTCAATGACCTTATTTTCAAATGAGGAATTTTAGGAAGCTTGCTATCTTGATCAAGATCCCATTGTCGTTCAGTGAATAAGGAGGGATAGACTGGCCATGCCAACTTGAGTATTTATGTAGTTTTATTGTAAAGTAACAGATGACCATTTGGTTGGCATATATCCTTTCCTGGAAGGCCAAATAAAAACCGATCGAACTGAAAACAAAACTCCAGTAAGTGGCAAATAACCAATACGATAGGAATACCAACCCATGATAGGGCTTGAAAGCAAATACTGTTAGTTTCTCCCATTTAAACATCATTGACAAAGGCAAAAGTATTGGAAATTCTTTGAAAAAAAATTGCATTTCTGCAGCGTAATGAATTCACGGGAGAACAAATGGTACATCATGCTATGTTTCAAAACATACACAAATTTTATCTTGTTTATGGGCAACCATTTAGCCTGAGTTTATCCAGGTAGGTAATGGCTTTTGTTTTTACTACTGTTATAGTTTTGCCTTTTCCAGGTATCATATAATTTGAATCATAACACATGTAGCCTTTTCAGATTGAATCCTTAGCAATAAGCATTTAAGTTTCATCCATGTCTTTTTGTAGCTTGATATTTTTTTTTAAATTACAGAGTAAAATTCCATTCTTTGAACAGCAGAGTTTGTTATCCGTTCACTTATTAAAAGATATCTTCTTTGCTTGCACTTTCTGGTGTTTATGAATTAGATGCTATAACATTCACATTCACAGGTTTTTGTATGGATGTTTTCAAAGAAGTTGGGTAAATACCTAAGAGCACAGTTAGCGGATTGAATAGGAAGACTGCATTTAGTTTTGTAAGAAACTTCCAAACTGTCTCCCAAAGTGACTGCCATTTTTCATTCGCACAATCAATGAATGAGAATTTCTGTTGCTGTGCATTGTTGGGAGCAATTGGTATTGTCAGTTTTGTTGAATTTTAGCCAAATGAAAAGTTATGTAATGGTATCTTGTTGATGTTTTTTTCTGTGATGACAAATGAGTTGAGGATCTTTTTATATGTTTATTGTCCATCTGTATATCTTTTTTTGTTGAGGTATCCTTTTAGCTATTTGCTCATTTTTAATGACATTGTTTTTCTTATTGAATGTTAGGTGTTCTTTGTTTATTTTGGATACAAGTCTTTTGCGGCATATGTGTTTTGCAAATATTTGCTGTGGCTTATCTTTTCATTTTCCTTAACAGTGTCTTTCAAAGAACAGAAGCTTTTGAGTTTAATCACTTCCAATTTATAGATCTTATGATCTTATTTCCTTTCCTAGATTGTACTTCTGATGTTTTATCTAAAAACTCATCCACAAACTGAACTTCACCTAGACATTCTCCTATGTTTTCTTGTAGAAGTTTTATAGTTTTGCCTTTTACGTTTAGACGTGCAATCTGTTTTGATGCAATTTTTGTTTAAGGTATAATAGTTTAAGTCTACATTTTGTTTGGTTTGGCTTTGGCTTTGGTTTTTGCATATGGACTTTGGATGGTTCCATTACCACTTGTTGAGAATATTATCCTTTTTCAATTGAATTGCCTTTACTCCTTTGTCAAACATCAATTTATCACATTTGTGTGGTCCTAGGTTTTAGTTTGTTATGTTTTATATTGACTAATGTGTATATTCTTTTACCAATATTATGATGTCTTGATTAATGTAGCTTTCTAGTAAGCCTTGCAATTGGGAAGCATGAATCCTCCAACTTTGTTCTTCTTCAATACTGTGTTGGCTCTTCCAGACCTTTTCCTTTTCAAATAAATTTTATAATCAGTTTGTAAATATCTACAAAATACCTCACTGGAACTTTGATTGGGATTGTGTTGAAGCTATAGATCAAGTTGGGAAGAACTGACGTCTTAAAAATACTCAGTCTTCCAATTTGTGAATATGGAATCATTCTGCATTATTTATTTTCTTTAATTTTTTTCATTAGCTTTGTATTTGGTATATAGATCCTATACATATTTTGTGAGGCATATGTAATTTTCTTTTGATGCCACTGTAAATAGTATTTTTAAAATTTCAAATTCCAATTGTTTGTGGCTGGGATACAAGAAAATAATTGCTTTTTGTATATTAACTTTGTAATACTTTGCTATTCTCACATAATAGTTGCAAGTATATTTTTGTAGAGTCTCTGGGATATTTACAGAGATAGTCACGTCATCTGTAAAAAAAGATACTTTTACTTCTTCCTTTTCAATTTGTGCAACTTTTATTTTCCCTTTCTTGCCTGATTTCACTTATTAGAACATCCGATATCTTGTTAAATAGGAGTGATGAGAGGGTATAGCCTTGTCTTGTATCTGATCTTAAGGTGAAAGCATCCAGTTTCTGATCATTAAGTATGATGTTACCTGTACGTTTTTCATAGATATTCGTTATCAAGTTGAGGAAGGTAACCTCTCTTTACCTAGTTTGCTGAGGTGTATTCTTTTTATTTAATCATGAGTGAATGTTGTAGTTTGTGAAATGCTTTTAATGCATTGATTGAAATGGTCATATGATTTTTCTTCTTTAGTCTGCCATGTAGATGATTACATTGATTGATTTTTCAATGTTCAACCAGCCTCACATAGCTGGAATAAATCTTACATGGGCATAATAAAAGTTCTTTTTATATATTCTTGCATTTGAATAACTTTCATTATGTTGAGAATTTTTGCATTATGTTCCTGTGAGACACTGGCCTATAGTTTTCCTTTCTCACAATATCTGTATGTGGTTTTGGTATTAGGATAATGCTGGTCTTGAGTTAGGAAGTATGTACTCTACTTCTATTTTGTGAAAGAGGTTGTGGAGAAGTGATTCATTTCTTACTGGCTTGGTAGAATTCACCAGTAAAACATCCTGGGGGTGGGGAGGTGGTGGGTATTAATCATTGGATATATTTATTTAATACATAGAGGCTTATTCAAAGAGTCTTGTGTGAGTTTTGGTACTTTGTGTCTTTCAAGGAATTGTTCTGTATCATCTAAATTACCAAATTCTTTGAATAGAGTTAATAGAATTCCTGAATTATCCTTTTAAAGTCCACGGAATCAGTAGTTGTGACCCCTCTTTCATTTAGTTTGGCTAGAAGTTTAAAAATTTTATTGACATTTTCAAAGAACTACCTTTGGGTTTTGATTTTCTCTTTTGTTTTTCTGTTTTCATTTTAATTGATTTATCTTCTAATTTCACTATTACTTTTCTGCTTAGTTTAGGCTTATATATTTTTTTAAGGTAGAAGCTTAGGTTGTTGATTTTAACTCTCTATTTTCTAAATATATTCATTTAGTGTCCTAAATTTCCCTTTAGGCACTGCTTTTTTTTTTCATTCCTCTAATTTTGATAACTTGTATTTTCATTTTCCTTTAGCTCAAAACATATTAAAATTTCCTTTAGACTTCTTCTTTGACCTATGTGCTATTTAGAATTTATTTATTGATTTCCACATAGTTGGGGGATTTTCTAGCTCTTTTTTGCAGTAGATTTCTATTTTAATTCCCATTGAGTTCTGAGAACAGATTTTGTATGATTTTGATTCTTTTAAGTTTGTTAATATATTGGCCCAGAATGCAGTATGGCCCTATGGAATGCAGTCTATTTTGTGTACTTAAGAATGTGCATTTCGCTATTGTTGAAGTATTCTACGAATGTCAATTAGATCAAGTTGATTGATACTCCTGTTTAGAGCAACTATATCCTTACTGATTTCCTGCTAACTTGATCAATTACTGAAAGAGGGGTCATTAAATCTCCAACTTTAAGAGTAGATTTGCTTATTTCCTCTTTCAGTTCTATCAATTTTTTATGCCATGTATTTCGATGCTCTGGTTTTACGTACATACGCATTTAGGATCATTATATCTTCTTGAAGGACTGACCTCTTTATCATTATGTAATGACACTTTTTTATCCATTTTCCTTGTTTTTAATCTTCTTTGACTAAAATTCAAGCTCTTTTTTTTTCATTAGTGTTAGCACAGTTTATCTTTCTCCATCTTTTCATTTTTAATCTACCTGAATATTTATATTTAAACTGGGTTTCTTGTATTTATTTTTATATTTTATATAAATATTTATATTTAAACTGGGTTTCATACAGTTAGGTTCTGTTTCCTTATTCACTCTGACAATATGTTTTTTAGCTGTCTTATTTATACCATGCTTATTAAAAGCAATTATGGATATAGTTGGATTATCTACCATGTTTGTAATTGTTGCTATTTGTTGCATTTTTTTCTTCTCCCACACTTTTCTTCCTGCCTCTCTGGTTTTAATTAAGCATTTTATATTATTCCATTTTATCTCCTCTCTCAGCATATTGTTTGAACTCCTTTTTTTTTTTTTAATTAGGAGTTGCCTTTAAATTTGCAATATACATTTTTAACTAAGTCCACCTTCAAATAACTATAATGCGTCATGCTGGTAGCTTATGACAGAGTATTCCCAATGCCTCCATCTCCTCTCTTATGACACTGCTATTATTCAATTTATGGATATATATGTTATCATCACCAATACAATTTTACTATCGTTACTTTAAATCAGTATATTTTAGATTTATTAAGAGTAAGAAAAATATTTTATTTTACCTTCATTTATTCCTCCTGTAATGCTCTTTTAACGTAGATCTGAGTTTCTGACCTATATCACTTTTCTTCTTCCTGAAAAGACCTTCTTACTTTCTTGCCTTCTTTTGACTCTTCTTGCAGGGCAGGTCTTCTGGTGATGAATTCCCTAAGTTTTTGTCCATCTGAAAAAGTATTTTTCCTTCGCTTCTTTTTTTCCCCCCAAAGATTTTATTTATTTCAGAGACAGACAGAGAGAGCACAGCAGGGGGAGGGGCAGACAGAGGGAGAGGGACAAGCAAATTCCTGCTTAGTGCAGAGCCCAAGGAGGGGCTTAATCCTAGGACTCTGAGATCATGACCTGAGCTAAAGTCAGACATTTAACTGACTGAGTCATTGAGGTGCCCCTTTCCTTTACTTCTGAAGGAAAATTTCACTTCATATAAAATTTTAGGTTGATGGGGTTTATTTCCACCAACATTTTAAATATTTCACTTCACTCTCTTTTTTATTTTATTTTTTATTTTTTAATTTTATTTTATGTAAATTCAATTAATTAACACATAGTGTATCATTAATTTCAGAGGCAGAGTCAGTTATTCATCAGTTGCGTACAACACACAGTGTTCATTACATCACATGCCCTCTTTAATGCCCATCACCCAGTTACCCTATTCCCCCCCAGTACCCCTCAGTTTATTTCCTAGAGTTAAGAATCTCTTATGGTTTGTCTCCCTCTCTGATTTTTTATTTTATTTTTCCCTCCTTTCCCCTATGATCTTCTGTTTTCTTTCTTAAATTCCACATATGACTGAAATCATATGATAATTGTCTTTCTCTGATTGAGTTATTTTGCTTAGCATAATACCCTCTAGTTCCCCCACATCATTGCAAACGGTAAAATTTCTTTCTTTCTTTCTTTTTTTTTTTTTTGATGGCTAAGATCCTTAACTATGGTCAGCTAATCTTTGACAAAGTGGGAAAGAATATCCAATGGAAAAGAGACAGTCTCTTCAATAAATGGCATTGGGAAAATTGGACAGCCACATGTAGAAAAATGAAACTGGACCATTTTCTTACACCATACAAACACACTTCACTCTCTTCTATAATACAGATTCTGAAAATAAGTCCACTGTTATTCTTATCCCTGTTTCTGCACAGGTCAGCTAGTCTTTCCCTTCTGGTTTCCTTCATGAGTTTCTCTTCGTTTTATTTTAAGCAGCTTGACAGGATATGCATAGTTGTAGATATTTTCATATTTATCATACTTTGTATTCTCTGAACTTTGTGGTTCTGTGATTTGGTGTCATTAGTTTTGGAAAGTTATCAGCCAGTATTACTTCAAATATTTCTTCTGCTTTCTTCTCTCTTCTCTTCATACTCCAATAATGCATGTGCTATACAATTTGAAATTGTATCATTTCTTCAATATTGTTCTGATTTTTCATTATTTTTTTCTTTCATATTAGTTTGGGAAATTTCTGAAGACATATCTTCAAGCTCACTTGTTCTCTCTTCTGTTTTGTCCAGTCTACTGGTGAGCCCATCAAGGCATTTTTAAAAAAATTTCTGGTATGGTATTTTTTGTTTCTAGCATTTCCTTTTAATTTTTAGAGTTTCCATTCCTTTGCTTACTTACTCATTTGTTCTTCCATGCTGCTACTTTTTTCATCAGAGCCTGATAATTCCAAATTGGTGAGATCTCTCAGTCTTATTCTAATACTTGCTTTGTCTTTTCAAATAGTGTTAGTTCTTGCCTTTTAGCATGCTTTTTTGTTGTTTTGCTTTGTTTTGTTTTTACAATGGGATATGATGTATTAAATAATAGGAACTAAAGTAAATAGATGTGAATATGAGGTTTTATGTTAATCTGGCTAGCGGTTGCACTGTGTTTAATGCTCACTGTTGCTGAAGTTCCCAGAAGCTTCAAATTCCTCTAGTGTCCTTGCTTTTGTCTCATTTGTCTTTGGGTTTCTCTAAGAACCGTTTCTTGCATGTGTGGCACCTTGCAACATTTTCAACTATAATCCACTGTCATTATATTTGAGCCCTGTTGGTATGGTGGTGAAGTATGGGAGAGGGGAAGATTACCTAATTTTGTGATTAAAACTCAGTTTTCAGTAGCTCTATGTGTTGAAGCTATGGTTTCCACAAGTTTATCTTAGCTCCGTCCTGCCCCACTCAGGTGAGAAAAGGCTCAAGTGGGAGAAATGACATTCCCTCACCTGAGAGGCATTCTAAAATCTTTCTTTAGGGAGTACGCCTGTGTTACGGTGAATCCCTGGGTGTATTTCACCACAGTTACTGTTCCTGTTCTGCTGTCAGAGTTACTGAGGGTATTTTTCTGGCTCTTTACTGTGAGAATTTTGTAGAGTTCCTGAAGGTGAGGTCCTTGAAAGCCTGCAGCCCCAAGGAATTTCTCACTCTTCACCTAATCCACATTAGACCTCCAGGAATTGATCAAAATTACCATTTAAGTGTTCATACCAGTTTATGGCTCCAATGGCTCTCTCCCCCCATAAAGATCTCTGCTGTGACTCTCCAGATTTCAGAGTGATGGTTTGCCTTGCAATCCTCAGTTCTCTGATGGGTGAAGAAAAGTCTTTAATTTTCAGTTTGTTCAGGGTTTTTTGTTTGTTTGTTTGTTTGTTTTCCTGTTATAAGAACAGAAGTGATGACTTCAAAGCTCTTCACATGTTGGAGCTAAACCTGGAAATTTGGCAATGGCTTTCCTTATTCTCTATGGTGCAAGTTTCGGAGGCTGGTTCTTCCATATCACAGAATCAGGCAGCTCAGTTTTCAAATATGGTTCATATCTTAGCACATCCCATCTACCTGTTTAATCTGAGAACTCCCCTTCCAGTAATTAAATATACTTTCTTTATGGGTCATTATGATGTGATTTATGACATGTGTGTAATTGTCAGAATTACTGTGGGTAATTAAAATATGAAGTGAATGCTGCCAGAGGCTTCAGTCACTCTCAGTGCCCTCATTAAAAATGAGGAGCTGACCAAATTATAAATAGACTGGTTTATACAAGTTCCTGGCAAAACCTAATTATGAAACTTATCCTTATTCTATCAGAACTCAGTCCATTAGTCATGCAAATTCTGAAAATGATTAAGTTATTTTATGTGCTGGAATTGTGGAATTAATAATAAAGAGGCAAGTAGCAGTAATTAGACATTACTATGAAACTTTATTATATCAGGTCACTCTGGGTCATACTGCCTCTCTTCCTGACCCCACATCCAACGCAACAGAACATAGACACAGACACACACACACACACACACACACACACACACACATCCCTTTAACATAATTTACTAAATGGCTTAATGGTTTTAGTGGATTTATAAGAACTTTTTAAAATGAGAGCTAAAACAAAAGAAGGATTTGTAAACTCTGCATGAGGTATTATTTTGAAATTGGTCAGAGAAAGAGATTTGGTAATTATCATCAGGGGAACCCTTTCTCTCTACAAAAGGCAAAGTGACACAAGGAGAAATCAGTTACTATGAGGATGTTTCAAGATATGGAAGCTGAACCAGGAGCAAGAGATAAAGCTTAAAGGAGCTTTAGATGATCATGTCTACTTCCTTTCTAATTTATAGATGGGGATTTAGCCAAGAGAAATTATGTGGCTGCCAGTGAATAAGAGAGTCAGGCTTCAAGCTTAGTGCCATGATTTTCCTCCCTAACATGTGGGAGGACGTGGACTGATAGGGAAATTGGTGAACATCAAAGTTTTCTCATAAGGGGAGAACACTGAAGGCAGGTCCACACTAAGTATCTGGATCTGGAAAAGGTAATCCACTGTGGTTTAGTTTGGTGAATCATAGTCTCATCTGAGACAAGAAACTTGCTCTATGGAAACAGAGACATCAAGATTCTTATTCAGAAGAGCCTGAGAACTTTGATGACTCAATCAACACATGTCTGGGGAAGCAAAAGTAAATGAAGTTTAAAAGGTAAAAGAAAAAGAAAGGGAGGGAGGAATAGGAAAAGGAAAGAAGAGGAGGAGGGAGAAGCAAAAAGAGGGAGGAAAAAAAAGAAAAGCACACTTTATAGATTTAAGGGTTCTACATTTATGTATCAGTTAGATTGTAGGGCTTTCATCATTGCCAGTTCATCTCAGCTGGGGTGGAGCTTATGCAAATGTTCCTTTGTGGGGGACAAGGAGGAAAACAGAGAGTGTGGGTGAGGAAGAGAGAGAGGCCCTGGGAGGGAGAGAGAGGGGTGAGAAATTCAACCTACATAACTAACTGACTGACTTTACAAACTTAGTAGCTATTTGAAATTTATCCTTTGGTACTCTTTCCTTGGGTTATGGGCAGAAAACTTTCTGAGATCTCAAGTGAAAGGCAGCAAATCTGTGAACTTGGCCCAGAATGAAGCAGTCCTCAGTCCTGCTGGTTTCAGGTGTGCAAGGTGAATGTCAACAATTACACAGATATATCCGGAAGTCATCCTCATGCAAATGTGACAAATAAGCAAACATGAAAGGCCTCGGGGAAGATGACACAGAAGAAGAGATGAGGGACAAGAGAGTCAGAGGTACCGCATGAGGGAATGGGTCTGGTCTTGGGGAGGGGGCTGCTGAAGCTCACATTATGTGTCTACAAGACACTCCTAGTAAGGTAACAATTTTAAGAGATAGTGGAAGGAGGGTCTGACAGAAAGGGATCTGGGGATGAGGAGATGAGTGAGAAAGATCGATAAACTCGAGAAAATGCAGAGCTTTATTGAAGAGAAGGCAAGGATCTGTTGACAGATGCAGGAGCCAATCACTTTTTAAAATTTTGTTCAGTTAGCCAACATATTATACATCGTTAGTTTTTGATGTAGTGTTCAACGATTCATTAGTTGCGTATAACACCCAGTGCTCATCACAACACATGCCCTCCTTAATACCCATCACCTGGAGAGCCAATCACTTTTAATGGTGGTGGTGGTGGTGGTGGTGGTGTGTGTGTGTGTGTGTGTGTGTGCACTGTATGATTTGACTTTTCATAGCAACACCATAAGGTAAACAGGAAACATGCTCTTACACATTTCTTATGATGATAAGAAATTAGGCGACTCACTCAATGTCCTAAGATGGTAAGCAACGACTTTGGACTCCCATCACTTAGACTCTGTGTCTACCATGTGTTCCTCTACAATATGGTGGGACTTTAGAGAACTGCTCTGAATGGATGTAGTGGTAAGTAGAGAAGGTAAGTGAGAAAAAGTCACACCCCCACCTCTTAAAAAGTTGGTTGGCTTCTTAGTGGGTTTGCTTTCTCTCCTCACCAATAGTGGCAGGGCCTCAGGACTCTGCAGAGGGGCTCATGTGACAATTAGGCAGCTGCCCTGTCCCATCAGAGGAGGACAGCCAAAGCCTCCCAAGAACATACCTTCCCTCACTGTGCACAAGGCCTTGAAGACCTCTATGCCTGGATCCTCCATAAAGGGCTGAAAACCTCCATGGGGTGACTTTTATTTCTTTTATATTGATTTTAAGGGCCCTGCTGAACAATTCAGACTGCACAGACTCCTTTGTGCACCACCACAGGATGCTCGCCTATTTGTCACTCACTCAAAGAATAGTAAATGCTTCCAATGTGTCTTTCTTCTTGTTCTGTGTGTTTGTGTGTGTGTTTCAAATTTCTCAGCTTTTTAGGATAAGAGTATGACACATTCACCTCCAAACGTGGAAGTGTCTCAGCAAGAGGCACTCTGAGAAAATGCATTTGAAAATGGCATTTGTTGGCTCACTGGAGCCAAATAGAGCCACCTCATCTCTTGCTTGAAACCCAAACAGGGTGACTGCCAGTCAGGGATTCCAACCAGCTGGTGGAATTGGCCTGCACAATCTGACAAAAGGGATCCCTTTTCCTTAACAGCAGCTTCTCCACCTCTTTCTCTCTCCTTTTTGCTCGAGAACACACAGTTTTGCACTTGTCCTTCATACAAATAACTGGAGGGTGGGAATTATTCAGAAAGCTCATGTTCGACACCCCATCTGTTCATTTCTGACGGCAATATATAATGTAAGGCTATAAAAACTTGAAAAATAATGCAACATAAAAAGGGATTGACTCAGCTCCAAGAGGCCATAAATGGTAACAAATACCACTGGATGATTTATTTCATGCTGTAATCTTTACAGTAAGTCATCTTTCAGACATTTCCTTGTGACAGGTTTTAATAATATTAATGCCCAGAGCAATCCAAATCATCGCCAATAGACGTATTTATCAAGCTGCCAATCCGAGTAAATGAAATTCTATAAGCAATAATGTAACATGTTTAAAGGAAGCTAATAAAACAAGTCAGCAGAGAAATATTACTTCAAAGTATTCTCTCCCTCTAATCCAGTCCTGTATGTTACACAGCCAAAATGCAAATCTTTCCATACTTGATTTATTGCTCCAAAAATACCAATGACCTTTTCCCCAAGCTTCTGTATATTCACTCTCACACATTCATAAAGCCTGCAGTGCATCCTGCCAGAGTCGCTGAACACTGGAGTGCTTAACATTTATTGTTATGTTTGTCTTGCTTTTTACGCAGGTACTTGATTGGCAGCTGCAGTGAATAACATCTAAGTTTCCAAGCCTTATTAAAATGTAACAAATATCTGAGCCATAAACCAATCTTTGCAGTACCCATTCGAGGCAGGCCTTCCAGAATACCCGAGAAAGCGACTTGAGCAAAGTCCTAATGGTTCACTAGTTGCCGGGTAAATTTCACAGGAAGCCAACTTGCATTTTCCTTCAATCAGGTTTGCTTTGCTTTGCATTAATTATTTGTTATTCATGCGGCTTACGGTATGCCAGCTGTTAAAGCATTTGACATTTCAAATGCAGCTCAAGATCTGCCTCCTGCAGGAAGCCTTCCTTATTAATTTCACTAATTTTCTGATCTCTAGCACCATAACTTCTAATTAACAAATCCATAAAGGCACAGTGCACCTCAAAGGCACTCACCAAATATTAGATGGAAATAAAAAGATTTATTTGATCACTCCACAATGAATGGATGCCTCCTCTTTTCTTGCATATCATACATACGCTTCTTGAAGACGGATTTACTGTTTGAGGGGCACAAGTGTTCACCATGCCACTGTGCACCCTATAAGGGGATGGAATTATATATTTTATACATATATATATATATACATATATATATATAATATACATATATATGTTATACATACATTAAAGTATATGTTATATATACATTATATATATACACATATATATTTTACATATATATGTATAAATACACACACAGATACATATATATATCCTCTAATTGACATGATATTATTTAAATCTGCTTACTTATTATGATTATGGTTCTTGTCTTTATTTGGAGTAGATCCTTTGGAGTGTCTACCAAGCCCATTATCTGCACTTCTTTACTTCTTTGAGGACTGTCTCATCCCCCACTCATGGCCAAGTTTGTTCTTGATGACTCCACTGGACAAGTCAGGAAACCTAACTTGAGCTGAGCCAATCAGACACTCTATTCCGATAATGAGAAACGGGGATACTGGGAATTTCGTCACGTGGTTTATGGTACTGGAGCTGGGATGTGCCTTGAGGACAGCGTAGCCAGATTCTGCAGAACAGAGTTACAGAGAGCTTCTGTGCAGAGGATGACGCCCATGACCCAGTGGAGGTGCAGCTGGAGAGCACTGCCTCAGGGCCCGGAGATTCCCACGTTTTGGTTCCCATCTCACCAGAAGACAGGTAGCACTTTCTCCCTTGTAGTTTTACTGTTCTGTGATTCCTTATTAGGAATTTCCTTTTTTTTTTTTTTTTTTTTTTAGTTTAAAAGAGTTTCTATCATGTGCAAGTGACTGGACATTCATTACAATGTTTATATTTCATTGATATATCAGCTTTATAAAAGACATGAGAGACACATTTTTGTTTGAAAGGAGTTCATTCCTTATAATGAGAAGCAAGATTTTTATTGGATATGAATCAAATACAAAGCCCTTTGTGTCTTGGTAATCCAGGGTATTTTGAGTTGAATTTTGGAGTATCCTTGGAACAGAGTGAGATTTTATTAGACAAGCATGGGAAGGGAAGCACACTCTAGGAATACACAGAGGCCCATGCCAGGAAAAGAAGTATGGTGCATATTTGGAAAAATGAGAAAATATAATCGTGTTTGAGCCCAGAGGAGTTTTCTGAGAGGCAGGGACCACATGATGAAGGGCACTGTTAAGGATTCTGATCTCATCCTTAAAGGTACTGACAAACTGCTGAAGGAAAACAATACTGTCACATTTTCATTTTTCATACCTCATTCTAAGTGTAAAGAAGGAGAGATAATGGGGGATAAGAGGAGATGGGAGGAGACTGGGTCTATCACAATTGCACCAGTGGTCCAAGAAGAAAGAAGATGGTGGCTTGGATTGGGATTAGAATTGAAGATGGAAAGGGTAGAGAGATTCAAGATATTTAAAGGAGTAAAACAGAGAAAATGGGGCAACTGATTGAATCCAGGAGAGAAACCTATCTCACAACTTTTTCACTTGCTTCTCTTACCTCTCACCAGGACCACTAGCCCAGGTGTTGGCTGCCAATAGATCTGGCTAGGTTCACCATTGGTTTTATTGTTCATTTTGCCTTTGTCTTTACCTACTTTAGAGTTTGTTTCTGAATACAGTGAATAGAGGCAGGTTAGAAATCAGGCACTTGGGGAAAGTATTAATTTTAGAATTTTTTGCACATTTGGTATAGTGAAATTGGTTCCAGAATCATTACTTTTTTTACTTCTCCATTTCTTCTCACTTCTTTTCAACTTTAGTGCTCCCGTCAATGACATCTCACCTGGTACATTTTGATTCTCGGTGTGAAAACAAGCCAGGGGTTGTATTAGGATCAGGGGTTGCGATACAGTTTGAAGAGGCCTCCATGGGTGCCTGGGTGGCTTAGTCGTTAAGTGTCTGCCTTCGGCTTAGGTCATAATCCCAGGGTCCTGGAATAGAGCCCCACATCGGTCTCCCCGCTCAACGGGGAGCCTGCTTCTCCCTCTCCTGCTCCCCCTGCTTGTTCTCTCTCTGTCAAATAAACAAAATTTTTTTTTTTTTTAAGAAAAGAGGCCTCCCATTCCTTGAAAATTTTATTCTGTGCCCACATACACAGGCACACTCCTGCGAATTACTGTGTTATCCCTTCTCTACTCTTCTATTAGTTCCCGGCTTGGAAAAATACTATCATGAGATCCGTTGGCTGAAACAATAAGACAAGGGAGAGTAAAGAAGGAGTAAGGGAAGGAGAAAGAACTGGAGGCAGCTGCACAGACCTGGAGGTGGAGCTGAGAGTATCTGGCTAAAGAGTGAGAAACTGATGGGTTACAATGGTATTCCTTTACTCCCACTGCCCTGAAGAAAGAAAAAGATTCCAAGTGGGCAGGTAGACCAAGAAAGTCCCTCTGAATGAAGGAATATAATCAGAGTTGGCAGAGATAATCTGCTTATGCAGACTGTAAAAACATGGTTCTCCTGTGTTCTTCTTCCTGGTCCCAAATAACCTTTAAGATTTAGAGTCAGTCACCTGACATAGGCCTGTGCCTTTGAAAAACAGATGAGTGTAAACTCACCCAGGATGGTTTCCGCCTGTTTTATTCTTTAATATGTTCACCTTCCCCCCTACAAATTAACTGTAAACAAACAAACAAAAAAGAATCCATATAAAGAGGTCAGAGCCTTACACCACTGGTTTCACTGATTTTTTTTTTTCCCCTACCTCAGACCTTGTGCCTGGGTGAGCTTAAGGGATGCAGATGGAAATCAATTACTTGGGGTGGGGTGTGGGTGCCTAGAACTGTTCCTGGAAGACTGAGCTCATAGGCCAAGCAGATACTTGACCTGGCCCTACAACTCCTTCCCAGTTATCTTCTCCCTCTGAGCCATCTCTAAGTCTCTTAAAACTGGTTTCTGGTGTTGATCCACAAAGAGGATTTCTCAAGGATTAAAACACAAATAAAGCAAGAAAAAAGGAAAGATATTACCCATGATCCTGGCAGTTGAATACCTACATGGTGAGCAAAAACTGAAATGAGGGACATTTAGAAAGGCTCAAGAATATTCAGATCTACCCCCAAGCAGTGTAAAGCAAGGCACGAGGTTTGGCTGACTGTAAAATCTAACAGAATATTTCAGTGGAAGCAAATCTAGCTGATCAGTATGAAAATGTTTTCCATAAAATATTATTTTAAGAACCAGAAATATTAACTTGTTCTTACTTGTGATACAATGCAAATACAAAGGTCTTAATCCTAATAATCGCATCAGTCAAGCAATAAAAGATTGTGAACATTTTCATGTTGGAAGACCATTTACATTGTTCTCAGTTACTAAGCCGTGCCAATGGAGTAAGACGCTACTTGGAATCAAAGTCTATAAAGTTTGCTACTCCCACTTCAGTCTCCTCTAGATCTTCCTGTAAACATGTATATACGTAATGCGTGTATATATAGGTGTAGCTGAAGTATAAATGTATAAAGTAAATCATATAGATATCCACAGATATATGTGATTTACTTTATTGATTGATTCTTACATAGCAACACCAGAATCTTCCCCCAAAGAGTAATTTATCCACAATGTATGCACTAGCAACTCTAAAAAAGATGTATTAAAAATTTCTTCCATTTTCTAAACTGAACATTTTACTGGAAGGTTGAGACTGGAAATGGCAACTTCTCTCACACTTACAAATTGCTTTATGATTTTTTTTTAACTAGCTTTTCCCCACTGGTACCTTAAACACAGATGAGATATAATAATACCTCCATTTCATTATGAGAAAACCAGAAAGCGGAGAGGCAGCAACCTGTCTGGGTTAAAACCGGAACTGGGATTAGAACCGCAGCCTCCAGAAGAGGGGTGAGCCTCGCCTGAGGGACAGAGAGTCCTGCAGCGGAGAAATTTCCGCCTAGCAAGGGCAAGTGGTGGCGCCAATACCATCTCGTCTAGGGGTTCAGCTGTCTTCCCAATATGACCCTGGGAGTAGAGGAAACTCTGGGTTTTAAAAAACAAAAATAAGGCGTTGTTTCTTGTCTTTACGTAAGGGCTCTCCATAGAAGTACATATATTAATGATCCACTCATTTAGAGCATAAACCAGAGTAACACTGAGAAAAAAAACAAAACAAAACTTGATTTCCACATGTTTTAAGGAACATGACTATTGTTTCAAGACAGGTGGGCTTGTAAATAAAAAAAAGAACAGTGACTACTCAGCTTGTCTTGGGCCTTTGGGGAGAACAGAGTAGGTTTTCAAGGAGCCAGTTTATTTAGTTTACTTTTTAGCACTATCTGCAGCAATATTTCAGAGTGAAATAAGTAAAATATCTGTTCCTTTTCATTTGGCAGCAGCAAAGATCTCAGGGAAAAAAAAATAAATAAGAAATATGTAATCCCCACGGTGTAATCCCAGGGTATGGAAACTCACTTCTCTTAAATACCTCCCTCTGGCATAATTGACTTTTCATATGCATTTTAATAATGGTATTTCAGCAGGTTGCAGGGGAATTTTTTTTCTTCTGTTGTTGTTGTTGTAAATTATGGTTTGGAAAAAAAAAGTGTTATAAATCTAATTACATTTTCACTTATATTAACAAGTCAGCACAATCTTCCAGCATGTTTACCAAGCAATTCCAATATTTACAGCTGACCTAATTGGTTGTGGGGTAGGAGGAATGAACAATATTTTATCGTCCTCGTAGCTGCGCATGTGTGAAGACAGCTGTGGGGGTGTGGAGTTACCTGGCAACCCCAGGGTTTTGCCTGCCCGGGTTTGCCTTCGTCCAGCAGCTGAACAGAACAGGATGCGGGGAGACAAAGGGAGGTGAGTCCTGGACTGGAGAGGAGAGGAGTTTGTTATAAATGCCTTTTCTCAATCCTCTCTTGACAAGTAAGATTTCCCAATTATGTGGGGACTGTTAGAGACTCAGAATGAAGCTGTTCTTGGCAAGTTTGGATGAAAAGTTATAAATAGTTGCATGAAAGCCAAAAAGGTATTAGGTGAACATCCTTGATATTTGATGCTGAGTTGACGACAATTATGGTCCTGTCCTTGACTTTCATTATCAAAGCCATCATGGTCTTTAGGAGCCCAGCATGGCACTAACACAGGCTGAATTCTGATATTCTTACATCCGTGGGGAAACAGCTAAAAAGGCAGTTGTTCCTACCAGACAGAGAGCATATTGCCTCATGGGGAGAAAGGAACTGGGTCTCCCTCTCCTATTACTGAAGGTGAGTACTGTGGCTGCTTTGCCACCCCTCAGATTTAAATTGAAATGACATTTCTCTCTAAGGCCTCTGTCTTTCCTACTCATACTATTGGTGGTAACAAAGATGGAGAGCACTAATACAATTTTAGCTGCTTTGAGGTGAATCTCCACACCGTGGGTTCAGTTATCTGTGGGACAGTTGTGCCTCCTGTGTCATGATAATTGCCAACATGTATTGAATGTTTACTGTTTGCTAGGAACTTGGCCAAGAGTCTTACACTTAGTCTTCTCATCAGCCTCCGGAGATCGGCGCCACTTGTTTTACAGAAGAGGGCTCGGAGCCACAGTTCAGTAAGTGCCTTGCTCACGATCACATAGCATGGGAGTCACAGAGCTGAGATCTTATTCCCGACAGTTCACTTCCAGTGCATCCGCCTTACCTATGGGACTAAAGTAGCAGCCTCCTATTTTATCACTCTTGCAACCTAAAAACTAAAATGCCATACCACACAATAGGCTTTGATTTGTGATTTTAGATGTACCTGAAAGGCCCTCATTGAATGTCCCCTAAAAACATACCTCCCATTCTGATGCCTGAAAGCCCGTAGTTAGGGGGATTTCCTTAGCTGAAACCCTTGTTCCCTGATAAGAGAAAAGCTACCCTTGGAAGGGCTAATATTTTAAACTTCTGTTTTTGTAAATGATGATTCAGATGTTGATGGAGATAGTAAGTAGCTGGAAAGTATGAGTCCTGGAGAAGGGTGATGGTGGGTGTCAAACAGAGAGCAAACAACACAGAACGAAAAGTGTGACAATTTTTCCTAGAAACTATGTAAGTCATGGCCTAGTCCTTGAATAGAGTTTTACACAGAAACAGTGACTAAGTTTCCCATAATCTTCACCTTGTCTTACTGAGTTGGCCTTTTATATATGACCTTAAACAAACAAGGCCTCATTCCTGCCTTTTAAGAGATTATAAATGACAAAAATGAAAACATGCAAAAACTAACTACTTAATGCAAATAAATGTATGCACTCAGTAAATGATCAGTTGTCCCACTGTAATTTTTATTTCCATATTAGGAGAGCTGCTTCCTCATCTTCCCAACCAGCTAAATCAATGGAAATTTCCATACCCATAAGTCCTAGGAGAATTTGACTTCATTTTTCTTAAGACCTGTCCACAGCGTAACAAAGAAGTTAAAAAAGGCCTTTGTCCCTCCTTTATTATAGCCTTCTGAGCCAATCAAACAGACAGGGCAAAGAAGACAGGAGTGATGGAAGGAATATGTTGAATTTTCCCTGGAACTCCTCTGACATTCTTATGAAGCCTGAAGCTATTTTGTCTTCTATTTTTAAGTAATAATAATAAAATATTATTTGTTAATCTAAATAATTCATTTATCTAATAAATACCTGATGAATTATTCCTCTATATGTAGTACTTTGCTAGTGTTGTGTCACTTTGCTTCTCAGAAATCCAATTTTTGTCTCTAGGTAAAAGACAAGAACTAGTTCTTAACAAATTCTTATTCTTCTACTTGCTAGCACCCTAACTCTTTCATCTGTTTTTGGAACTCAGGCTCAGTGTGCTTAAAAATATCATTTCTACCTTTGTACATGTATGTCTATCTTTATCCCTACCCCCATACCTATCTGTACATGATACATTCATATTACTGTTTTCTTTGGACTTTGTATTAAGACTTGATGAAGATGTTTATTACACTTTATGACCAACCCACCTCCCTGGTAGAGATTCCTACATATTCAAATACCATCAGTTGCTATGAGGAGGACATCTTTAGAGGTTCTGGAATCTCCAAGACTGAAAACATAAGTGCTATCTGGACTCTCAGAGAAAGGTAACGCTGGAAGATCAAATGCTGGCGGTACAGTATTAAGGACATGTGGGTTTCTAGGGGCGCCTGGGTGGCACAGTGGTTAAGTGTCTGCCTTCGGCTCAGGGCGTGATCCTGGCGTTCTGGGATCGAGCCCCACATCAGGCTCCTCCGCTATGAGCCTGCTTCTTCCTCTCCCACTCCCCCTGCTTGTGTTCCCTCTCTTGTTGGCTGTCTCTATCTCTGTCGAATAAATAAATAAAATCTTAAAAAAAAAAAGGACATGTGGGTTTCTAGAACATGACTTGAAATCCTACAGTGACGGCAAACACAATATGCACATATGAACAAAAGAATCACAAAAACACTTTTGATTTATTAGTTATGGACTATATTTTGTTCAAATAAAAAAATCTATGCTTGTCCAGAGGGAAAGTCATTTTAAAAGCTTACTATGAAAGACAGGAAGAAAAGTACCCATTCAGACAATGTTATAAGCTCAGTTTCTGTAGAAAGCTCTGACAGGATGTAAGAGGAAACCCATGTGCGGTGATTTATGCCCAATATTCTGACCCTGGAAGGACCTGAAAACCAGTCCTCAGTAGGAGTTCAGACATCACTGAGGCTAAAAGATGGTGTTTCTCTTGCTTGGATCATCTGGGGCTCAGCATTCAATACGGTGTGTAGAACTGAGAATAAAAAGAAAGGAAGGTCCAGCTTTCTTTCCCAGCTGTGTGTGGGGGGGGGTGAGGGGGGGTGAGGGTGCATAGTATCTGAAAGTGAGCGATCATAGGGGCAGATGTCTTAGGAGTCATCCCTGAGAATAAATTATATAGGGCTGGGCGTGGGTGTGCCAGAAGAGAAAGAATTTCTCCCAGTTAGATGGATTTCCCCATGTCCTTATGGATGGTGTGCCTCCGATACTAACAAGCTTCTGGCCTGGAAGAGGATATAAGAGCAGTCCTTCTGGATGGACTATAATTTGTTCAGAAACTGAAGATCACCATGCAATCAGCTGTGCTGGAGACACTGAGAAACAGCCCAAGAGAGAGCTGGAATTGCCATGGAAAAGAGTGTTGCTGAGGGGGCACAGCAAACTATAGGAAGATTTGGACATGGTGGAGTGACTGCACCAGTGGGAGGTTCTGTATCACAGATCTTCACTGAAAACCCTGATGATATGCTCCGTTGAGCTGATGGTCTGTGGAAGGTGGGTGGTAGACAGTGAATGGAATCTTGGAAGGTCTGAAACTTCAGATCCTCTCCCTCTGAATATGAAAGACATTGGTTGCAAAAGCATGAAAATCTAAAAGCCAGGGAAATAGTAACAGAGGAGGATGGGGGAGCAGAACGACAACAGCAGGGACCCCTTTGCACCTGCTCCATTTTGACTGTGCTTAGGCTCTACGCAAGAACTTCATCTGTTTTATCTCGATTATTTAGGTTCTAATACTATCCACAAATGTTTCAATTATTTAGGTTCTAATACTATCTCTATTTTGCAGAAGAGGAAACTGAAGCATAAAGGCTAAAGAGGATGGTGATCCAGGGTTCACGCCTGCTATAGGGACAATGCTCGTGACTGGTATCTGTGGGACACTTGAACTTTAAGGTGCTAAGGCTGGCTTGGACATGAAGAAAGAGAGAAAAAAATGGCATTATCTGCCTTTGGTGTTTCTAAAAGAACATGGAGAGTATGAAGATGAAGTTGATATCATATTTACACATGATCTTCGTCATAGGTTTCGCAAAGCTATAGTGGGAAGGGAAATTATGCAAGAAGTTACAGGATTTCGATTTCAACATCATCTGTAACAATTGAATTAAACAGATCCAGGGGGAGGATTTCTAGAGAAGGGCTGATAGGCCCAAAGAAGACAAATCTTTCTGTTGGAAATGGTTTCTTCTCCTGACCGAGATCTATCATAAACTGCTTGGAAATTTCTGCCTCCTCTTCTTCGCTCGATTAGATACCTATTAGTATGTACTTGAGCTAACAAACACCTACGTTTTAAAAATACTGAATGGCTTAGTGTGGTCATTGTGTTACCAGCCACTCACAACATAAAATGAACTAGTTGTATCTAAATCTTTTCTTTGTAATATCTAATTTAAATCAGTTTTACTGAAGAAGTAAATAACTGTAGAATGGTAAAATGGGCAGAACACTTTCAAGGTCACCCAAAGTAGGGTGGCCATAATAAAGAAATTGGAAATGAGGGCAGAGGGGGTCCAGGAGCAGTTGAAATGCATTTTTCAACTATGGACTCTGGGAAACAAACTGAGGACTTCAGAGGGGAGGGGGTGGGGGATTGGGATAGGCTGGTGATGGGTATTAAGGAGGGCACATATTGCATGGTGCACTGGGTGTTATACACAAATAATGAATCATGGAACATTACTTCGAAACTAAGGATATACTATATGGTGACTAACATAACATAATAAAAAAAATATTATTAAAAAAAAAAAGAAAAGAAAATTGAAGAATGAGTCCCAAGTACTGCTGGGATCTCTTCCAATGCCTACAAGACTTTAGACATCATGTTAGTAACTTATATTTATGATCATTATGAAATTCTGTTCGTTTGGGTTGCAAATGATTTGTAATTTATAATTTCTTTAAATTCTGTTTTGTTCTTAGAAATAAATATTTCATGACAAAAAAGAAATGCATTTTTATTTATCATAAAGTTTTTCATAAGTCTAACTGGATCACCATGGAAAGGAAGAGGAAATATTAATCTTTACTCTCTCATATTACATGATCTCTTGACTTAAGGACCCAGAACTCAAGTGAATAGAGCTAGTGTTTGTTTATTTATTCGACAAATACACATTTAACTACCATCTATTAAATAGACTTTTGTGTGTTAGTCTGAGACCCTAACCGCTATTTATAACATTGCTTATTCTATGTGAAGAGAAAGACCCCCAGGGATGCAAAGAAATATTGGACTAAACTTTTGTATAAGTTAGGGCTGTCTGTATTGCTTCAAGTACTAAGAACAGAAGATAGTAGTTTCTGAACTTACTGGAAAACCCACTGGTGGCCTGAAGATTACATCTTTAAAAGCACCAAGCCCTTGTCAGCAAAACTATAAATAACATTATGCTCTTTTGGGTATGTGAACGTAATACTACTAACACATCAAAAATGGATCACAAATAGCACACACCACACATTTTACATGTTTTCCCCGGATAGTACCTACTTGTCTCTATTAAGCCATCGGGTTTATTTTACCACTCATTGTTGTTACTCAGGACATAGGTTTGTCAATTTGCTAACTGGAGTTACCTTTGCCCTGCAAAAAAACAAAAAGCAAAAACAAAACAAACAAAACCCAAAATAAAACAAAACAAAAACACACCCTATTCTACAGCACGAAGTGGGAGTAGGATGTCATTGATCCCATTAACACTGTACTTAAATCAACTGAGCTAACCAACTCCACTGATGAAATATCACAGAAATGTACCCACAAATGGCACTTATATATACACAAGTGTATAACACTGTCTAACTAGTAGTATGACTCTAATTGATCTTTTAAAAATCTGTAGCTCAAGTGAACATATCTTGCTTTTCAATTAAGAGGTACAGATAACTTCAGCATCATCTTTAAAGATGATCTGAATGGCTAATTTTCATGATCTCTGACCTTACTTATGGGCTTTTAAAGCATATTCAGGAATCCCCCAGCCAGACACAGGGCTGACAGGCCCAGTCGGTGGATGGACCATGCCGTCCAGATCAATCCTCCTTTTACACACCTGTTTTGGACCATTTCCTTATTGAACGTAGTGGGGGGATTAAAGACAATAGGAAACATACCAATACGTTATTTCATTGTTACAGCTCTGCTAAAGAATAGCAGGGAAAAGTCTGTGAAACTGAATGGCGACTTTTACATTTAAATATTTTCTGTGGCTTTTGGTATCCATTACTTGCCGATCCTCTATTATCCCAGAGAAGATGTGGGAAAGAATAAATGAAAGCATAAGCGTGGTTGGAGCGCTTCATGTGTTATCCTACATGTGGTCTTTATATTCTCAAAAACAATTTTTAAATGTGAATTATGCTTTTGTAACAATCGTGCATTAACATAAACACAGTATACACAAATACACACATGGACAATACCAAGAGCCAAGAATGTATTCTTTTTTTTTTTTTTTTAAGATTTTATTTATTTATTCGACAGAGATAGAGACAGCCAGCGAGAGAGGGAACACAAGCAGGGGGAGTGGGAGAGGAAGAAGCAGGCTCATAGCGGAGGAGCCCGATGTGGGGCTCGATCCCATAACGCTGGGATCACGCCCTGAGCCGAAGGCAGACGCCCAACCGCTGTGCCACCCAGGCGCCCCCCAAGAATGTATTCTTGAGATAATTGACATGTTATGTCTCACAACACTCGAGCGCACATTCTCACCTCTAGTCAGACTAGCTGGTACATGGAAGGCTCCAGGTTTCCCCCATGCCTTGCCCGTGTCATAGCCTTCAAAGGAGTTGAGATGCCCACTCTCTCCTACCTTTAATCCTACCTGCCACAGGAAACTTTCTGAAACAATCTATCCATCCCTCACTGACCTCTTCTTCCTCTGACCTGCCAGAATCATCGATGTAGCACAGGAAGGAGTGCTGCTTTATTTGGCTTCTGATTTACTTTACAGGAATTCATTTTTTTTACCCAACTAGATTGCATGGGGGTTGAAACATCATTTCTATATCTACAAATGCATCAAGCACAGTGCCTACTTAGCACATGGAGATACTCAATAAATACCTATTTATTTTAAAAGGAAAAAAAAAGTGCCAAAAAAATCCCAATTATAGTGAGTAGCTGTTTTGTTGTCATTAAGAGTAAGACAAAATGTGAATTCCTGCAATACCATAGCACTTTCCTCCACACAGTTCTTAATCCTTTCCCACAGATTGTCTTGGTTTGATAAAATGTTGGAATAAAAGGCAAAGAAGGGCAGAAGCTATAATTCCTAGGACTTTTATATTCCTCTTGCAAAGTGCATTCATGAAGAGTTAGCACCTCTGGTGGCTCAGAATTGATGCCAGCCTCACCCACAGGAGTGGTACAATAAAACCTCTGTTAACCAGGCCCATCTCTAAAGAACCCCCAATTAAACAGAAGCATGATTCTTCACATATTAAAAGAGGTGAGTTATTAAAAAAAAAAGATTAAGGATTTATTTCAAAATCTACCTCCTTGAAGGCTCTGCACTTACTACTAATTATAATAAGGAACATCTAATGAGGACTTACTGTTGACCAAGAATCAAACAAAGCACTTTAAATACCTAATCTTATTCAGTCATTACAGAAAAACCTCCAAAGTATTCACGACTATTATACTCATTTCATATAGCAAAACTGAGACACCTAGAAGTAAAGCAACTTGCCCAAGATCACACAGTTTAGAGTCAGCATTTGAACTTAATGCTAACCTTAGCCCACACGCACATTATGTAATGTCAGTGCACGATGACCACACTCTGCTGGTAATACAGTATTTACCTGTAGATAATCACAACCATTAAAAATTTTCCCGGCACAGTATAGGCACTAAACTAAAATGCTGGTAACATATTACAAAGCTATGCACAATAAACTCTGAAGTGACGGAACTTTTAGGTTGACCCTCTATTTAAAATCAACTGAACAAATCACCCTTCACCTCTAACTCCACATTCTGGTTAATCAAGAATTTAACGTACTGCAGGGAAAAGAGAGGGAGGAGGCATTTGTTGACCCTGTTCTGCAGATTGAAAAACAAAAGCAATCTCATCATCAGTTTGTTGGAAATAGGGGATGGATTAATAATAGAAATTGGGAATAACTGAAATTTCACCTCAATCCACATGTGTAGAGTGCCTGAAAGCTGATCTGAGAGAAAACTGGGTATATGACCTTTGCTTATCACCGGTATGAAGTATTTTGATCCGTGTTGCAAGGAGGTCTGTTTGTTTAGCTTACTGACATTGGGAGAAGCAGAGATGAATTCATGTCGGTGAGGATAAATTCCACTGGTCACTATAAAGGCTGGAAAGCTAACATTCTTGTTTATGTCACATTTTTAATTGCCCAGTGATCCTCAGAAACCCACAGGGAACCAGGGTTCTCTGAGGTTCTTACCTGGTGGTGAAGCTCATACTGCTCATCGGTCTTGTCTGTCCCAGCATACAGTCATGCACTGTAGAATCAGAGAGTTCCTTCATGCTGTTTTTCTTTACCACCACTGTTGTCCCTGCAAGAACACAGCAATCTTAGTGAGTCGGCATACCTTTCTGGGAGGTATTCTTGAACCATCCCTACTGACTAAGACATTTCTAGGCCCCTGGCTAGGGAGAGGGTAGAGATCCTTAGCCACAGACTAATTCTAAGAGGATGGAACAGAAATCTCTTTCATTTCCTTCTGCAGAGTTAGTGGGTGGAACATGGTTGTAAGGATTTCAATACCACATGGGATGCTTCAACAAGCACCTACCGAGTTGCTGCTGTACCTTCCTAAGGCGTCACCCCTCTGTCTCACCCAAGTGTAGCATCCGGGGATCTTTCCTGCCATAGGCAGGGTCTGCAGCCACATTTTGGACTCCAAGAAAGGATCATTATACAAGTCCCCTTCTCCCCTTCTGCAGATACTACTCAGGCTGCAATTTATTCTCAGTGGATACTGCCTTTTACTTTATTTATTTCCTTCAAAGGATTCCTTTATTATTAATTTTAACTTTTGAAGAATCTTGAGCTTGCATGGGCTAGGTCTCAAAACATTTGTGAATTTCCAAACCTGAAATAACACAAAGGCTAATAATTTTCTCATCTGCCAAATGGGGATAATACTGGGACTTCAAAGGGTGACTGTGAAGATAAATGCAAGAATGTTTGAAATTTAAAAATTAAATAGCAATATGAAGCTGCTCTGAGATGGAAAAGAAACTGACACATGAGCCGTTACTTCTTCCTACACCCATATGTTGGTATTCAATCATGCCATTCTTATTTCAGAACCTTGATTCAACCTAGGAATCCTGGGCTAGGGCATCATTATTGGTCGATAAGAACTGGCACTTAGTATTGTGATAAGAAATTATCATTCCAAAGGATACTTGGAAGTTAAATGCTTCTCTTTCACTCCTCAAGGACCCTGCGTTATTGGCCTGCCTGAATGAGATTCCTGGGTGATCAGAGATGCAGAACTGCCTGAGAAGAAATTATCAAGGAGATGGACAAAGTCAAAGAGTAGCCATCACTGTTGTTCTTCCTTGCCCACCCAAGTGGAGAAAAGAAACATGGCCTTTTCTTCCTGTGTCACTTTAAGAATCATCTGTGTACTAAGACTCCTCTTTGTTCATGTGGAACAAACCTTTAAATCCACATATCACCAGGTTTTAGACAACAGCTGGCAGAAAGAGCCACACATACATTTTGGTTTCCCTCTTCTTTTGATGTAATGCTTTCTGACCCATTCTAATCCATGGAAAATATCAATTGAGTGAAAACACACTTCTGGAAGAAGAGAGACCTCCTTTGGATGTGTGATTTGTCAACTTAAATCAGCAGTAACTGCATCACACAGGTGTTCTAAGAGCCAGGTTTGGAATAAGACTGCTCCCTACCTGTAATTCTCAGGTGCCCTCACTTACGTATGGAGGCTTGATGGGGGTTTTCAGGTTGACTGGTGTTTCCTTATTTCCTGGTTACCTGTTGCCCTGGGGGAAGTGGCTCAGGGACAGAACATCTGAAGAAAATTCTGAGTGACGACCGGTGTGTCAACTGTCAGTCTTTAAAAGCTAGCCGCTGAGTACATGTGATAGAAGCTGAGCTATGGAATGCAAAAGGCAACATGCCCAAACTGGCTTAGGAACAATGGAACTTTCGGGAAGTCTCTGCTTTCTCAAAGCCTAACTCGGCAGCCAACATTTGCCAGGTATTAAGAAACAGGTGGGAGGGGATAAGTAGGTGAGGCAAATGCTAGGTATGAACCGCTCAAAAGTTTTGCTAAAGCTTTGAATCTTCCCTTGTGTCATTCTTAAGAAAATCTCTTCTGAGAACACATTAAAGATCTGTATCATCTTGGAAGCTTTCATAGTTATGGAAGTATGTGCGTGTGCAGGTCAGAAAGAGCAGCCTGCATGAGGGCTGGGGTACCTCTGGCCGTGGGCGGACTGCCTGAAGGTTAAAGGTGAACTGGACCCATGACCTCTCTTGGTCCCTTCCAACTCTAATTCTATAATCCTAATGATCTTTGTAAACTGTCTAAAAGTGCTCTCTCCAGCAGGTTGCACACAGGGCTGTTAAGAACATGCAACATCTATTGTTGCCTTTGCCCCCAGTTTCTATGCTGCTTCCAACAACTGAGGAAAAAGCAAAGAATACCATCAAAATCAGAAGCCAGAGTTCTCTCTCTCAAGGCAGTTAATAAGCAACTGAAGTTTCTCTGATTACGTTCTAAGGTGGCTTAATCATTTTATTTAGTTGTGTTTTTATTTATCTATAGCTATCTATCTATAGCGTGCAAGTATTTTTTTCATATTTTAGGCGAGAAAAGAACAGAATGGATTTTTGCCTTACTCTCTAGCTACCCTGTTAACATCTTGTCATGGCTTCCTACGACCTCCCTATAGATATTTCAAAGGTTTCTGGATAAAGCATTAGACATCAAAAAGGACATGGCATCTAACATCTGTGAATAACTGAAAGAAAAAAGTCCCCATAAAAAGGACAATATTTTGATTATGTGTCTCTCTTCTTCAAGAAGTGATAACCTTGGAAGCTACAGGCAAGCATTTTCCTCTTTGGCGTATGTGACAGGACTGCATATGAAGACATGCCTCATATATGATTTCCATGTGGACAGTAGTAATTCTAACCCTATCTCCTTCAAGAAACTTGTGACACCCTTAAAAAGTGATATCATGTATTCCGGATAAGAACCACTACTCTAGGAGATGAAGAAGAAGCAGGACAACAGATCAAGCCAGTGCCTTAGTCTTGCAAAAGGAAGGACAGCATTCATCCATCTGCTTATTTTTTAATTTATATATCCATTCATGATCAGAAGTTTTTTTCAAGAAAATCATTATAGCCATGAATGATGGCATGGATTGGCATAAAAAGAGGCTAGATCCAGGGAAAACAGCTCAGAAGCTAGTATAATCACTGGGATGAGACACACAGAGGGCGAGAGATGAGGTGGAGATGGACACCAAGGACTGGAGAAAATGGAGCCCTGCCTGTCAACCATAGGACTGGAATAACAACTGTCATGAATATAGGAATACAAGATATTTGTGTATGGTCTTTGTAGTTATCAAGTTGCTTTTCTTTTTATTGTAATTCAATGGACATGTGGTCCCTGATCCTGCTTTAGAGAAGAAGAGTCATCTAAGAACCCTTTCAATTCTCTCTCCTACCTAGGGCCACTGGCACAGGAGGAGAGCTCTGACTGGACTTCAGAGCTGCTTAGGGAAGCCAAGCCAGGGAGACCAGCTGGTGATTCATTAGGGAATTTCTATCTCAACTTTCTTGGTTTGGAATTCTCCTCTTTGGGAAACAGTGGCTGGGATGACACCTGTCTTAAAGGGGTCAATTAGTCTTGGATGTTAATGAAAAAAGTGACCCACGGACAAACCTAAGGAGAACTGTGAAATGGGGTAAATTCAGATTTGGACCGTGGACCCAAACCATTCCTATCATTGCCTCCTGTCCTTGACTCCTTTCACATTCTCTTTCCAATTTCCTTTTCGAAATTCCTCTCTCTTTTAGGTGTGACTCCAGGGAAAAAATTAACACTTTAATGGGGACACTAAAACAGTGCTCAGGGGGGTGGAGATTAGGGAAATCTGGACCCTACTTTCCCTAGGGCCATTTTCCTATTGCCCATCTGTATGCCACTCCAGTGCATACAGATATTCCTGTAAGCTCCTCCTTGCCCTGGTTGAGGACCACTACTCTACAACCTGAGGCATGAGAGGTTTCAGTGGTGCAATAGCAGACAGAGAACTGTATAGACAGGGCTGGAGAAGTCCCTGCCCAATAATTTATCTAACTATAATAAGCAGAAAAACAGAAAGACAACTACTCCTGATCTGAAGGCTAACCCTGCTAGTCTTCCTGCTCTGAACCCCAAAACATCAGGGAGTGGGTTAAAATAAGTATAATCCACTAGGACTTCTCTGCCAATTCTTATTTCATCTGCATTTCATTGATGAGAAAAGAAATAATGAGATTCTTTTTGAGTTTATGTTCCCACGGGTAATATGATAATTAACATACATATACTTACTATTTTCCAGGTACTGGTCTTAATGCTTTTTATATTAATATGCTCAATTTGTATACCCTTTATGTGCTAATATTCTCATTTAATCTTCTGAGATATGTGATATTATTATCAGCATTTTATGGTAATCTGAAGCACAATGAGAGTTTGAATAATTTGCTTAAAGCCACACAGCTAAGAGGTGACCAATGCAGGATCCATGCTCTTCACTACCACACTCGGCTGCCTCTCGAAAATGTCAAGATCATGAATTTAAGTGGAGAACCTCTGGTGTGGTTTCAGCTTAGAAAAGTGCAAGTAATCAAAGGCAAGAGGGATTATAAATCACTGAACATCAGAATTGAAAAGGGCTATTGAGATGACAAGAACGGTCCAGTGTGGCAATAACGACAACACTGAGACCCCGAAAAGTCGCATGTCTTCCCTTAACCACAGTGAATCAGTGGCATAGTTTTCATTAGCATTCGAGTCTGCTGAACTCTCAATTAGCATAGTAGGAGGAAGAAATTGGTGGGACTGAGCAAACTCAATTAGCTCAAGAAAGAAATGGTTATTAGAAAAGAGTGGACCGCGGATACTCTGCATCGGGCTCTGAAACATGAAGTATTCAACCTGAAATTTCTACTAATCCAAAGTCAGAAATTTTTTCTATTTTGCTATCTATTGCTAGGTTCTTAAGCCCTTTTTGAAAGTTAATGCGATGGGAGAATTTCCAGATGTTATTATGGATTTTAAATCTATAAGGTCAAAGAGCCGCCTTCTACAGTGATGTCCTCTTCAGCACATTTTGACTAGATCTCTCTCCAGATTCAAATTCCTACACAAGCCCACTCCCTAGCCGCCAGACCTGTGAGCATTTCATGGTACTCTGCTGCCATCGTCTGGCAAGCTGAAGTCAGGAAGCACCGACACCGCCCACTATTTCAGCATCTGGGTACCAGATTGTTTGATAAAGAGTTCTCCAGGACACAGGGGATAGGCGTGGCAGGAGTATTGACCAAGGATCAGTGCCAGGCAGGAAGAAGAAACGATCCTATTATGAGAAGAATCAAAGTTTCTGAGAATTGTGATCGCTATAGGGAAGCTCAAACATTTGATTATAGGTTAAAAATCTTACTAACTTATTCCCTAGATACTACTAAATGCATGTTACAGAGGTGGGTAAAATTTGTCATATCTACAAATGATGGCAGAGTCTTCTATTTATGCAAAAATCTTTCCCTCTTTATACTAGAGCAACTTCCTGCTTTAAAATATATATAGTAAGGGCACCTGGGTGGCTCAGTTGGTTAAATGTCCAACTCTTGATTTTGTCTCAGGGTCCTGAGATCAAGCTCCACCCAGCATGGAGCCTGCTTAAGATTCTCCTTCTCCCTCTTCCTCTGCCCCTCTCCACCCTGCTTGTGCACTCTCTCTTTCTTGCTCTCAAAAAATAAATAAAATAAAATAAAATAAAATAAAATAAAATAAAATAAAATAAAATAAAATAAAAAGTAAAATAAAATAAAGTAAAATAAAATAAAAAATAGTAAAATCGTACTTAAAAGCTTGCTAGAGGGGTGATTATTAATTTTTATAAAACATTTTTGTTTTGCAAAATGACCAACAGAAGTGAATGCATATGAGTGGGTATACTGAGCTTGCAGAAGTTTGATTTGCATACTGTGTTTACAGGAATACATCTACTGTGTGAAACCATGCTAAATTTTCATATATTATAAAGATACATGTAGTGATAGGATACGTTTAATGTATTATTTTTTCTTTCTTCACTCCTTTTCTTAATGGGATTTTTATCCTATTCAGTCTTATCCCTTGCCTCAAGAAAGATTCATAGGTTATAGAACACAAAAATAGTCAGTGTATAGCTTCTGAATCCAAAATAGGGTCTCAAAGCCCATTTAATTCACAATCTTCAGACGTAAGCATTCAGTGGCAACCCTATGGACAACAGGGATTTCAGGTTACCTTCATCCCAGCTCACATCTAAGGTTGAGTTTCTACAGTGAGAGAATCAAACCAAGAAGACCAGAGGCTTCCACCACTGCCTAGTGCCCTGCTCAAAAAGCAGATGTGTCACTTTGAGAGAACTCTCCAGCTCTGGAGCAGTGGCTCAGACACTCTGCCCAGAGGGAGAGGCAGGGCATTAGAACAGCAGGTGCTGAAGCTCTTCCCAAGGGAGTTGGCTTTATTTGGAACAGTGTGGAAAAGTTCAAGGCCAAAGGGGCTCTTGAAAACAATGCTGATTTTGGTGGCAAACAATTAGGTTGAGGTTGGTAGCTCCACGAGAGCAAAAAGTAAACTGTAGGCCAGAATTTACTACAGTGAGACAGGAAAACAGACAGCGAGTGCTCTCTTTGGGTCAGAAAGGACCTCAAAGATTGGCCTCAAAAACCAGTCCTGCAATGGGGCCCACATTTAATTAAATAATACCTTAGAACACTATATGCCTGAGGGTATTGTCAAGAATAATAGAGTCAGCAGCAGCCAGTAGTGCACACCAAGAGCTGGGTATGATACCAACAGAGGCCGAGAGATGAATTGAGAGATCAGGAAAGGAGACAGTACAAAGAGCCCTATTAAAACCACCGTCATTCCCAGGTGACCACGTGCTACCCCAAGACTGCATTCTGATGAGCAATATCAGGGCCTTAATGCTGCCAGGGGGATCGATTTCAATAAACAGTCAAGCTCAATCACTAATTCACTAATCAAACAAGCAATGACAACAAGCCCTGGTATCCAGAATTGCTACAATATATTATCTAGAAGTCTAGTTTTCAACAAGAACAGCAAAATTATGAAATGTAAAGAAACAGGAAAACATGAACCATACACAGGGGTAAAAAAAAAAAAAGCAGATAACAGAAATGGCCTGTGCAAGGGTCCAGATGTCACACTTAGCAGACAAATTCTTGAGATCAGCTATTACAAATGTGTTCAAAGAATTTGAAAAACCATGATTCAAGAAATAAAGGCATGATGACAATATCTTTTCAAAGATATAATAATAAACAGAAATTATAAAGAAGAACCCAATGGAAATTCTATACTTGAAAAGTATACTAATTGAAGTTAATTATTCACTAGGAGGGTTAATGGACTGAAGAGTGTCCCCCAAACTCATGTCTACTTGGAACCTCAAAATGTGACTGCCATAGGCTGCACTGCGTCCTTCCCAAATTTACATGTTGAAGCCCTAATTCCCAGTGTGACTGTATATGGAGATGGAGCCTTTACAAAAGTAATTAAGGCCAAATAAGGACCCTGATCTGGTAGGATTAGTGTCCTTATAAGAAGAGGAAGAGAGACCAGAGCTTGCTCTCTGCCATATGGGGACACTGGGGGAAGGTGGCCATCTATAATCCAGGAACAGACCTCTCTCCATAAACTGAGTTGGCTGGTACCTTGATCTTGGACTTCTAGCCTCCAGAACTTTGAGAAAATAAATTCCTCCTGATTAAGCCAGCCCAGTCTGTAGTATTTTGTTTTGGCCACCCAAGCTGCCTACTACGGTGACCTTAAATGGAAATGACATCCTTGCAGATGTAATTAGTTAGGAATCTCAAGATAAAATCATCCAGAATTTTGGATGAGTTCTAAGTCCAAAACTGATGTCCTTAAAAGAGGAAGAGAACACAGAGGAGAGACACAGGAATGAGGGCCATGTGAAGACAGAGGCAGGCTGCAGTGATGTCAGCACAGGCAAGGGCCACCAGCAGCCTCTAGAGCTGAAAGAGTCAAGGAAGGATTCTCCCGAGAGCCTTCAGAAGGTGTGGCCCTGCTGACACCTTGATTTCAGACTTTGGTCTGAGAACTGGGACAGAATAATTTTCTGTTGTTTGAAGCTACCCAATTTAGGGTAATTTGTTTTGACAGGCCTAGGAAATAAGTCAAGGGGTTTGGGATAGGCACAAAATACACCCTCCCCCGAAGATGTCCATGTCCTAATCTCCAGAACTTGTGAGTATGTCATGCTATATATGGTGCGGGGGATTCAAGGTTGCAAATGGAAAGGTGCTAATCAGCTCACCTCGAGAGATTTTCCCAGATTAACCAGGTGGCTTAATGTAATCACAGGATTTCTTTCAATGTGGAACAGGGAGGCAGAAGATCCAGAGTCAGAGAAGGTAATGTGGCGATGGAAGCAGAGTCTGCGCAATGAGATGTGAGAAAGACCTGACCAGACATTGCTGGCTTTAAAGACAGAAGGGGGCCATGAGCCAAGGAGTACCGACAGCCTCTACAACCTGAGTAAGCAAGGCCATGGATTCTTGCTTAGAACTTCCATAAAGACCCCTGCCAGGTAGGCCCATTTTAGACTTCTGAATGATAAAATAATGTTAACTTATCACTAAGCCACTTCATGTGTGGTAATTTGTTACAGTAGCAATTGGAGACCAATGTAGGGCCCAGCACTAGATCTGAACTGCCAGAAGAAAAAAAATAGCAAATATAGGACAGACTGACAGATACTGCAATCCAAAAGAGCAAGAACAAAAGAGAGAGAGACAGACGGACAGAGAGAGAGGGAGAGAGAGAAACAGAGAGAGAGAAGAAGGAAGAAAAATAGACAATTCCAGAAATATGTGGATTCTCATTAGGTGTACCATATATATGTAAAGATAGGACCAAGTAGAGGGAAGAGAGATGAAGGAGGAGAAAAAAAATACTCAAAAAAATAACGAATTAAGTCTTTCAAAATTTGATGAAAAATATTCATCTACATATATGGGCACACCTCAGAGGTACTGTAGGTTTGGTTCCAGGCCACTTTAATAAAGCAGATATCACAGTGAAGCAAGTCAATGAATTTTTTGGTTTCCTAGTGCATATATAATGTCTATGCTACACTATAGTCTAAGTGTGCAAGAGCATTAGGTCTAAAAAAAGTACAGAACTTAATTACAAAATACTTTATTGCTAAATAATGCTAGCCATCATCTGAGCTTACAGTGAATTGCGATGTTTTTGCTGGTGAGGGGGCTTGCCTTGATGCTGATGGCTGCTGACTGCTCAGAGTGGTGGTTGCTGAAGGCTGGGGTGTCTGTAGCAATTTCTTAAAATAAAACAATGAAGTTTCCTGCATCAACTGACTCTTCCTTTCACTTAAACACATAGAAGCCATTGTAGAGTTATTAACTTTTCTAATATCAATATTGTGTCTCAGGGAATAAGGCCTAAGGACAAGGAGTGGAGTAGCTGGTCAGTGGAGCAGTCAGAATACATACCATACTTACCAATTAAGTTATATGTGTTACATGGACACGGTCCATGGCACCCAAAATAATTACAATAGTAACATCAAAGATCACTGATCACAGATCGTCATAATAAATATAATAATATTAAATAATACTAATAATACTGAAGTTTGAAATACTGTGAGATTACCAAAATGTGACACAGAAAAATGAAGTGAGCAAATGCTGTTGGAAAAATGGTGCCAAGAGACTTACATGCAGGGTTGCCATAAAACTTAAATTTGTAAAAAATGCAATACCTGCAAAGTGCAATAAAGTGAAGCACAATAAATTGAGGTATGCCTGTATTATTTTCCAGTGAATGCTGTAACAAATTACTCACAATGTTGGCTTAAAACAACATTCTTTTATTCTCTTACAGTTCTGGAGTTCAGAAGTCTGAAGTAATTTTCCCTGGGCTAAAATCAGGGCATTAAATTCCTTTCAGGGATTCTAGGGGATAATCCATCTCCTTGCCTTTTCCAGCTACTGGAGGCTCCCTATATTCCTTACCCTGTGGCCCTTTCCTCCATCTTCAAAGACAATGACATAACATTTTCTCTCTCTGAATCAGCTTCCATCTGCTTTCACCACAAGCCCTTTTCTCTTGTTTACATAGTTGAACCTCCTCCTTCTGCCTCCCTTTCATAAAGACCTTTATGATTACATTTAGATTCCACATAGATAATCCAGGATAATCTGCCCATCTCAAGGATCCTTAATTTAATCACATCTGCAAAGTTCCTTTTGCCATATGAAAATAACATTCACAAGGCTCCAGGGGCTAGGGTACAGCTATCTTTGGGGGCCATTACTTAGTCTATTATATTACACATCCAAAGATATCAGTGAACTCCAACAGGATAAACACAAAGATATCCAGACACAGACATATCATAGGAACTATGCTGAAAGTTAAAAACAAAAATAAACTCTTAAAAGCAGCAAGAGACAGACACAACTTGATTTAGCAGTGAGATTAACAGATGACTTCTCATCAGAAAGAATGAAGGCTAGAAGGTAACTGTCAACCAAAAATTCTATACCCAGTAAAACTATCTCTCAAAAATGAAACTGAGCCACACACAAAAAAAATGATAAAGGCTTCAGAAAGTTTGCTCCCCCATAAAAACAAAGAATAAACTGACAAAAGTGATCAGAATGATTTTTTTTAGAATTCTGAAAACTAATTGGCATTGATCCAAGAAAAATTAGTCCAGAAAAATGAATATATCTCAGTAAAAACAGCAATATTTGTGGTGTTTTAACTTATATTAGTCCCATCTCCAACTCCCTACCTAATTAGTATCCTTGCAAAAGAATGCCCCATATTCCTGGCGCCAGAGGGAGTAGAGCAGAACTGCGTTTCTTTCAAAGCCTTATTTCCAAAGAGGAGTCATTATTTGACTTGTGTGGTGGTTCTCTGGATGATATGACTTGAATGGCTTATCTTTCTCAACCTTATTTGAACTTACCTCATTCTAAAATCCTCTACCCAGTAAGCTATAGCATATGTTTTAGTATCACAACTGTCTGAGGCAATGGATAAAAGATAGGGCAAATGATAGACTCAATAAAAGTTTAAAGGGGAAGCTAGGGAATGAGTTGTCCATAGGCACTTTAAAAAACTCTGGAACAGTCCTGAAAATGTAAAAAGGACACACATGCACAGGACTCCAGATGTGTGCATGTTGAGAAGGCCTTAAGCTCTCACCTCTAACTGACCTTTATGTTCTGTGCAAGCAGGAAGTGAAGGCTAAAGCAGAGCTGTCAACTGCCTAGCTGAGTATTGAAGGCATGCCTCAACAAAAACACAAAATACCTTGACAAATACTGGGAGATTTATTGGTTGCAGGTATTTAAAAAGATCTCTGTCCAATTATTAGATGACCACTAAACTAACACAACAGAGAATTCAGTGGCTACAAATGACAAAGATGCAGACATGATATAGTTCATAAAAGTCACTAAAATACTGACAACTACAACAAGCAACAACAACAACAACAACAACAAAAAAACCCACTGGGGAATAAGGTGGGTGAAGTCTAGATTTCCATAATTACCACATTTATATTTGCAATATCTAATTTTCAACAAAAAATTATGAGACACGGACAGAAACAGGAAAGTATTATCCATACACAGGATGAAAAGCTACCAATAGATATTGTCCCTGAGGAAGCCCAGACATTGCATTTACTGGTCAAAGACTTTTAATCTATTAAAAGTTATTTTAAGTATGTTCAGAGAACTAAGGCAAATTATAGCTAAAGAACTGAAAGAATATGAGAATGATGTCCCACAAAACAGAGAATACCAATAAAGAGTTGAAGTTATTAGGGGCACCTGGGTGGCACAGTCAGTTAAGTTAAGCTACTGCCTTTGGCTCAGGTCATGATCTTGGGGTCCCAGGATTGAGCCCCACATGGAGGGTCTCCGCTCAGCAGGGAGTCTATTTCTCCCTCTCCCTCTGCTGCACCCCCCCAGCATGTACTCTCTGTCTCTCTCGCTCTCTCTCACTCTCAAATAAATAAATGAAAATTTTAAGAAACTAAAAAAAAAAAGAGAGTTATTCAAAAAACAGGAATCCTGGAGTTGAAAGTATAATAACTGAGATAAAAAATTATTGTAATTTGAGATCAAGTTTGAGCATGCTGAAAAAAGAATCAGTCAGCTCAAAGATAGGTCAAGGGAGATTACCCAGTCTGAGTGACAGAAGGAAAAATAAAGAAAGAAAAGTGAATGGAGTTTGAGAGAGCCTCTGGGATGCCATATAAATATACCACTTAATGGGAGTCACAGAGGGAGAAGAGAGAGAGAGAGGGAAGAAGGAATATTTGAAGAAATAATGTCCAAAAACTTCCCAAATTGGATGAAAAACATTAATCTACACAACCAAGAAGCTTACAAATTCTAAATACGATAAATTCAAAAAGATCAACATCTGGACACTCCATAATCAAACTACTGAAACCCAAAGAAAAGGAAAGAATCTTCAAAGCAGCAAGAAGTTACTCATCACGTACAACGGCTCCTCAATAGGATTGACAGCTGATTTCTTATGAGAAACAATGGAGGCCAGTAAGCAGTAGGATGACATATTCAAAGTCCTGAATGAAAAAAACGCCAAGAAACAATTCTGTATCTGCTAAAACTATCCTTCAAAAATGAAATCTAAAAATCCTTAGAGTTCATTGCTTTTAGACAAGCCTTACATTGAATACTGATGAGAATCCTTGAATTTGAAATAAAAGGATACTAGGCAGTAATTCAAATCCACATGAAGAAATAAAGAACACTGGTTGAGGTATATTTCCATAAGTAGTTATAAAAGAAAATATAGGGCTTTTTGTTTGTAACCTCTTTTTTTCTATCTGATTTAAAAGATGAATGTGTAAAGAGATAATTGCAAATCTATGCTGATGGCCGCATATATGTAAGTACATAGTTTGTGATGATAACTTAAAGGGAGGAAATGGAACTATATAAGAACATAGCTTTTATATACTATAGAAACTAACTTGGCATTAATCCAAACAAGATTATTATACGTTGTCATGTTAACAGCATAACCCGGCCAACTACCAAGAAAATAACTAAAATATGCATATGAAAATAAATGGCAAGGGATTTAAAATGGTACATTAGCAAAGATCTAACACAAAAGAAAGTAGTAATTAATGATTTAAAAAACAAAAAAGATATGACATATTAAAAAAACCCCAGTAAAACAGCAGTTGTAAATACTAACTTATCAGTAATTACATCAAATATGTATGAATTAAACTCTGCCATAAAGAAATGGGGGGGGCGCCTGGGTGGCTCAGTCAGTTAAGCATCTGCCTTCGGCTCAGGTCATGATCCCAGGATCCTGGGATAGAGCCCTACGTCAGGCTCCCTCCCAGCAGGGAGCCTGCTTCTCCCTCTCCCTCTGCCTGCCATTCCCTCTGCTTGTGCTCTCTCTCTCTTGCTATTGCTCTCTTTCAAATAAATACATAAAATCTTTAAAAAAATAAAATAAAATAAAGAAGCAGGGATTACCAGAATGGAAAAAAAACAAACAAACATGATCCAACTGTATGCTGCATGCAAGATACATAGTTTAGATTCAAAGACACTAAGAGATTGAAAGAAAAAGAATGAAAAAAGATATTTCATGCAAATGGTAACCAAAAGAGGGCTGGAGTGGTTATACTAATTTTGCACAAAATAGAATTTAAGACAAATATATTACTGAAGACAAAGACATTTTATAATGATAAAATGGTTAGTCTATCACTAAGATATAACAGACTTATAGGCACATAACAGTAGAAATCCAAAATAAATGATTCATTAAACTAACATATTTAAATGGGGAAACAGACAATTCAACAACAATAACTGGAAGTTTAATACCCCACTTTCAATAACAGAACAACTATCCATTGTTCTATCAGCAAGGATCAGCAAGGAAATATGAGACTTAAAAAACCCTATAAACCAACTAGACCTAACAAACATTTATATAACGTTCCACTCAGTGACAGAAGAATACATAGTTTTCTCAACTATACATTGAATATTTCCCAGGATAGGTCAAATAATAGTCCATAAAATAAGTATGAATAAATTTAAAGGAATTTAAGACATACAAAATATGCTCTTCAACTACAATGAAATGAAATGAAAAATTAGTAACAAAGGAATTGGGGAAATTCATAAATATGTGGAAATAAAAACAACACATGCCTAAATAACCAATGGGTCCTCCCCCTACAAATCACAAGTGAAATTATAAAATACTTTTATATTAATGGAAAATGAAAGCACAGCTCATCAAAAATATGACATGCCCCTAAAGAGTGCTTAGAGGAAATTTTATTGATATTGATGCCTCTATTTATTAAAAAAGAAAAAAAGATCTAAAATCACATGACCTAATCACCTTTCATGTTAAGACATTGAGAAGAGAAAATTAACCCATATCAAGTTGAAAGAAGGAAATAATAAAAATTAGAGTATACATAATTTAATCAAAAGATTGAACAGTGGTAGATAAAAATAAATTAAAATTGGTTCTTTGAAAAACCCAACAAAATTGACAAGCATTTTTGGCAAGACTGGCCATAAAAATGAAGAAATACCAATATTACTAAAATCACAAATTAATGAGCAGATATTAGGCAAGAAAATGAAATAAAAGGCCATAAAACAAGGTATTAGAGCTAATAAAACAAGTTCAGTAAGGTTGAGATCAATACACAAAAATCAACCATATTTCTATACCTTAACAATGAATCATCTGCAAATGGAGTGAAGAAAACAATTTCAGGTGCACCTGAATGGCTCAGTTGGTTAAGCATCCAGCTCTTGGTTTCAGCACAGGTCATGATCTCAGGGTTGTGGGACTGAACCCCATGTAGGGCTCTGTGCCAGCGTGGTCTGCTTGAGATTCTCTCTCCCTCTCCCTCTGCCCCTCCCCACTGCTCACGCTCTCGCTCTCTCTCTAAAATAAATACATAAAATCTTAAAAAAGGAAAACAATTGCATTTACAGTAGCACTAAAAAGAATAAAACACTATTGAAGGAAATTACAGATATAAATAGATATAAAGACATCACATGTTCATGGGTCAGAAGACTTACTATCTTAATAGCAATATTTCCAAAATTGATCTACAGATGCAACACAATGCCAATCAAAATCCCTAGTGCCTTCTTTGCACAAATTGACATGTTTATCCTAAAATTCATAAGGACATGCAGGGACCCAGAATAACCAAAACAATCTTGAAAAAGAATAACAAACTTGGAGGACTCATATTTCAAATTTCAAAATATAATACAAAACTATGGTAGTCAAGTCAGTGTGGTACTGACACAAAGCTAGACATACACGTCAAAGAAATAAAACTGAGACTCAGAAATAAACCCACACCTTTGCAGTCCACAGTTTTTTGACAAGGTTACCAAAAACAGCTCAATGGGGAAGTTCTTTGAAAAAATGGCGCTGGGACAACTGAATATCCACATCGAAAAGAAAGAAGTTGGACCCTTTCATCACACCAAACACAAAAATCAACTCAAAATGGATCAGTGACCTCCAAGTAAGAGCTAAGAACATAAAATTCTTAGAAGAAAATATTGGAGTAAATCCTTATGACCTCAGGTTAGCTATTCCACAAAAACACAAGCAACAAAAGATAAAATACATCACTGGACTTCATCAAAATTTAAATTTCTGTACCTCAAATTATATGAAGAAAATAAGAAGACAAACCACAAAATGGGAGAAAATATTGGCAGATCATACATCTGAGAAGGAACATGTATTTAGAATATATAAAGACTGTGTACAACGCAATAATAGAAAGACAACAACCCAATTTAAAACTGGGTAAGGGATCTGAATAGACATTTCAAAGACATACAAATGGCCAATAATATCCTCATAAAAAGATGCTCAACTTCATTAGCCATTAGGGCAACTCAAGTTACAACCACAATAAGATACCAATTTACACCCATTAGGATGGCTAATATTAAAAAAAAACAAAAAAAAGGAAAATTATTTTTTAAAAAAGGATGTGGAGAAATTAGAACTCTTGTGCATTGCTGCTGGTAATGTGAAACGATGTAGCCGCTGTGGAGAACAGTGTCAGTTTCTCAAAGAATTAAATATAGAATTAATATCTGATTTAGCAATTCTACTTCTGGGTATATACATGAAAAATTGAAAGCAGGAACTCAAACAGATATCTGAGCGCCAATATTCATAGCAACATTCTCCACAATATCCAAAAGGTGGAAACAATTCAAATGTCCATCAACAGATGAATGAATAAACAAAATGAAGTATATCCATACAACGTAATACTCTTCAGCCATAAATAGAAATGAGGTATTGTTACATGCTACGACATGGCTAAGTGAAGGGTGCCAGACACAAGAGGCCTCATGCTGTCTGATTCCCATTTCATGAAATGGCCAAAACATGCAAATGTATAGACACAGAAAGTAGACTAGTGGTTGGGTTGCCAGTGGTGTGGGCAGAAGGGAATGGGGAGTAACCACTATTGGGTACGGAGTTCCTTTCTGAGTTCCGAAAAATGTTCTAAAATTGTAGTGATGGTTGCACAAATCTGCTTACACACTAAAACCCATTGAACTGCACACTTTAAAAGTCTTATTTCATGGTATTTAAATTATATCTTAATAAAGCTATTGAGATATAAAAATGTTAGAGCTGGGATTCCTCAGAAAGGACCCACCCACTCTCCCACAGCCAACACACACAACTTGTGTTTCAGGTTGGTGAGGCATGGCTGGACAAGGGAAATACGACAGCTTTAGTGGTGTGCAAGGGGGGAAAATGAGGGATGTTTTTCCATCTTCATATGGATTTTCATTGGTGGAGGGTGCTTAGAAGAGTATTTGGTAACTATGCAAGATAACTACGGAGGAGGCGACGAGGAAGCAAGTGGCCTGAGAGGGCTCCCACCTCCTGACATGCATATATATACACCAGGAGACTGAAAAATCCCAAACAGCTGAGGGGCCAAAATAACATATGGAATGGAAAGACCAGGAATACAAGAAAAGGGGCTTTGCAGACCTCCAGACCAGAGGCTATGGCTGGGATGATGGATTTCAGTAACAAATGACAGAAGGTGATCCAACCCAGGAAGAACTGATACTGGTTACAGACAGAGAGGTCACAGAAGCTGACACTTACGAGGGAATGAGGTACCTCAGGAACCAGGAAGGGCTTGCATGAAAGGGTATCTTGCTGTCCACTATAAGAACAACCGCAGGGCTGTCTGGGTGGCTCAGTCAGTTAAGTGTCCAACTCTTGATTTAGGCTCAGGTCATGATATCAGGGTCATGAGATCAAACCCTGACTGGGGCTCCTCACTGGGTGTGGAGTCTGCTTAAGACTCTCTCTCTCCCTCTCCCTCTGCTCTTCTCCCCCACCCCGGCTCACACGTTTGCTCTCTCAAAAAAAAGAAAAAAAAAACACAAAAAACAGCAACAACCATGATGTTGAGCAAATTTACTCCTGCATTTAAATAGACTACTGGGGAGAAGGAAAAGATAAGAACTTGAGGGGTAAGAACCTTAGAGATAAGAATAGTTCTGATAGGAAATTCAAATTCTGAATTCGGTTTAAATGCTGAAACACTGGGATTTTATTCACAGAATCTTAAAGTACCTGGAAGAGACTAAGTTTTAAACTACAAGGGACAAAGTTATCATGAATGCTTGAGACGATTTCTCCTTTGCTGCTATAGGGTGAGATTGTTGGTAAGCTATTGAGTTCAATTAGAGACAAAAGAAAAAATTACATTTCCTCATCACTATGTCAGAATGAGTAAACTTTAAATCCCCTATAATCCATTCAGAAGACCGAGTATTCAAGGAATGGTACTGTTCCCAACACTAGGAGAAACGATAATTATGTGACAAAAGAGAGGTGTTAGCTAACACTACAGTGGCAATCATATTGCAATATAAATATATCAAATCAGTATGTAGCACACCTTCAATTTACACAATGTTGTCAAATAAACAGAGCCCAATAAAATAATTTTTTTAAAAGAATGGTCATGAGGTGGCCTTGAGACTGAAGATGGGGAGACCATTGTGATGGAGTGAAAAGGAATGGGCTAAAAGTCAGCAGGTATGGCATTGAGTTGGGGGAGGGTGCCTCCAGTTGGCTCTTGACTTTGAACATTACTGAATCTCTTTCAGTACTCATTTGCTTGGCCTGTGAAGGAGCCTAACTAGATACCTAGCAAGATTTCTTCCAGCTCTAAAAGACTGATTCTCAGGTTTTGTATGCCCAGTGGGGAAATATCTGCCACTTCTTGGCCAAGTTCAATGGGTATTATCTTTTAAGAGAGAGAACTTCTCCTCTTCCTTTGGCCATGCCCCCAGAAGCTGGGGTGACGGCAACCAGATATAAAGTGCAGTTACCTGGGAAGTGTCGATGGATCTTGGCTTTGCAGCTACATTTTCCAATCAGCTCTGGAGTAAAGATATCACTGTGACAGGTGGCACAGTAAAAGGAGGCTCTGGACAATGAAAGCAAATCAAGAATGACTTATGTGAGGCTCAATGCTAAGGAAGCATGGCGCTGACTCAGTCTGTCTTCCATTAAGTTGCATTTGCTTTAGGACTTTCTCCCCATAAAGTAATAAAGAAATTACCTTATGACTTCCTTTGTAGATTCAGCAATAAAGAACCCTAGTGTGTTCTTACGCAGCCTAACTTGTGCGGGTGGGTTTAGTACCAGACCACTGGAAACAGAGAATAAAAATACAGTAATTTTCCCCTTCAATTTCTGTGGCAATATTTGGTGTTTCATTCTGTCTGTCATTACCAATGGATTCTCTAAATTGTGGCGTTAATAAGGCTCCCTCCCCTTTTACTGCCAAACACAGTAGAAAAACTGCATTTGATTACATATCTTTGATTGCTGCTAAATATCCAGAAGGGAGTCAGGTCATAACATGATTGTTAAGTTGCACACAGCTGAGCTAAGGGTGTGCTCCTTCCTGGACTGTGTCCTGAATCTGAAATGGTTAAACCAACTCAGATGCATGAAGCCTTGCTAATTTAGGCTACCCAATGCCATGGCCACATGGTTGCAAGTCTCACGGTCATAGTAGTGGTGTTTATCCTTAGGCTACTTGCCCTGGAAAATTAAATTATGTCTACTTAACCAGCTGGATTCCAAAGTTCCTTTTGTTTGCCTATGCAATTTTTGAACTTGCATATTTCTTTTGACTTCATTTTTTTCTATCTTGATTGACAGATTTTTGAGAGTAGGAACCACATGAATTGTTTCTATTGCTGCACGAACACTTTGATTTTCTCCTTCCTTATGGTTTGTGTGTTTGAAAATGACATCTTATAAATTTCACCCATGATACTCCTTGACTCAGTACTATATTATGACGATTTGAATTCCTCACTTTCTCCTTCTGTTTGTCAGGCTATCCCATTTTTATTTCCTTTAATTCAGACCTCCAACACGATGAGGTCCTATAACCTTGAAACTACCGTCACTTTATTTGCACATGGTAAAAGTACTCCTTTACTCCCTTAAAACACTCCTTTTATATTAACTTTGGAAAGAAGTCAAGTCTTAGTTTTGGCAAAGCTTATTCTGTTGTTAGGGTACTCCAAAGTAACTTGCTAGTGTAAGAGCCTTACAAAAATAAAAGGGGTAGTACCACAAAAGCACTTCCATACTATGCTAAGAATAGAAAGATGCTGGGTAGCTGTGTTGAGGCTATATTGAGGTAGTTTATTATCTGAGACATTGGATGGCATTTTCCAAATGTTTACTGACCAATATTAATGAGCAGAATAAATGCTTTTAACTTTGAAAGGAAAAGAACATGGCTTTGTGCCCCCACCCCACTATCACTGGCTGATACCACTAGCTAGTAAGCATAAGCTTAATTGTACCTTCATAACTCTTATTTTTAAGGGAGTGTCCTCCAAACTCACATTAAATACTTAGTTATGAAGATATTGTCACAATAATTGCTGTGGTTGCATTTGAAAGAAGAGGTGAACTCCCTTTGAAGATTTTTCCAAACTGGCTTAATAGCCCCTTCATGGATCATGGCCAGTTGCTCTCTAGAGAATGTTCACTGCTGGAACAAACTTAGAACATCATCTGACTATGGTCAGATCCAGCTTTATCTCTTAGCAGATGGTAAATTATTCCCTAAGACAAATCCTTATGTTTGTCAAGGGCTTTTCCAAGTGTCCTTTTTTTTTTTTTTAAGATTTATTAACTTATTTATTTGAGAGAGAGAGAGCATGAGCAGGCAAGCAGGGGGAGGGGCAGAGGAAGAGGGAGAGAGAGAATCTTAAGCAGGCTCCACACCTAGCTCGGAGCCTGACGTGGGGCTCCATCTCACATCCCTGAGATCGTGACCTGAGCTGAAATCAAGAGCTGGATGCTTAACTAAGCCACCCAGGCGCCCTGGGCTTTTCCAAGTTTTACAGTCTATTCAAGTGTATCAATTAGAAGAGAAAATAAAGGGGCGCCTGGGTGGCACAGCGGTTAAGCGTCTGCCTTCGGCTCAGGGCGTGATCCTGGCGTTATGGGATCGAGCCCCATGTCAGGCTCTTCTGCTGTGAGCCTGCTTCTTTCTCTCCCACTCCCCCTGCTTGTGTTCCCTCTCTCGCTGGCTGTCTCTATCTCTGTTGAATAAATAAATAAAATCTTTAAAAAAAAAAAAAGAAGAGAAAATAAAAGGTGAGAAAAGATGGGTTTCCCCTCCAGTTTTTCTGTATACTAGTCTCAACCGCAGCCATTGAGATGCCCTATTTTCCTTCCACTTATGGCTGTGCTGGATTTAGTACAGCATAGTGATCAGAATCACCACCCCAAAGCCATGCTGAGTTCAGATGCTGGCTCTGCCACTTGCGACCGATGTGAGTTTGGGAAAATTATTTAACTTTTCTGGGCCTCATCTTCCTGCTCTGTAAAATGGGACTAATAATTGTAACCATTGTTGTAGAGATTCAAGAGGTTATATAAGTAAAGTGCCTGTAACACTGTTGGTCATGAACTAGCGATCGTGTAAAGGACTGCTATTATCCAAACCAGGACTTAATCTCTTTGAGTCACCTGACTCTTCGGTGAGAAACCAAAGTTAAATGTAAGTTGGAGCAGGTTTCATTTTCATTAGGGGTACATATGTGCTAACTAATAACAGCACCAGGACACCTTGAATATATGTAGAAATTAGCTGCTTAGTAAATGTTTGTGCTTCTGGTCTGCGATGTCCCTTAGTCATCCTAATAAAAGTAGGATGCGAAAGTTGGAAAGGACCTCAAGAGCATTTGGTCCAGTAGTTTACAAATATCAGTGAAAAAATTGACTATATCATGGGGACTTTAAAAAATTCTCTGGTCCCACCCTTAGAAATTTTGATTTTGTAAAGTTCAGAGTGGGATTTTGGAATCTATGTGCCTTTAAAGCTTTGCAAATAATTCCAATGCATAGCCCATGTTGCTGAAGGCCAAGTTCTGGGCCAATCTAAAACTCAAAATGCCTGGCTTATGGTTCCAAGACTCTCTCCTTTTTACCATAACCTATTTGTGGCAGAGATGTCATTTGTGCACAGATTCAGATTTTGAGATTTTCTTGAGCATGGCAGGACTGTTAAATAGAATTTAGCCAGCCAGACAATACTATTTGTTATTCTCTCCTTAGGGACCTCCTTTGTACAGTACCCCGTTGACCTCTTTTGCCTGGAAATATATTTTGCAACATCTCTGCTTAGAGTTTTCTTCTTTCCAACCATTCACATAAAATTGTTCCTTTGTAGTCTGTCTGATATCATTCGAACTTGTTGAATTTTGACTATTTCCCTATAATTCTAAGGCTCCTGTCAGTTTTAGAGCTAGAAAAGGTCTCAGGTATTAACATGACCTCCTCATTTCGCAGAGGATAGATGTTTCTCCAACACCAAGGAGCTAGCGAGTCATAATCAGGATCAGAATTTAGTCTGTTGATTCCAATTTAATTCAACTTAGTTTTCCACTAAACAACATACATAAGTCAATATAATGGTCTTTCTTGTTCCCCATCCCACTTAAACCCTCAGTTTTTCTTATTTTTCAACATTTTTTCTCTCTCTATATATATATATCATTGTAGTTGATGGGCTATTTTTCCTAGATTTTCTTTTTTATTACGTGATAAATTATCTTACTTCTCATATTATCCATTATGGGTTCTTAAGAAATTCCAATGGTCTAATAATGTTGCTTCTTTCTTTTATGTACCCTACCAATAGCAGACTTTGTTCAGTAGGCCAAATGCCCATTTTGCCATATTTTGTAGCTTAGTTTCTAAAGCTACGGTTTGTGGGAACATTTTTTTGTCATAAATAATTCTAATTCATAGTGCTATTTCATGGTCAAGACTTGTAATATCTAGGAATAAATTAAAAGGAACAGATCTGAGAAGGAGACCATTGTTCTCTCCCCCGCTCATGAAAGAGAATTTGGGGAGGGCCATGGGAACAAAGACAAAGCCCCTGTCTACCCACTAGGGTAACCATCCTAACTCCAATCATTAGATTCTAACCCCAGTCATTAGAGACAGTACACCACAGCATAGTGGGTGCCCAACAGGCTGGCTCTCAACAAATGGCAAAAGCTTAGTTATGGCTGTATTTTTGGAAAAGTCTTAATCATAAAGATTCTCCTTTAAAAAGCTGCAGAGATTCAAACTCTCATTGTTACCAGTAACCATGAAAGATCGATTTGTGTTCGATGGCTATCAGCATGAGTCCCAACTTCACAAAGCAAAGCCTAGGAAAGAAGACAAGTAATTGTGAGGAAAGCGGATAGCAGGGTGCTAATTCACAAGAACATGACCAACACTTTGTGCTCTGTGCCTGGGAAAACGCTAGCACCTCGGCAGAGGAAGAGACTCCCGAATGCAAGTGAATCCATTCTAAAGTATAGCGTAGCCAGCATGGCGACTGTGACAAATATGAAATTGTCCCACATAGACTGCAAGCTTCTAAATTGCAGAGATGCAGACTTGTTCATTCTTACACCTTCAGTGTTTATCATGGAGCCTGGCCTGCGTTGACCCCCCAGTGAACACTGTTGAAAGAATGTCATTGCGTAAAGAATGAGAAAAGTATTTCTTTTAACTTACCGGGAAACTTCAGGAAAACTCATTCCAGCAAAGTCATCAGAGAGACGTTGAGTCAGGATTTTGTTCTTCAGGCCATTAAAGAAATATTTTTGCCAGGGCTGTTTAGGAGAAACCTGGAATACACAATCATGCCACATGTACCACACTGACAGGGAATATGGGATGTTATAATGCAAGTTGTATAGCCTGTTAAGCAGCCAACCAGCACCCGTTGCGCTTAAGTCATAGAAAAGAGATTCGTCCTAGTGGTTAACTGAAGAAATGTCAAAGGAAGAACTAAAACTCTACCATACATCTCAACTATTTACACGAGAGAGTTCAGAATGAAGTGAAAGTATCATGACTTGGTTTCTTCCCAGAGTGCATTCAAGACTCCTTGCTGGAAACTGGAATTCCTCTCCTAATAATTTCAGCAAGGTAGACTGGTTTTTGAGTCAGTAACAATAAGAGGAGAAGGATAATATGGAATCTAAGTTGTCTCTCCATAGATATGGCTGTTCAAGATTTTTTTTCAACATATTATTTTTCTATTGAGTAGCCATATGCCACAAAGAAAAAACATTCAAGGCTTTTTCCCAGTATCAGAACTCTTCATAGCTTCAAATGAACTTAATGAGCCATCCTGATCAATGGAAATGAGAATATAAAAACTAGGGACAGCAGCAGGTTTCTAGAGAAAAGAGAGATGGGAAGGGAGAAGGATATCTCTCAAAAAGTCTAAATACAGTCTGTGGGGGCGGGTGGCCTGTTGGGTAACTCATCTCTGATATGTGTGTAAGAACTCAGAATTTTGTTATGCTCTTCATTCATCCTGGTCATCTTTCCCCCCCATCTGCTGCCATGAGACCCCCACCACACTGCTCTGACGTGGCAAGGCAGGCTGCTCGTAAAGCCCAGAATCCCATCTGAATGTTTGGAATTTCTATAAGCTCTGAAACACTGTGGCTGTGAAGGGTTAAGACCAGCTCAGAAATACTGCTCAGATGGCCAGTGTGTGGTTTAGAAAACACAACACACACACACACACACACACACACAGAAAAATATCCTGCCTTATAAAGAAGTAACTACTTGTATCAAGCAATCCAGGCACTGGCCCTGCAATCCCCTTTCCAAAATTCAGCTGAATCTCCTGCCTTCTCCCACCCACTCTATTAACTTTCTCTATTGAGGAGCCCTCATTTCACTGGGAGTCCCTACTTAAGTCCCCGTAACTAAAAAAACGGGCTCACTGCTTCTAATGTAAATGTTTCAGTTTTTGAAAGAGGGTAAAAAAATGATAGAGATGGAGAAGGCTTCCTGTGTTCATTTTTTAAAGATCAGAGAGGGAAACAGGAAGATAAGATGGATTTTGGATTTAGACAGTAGAATCAGGGAGCTCAAGTATGTCAGTTGGAGTAGATCTAATCTAAGTTGAAGCCTAATGCAATGCTCTGTGCCCTGAAGCAACTGGAAATCTCTTTGGACTATAATTTCTTACCATATAATTAATACAGTTGAAACACATATCATTGATCCAAGGTCCTGGAATCTGAGTACTTGGAAGTTTTACAGATATTAACGTAATACTTAGAAAAATCAGGTTATAAGATGAACAACTCTCATTTTATTGATGCAGAAACTGACAGAGAAAGTAAGTGTCCAATCCGAGAAAAATCAATCATGAGACACTGGAGTCCTAGCTCTTAAACTTAAGTTAATAGTTTATTACAGAATCTAAAACACCAGAGCTATGAGTATAGCATTAAAAAATCTTACCCTGATCCTGCCTAGTTTAGGATTTCAGAAAGTAGGTTTTAGACTTCACTTCCAAAAAAAAATATATATATATATATCGTAACCACGAATCTCTCTTAATTCCTATACCCAAAGCCTTCTTATGATGAATATTGACAGACGACCACCTTCAGTGAAATGGTTACAACTTTAGATTACACAGAAAGAACAACAACATAATATAGGCTTGGTTTTAAATCTCTTCCTCCTCTATTTCCAGGAAAGACATGAAGTCTTCAGAGAGAGCTCTCTATTTACTTTCTCCAGCCACGGAGATTAAAATCAGAGCCATCATGACACATGTTATCTTGTTACTATGTGGACTGTGTATACTATGCTACTACTGTCATTCACTTTTGTTAATGTGTTCCAGTCTTTAAAATGCCCAAAGACCAGCATGCAGGACACCCCTGGGAGCTTTTTTCAGAAATGAAGCCCCACTCAGACTTTTGGAATCAGAATCTGCATTTTAACCGGATCCCCAGGGGATGTACATGCACAATTAACATTTTGGAAGCACCCTCTCAAACATCCCTGTCCTTGAGACTTGGTGAAAAGGGATTAATTCCAACCCACAGAGTGGCAACAGTTTACAAATTCCAATGTCTTGGTTGGAGACTCCATGGAGAGCCCGAGGAAGTCACTGTACATTATACATGAATAACAATCTTGCAGAAGTTACCTTGCACTTTCTAAGTACACAGCACAAGCAGAGACAATTTCCTCGCAAGCGCTTTTTGAGGCCATGCACAGTGAGCAGGAAGAGAAGGCTAAGGCAGCTTCCTTATAGCAGCATCAAGGCTCATTTCCTACTGCCTGATGGTCATCTCTATTTATCTGCATGTGGTATTTCCTCACATTCGCAGAAAGAATTACAGAAGAATTCCATGTTTTCCAGCTAGCATTTTGCTGGCCAGAGCATCTTTCATGGTTTTGTTTTGTTTTGTTTGTTTGGGTTTTGTTTTGTTTTGTTTTAGATAGTGCCAGGGACAAAACCAAAAAAGATGTAAAATTTTTTGAAATCTATTAATGAAGGAAATAAAGTGTATAGAAAGGCCAAGAGGGAAATTGAATATAAGAGAAGGCATATATAGACTCCTAATAAATGGAGAGGAAAGGTCACTCTCTGGAGAGCCTCTGGACAATGGGATACTGGGTCCAGCTGAGGGTTGGAACCTTTCCTGAAACATTTCATGTGGGTGGCATTTCGAAGGCTATACTTTGTGCTGTAACAGTCATCCCAATAGTCCCCGTGAGCCGCTTGTCTCAAAGGACCACATCAAAGGACCTGATGTGGGAGACTGTGAGTAGATACCCAACAACCACAGGCATCGAGCAGAGTGGTAAGACATTAGGTCAGACAATTCTACCTCTACTACTCATTAACATAACTATCGATCAAGTTAGTTAGCTTCACTGACCCATTACTGGGATTCTACCTTGAAATATCAGCAAAGGAAACATAAGGTATTTAAAATGAGTGACAAAGTAGGTACCCAGTATGTGGTGACTATTGTTATTACTGTATAGAATGTCCCCAAAATAACCTGAAAAATTTGATTTTAATTATTTGTTCAATGAATACATTTATTATCAATTATTATGTATTTAATTTATATTTAAGTATATGGTTTTACCACTAATAATATAACCTTTATTTTTATTTATATTTCTGCTTTCAATAACTCAAAGTACTTCTACCTTTATATTCATAACATCGTGGACTGAAGGTAGGAAGCAAGGCTATGATTTCTATTTTGCAGATAAATATTCTTAGACAAGAATAAGATCGATAACTTCTTCAAGGTCAGTGCAGTACCTGGGACTTCAGTCTAAACCTCTCAATCCTCTCATAGTTCAAATGGAAGTCAAATCTCATTTCTTGGGCCCTTCTTGTCTTCCTCAATTTTTTTTTCTTTTTCTTTTTTTTTTTAAAGATTTTATTTATTTATTTGACAGAGAGAGACAGCCAGCGAGAGAGGGAACACAAGCAGGGGGAGTGGGAGAGGAAGAAGCAGGCTCCCAGGAGAGGAGCCTGACGTGGGGCTCGATTCCGGGATTCCGGGATCACGCCCTGAGCCGAAGGCAGACGCTTAAGGACTGCGCCACCCAGGCGCCCCTGTTTGTTTGTTTGTTTTTTTTTTTTCTATTTCTGATCCTAACATGTGAGGATATGGGGGTAACAAGCCAAGATTCAACAATTTACAAGGTTACCTTTTTGTTTTGTTCAACAAATAGAGACGTGAGAAAGGTGCACAAGCCTGGCACCAGACAGCCTTGGGCGATGAAGCCAAGCTTCAACTCGGCAAAGCAGATGATGTTGTCTCCCATATTCCAGTTCCAACTGGGGATCTTTGGCAGAAAAACCTGTTTCATGATAGAAAGTAGGTCAGACATTAAGAAGAAATACAATTCAAGAAAGTCATTTATTTTGTTTTGTTTTGTTTTTCTGAATGGACATCTTTCTTGCATTTATTTGAAAGCATTTACTTGAAAGCATTTATTGTGCTCACATCAGTGGAAAGGATAAGAACAAATTCGGCTTTTAAAATTTGTGAGTGGTCTACTGCTCCCACTTTTTAAAACAAAAATAGTGAGAGTTGCAAAATCGGGTCAAATGATGTAGACCTCTGATTCTGTCCTGAATGTACAATCTTATTTGTTTGCTTTTGTCCTTGTTTTTACTGAGATATAATTGTTATATAACACTGCAGTAGCTTCAGGTGTACAAGCAAATGATTCAATGTTAGTACATGTTCTGAAATGACCACCACAGTAAGTCTAGTTACCATCCACCAACCCAATGTTAGGAGAGAACTTTGAAGATCTACTCTCTCACCAACTTTCAAATATACTATAAAGTATTATCAACTATAGTTACCATGTTGTACATCATATTACCATGACTTCTTTATTTTATAAACATAAGTTTGCTCTCTTCGATCCCCTTCACTCATTTCACCGCCCCCCATCACCCCCACCTCTGGCAATCACTGATCTGTTGTATTTGTATGTTTCGGGTTGTTTTTTTTTTAACTTTTAAGGTATCATGTATGAGGGAAATCACATGGTATTTGTCTTTCTCTGATTTATTACACTTAGCATAATTCCCTCAAGGCCCATCCATACTGTAGCAAATGCAGAAATGCCTTCTTTTTTATGGCTGAACAAAACTCCATTATATTTACATCATATATTTTATTATATATATATATATATATATATATCTTTTTCTTTAAATCTAAATGGAGAATTTAGTCCATCTATATTTAAAATAATTATTGATAGGTATGTACCTATTGTCATTTGTTTATTTTTTTCTGGCTGTTTTGTAAATCCTCTGTTCCTTTCTTCTTCTCCTGCTCTCTTCCTTTGTGATCTGATTTTGTGTAGATCTTAGAGTTCTTTCTCTTCATTTGTTGTGTATCTGCTATAGGTTTTTCCTTTTTGGTTACTATGGGGTTTATATAACTCATTTTTATAACAATCTATACTTAAGTTTGATCACATTCTAAAACTACATTTTTACTCCCCCTCCCACATTTTATTTTTGATATCACAATTTATAGCTTCTGGCCTTGTGCAGCTCTAGGAGTCACAGTTATAGTTACTTTTACTGCTTTTGTCTTTTAACCTTCATACTAGCTTCATGAGTGATTAATCCATCTTTACAACATTAGTTTATTCTGAATTTTACAACATATTTGCCTTTGCCATTGTGACGTATACTTTCGTATCTTTTCCTGTTAGTAATTGTGGCTCTTTCCTTTCCGTTTTAAGAAGTTTCTCTAACATTTCTTGTAAAGTAGTCCTAGTCATGATGAACTCCTCTAGACTTGTTTGTATGGAAAACTCTCTTCTTTCATTCTGCATGACAACACTGCAAGATAGAATATTCAGGGTTGGCAGTCTTTTTTATTTCTTTCAGTACTTTGAATAGATTGGGTCACTCCCTTCTGGTTTTTGCTAAAAGATCTGCTGGTAGTCTTACAGTGGTTTCCTTTTTTTTTTTTTTTAAGATTTTATTTATTTGACAGAGAGAGCACAAGCAGGGGGAGAGGCAGGTAGAGCGAGAGGGAGAAGCAGGTTCCCCGCTGAGCAGAGAGCCCAATGACTCTCATCCCAGGGCCCCAGGATTATGACCTGAGCCAAGGCAGATGCTTAACCAGCTGAGCCACCAGGCGTCCCACAGTGGATCAAATGTTGTTCTTCTCTTGCTGACTTTAAGATTCTCTCCTTGTCTTTAACTTTTGATACTTTACGAGCCTTAGTGTGGGTCTTTTTACTTCATCTTATTTGCAATTCTCTCTGCTTCCTGGATGTGGATGACTGTTTTCTTCCCCAGGTTAGGGAAGTATTCAGTCACTCTTTCTTCACATATGTTTTCTGCCCCTTTCTTTTATTTTCTCTTTCTGAGACCCCTATAATGCAATTGACATTGTCCCTTAAGCAATCGCCACTTATTTCATTCTTTTTTCCTTTTGCTGCTCTGATTAGGTGTGTTCCACTACCCTGTCCTCAAGTTTGCTGATTCTTCTGCTGCATCTAGTCTGCTGTTGAACCCCTCTATTGCATTTTTTGGTTCAGTTATTAAATTCCTCAGCCCCGTGATTTCTATTTGGTACTTTCTAACATATTCCATCTCTTTGTTGAAATTCTCACTTTCTTCATCCATTCTTCACCCTAGCTCAGTGAGCATCTTTATGACTGTTTCGAACTCTCTGTTAGGTAAGTCATTCATCTCTGTTTCATTAAGGTCTTTTTCTGAGGTCTTATCTTATTCTTTCATTTAGAATATATTCCTCTCTCTCTTCATTTCCCCTGAAGTTCTGCATTAGCTAAAACAGCCACCTCACCCAGTTTTGAAGAAATGGCCTTGTGTAGGAGTTGAACCTTACTGTATATCCCTGCCATAGCTTCTGGTTATCTCTCAAACCTTTGTGATTGTCAAATCAGCCTAATTCATTTTTAGGGACACCCAGTAGCTGAGGGTATGCCCAGAGCTGTCAACGTCCCAAAGGAAAGGATCTCAGCACCTAGATTCAGGTGGATTGGAAGTTAGACTCTCAGGCAGCAGGTCTTAAAATATGAAACTATACTTCTTTACAAATTTACATTTTTAAGTGATTAACAATCTTTTCTAAAAGATTTATTTATTTATTTGAGAGAGAGAGAACAAGAGCAGGGGGAGGGGCAAGGGGAGAGTGAGAGAATCCTCAAGCAGACTCCCTGCTGGGCATGGAGCCTGATGTGGGTCTTAATCCCAGGACCCTGAGATCACGTCCTGAGCTTTAACTAAGAGTTGGATGCTCGACCAACTGAGACACCCAGGATACCCGAAGTGATTAACAATCTTAATGATACTCCAAATTTCACCTGTAACTGGAAAAAACTTTTTGAGTGTAGACCTATAGGTCTATTAATAATAGCAATTAATAAGTTCTACTACTTAGATGAAATAAGTCATTTAACTCCATAGACTAAAAGAGGAGGATAATAGATAGACTAGAATGTTATCATACCTTGTTATGGGATTGAAGTATCTGTATGATGACTCTGGTATTAGGGTAATAGTTCTTGATAGAGAGAACCCTACATAAATAACAAATACACTCATCAGTGATGTGCTATATCCAATGGCTTTGCAATATAATTAAATTAAGAATTAAATTAATAATTAAATTGATGTGGGTAAGCTTAATAAAACAACACATAAAATTCACTGTCATATTGTTTTCTAAAAATGTTCTGTTTAATAGCATACACAGTAAACAGTGCTGTTGTTTTAGTGATTTAGTGAATGAAATGAATGAAAAGGTCAGCTCTTAGTACTAGGAGACTGTGGTCTTCTGGAACCAATTCTTGAGGATGAAATAGACAGTTTCATGTATTTTAGCCTTCAGACTCAAACACATTAATTACAGGAAAAAACAGAGATTGAATTCCTGTCTATAACATGACTCATAGACTCATAGCTCATAGACTATCTTATTCAACTTTCTCATTATACATATTAAGAAACTAAGGTTTATCTCATACGCACTGTATTATGCACAGCATATGTTCTCAACTGTTTCTTGCTATTTGTAGAATCACCTTCAGCTATGTATGTTTATTACGCTCTGGGGACCAGGAGTTCATCTGGGTTAGGCACAATACCATTGCTATCATAATGAAGCTATTACTACAAGTCAAGTTCCTGCTTATAGATAGCCCATAGTTAAAGGTGGTCAACACCAATTCTAGTCATCTTGAAGATACTTGCCAATAATCACAAGCACATTATACCAAATGATACCCAATATTTCAGCAGAACTACTGGAGAAAAACCCCAAGAAGTAAAGTCTACTAACAGGGCTGACCAATCACAAATGGCATCTTTATTTTTGGTGGGTTAAAGATGTTATTTATAATGGTGTTATCTGAACAGTGATCAGTTATTTGTATGCTTGCTTTTTCAATTTAAATAGTTATTATCCATATGAAACTTTAGGAAAGTATGTGAAGAAGCACAGAGATACTCAGAATACTTTATTTTTTACTTCCTTATTCCTACATCTTCACAGCCTCTGGGAGAGAAAAAAAAAAAAAGGCAGAAACCTGGAATATGATGAACCTAGTGCTGTGACAGATGATATCTTCTCCTCTTTAGTCCATTGCACTAGGCTTTATTTTAAAAGAGGTGGAAATAAAATCAGCAGTGAAGCATATAAAACAATGTGCCAGCTTCTTACCTCATAATGTTTGAAGTGTCTTCAGCTTGTGAATCACTGCACAAAGGGTTGGCTATAATCAGGCATGCTTCTGCAGATTCCACCTATTCTTCAAGATTAAACAGCAGCTGTCTTGTTAATTACATGGGAAATGCTCTACTGTTCCCCCTGTGGGTTTTCCTATGGTTTCATCATAAAATTTCCCATAAGAAAGAGAACACTCTTGGGAAGAAGTTGTGATAAGGATGTCTTTACATCAGGATCAGAGTCCTACAGATGCTGTAAGGGCTGGAAGTGCTGCAACAGACAGATCTGTGCATAGGATCTCTAACAAAGATGCAAGACTGCTTTAAAATGGGGAAAGTGCATAATTGCATTTTTCCTATTGTCCAAAACCAAGATTTTAAGCAACTGTCTGTATATTTATGTGCCTTTCAGGACAGCAAAGAATGGGGGAACTGGAAGTATGCCTGGCCCAAAGTAAGCATTCAATATTTGGGGATTCTGAATCTTAAAGGTCTAGAAAACTATTGAAGTGGCTCTTGTAATACCAACTTGTGGGAAAGAGAAAGCTTATTCGAGTCTGTCATTTTCTATTTCAATTCTTTATGTTAACTCTATAGATCTCTGATTCTAAAAACTGCAGCCCTTGGTTTATATGATTCTGTGAAACCTAAAACATGGGGAGAAGCTGGCTTTGATCTTAATTGAAAGCTGTCTAGATGGCTGGACTTTGCTCATTATTTTTCTTCCAGCCTTAATGAGATTTCTGCTATTTTCCTTCATGTTTCTTCTATCAGACGGCATATCAGTGTGTTTAGAAAAAGTTGGGAAATCTGTCATCTGGTAATGATCCTACTTGGATGATAAGATTAAACACACTTTTGCTATCCAAAACTTTTTCAGATTTCTTAGACTGATAAAATAACACTGCATTAGATAAATAGAGAATTTCATGAAATAAATAAATGTAAATATAGGTAAACGGTGAGTTCCGCTTGATATCTGTCAAGGAGGACTTGGAGATCAATTACTACATTTCCTTTATGATCACTTTTTTAAATTGAGGAAGTCTTATTTTCTTCCAATTTAAGCATCCGGAGTAATACTTTTGAAAGAGTAATATATCTTATCATCTTAATCGTTGCAGCTTAGGGAAACTAGAAGAAAAAGAACTAGTTCTTACCGCAACCCGCCTCAGATCATCCCACTTAAGTGCAGATCCAGAAATAAAAGTTGTAAAGGCCATGTTGCACTTAAATATGGTTTCTAATTCCAAGGAAGGAGGGACCCTGGGCAAAAAATATAGTTCCAAAGATGTAAAAAGATGCCTGAATTTGGTGTAGGGGTTGTTATATTTATTTAATGCCCATAACAGAACTCCTAATCTCCTCTAGGAAAACATCCATCCTCCCTTACTTATCCATACTAGCCTTATTCCAGGCATGGGCCTGAAGCTCAGACCTAGTCAATCACCACGGTATGAAAAAGTGCAAATCATGGGGCGCCTGGGTGGCACAGCGGTTAAGCGCCTGCCTTTGGCTCAGGGCGTGATCCCGGTGTTATGGGATCGAGCCCCACATCAGGCTCCTCCACTATGAGCCTGCTTCTTCCTCTCCCACTCCCCCTGCTTGTGTTCCCTCTCTCGCTGGCTATCTCTGTTAAATAAATAAATAAAATCTTTAAAAAAAAAAAAAAGAAAAAGTGCAAATCAGGTTGATGTCCGAAAATTTTAAAAAAGGAATTACTAAGGAGGGTAAGATAAAAACATTTCAATTATTCAAAAAGATATGGCATTTTAAAACAATGATGAACTTAATGAAATAGCTTCTAAACATATAAAGAAAAAGTTCACAAAACTAGAGAGATAAACTGATGAACTGACAATGTAATGAGATTTTACAATTATTCTCTCAATTTTTGATCGATTAAACAGAAAAAAACTGTCACGTTTGATGTTTCTAAGTCCTTTGTTTTCTTTTTTCCCTTTATTGAGGTATAATTAACAAATAAAATGGAGAGATAGATAAAATGCATCATGTGATAATTTGGTACCTGTATATACTGTAAAAGGCTTCTTCCCATTAACTTTATTTACACATCCATCACTTCACATCATTATCTTTCTTTCAGGGTAAGAGCATTTAAGTTCTGATCACTTAGCAAATTTTAATTACACAATATAATGTTTTTAGTTTTAATCACTATGTTATACATTAGACCCTCAGAAATTATTCATCTTAAAACTAGAAATGTGTACCCTTTTACCAACCCGTGTCTATGTCCTCCCCCTGTATCCCAGCTTCGAGCAACCACCTTTCTACTTTCTGCTTCTACGAGTTTGCCTTTTATTTTTTTAAGATTCCAGATATAAGTGATAGCACACAATATTTGTCTTTCTTTGTCTGGCTTATTTTACTTAGCATAATGCCCTCCAGATTCATCCATGTTGTCATAAATAACAGGATTTCCTTTTTTAAGGCTGAATTATATTCCATTGTATATATATGTATATACATATGTATCTGTATATATATGCATGTATACATATCTATATGGGTATATATATGTATGTATAAACATATATGTATTGTGTGTGTATATATATATTTTATATATTCATCCATTACTAGATACTTAAATTAGGTTGTTTCTATACCTTGGCTATTGTGAATACTCCTAATTGTGTTTTTGAGAGCACACAATTTATCAAAGTGATAAATTACTTGACCAATAAGGAAAGCCTCAACATACTACAAAAAATAGTTGTCATACATATTATGGTCTCTGATCACAACACATTTTAAGTTAGAAGTTAATAACAAAAAATTCTTCATTTCTTAAAAAAATAGACTGCTAAAAGTCACATGGGCTAAGAAGCAATTATAACAGAAGTTATAAAATTCTTAGAAATAAATCATGTTGCAAACACTAAACATCTAAGCCTTTGGATACAACAAATGCAATGCTTTCAAAGAAATGTATGGCTTCGGACATTAATATTGCAATAAAACCAAAGAAATAAGAAGGAAAAAGACAACAAAAATAGGAGTGCAAAGAATGAAATAGAAAAGAAATTATGAAACAAAGAAGATCAATAAAACTAAAAGCTAGATCTTTGAAAACAAACAAACAATAAGAAACTAATACAATAGGCAAAGCTGTAGTAAAATTGATGGGGAGAGAGAGAAGACAAAAATACAGGGAACTGAATTCATTATACTGAATGAAGAAGATAAAATACCTACAGGAAAAGTAGAGGTAAAAATAAGAGTGAAAGGGGCGCCTGGGTGGCTCAGTTGTTAAGCGTCTGCCTTTGGCTCAGGTCATGATCCCAGCGTTCTGGGATCGAGCCCCGCATGGGGCTCCCTGCTCAGTGGGAAGCCTGCTTCTCCCTCTCCCACACCCCCTGCTTGTGTTCCCTCTCTCACTGTCAAATAAATAAATAAAATCTTTAAAAAAAAATAAGAGTGAGAGAACACAACAGATAACTAAATGCAACAGCTTTTAAAATTCAAACAAAACAAATTACTAAAAGTATCTTATCAGAACTCACTCTAGAGGAAAGATCAAGCCTGTATGGTCCTATGACTATTAAAGAAATTGAAGCCATAATTTAAAATCTCTCCAAACAAAACGAAGACAAAACACACACAAACACCAAACAAAAATTTAAATCCACCACTTCTAAATGGTTTTACAGTATCTTCTACCACACTTTCAAGCAACAAATCATCCCATTTTTTATACAACATCTTTCGAAGATATAAAAAGGAGGGAATAGTTTTCAGCTAATACTACAAAACCAAACTAACCATAATTCCAAAACTATTAATTTACCACAATAACAAATTTAAAGTAAAAAAAAAAATAGAGAGAGTCATCTCCGATACAGAAAAGATGGTGATAAAAATATATTTCACAGTTAAGAAACACAGCTCATGGTATATGAGGTATAGAAGAAAATACCCCTCACCCAATAAGGAATATCTTTAAAATAAAGGATGTCCTTAATGACAAAATATTAGAAAAATTTTCTTTGAAATGAGAAAGAAAAAATATCGCCACTTTTTTTGCTAATGTTATATTTGATGTCTCATCAAGTACAATAAGAAAATAAAATAAATTGTACATAGAAGGATTGGAAAGGAGAAAATAACGGTCTTTATTTGAAGCTGTTATTTACATAGAAACCCCTAACAACACTACAAAAAAAGATTTAAGTAATGTAGAAATTTAGTAATATAGATAGATAGAAGATTAATATGCAAAGGTCAATTCTGTGTTTTATACCAAAAGCAAACAACTAGAAAAAGTAACTAATGAGACAGTATTTCCAATAATATCAGAAAAAATCAAGTACCTGGAAATATAAACATACATAAAATAAATATCACATTATTACTGTTTTATGTTGTATATTCTCTAAGCCTAGTTATCTGACTCTTCTGGAAGTTTTGAGGGCTACATAACATCTATTTATACATTTCTTTCTGCTTAATTTTAGCCATAAGTAGTTTTTGTTGCATGCCACTAAGTACCCTGATATACAGGAATATAAATTAATAGTTCATCTTTATGACAATTTATATCATAATATCTTGGAATTTTTTTTCTTAAATAACAGGTAACCAAAGAAAGGAAAGTAACAATTTCTCTATCAGTTATCTATTTTTCCTTAAAATTTTGCAATATCTTTGTGGCTTGAAATAACGAATTATTATTTCTTGAAATTCTTTGGTTTGATTCGGCTCGGATGGGTGACTTTTCTGCTCCCTGTGGTTTTGCTGGAGTCACTCCTATGTCTGCGTTTAGCTGAGAGCTTTAGTGGGCTAGGACATCCAAGATAGCATCACCTATATGTCTATTGCCTCAACTGGGCTAGCTGAAGGAGCTGGCACCCAGTTGGGCCTCCTCTCCATCAGAGTAGGTGAACTTCTTCTACAGTGCTTCAGGGCTCCAAGAGACTAGAAGCAGAAGCTGCCAGACCTCTTGAGGGCTGGGCCCATAACTGGCCCAGCCAGTCATGTATACTTTATTGGTTAAAATGAGTCAAGAGGCAGTCCAGTTTCAACAGAAGGGAGAACAGACTCTACTTTTGTTGGAGTAGAATATGTGTCAACAACTGGGAGGAATCCTGGCAGTCATCTTCTAAAAACAATCTACCACAAGAATTCACATCCCTCCCCTGTACAAAATATTCTTTCTTTCCCAAAGTTTTATCTCGTTAAAGCATCAGCTTAAAGTCCTGGATCTTGTCATCTACGTCAAGTCTAGATGTGGATGGGGCTCCTCAGGCACAGCTTCTCCTCATCTGATGACCTATGACCTAGGTAGACAAGTCGTCTCCAGCTCAACACCCAGCATACCGAGATGAGGCAGGGATAGGAAAACTGCAACAGACACTCCCAACCAAAAGACGCTGGGGTGGTAATGGATGGCACATAGAAATCACTGGTCCACTGAAACTGTGAAATCTATCTGAGCACATATTATGCCCCCTGACTCAGAGGGCAGAGCATGTTTTTGATTAGGGCCCAGTACTGCTCTCATGAGCCAATCCATTGTTTTTCTCAATTCTTATCTCTGCCCTCTGACCCTATGAGTCATCTTCTGTTTTCCTAATAAATGGCCCAGGTTTGTCCCTGAGTAGCTTTCTCAGCCTAATTCCTGCCTATGCTGGGTTGGGGGCCAAGAGGCATTTGTTTCCATTGTGAAGCCTCTCTGTCCCTTTTACTCCAAGCTGACAGTTAATTTCGCAGTAAAATTTTCTTTAAAGCACTGATGACCTTCTGTGAGTGTTATTCAAGTTCATGCCCCCCAACTCGTATCTTCTGGATTCCTTTGGAGACAGATCTCTACTTTGAGAAAGTCAGAATTCTGGGAAGAATGTCCTTCAGCTTCTTCGAAGCCCTTTGCCTGCCTAAAAGGAGCATCTGCAAGTCGCCACCTTAAATTTTTCTGAGGTCTTAACAAAGGATCTTACAGCTGCATCCTTGATTAGATCCTACCCTTTGACCTTGAGGTCACATTTTATAGTACCCTGGATTTGATTTTTTCCCCCTGAGGTAATTTACCTCCGACATGTTTTGGCCAGCTGGAGAGACTGTTCTGAGCCTTCTATATTTTCTTTAAGTTCTTAAAAACTAAAGAGTTTCTTTTTTACCTCCATTTTCTTACAATATCCCATCATACATGATTATACTTAAAGCAAATGACACCTAACATTCTTTCAGGAAATTTTCTTAGCCACCCTCGCATTCTTACTCGGTACATTTCCTATCTATCATGTTATTTTGCGGGACATTGTTACCAAAATTGTGCTGTTCTTTCCATACCCGATGGCAGTGTTCTTCACTGTTTTTCCAGCCTCTAGTAAGAGTCTCCATGCAATCCAGGATCTAGCCTCTGCCTACCACCCGTTCCAAGGAGAAAGCCACATTTTGGCTTTTGTTATGATAGCAGCCCACTTCCAGGACCACATTTTGTATCAATTATCCCTTTCCACAGAACAAACCGTTCTGGAACTTACTGATCTAAAACAACAACAATATATTATTTCTCAAGACTTTGTGGGTTGGCTGTCTCAGCAAGGCAATTCTTCTGTTCCATACCGTGTTGACTGTGGCCATTCATTGGGGTACATTCATCAGGGAGCTTGACTGAGAGCTGGAATGTCCAAAATGACTTTACCCGCATGACTATTATTTCACTTATGTGACTGGAGCAGCTGACAGCTAGTCGGACCTTCTCCCCAGCGAGCTACTCTGACTCTTTACACTCCAAGACAGTGAAAGTTGAAACTATTGATCTTCTTAAAGGCTAGGCCTGCAACCAGCAAAGTGTCACCTCTGTGGCATTCAATTTATCAAATCAAGTCATGGGCCAGCGCAGATTCAAAGGGGAAGAGGAGGAGAGTCCACCTTTTATTGAGAGGAGCGATATGAATATACAGCCAGGGGAGGAAATGTTAATAGTTATGTTAAAGAAAAATCTACCACAATTGCAGATCATGATCATTGTTTTAAAGGAAATATAATGGAGCAGTGAGAAAGAAGGATTAGAAGACACTAGTTTAGAGCTTGAATTGGGGGTGTGGGGGGACTCTCTGAGTGCTGAAGGGTAAAAATAAATTGATCATATAACAGTAGGAGAAGAGCTTCTGAGAAACAAGCACAAATCAATAAAGTGGCCTTTCTAGAAACTAAGGAGAGATAAAATCTTAACTTTGAATAGGGTTGTGATAGTGAAGATTAAGTGGTAGAAACAGAATTAGTATTTATTAAGGAGACAAAATTGACGATATTGATGAAAGTGTACATAGGATTTGAGGGAGAGGAGTAGCAAACACAATGCTTCATTTTCTGTTTTAAGGAACTACACTGATAACATCCCATTTACTGAGATAGAAAATGAGGTTTGCTTTCCTTCCTTTATATACTTTTTTATTTGCCTTGTTAGCTGGAGAGAGGGACATAAGATCATGAGTTTACTTTTGAAAATGTTAAATCTGAGGAGCCTTTGAAACACTGGAATGGAAATATCCAGTAAGCAATTAGTTTGTGAATACAGAGCCACAGAGAATGTCTGGCAGAGGACATAAATTTTAGAGTCATCAGAAATTATAGGTAATTGGAAAAATTCTAGATGAATTTTATATCATTTAAAAAATTTCATTCATTCTCTGGACAAGTACCTATAATAACCTACATTAGTTCATGAAAATACAGCAGTAAATACATCTAATGATTTCCTTTTTGTCTCGACTGGATTATAATTATTAGCCCCTTATGAAAATTTTAGCACTTTTTTTTTGCTCTTTTTTTTTACTATTTTTTAAAATAAGGATTCAAGTAATATACAAATTATGGAGAAGACAGGCATGCGACGATAGTGAAACAGAACTGTTGGCTGTCCATCGACAGCACCAAGAAGCAGTTCAAAATGCCTGTCATCTCCTACATGAGAGCCTAAGTTACAGTGGACTGGGCATGCCCTAATCTAAAACGTACAAAGTGTTAACTATAAAATGGGTGAAGGTTGAAGTGACCCTGTATACAAGGCTGTATAAGATCAAAATGTCATTTCGAATACGTCTGACTTATTTAGCGACGTGTGGATGACTGATGAGCCTTTTAGACAAAATGAAGAAGCTAGCTCACCACACTTTTCACAAAATCAATTCCAGACAGCTTAAATATAAAATAATTCAATATGAAAACATAAAAACGCCAGAGGAATATTTGCTTAATTCTAGAAGAGAGAGGCCAAAAAATGTCACAAAAGCCAGATGCCAAAATGAAAGAGTTGATGGATTATAGTGCATGTAAATCCAATGCTCTGTATTAAAATAAAAGCATGTGCACACACACACAGACAAAAGCAAAGAGAGAGAAATATTTACAACACGCGACACAAAAAGGCTAGTATCAAAATATATTAAGACTGCTTAGAAGTCAGTAAAGCAACAGATGACCATCCTCAAGGAGCAGACAGGAATGAAAAGACAAATTCCTTCATTCATCAAAAAACTGTCAAACATACAAAAATTGTTCAGTCTCACTAGGAAACAAAATTGTAGGAAGAAAAAGCAAAAAGGAAACCATCAAAACATATAAAAATTGTTCAATCTCACTATGAACCAAAATTGTAAAATAAAACAAGGAAACCATTTTGTCTATTTAAAAATCTTTTTGTACTAAGTACGCATTTTCACCAAATAGTTGACCTGGACCCTACCTGCGGAAATGTAAGCTTCGTAGAACAAAAACTTCATCAATAACAATCCTTTCTGCATCTGTTTGAACTCACACTTCCAATTCTGAGAATTAACAGAATAACAAGTATAAAGTCTACCAGACTTGTGCACACAATGATGGTCGTATGTAATAATAATAAATATGGAATACTTTCCTAAATGATGGGAACTCTTTCAAACAGTGTTAGGACATATACAGAAAAATATCAGGCAAGATATATTCGAAAATATTCTCTCAGATTAACTCTGGTTTTTAAGATTGCCTTTTCTTTTAATTATTATTATTTCCTAATTTTTCTATGAATATTGCAAGGGTCATTTTCTTCCATTAAAAAATGCACGCATATTTCAAGGATTAATTTAGAACCCATGAACCATACTTACTCTCCCAGAAAAACAATCTCGATATTGATTTGCCCTGACTTATGGCGGAGAAAATTCCTCAGGAAAGCAGTCACACTGTCAACTGTAATGTTTCCACAGACCACGATGAACCTAGGGAGCAAGACTAGGTGAGGTGGATCATCTGAGGAACAGAAGTATCTTCCTGTCAAGATTTAGAGATGGACAATTTGCTTAAACTTAGCTTTAAATCAATCTGGTATTTGAATTACCCAGATCTTAAAAATAGAAACACTGAAGATTGCATTTCCAATAAAGAGAAGAGACAACAAACTTCTGTAGTCCTAATTCATCCCATGTTGGGTATGAATCCAAACATATGAATTACACATAGCTTTTCAGGAATACAATAATAACTACCATAATCGCTATGTTTTTCATAGTTATTATAATTTATAATGGACTGGTGCATGTGTTAAGTCACTTGATTTTTTTCACCTGATTCCTGATTAGCTGATCTGTCTCTTTTTTCAAAGCAACAACAGAGGCTCAGCATGGTTCACTGATTTTCTCAGAGTCAAATAGTATGGCAGAGATGGCAGTACTTTCTAGGTTATTCTGGTTTATCTTCCACATCAAAAATTATCTTGTCCCCACAAAAAAAGTGAGTCCAATGGAGAGACATCTAGGACAGGTACAAAAATCTATGCACGTAACTTTTACAGTGAAAAACAGCTGTCACTTTCCTCGGGTTTCATGCATTCAAAGAAGCTATTTTTCCCTCTATTACTCATTGAAGGAAACCAAGTGTACATTCACTTAACCTTAAATTTTCCAGACCTTTTGGGCTACTTTGGCATGTGTTCTGCATCTCTTTCCCGTAATAAATTGGATCAGGCTTTGGCTTATCTAGTTCATTTCACTATTTTCAATATTTTTCACTCATTTTGTTATTATTATTATTATTATATTTATTTTTTACTTTCCCCTTCAGACTACTAGGTCAGTCTTGGTTTTCATCCAGTTGTGCTGAGACCACTCCAAGAGAGCTTCTCTTCACTGTACCTATTTCCTCTAGAGCAGATGGAGACTAAATAAAAACGAATCGCTTCAAATTTAAGATCTCCAATCCATTCTCTCCTTCTTAGATGTGAAAACCATAATAGAAACTGAAGTAACACATCACAGAGAAATAGGGTAAAAAAACAACGCCAACTGTTTCCCTTCTAGAACAGGTGGCTGTGACATGGACAAAACAGGTGATCTACGAAGTGTTGTAGAAGACGTGGAAATTGCTCTTCCCGCTAGCAAACCTCTGCCCGTGAATGAGACCCCATGTGGCACAGGGACATTTTGGCTAAGACAACAGAATTGAAGTCATTATTTTAGTGGCTTTAATTTGATCCATTATGTGAAGTTAGCCATAAATTAACCACATGATTAAAATGAATATGACAGTTGGTAATAGATTAAGAGAAGAGTTAGTGATAAGAGATGTAGAAATATGGCCCCAATCAATATTTGACAGGGAATGACAACATTATCTGTCACTTTAGTTGATTTACTAAGGGCTAAGCATCTACGTAGCAGTGATTATTAAATAGCAAATATCTTCTTATAGTATTTATGTTAGCACAACCCTCTTAGCTGAATGAAGAGCCTTGCCAATATATTCACCTACGCCAGGCGATAGGTATTTAGAAAGGGATATGTGACTAGTAGGATTTCTCAAACTGTAGAAATTATACTTGAAAGCCATACTTACTTTTTCCCTTTGACTACTTCATAGGAACTGGTATATTTCCTCTTGTTAGCAAAAAGTTCCACCATTTCAGGGACATAATTCGCAAATAGGATCTAAAATGATTAGCAAATAAAATCTTAGGTGCCTTTATTTTCAAGGGTAGTCCAAAATTCTGAGGCTATTAAGGAGAAAGAAGGTACATAAAACTTTCTCTTACTTAGGAGGGGTGTGACTATGGAACTGTTTTTAAAAGGCAGACCATTTTTCTTTCTTACTTCAACCTTTGGATTTGGTTTAAATCAAATAAAATGCTTTGCAGCATTCAAAATGATGAAAGCAAAGACAAGCAGTAAGGCAACCTTCCTGCCCATTTTGTCCCCTAGTCACATCTAACTGTCTTTCTGACTCTTTGATTCGGTACTCCTTAAGGCCTTAGAAAAAAATAAAGCATGTGGGACAGAGAGGGGTCCAGGAAAAATGAATATAATGAAGGGATGTAACAATATGGACAGAGGAATATCAGCAAGGTGGAGTAGAGAATTCTGTTAATGGTTTTTAAGGGATTGAAATTAAAGTCACTAAAAGAAAAGGAGGTTTCCTTTCTCCATGACATACTCCTGAACCAAGTACAGCTGTTCACATATCTGAAATAGAATGCTAGTTCAGAGAGAGCTTACTCATTTGGTCTAGAAAGAAGATAATTTTCTTCAAATCAACTCTCAAACGCCCTTCTTCCTCTTTGGAAGAAAGACTTTAGTCTGATGGCCAAAGATAAAGGAATATAGGGTTGCTCAATTCAATATAGAGTAAATAAGGAAAGTCTGCTCTCCTTCGTCTGCCATCCTCATCTTTGGCCATCAAGCAACTATGTCATGCACTCCAGGGGATGCAGTTTGGAAAATACGGGCTCTAAGTATCTTTCCATTTTCATTTGACACCTACTCTGAATAATGCAACATTCACTCTCAAACCTATATCGTTCTATTTCTCACCATTAACTACATGTTTTTGCTTTATGTAGCTATATTCAAAGATATTAAAAATATTCTTCACCAAACTCCCCAGAGTGAAAAACATGATGAAGGTCCGTCCTAGGGATGTCTTGGCTACCACATCTCCAAAGCCAACAGTTGACGTTGTTGCCATGACCAGGTAAATAGACTCAAAATATGATATATTCTGTGAATTTCTACCTTTGAGCCAGGGATCACCAGAATTTTCCACCTGTCCAAAGAGAGGAGATTCAGGAAAGGTCTCTGAATGGAATCCAAGGGAAAGTTTATAAAGAATAGGCAAAACACTGAACTAGTTTCACTTAGTTCAATCCAAATGAAGTATTGATTCCCAGGTGGCACTAAAGGGTTTGCAAAGTGTGGGTAGTGATTGTGAAGGCTTGTGTTCCTTCACTGTGATTACTGCTGAACTCTGAGGTGACATGGAGCTTGACCCCACATTCGGAGTGTTCCACCAGGGGACTGGCTGCCCTCTCTCTCTCTTCATTTGGGCAAATCGTCGCATCCAAGAGTCATGAGACTCCAAAGGCTCTCAGATGGAGCAATGGTTATTTATTCTTATTTTCCACTAGCTCAGGATTATCATTAAAAAAGAAGCACTTAGAAAAAAAAGAAGAAGCACATACATGAGCACTTCATTTCAATGAGCTTAAGCACATGAAGGCTAGTGTCCAAGGAAAAGCAAACAAACAAGTTTTGCAGGTTATTCCCCACCTCCAAAAAAAAAAAAAAAGTCTTTTCAGTGTTTAAAAACAAAACTCTGAAGAATATTTCCTCTGATTTCTCCGGAAGTCTTCATATTTTAAGAAAACTAAATTTATTAGATTATCTTTTTTATATTAAATAAAATAAGTAACTTAGGCAATGGCACTATACTTCATATTTGTAGTATATAAACTTATAAATATGATATATATATAACAATTGTATAATTATACAACTTTTTCCATTTTTTGGCTTTTTTTTCCAAATAGCTGACCTATTTCCTGTTTTCCATTTTTATTTAGCACAAAAATGATAAAATGTTAGAGATGCCTGAGGAAAGTAGGCTTTTTGTTTCAGTCTTAAGAACTGAAACAGAAATAGAAATAACATTGTTCGATCGGGTATTTGATCACTTTTTAAAAGTGACCGCTTCTTAAGTTTTTTTTTTAAAGATTTTATTTATTTATTTGAGAGAGAGAGTGCACAAGCAGGAATGGGGGAGGGGCAGAGGGAAAGGGAGAAGCAGACTCCCCACTCAGTGGGGAGCCCAACATGGGGCTTGATCCCAGGACCCTGAGATCATGACCTGAGCTGAAGTGAGACACTTGACTGACAGCCACGCAGGTACCCCTAAAAGTGACGTTTCTTAAATTTGATGAATAGGTTAAAGGTATGGACTCCTATAATACCCTACTCTGAAATAAGAAAGGGATTGTACATCTATATTTAACTCCCATGGCTGGCAGTGGATTTTGTTGCAAAGTCTACTAATCTGCTTCCACTAATTTCTGGAGTCTTCACTGTTTTCTGAGACTAGTATATTATAAGGAGACCAGTTTAAACCACTCAGATTAAGTTATATATATGTATTTAAGCCATATATATATATAGAGAGAGAGAGAGAGAGAGAGATTAAAGAGTTGCTTGAGATAGTTTCAAGCTAAAACCCCATAGTGTCTTTTACAGCATCATCTCAGGACAGGGACTCAACCTATCCTGCCACAACATTTTATATAAATGAAAAGTAAATTTATTTCAACCTTGAAATCTCCTTCACAAAGTAAATCACACTTTAAGGTTTAGCTCACTCTCTTTGGGAGTATTTAGTGTTTCACCTTCTTCCCTCTTTCCCTCCCAGCACCTCTCTCACATCTGGCAGCCTCCTGCTGGCCTACTTGTCCACTCTGCTGTTCCTTCTAACCATGTGAGCAGAGACCCATCAGTCCCAGATGGGAAATAAGGTAAAGGATTATGGACCAATGTCAAGATACTGAATTATTTTCTATTTTTAACTCCACCTTTCAAAACTGAAATGCTATGTTTTAAAACTTCACGTTGCTCAACTTTGGGTGAGAAATGCTATAGAGGAGGACTCGAGGATGCTCTCCCACCTCCTCTTACCTCATCACCATTTCCATGAGTTATGTTATCTTTATATTGTACATGTGCGTATAGTCTGCAACTGTAATTCCCTCAGTTATAGCTTTGTCTACTTCTAATTCATTCAATAATCTCCACCACGACTTTATATCATCGTTTCCTCTCTCCTGAGTTCCTGGTTTTAATTCATCTCCTATGTGGCTGGATTTTACCATCAAGATACATTTTTAAAAGGGACTCACGGGTGCTATTGTCTCTTGAGTACTTAATATGACAGGATGGGCTATACTTTCACACAACTTTGCAGACCCCACTCTATCACCTTTGGTATTGACTGATATTGACAAGAAATCTGAGGCTGGTTTCATGTCTCCCCCCTTACACAGACTTCGCTTTCTTCTGCTTGGATTCTCTCCTTATCCTTGAAGGTCAGTAAACTGCTCCAGAATATGGTTGGAATATATAACTTAGGGTCATTTTTCCTGGGATACAGTATACCCTTTAACCCACAGATTCAAGACTTTATTATAAAGCATTTTTCTGGTGACATTTGTCATGTCCTTTTCCTCAGGAACACTATTTTTATAGTCTGTTCAATTGACATTGCTTGGAGTACCTTTGTTCTTTTCCATGTCAGTGTTTTCGCCACAATCCTGTCCACCATGTTGCTGAACATGTTTCTGTCACATTGATTACATTTTGGTTCCCTCTAACATAGTTTTCAGCTCTCATAATACTTTTCTCTTTTTCTCTGATATCATTCAGCCCATTTTTCCAACTCCTGCTACTGATTAATAATCCTTTATTTCAAAACTTATGTATTTTCTTTGAATTCGTATTTTTAGTTTTTAAAGTCTTTTATTTGCATTTTTTTCTCAAATACGGATGTATTTTGTTTCCTTGGATAAATTCTCTTGTAATTGTTATTCTTCTGTACATTAAAGAACTGTTTTTTTTTTAAGATTTTATTTATTTATTTGACAGAGAGAGAGACAGCCAGCAAGAGAGGGAACACAAGCAGGGGGAGTGGGAGAGGAAGAAGCAGGCTCCCAGCAGAGGAGCCTGATGTGGGGCTCGATCCCAGAACGCCGGGATCACGCCCTGAGCCAAAGGCAGACGCTTAAGGACTCAGCCACCCAGGCGCCCCAGAACTGTTGTTATACTGATGTCTCTCTGTTCTCCACCATACTCCCTTGCTATTTCTGGTAGAATTTAAAAATGGGCACCATCCTGATTACTTTCTGGTTAATACTCACCTTTTAATGGTATCAACTTTCAGCTGAAGGCCAATAAATTTATGTGAAGATGGTGAGCTGGGGCAATTATAGCTTTCATTTTGGTTTGTCATTTCAAATATCCTCCCCCAAGAAAATCTGCCATTTTCTTTGCTCTGGGATCTAGCTCTTCTAGGTTTTCAACAGATGTTGGGGGTGACTTACAGTGGACCCCCTTACATCACAAGCCATCTGGATGCTTCTCCCTCTTTCTCTGCATGCAACCTTCACTGGAGGTCTCCTCACCTGGGTGACTAGATGCCTAACAAGGGCACATGTTCATATGCTTAGAAAGGTCGAGCAAGAGACTCTGATTCAAGTGAGCCTGGTGGAAACTGTGTCCAATCCCAGAGCACATGCTATTAACAGGGAGCAGCAAGTCTTCAACTAGGACTGTTGGTGGCCTTGAGAGAGTGGATTGCCAGAACTTTGTATTTCCCCAAAGAATCCAGAAATCTGAGCTTTTATGTGAGGTCGCCATAAAAGTGAGCAAGCAATAAAAAAATAGAAGAGAAATACAAACAAATTAGGTCAAATAAAATATGCTTATAGGCCACATTCAGCCTAAGAGCCCTTCACTGTAACTGCTACTGGAGATGAAAAAGTCCCGTTACCATGGTTTCTCCTGTAACACTCTCTTGCCTACCATTCTGCAATGACCGACAGGTTTTCAGGAGGACACTGATGACTGCTGCTCCCGTGGCAGACCCATGCACCCAGGTGCAATCCTCTAGAACCAGAATCTGCCTGTATTGCTGTGATCTTCTCTCAGGACAATTTCTCTCCTGCTTGAGGACTGAGGAGGGATGAGGCTGGTTTCAGATTTCTTAAAGGTTCATATCATGGTTTGCATTTGGTGTTTGACATTTTGCTTCTCAGTTGAAGATGGTAACTTCAATTTTTTTTCTTTTTTATTGTTAATGTTTTAATTAATTTTGAAAGAAGGACTGAAGGGAAAAGATGCCTACTATATTTTTTGTTTTGCTTTGCTTTTCTCAAAGACCTCCACTTTTAAGAGGCTATTTCAATTTCTGCATTTTTAATGACTGCTCCTCAACTGTCCTCAAGCAATAAAGTCCAAGAGTCTGTTCCTTATTTGTTGCAATCTATTTATAATAATGCCGATTATGTGAGATAAGAATGAGCCTTTCCTACAGGCAAGGAGGCAGCTATAAATGCAGACTGATTTCAGGAGAACTAAGAAAGCCTCAAAGCTCTCTTTTGCAACTCACCAGTTCCTCTCCCACAACTCTCCAGCTTCATCAGTGTGAAAATCTCTCTCTGCCTGCATTTCTTTGACTTTTTATTCTTTTGTAAAATGCTGAGACCTCTATGATGACATAGCAAAAAGATTCAACTATTGCTTATTCTTTTGAAGGGTAAGCTTGTTAGATCCTTTCCTGAGAGCAAGTTTTGAAAGTTGAAAGAAGGAACATAGATACCTTGAGTGCAGGAAAAATGTATTTGTGAAAAATACGGGGGTGCAGAAGACCCACAAAGGGGAAGTAAAATGATAAACCTCACACAGTGAGACAGGAGTTCAGAAGGTTTGCCTGCATTTTTTTTTTACTTTATAATAATTTTTTATTATGTTATGTTAGTCACCATACAGTACATCCCTAGTTTTTGATGTAATGTTCCATGATTCATTACTTGCATATAACACTTTTAAAAGAAAAGACGTTCATGCTGACCAGCAAGATTAGAGAGTTCGATGAGATGCTTACCAGGTGAATGAATCCTGCAGCTGTGAACCACGTACTGAGCACTATTGATAACAGTTTGGAAAACTTCACTGCATTGCTAGAGGAAGAAAGACAAGAAACTGTTGGGTTCTGACAGGTTCCAGAAAAACACAATACCCCGTCCTCTAAAATCTGGCTACTCTTCTGTGACAGAAGCAAGAGTACACTTAGCTGGGAGCATTATTAGAAACGCAGGATCCCAGAGCCCACCCCTGATTATGGATCTGCATTCTCTGCTTGATGCATATACACATCAGAGTCTGAGATGCCCAGACACTTGTTCAAGAACTTTACACGTTGCTGTGACATCCACTAGCCTGATAGTATATTGCCTTTAAAATAGATGTGTATCATCATAAAATAAATTTGATAGATTTTTACATTGTCTAAAGTAACGGTACAAAATGCAGCATCCTAGGAATCCCGAGAATGGGTTTGCAAAGTGGAATTCTGAGCAGATCACAGGAATGTCTTACATTGCTAAACTCCTACCAGGATCTTTGAGTGAAGGGGATCAGACAAGCTCCTATTTCCTAAGTAAAGCTCTAGAGTTTAGCTGAAATCTCAATGGTTTTCAGGTAGGGCCACCTGTTACACAAGAGTTCCGATTGCTCCATAATGCAGGAACACTTAGCAGTAAAATCCACCTGGCCTATAAAATTTGACGCTTCTAGGGAGAACATAGAGACATGGAGATTTTCAGTGGGTAACATTAAACCAAACTGCTTAAAACTTTATTTTTTTTATTTTTTATTTTTTAAAGATTTTATTTATTTATTTGACAGAGAGGCAGCCAGCGAGAGAGGGAACACAAGCAGGGGGAGTGGGAGAGGAAGAAGCAGGCTCCCAGCAGACGAGCCCGATGTGGGACTCGATCCCGGAACGCCGGGATCACGCCCTGAGCCGAAGGCAGACGCTTAACGACTGCGCTACCCAGGCGCCCCAAAACTGCTTAAAACTTTAGAAGTATGGCTGCTCAAGGTAGTTTGGATTTGTTTTTGTTTTTTTTTTTTTTTGAGACATTTAGGCGGCTCTATTTTTGTAAGCAATTTCACGGCTGTTCCTGGGTACCGCATGCTCAGAGAAATTGGTCTTATATTCCTAGACAGAAGAGATGTGATTCACATCTGTGAATCAGGGCTGTGAAGCCCCTGAAATATTTTTATTTTAAAATTTTTTTTTGAGAGGAGAGGCAGAATTAGAGTCTAAATGGACTTGCAGACTGTAGCTCTGCAACACAAAGAAGAAACAGACTCTTTCAAGTGATGGCAAACTTCTCCGCCAGCACATGATAATACAATGGGAGTGAGTGAGTGGATAGTATTTTGGGAGCTAAGGCATTTCATGGGATTTGCACCGAAATTCTGATGGGAAATGAGCTGAAGGTTCGGTTTACATTTTAATTTCCTAATCCAAACCAGCAAGTAAGCAGGACTTAAGTCAGGGCTAGCATTTACCTGGTTCTGATGGCTTGGAGAATTTGCAGGATTTGAGGGAGTTCTAGTAGGCGCAAAGCTCGTAAGAACCGTAAACCTACAAAGCAAGCAAAAGGAGAAATCTGCCAAAAGGAGAGGGTCACTTCAGGGAGTACCCTGTGTTATAACACAATTGGGACTATTTATACTCTTCCTCTCCTGGAGATGCTCAAATACACCACACCACAGGTTGAAGAGCACGACCTCTAGTTCAAATCCTGGCCCTGACACTAAACAGCTGGTGTAATCTAAAGCAGCTCCCTTAACTTCCCTAGTTCCTCACCTGCAAAATGGGAATTATAAGTACCTACTTCGTAGGGCTGTTGAGCTAATAATAGAAAGCATGCGGAGGCATGGCTCACGGAGAATCAACACTACTCAACATTTTACTCTATTGAACTCCTCTTTAGAACAGGCAGTCAGTTATTTACAAACCACTTAAACTGACTACAGAATCTTTACGATCTGCTCCTCAGTTTTCTCATGATGTTTTGCTCTACATAGTTTGAGACTTGGGACGGCAGGAATATTCGATAGGTAATAGATGATAATAAAAAATTCCATAAAAACTGATAAAAGCCACATAATGCTCATGCACTGTCCATACACTCACATCACAGACAAGATAATTAATTAAATAAATCTCTAACATGTCATAGCCTGTCCAGATAGATGATCTAGAGCTTTTAAAGACCCAGGGAGACTTTTCATCTCTTCCAGCCCATGTGGGATTCCAGCATAAAGGTGCTGCAGGGGGATGGGATGTTTGGGCCTCGCCTCTCAGGCTGTGGATGAGCCAGTCCGTAAACAATAACAACCACGGTCACCCACTCTGCATCATGTACTGAGGCTAAAAAAAAATAATAAGTTCTGAAAATATATTACAAAACCATATAATCATGACCAGAAATTTTTAAAACGGCATTTAGGCTTTAAAGGAAAATGAAGGATACTTACGAGTGAAAGTGGAGGATTTTTTTTTTTTTTAATAGAGATTGCTCCCGATTCCCACAACACACTTACCTAGCCAATTACTCTTCAAATAATAAGAAATAAAGGTTGGTGGAATGGTAAAGATGTCTACAATGGAATTCATCTCCACCCAGAACTTGATCTTGTCATCAGCTGCCACAAACTATGAAATAGAAACACAAGACTCCAAATTCTGTTACCCTCGACAATTTTAAAATGAACATAAGAGTGGCTTCATTCAGCTACGTTTCACTCATGCACCAAAGCTTTGATCTCATTCTATTATAAACATACATACATATACATACACATATGTATACTTAGATAGCTACATAAATATATATTAGTATAGATATACAGATACATATATATTTATTACATATAAGGACAGTAACTGTAGTGGGTGTTCAATAAATGTACGTGAACCCATTTTACTCACCAGGTCTTAATTCTCACACTTCAGAATAAACACTTTGACCTTCCTGCTGCTCCTGGAACTTTCTGATATATATAATTACATAGATAAAGCCTCCGATTTGTGAGTCTCCTATTTGTTACCAGTGAAGATTTAGGATGGCCTTCAGTGGAAAAAGTACAACTATCTAGAAGCTTGGCTGGCCAGGCCCTGTATCTGAGCTTCCCTATTTAGATTAAGAAAGTAAGCATTTCCGGGGCGTCTGGGTGGCACAGCGGTTAAGCATCTGCCTTCGGCTCAGGGAGTGATCCCCGTGCTCTGGGATCGAGGCCCACATCAGGCTCCTCCGCTAGGAGCCTGCTTCTTCCTCTCCCACTCCCCCTGCTTGTGTTCCCTCTCTCGCTGGCTGTCTCTCTCTGTCAAATAAATAAATAAAATCTTTAAAAAAAAAAGAAAGTAAGCATTTCCAAGGGAGATTACTATAAAAAGATGCTGATGATCAGTGTGGTCTAAGTTTTGAAGGAAGATCATATACACACACAGACATTATAAATGTATATATACACATATACATACATATATACACATGTATGTACACATATACACACACACATATACATATACACACATACAGTCTCCCATAAACAAGGGATGGATAAATATAATGAAATCTAGATTTAGGATGGATCGTCAATAAATACCTGTGGAATGGGAGAACTATTTAATAAATAAGTATAACAAAAATGAAACAAAGATATACAAGTATTTTGTACAGTTTTATGTCACATATGCCATCATTGGCATCAGTGGAACCAATGACATTTTCAGAGGCTTTTACTCAGGTTTGCTAGGTTGTGGTTATTAGTAAAGCTTTCTCAGTGGTGAGTGGGAAGCCAATAAGAATAGTGTGACAGGGTGATGACATTTTAAAAAGAATCACTTTCATGTGCATTGGGATTTTTGGCCTAGATACGGTTTCAAGAGCAAGAGAAAGTTTTCATGCCTCTTTATACGTTGGACAATTTAGGGCACAGACCCTCTAGTTTTAGAGCCTGAACACATAGGCAGATTGTACAACTAAGGCACATACAGACCTCTTTGGGTTGCACCTGTTGTGTTCATCTGTTTACTCCCACTTTCCATAGATACTTACTCTCAACCCAAAATAGAAACTAAAGAACATATTGAAAGTCAAATCAATAGGGATGGTTTTGTCTTCATACGAAGAACAGCTTCCAACAGGGCTGGAAAAGAAACAGGAGCAAGGTATAAAATGTACATTTTAAAAGCTCTGACTATACAAGATCAAATGAAGAGAAAGAGTAGTCAATGTTCTATTTACTCTCATGAGTGGTTAATCCAAGACAATTAAATTCACATCACAAGGAATTACTTTTCTCTTGGAAGGAGAGGTATGCACAAACAAAACCACGGACTGCGCATGGAGCTGAACCTAACAGGACAGTTACCTGTTCTTCCTTTCATAGAGCTTATGGCTTCCATTTCTGCCTTACCAACGAGGACTCAGAGGCATAGCGATTATGCAGCTCTTCTTGATTTGCAAAACCATCTACCCAGCCAGGACATTTGGCTTCCGTACCCCTCTGATACAGAGCTACTCCAAGTCAAACGGATTGATCTGAACCCAAATGTAAGGGTGATTTCCTAAAAGATCAGTAAGGAGTTCACAAAACAAAGGGTGCTAGTTTCCCTAGGCTTTCTAAAATTGCCTGACTTCAGTAGCCCTGTAATCCCAACTTTACTTCAGCTGGAAACCCAATGTAATTCTCAGCTGATCGGTGTGATTAGATTGGGTTGTGTCCAAAAAACCATTCTAACTTGGGCACAGAAGAAGAGAATGGCTTTAGAGAAGAGCAGACAATAACGTGCTCCTTTATCCCAGGTGAGGTCTAGCATTTTCCTTTCTCAAAACCATCCAAAGTCGTTTGAAACCTATGAGAAACCCTGAAACAACTACAGAACTTCTGTTTCAACACTTAGGGACTCCAAAGTCATAGAACACCCTCCTAAGTGGAGACCCAGGGACCAAGGATGGAGACCACAGCTGGAGGCTTCCAGTCTCAGAGATTCTAGAATAGACCTGTGTACAGAATCCCAGCCACTACCAATGCACGATGATAGGATACAGGGAAATTCATGCATTTTTTTCTGGAATTGGGTGTAGTACTTCTTGGGGTAGGGGGGGAACACTTATCCTTTTTTATGAGCTTGTGTGTGTGTATGTCTAAAAACATGGTAAGCATTACTCCTGACAGAAAATTCCAAATTAGTTGGCAATCTACTGACAGAGAGGACAAGGGTGACTGGGGATTTTACTCACTCAGAAGAGTTGATGAAATAGATTATAAGAGACCCAATGCTTAGTACAAATACAAGGATCACCTGGAAAGAAAAAAAAAAAGGAGGACCAATGTACAAATCATTTTATTAACATATAGATGAATAAACAAACCCAACACAATTGTGTTTTTTCTTTTAACCTTGCCTGTATATATGTAGCCATTTTTCATACATTCATTTACATTAGCATTCATTCATTGAAGAAAAATTGGTTGGAACTTTACAGGGTATTCAGTAAATGACATGCACCCACTCATTTTACTTATATAATTTTAATTCCTGCATACTTTAGAATGAACAGCTTGTCCCTCCTACTGCTCAAAAGGCTTCTGATCTCAAGAAGTCCTATCATTTATTCATTCCTTCACTCATCAAACATTTATGAAGTGCTTAATATGTGTTACATACTTTGTTACATGCTGGAAATGAGTGTTATTGGATATTGGCTTTGGACTTGAATTGCCTGTGATACTGGAGAAGAAACAATCCCAACAAGCCCATTTAAAGGATGGTCAGGATTTTGATGGGAGGGAATGTGCTATTAAGTGCGGAAAAGAAAATGAGTGCATTAAACACAGCAATGTGCTTGGTTTGTCAAAGAAGCAGAGCTGGTGGAATGTAATCAGAAATTAACCCCTTCAAAACCCTCAAGGCATTTGGATGAAACCTTCTGTAGCCCCCATGACTTTTGAGGTCAACTTAAGGTAACCAAACATTCTTCCGGTCATTCCTAGTTTCTGAGCCATTTGTTTTTTTATGTTCAGTCCAGTGTAGTATTGGTAATGCTAATAATAAAACTGCATTTTATTTATAATTAAAGCTTTACTCCCTTTTCACCTCAGGTGTTCCTTGGGCAGGTTACCTATACTGGGGAAAAGGGCTGGTTTCCTCTCTATTAACCCTTTCTGAGTTTTTATTTCTAGTTGCCCACTGACTCTGGCCTCTCCAGAATTGTAGTTCAGTGTCACAGAGTGAACAGAAGAGGGAGGTCAGAAGAGGAAATGCTGGACTTGACTGCTGTTGGATCGCTAGGCTCTCACCCTGCGGCTCTGGGAATGGGAGGTGTTTAATGCTTCCTTGTATGGACTGTTGCATTGTTTTTGGAAATACCAATTCAATTCATATTCAAATTCAACAAGCATTTTTTTAGTACCTATCATGAGTCAAATATTATTCTGGTGATTGGGATATATCAGTGAACAACATATATGAAGATCCCTGCCTTTATGGATATTACAGTCAAGACAATAAATAAAGACAACTAATATGTAACTTGCATGATATGTTAGCAGTTACATTCTAGGAAAAAAGTTAAGCAAAGTAAAGGGGATCAGAAATGCAAAGGGGGCAGGGAGAAGGGTTGCAGTGGGGATAATTCTTTTTTTTTTTTTTAAAGATTTTATTTATTTGACAGAGATAGAGACAGCCAGCGAGAGAGGGAACACAAGCAGGGGGAGTGGGAGGAAGAAGCAGGCTCATAGCAGAAGAGCCTGATGTGGGGTTCGATCCCGTAACGCCGGGATCACGCCCCGAGCCGAAGGCAGACGCTCAACCGCTGTGCCACCCAGACGCCCTGCAGTGGGGATAATTCTTAATCACTAAGGGTCCCATTTGCAGTTCCCTTGAATTGGGTGGAAACATGTGCTCAAACTGGTTGCTCACAACTTTTCTCAGTACACCTCACATGCCTTTATTCTACCGGGACCCGTACCCCTCCAGATGCCTACTTGAGCTGGTAAGAGAAGACTCTCACATGTGACCCTAATCTGGCCCCTGGAAAAACTCAAGTATTCTTTGCCTCAACAAATAGCGGAAGGACAGATTATTTTCAGTATGAAAACTTCTGCATAGAACAGCTAGCTCAATGGCCCCTTATCACAAATGAGCCAGATGTCAGTCCTCTATGTCCCCAGCGTTCCAAGAGATGCAAACTGAAAATTATGAGTGGTACCTCTTAAGCCTCTTTCCTTAGGCTTGACATGAGACAAAAGCACTCCCACACCTCTGGCACAACAGAAGTTGTTCTAAAAAATCCTCTTCTATTTCCAACTTCACTTAATTTTTTTTAACATTTTTATTTAAGTTCCTTAATCCCCATCATCTATTTCGTCCATCCTCCCCACCCACCTCCCTCTGGTAACCATTAGTTTGTTCTTTATAGTTAAGAGTCTGTTTCTTGGTTTGCCTCCTCTTTTTTTCCCCCTTTGCTTGCTTGTTTTATTAAATTCCACATATGAGTGAAATCATATGGCATTTGTCTTTCTCTGACTCATTTATTTCACTTAGCATAATACCCTCTAGTTCCATCCATGTCACTGAAAATGGCGAGATTTCATTCTTTTTTACGGCTGAGTAAATATACACTACATGTATACTACATCTTCTTTATCCATTCATCACTTGATGGACACTGGGACTGTTTTCATAATTAGGCTATTGCAGATAATGCTGCTAAAACAATGGGGTGCATGTATCCCTTTGAATTAGTTTTTTTTTGTTTGTTTGTTTGTTTTTGTTTTGGTAAATACCTAGTAGTGCAACTGCTGGATCATCGGGTAGTTCTATTTTTAACTTTTTGATGAACCTCTACACTGTTTTCTAGAGTGGCTGTACCAGTTTGCGTTCCCACCAACAGTGCAAGAGGGTTCCCCTTTCTCCACATCCTTGCCAGCACCTGTTGTTTGTTGTGTTGTTGATTTTAGCCATTCTGACAGTTGTGAGGTGATATTTCATTGTTGTTTTGATTTGTATTTCCCTGATGATCAGTGATGTTGAGCATCTTTTCCTGGGTCTGTTGGCCATCTGTATGTCCTCTGTCCGTTTTTTTTTTTTTTTAAGATTTTATTTATTTATTCGACAGAGAGAGAGACAGCCAGCGAGAGAGGGAACACAAGCAGGGGGAGTGGGAGAGGAAGAAGCAGGCTCATAGCGGAGGAGCCTGATGTGGGGCTCGATCCCATAACGCCGGGATCACGCCCTGAGCCGAAGGCAGACGCTTAACCACTGTGCCACCCAGGCGCCCCCCCCTGCCCATTTTTTAACTGGATTATTCGTTTTTCAGGTGTTGAGTTTCATAAGTTCTTTAAATCACTCACTATGATCAAGTGGGATTTATTCCTTGGTTATAAGGGTGGTTCATTATTCGAAATCAATCAACATGATACACCATATTAATAAAAGAAAGAATAAGAATCATATGATTATTTCAATAGATGCAAAAAAAGCATCTGACAAAGTAAAATATCCATTTATGATAAAAACCCCCAACAAAGGTTTAGAGGGAACATACCTCAACATAAGAAAGGTCACATATTAAAAACCCACAGCTAATATCATCCTCAAGGGGAAAAAACTGAGCACTTTTCCTCTATGGTCAGGAACAAGGCAGGGATGTCCACTCTCATCACTGTAATTTAACATAGTATTGAAAGTCCTAGCCTCAGCAATCAGACAAAAAGAAAGAAAGAAAGAAAGAAAGAAAGAAAGAAAGAAAGAAAGAAAGAGAAATAAAAGGCATCCAAATCATCAAGGAAGTAAAACTTTCACTATTTGCAGATGACATGATACTCTCTATAAAAAACCCAAAAGATGCCACCCAAAAACTCCTAGAACTGATAAACGAATTCAGTAAAGTCACAGGATAAAAACCAGTGCACAGAAATCTGTTGCATTTCTATACACCAATAATGAAGAAGCAGAAAGAGAAATTAAGGAATCAATCCCATTTAAAATTTCACCAAGAACAATAAGATATCTAGGAATAAACCTAAGCAAAGAGGTAAAAGACCTGTACTCTGAAAACTATAAAATACTGATAAAAGAAATTGATAACGACACAAAGAAATGGAAAAACATTCCATGTCCATGGATTGGAAGAACAAATATTGTTAAAATGTCTATACCACCAAAGCAATCTACACATTTAATGCAATCCCTACTGACACACCAACAGCATTTTTCACAGAAATAGAATATAATAAACAATCCTAAAATTTGTATGGAACCACAAAAGACTCCAAACAGCCAAAGCAAACTTGAAAAAGAAAAGCAAAGCTGGAGGCATCACAATTCTGGACTTCAAGTTTTATCACAAAGCTGTAGTAATCAAAAAGTATGGTACTGGCACAAAAACAGACACACGGATGAATGGAACAGGATAGAAAACCAAGAAATGAAGCCACAAGTATATATTAAATTAATCTTCAACAAAGCAGGAAAGAATAGCCAATGAAAAAAAAGATAGTCTCTTCAACAAACAATGTTGAGAAAACTCGACAGCAATATGCAAAAGAATGAAACTGGACCCCATTCTTACATCATACACAAAAATAAATTCAAAATAGATTCAAGACCTAAATGTGAAACTTGAAACCATAAAAATCCTAAGGAGAACACAGGCAGTAACCTTTTTAACATGGGCCATAGCAACTTCTTTCTAGATAGGGCTCTGGAGGAAAGGTAAACAAAAGCAAAAATAAACTGCTGAGACTTCAATAAAATAAAATATTTCTGCACAGCTAAGGAACCGATCAACAAAACTAAAAGACAACCTGTGGAATGGGGGAAATATTTGCAAATTATATATCTGATAAAAGGTTATTTTCCAAAACATACAAAGAAACAACTTGCCCTAATTTACATATAACTGGGTAAGAAGCTAAGAGCTTCAACTGGTTTTCTTCCAACTGCTTTGTAAGTGGCAATGTTGCAGCTTAATACCTGACAATTACTGGCATCTATTTCTTTGGGGTCTCAGCTTTCACTATAAGTTCCACTTAAATATCTACATTAAGTGTCAACAGAGATATTACTAAGTTTGTGGGTCTAACTGCAGTTAGAAACGTATTTTGCAGCTCAGGACAGATGTTGGGAGTGGATATGTGGAGATTATATACATATAATTAATAGTTGCCATGAAATCTTTTTCTGTTCTTTACACATGATTCTGTTCTTTACACATGATTTTTTTTTCTCTCTTACTAAGTGATTCTTCAAGTATAAATCATACATTGACAGGCTTCCAGGAAGATGATGGCAGGCTATATGTTTACAATTCTCCAAACCACAGATATTACCCCCCCGCGCCAAAAAAGAGAAAATTTTAGTTTCATTGAAACTAAGAACACCACCGATCTCATGCCACAAACGAAAAGAATATTATCCAGAAATAATATATAACAAACAGAAAAATGTATACCCAACCAAAAGCAGGCACCAGGAGCTAGCAGCTTATGAACACTGTTCAGTGAGTCAAGCAAATATAGGAGGAATTCCAAGAGGACATGTAAATTTCTCTTGGGTTGGAGAGGCAAAATCTGGAAGCAATGGCTGTTTGGGGGTGGGGGCTGAAGATGAAGCCACAAAGCCAGAGGGGCCTGGGGGAGACTGCCACCATACAATTGCTGATGGGGGACCTCTTGGCTAGCCGCAGCAACACTACTTTTCCCAGAAGCACCTGGGAAAGCAGTCAGAGAGAAATAAACTGAAAAATGTGAGACCCAGGGGCGCCTGGGTGGCTCAGTCCTTAAGCTTCTGCCTTCGGCTCAGGGCGTGATCCCGGCGTTCTGGGATGGAGCCCCGCATTGGGCTCCTCCGCTGGGAGCCTGCTTCTTCCTCTCCCACTCCCCCTGCTTGTGTTCCCTCTCTCGCTGGCTGTCTCTCTCTGTCAAATAAATAAATAAAAATCTTAAAAAAAAAAAAAAGAAAAAGAAAAATGTGAGACCTGGTCCAGACAAAGCCTTGTTTGTGGAGTTACTGGCCATAGTATTATCCCCTGTGTTTGTCTGTGTGGAAAACACACAGTAAATTGGGACGGATTTCCACAATGGGGCCCATTTAGTTGGTGGATAGTTATGCGCGTATCTGTGGAACACAAACAGCCGCCGACACAATAAACGAGGGACACTGAATACTCTAATATTAGCGAACAACAGAAAATGCCATTTACATGGGAAGTATACGAAAATGGGAGGCTCAAGCAGAGAAAAGAGATAAAATGACCTCCGATGAAAGCATTAACATAGAACGTGTAATTAAACTTTGTCAAATTACAATTAGTGTTCCTAGTGAGATTCTAAAAATCTGTTTAACAGCACTGGAGGACTGGAAAGGTAAAAGGAGATGGGGATAATATAGAGACAGTAAATGAAAGAAGCTGCACCCTGAAAGTCTGGCTGGGAGGGAGACTAATGAAAAAACATCAGGATTATCAATATTAGCATCTTAAAAGAGGTGCCCTTGGGAGTTGAGTTTCAGACCTTGGAGGAGGGGTCCTAGGTGACCTGACTGATGGTGGGACCTCTGAGATGTTGTGAGCCTGTTCTGGCAGTGTTGGAAAAACTGGGACGCATGTAATTGCTAGGCCTGGCCTCATCTCACAAAGCAGAGGGGAGAGGGTGGATTTGGAACTGGGAGACATGAGCTTCATATCTAACAGACAGCCTTAAGTGCTAGAAGATATTGGAACAACTGCATTTACAGAGATTTTAGGAAAAAGGATGGAAAGCCAAAAATTCTCTACCCCAAAAAACTGTTTTTCACCAGTGAGATCAAGGAAAAAAAATGTTTTGGGGCATTCAAGGTATGAAAGTATACCCGTCACAACTTCCCTTGCAAATGGATATGGGAAGTCTCAAGAAAAAGAAAACATTCAGAAACAGAAAGCATATGTGTAAGAAAAACTGGTGCCTAATGAAACTGATAAAATTAATTTTTGACTCTAAAGCAAATATGAAGAAAAAACTCTTATACCACATATATAATGCTAAAAACAAACAAAAAAAACCACAATAGCAATCTGGAACTGAATGTTCAGGTTCTTTCAACAATTTCTGGAAGGAAGGAGGGGTGGTAATGGCGAAAAAACATGCCAAAGATCTCACGCAAGAGGAGGATATAGACATAAAACATACCGAGATACACAGAGGAAATACAGAATGGGAAATTTGTTCAGAACTTGATTTACCTCGTGTGTCTATGATATCCTATTAAAAATGGAATTACACAAGTCAAAATGTGTAAGAAAATAAATAAAAGTAATAAAAATTAACAAACAAATAAAAATATCAGCCAGTGGTCAATGCTTAGTATACCCTGAATGGTTTACATGTATTATCATATAATTCTCCCTACAATACTCTGAAGGAGGTTATTCATATTGTATGAATGAAATCCAATTTAGAAAAATTAATTTGCCCAAGATGACACAGTAGGAAGTGGAGGAGCCAGTGTTTGACTCTGTGTCTCTCAAAAAAACAGTCACCATGTAATTCTGGTCTCTCCAGTAAGATAAGGAACTAAGGCTGTGACAGAGCTCTTAGCTGCCTAATACCCATTTTCCTTTTCTTTGCTAACTTATCTCCCATTTGTTTTTTCAGGCCACTTATATTTAGATAGTCTATTATGCAGCAAACTCAATCTCTAAGTATTATGAGGACCAATGAAACAAATCATCATAAAGGAGAATAATCAAATTTCCCTGGTAAATTAACAAATAAAATGTATTCTTAAATCAATAAGAGAACAGAAATCCAGCTCCATCATATTTATAGGAGACACATTTAACAGGAAATTAGGCAAAAAGATTGACAGGTAACTGGGCAAAGATATCCCAATCAAGTATGAATAAAATGAAAGCAAAGTTACATGCTAATGTTGTATTCAAAACTATTCAACCAAAAAAAAAAAAAAACCCACTGTGACAATAATATTTCATATAGATAAATGGCACAATCAAGCAGTAAGGTTTAATAGGTAACTTTATGCAGTGATTGATATTATATAAAATATATAATTTAAAATGCGTTGGAAATGCAAGATAGTTGATAAAACTACAAAATTATAAATGAAAACTTTTGACATGTCCCTTTCAATCAATCAGCAAATAATTAAGGATATGGAAAATACATATAACAATTAATAGTGCTTATATATCAAACATAATACATATTCTTTCAAAAGTCAATGGAGCAATAAAAATTGAACATGCACTAGGCGATAATGAATCTCATATAAACTTCATAAAAATAATAAACTTCATTAACCAGAAGTCATAAAGGTAGTGATATTCTTGGACTATAAATTTTACCAAAGTAGAAAAGACAGCCACTCTATACCAGGAAACAAAAGCGTATGGCATTCCTCCAAATAGATCATGAATCAAACAAGAAATCAAAATTAAAATTTCAAACAACAAGACGAATTAGGTACTCATAAAAATAATAATAATACTTGCTAAAGTCTATGCGATATGGCCAAGGAAGTACTCGGAGGAAAAATATTTGTAAAACAAATTCCGCTCAAGCTGGAAAGTTTACTCGGCCACAGAGCACCGGCCTCGGGAAGAGCTGCGCAAGGGCTGCGCAAGCGCAGTGGGCCCCGGGGCTGGGCATGCGCAGTGCTGTCCTGCGGCTTCCAGGTTAAGCCACGCGAGGCCCCGTTGCTGTGGTCCCGAATACAGGGATCCCCAGATTGATAAGGCCCCGTTGCTGTGGTCCCGAATACAGGGATCCCCAGATTGATAAGGAGTGTTACCGCAGACCTTTAGCAAGCTGAGGAGGAAGTATGAGGACAGCTCAGGAAGACTCAGATCATCAAACTGGCCCAGCAGCGAAAGTAAATTGTGTTTGGAGACCCAGTGACCAGTAAATTGACGAATAGGAGGAAACAAAATACTGGCCAGAACCCTCACGACGGAGACATGGGAAGCTCTGCAAAGGGAGCCGATTGAGCAGCGGTGCACTGCTTTTACAGAGGGACAGCCAACCATCGACCATAACTCGTGGACAGCCTTCCACCAGGCCCTAGAAATCCCAGAGCCTGTGGGGGGGCTGGTATCCATCCTCAGGAGTAGCCGTTTCTGCCGGGCCCCTGCGCCACAAGCTGACCGGTGTGGCCTCTTCCTGACCTGGCATGCTGGGAGAAGCAGCCCCAGCGGAGAATGGGGCCTGAGAAGCCATCGCACAAGCTGCTAGTGGCTTTCCACAACCACGCCAGGTGATGAAGGGGAAACATGAACCCAAGATGGTGGAGGCCGCCGCCCCCTGGCCTGCCGCTGCTCCTTGTAGAGGGAGGGTAGAGGCTCCAGAAGCAGCCCAGGGCCCTCTGCTGTGAGAAACAATGTGAGCAGCTGCCACGTTGAAAAAGAGCCTGTGGGTCAAGGATGTTCCTTTAAGGGCAGGCTTCACAAGGTGGAGCAGTATCTTTAATGCTTATTAAGACATTGAGGTTGAACTTGCTCTCCCTGCCTCCTCTTCTTTCCAAGGGGAAACATGGCGGTTTGGGGATTTCTCCCAATAAACTCAGGGTCCATCCAGTCAGCTCTTTCCCAGGTTTCGGGTAGACTTTTGGATGATAGGAAAAGAAGCAGGCTTGGTATCAGAAAAGGTTTATTTAAAAAATCTCCCTTGAACTAGTGGGGTAGCATGTTATGTAGTATCATCATTCATTAAAACTGACTTGGGGGGATGAAATTAAAATAATTGGGAAAAAACGGGGTATTGAAATTAAGGACAAGAAAGATATTAATTATACATATGTGTATATCATTGAAACTAATGAAATATAGAAATCTCCAGCAAGACTAAATGAAATCAAACGAGAGGGGCATGGCCCATCACAAGAGAGGAATGGTGTGAATTAGGTATAGAGAGAAAAGAAAAGTGTTCTTTCTAACCAAAGTTAGAGTTCAGTCTGTAGAGCAGTCAAGGAGACCTTCAAAATTGCATTCCTTCTAGTGGCTCCTTTTCCTTGGAAAGTGACCTCTGGTTTCAAAAAACAAATCTTTTCGTTTAAAACTAAGGAGGCTATATTATTTATTGTGCAAATACGTAATCTTCTAGGAATGAAAGTAACTCTTTTAACAGACCAGGACAACTGGCAAAACCCTGACCTTATGATCATCATGCTTATAATGTATATTATCGTGTTGATTCAGTAATTACTGCTTAACCTGTGTGTGTGAAACACCTGGGAAAGCATATTTGTAGTATCAAGATAGGTGCAAGAAACTGAAAGATGTAAATTTTCTGACACCAGTCTCTTAAATTTTTAATTCTTCTAGATTGAATTATTAAATTGTTAATGCACATTTGTTAAAACAACTATACTACAAATTCTGATAATCATTTTCAAACACAAGTAGTAAAACTGTATAGGAAATTTATCCAAATGAGGTAGATTTTTTTCCAATTAATTCTTTAAGGATATTACTTGTTGCTAGAATGAGATAGGCTTGAGCATCAATTTTAATCACTTTTTTTGTTTATAGAGGCAAGCACTAAGTATTGTTTATAAAAATATTAATAGTTATATATGTATTATATGCTAGGCATACATGTATATTTACTTAACTGGTAACTCATGTAATAATTATGTTAATTCATTCTCATATTAGCTCATTTAGTCATTGAAATAAATGACAAATAGTATTTTTCATTCCCATTTTATAATTTTTGTGTTTTATTTCTCTGTGCATCAGATTCCTCATAATCAAAAAGAGGTAATGATAATACCTCTGTTTTGTAAAATGGATTTTAAAAGAGTGATGGGAGTGGAGAACTGGTGCGAGAAGTCCTCAAGTAAATCCATTTTAGGAAATAGCACCCGTGAAACTTGGAGAACTGATATAGAACAAAGCTGGCCCTTCGGAAATCTTTTGGAGCACCCCTACCCCACTTTTCCAGAATATATTCCAGTTTGAAGACACAAGAGATCAGTTAACTAACCTGAATTCAGATCTAATTTTGCCTTCACTGGCTGCATTAGCCATTCACTTAACTAGTCTCCACAAAGAAACGGCCACAAGAAATAACAAATTTTATTATTTCAAAATTTGAATTTTATAGATACAACTTACGGGGAAGAAGAGTTGTCTTAAGTCACCTAAACACCTAAAGAAAATATATCTGAGAAAGTTGCTGAGGATCTTGAGGTTTGAAGGAAGAAGCGTGTAGCAGTGGATGGAGATAAGGGTAAGAAAGAAATGAATTTTTTACTGTGTCCTTTTTGATATTTTTTGAATATTGTGCCATGTGCATGAAAAGACAATGCAACCATGCACAAATAAACAGTGTGAATATTGTCTAGTGTCTCCTGCCAGTTTTTTCTTTATACATATGATAAAGATGTCTGAGGCATAGTCTCATACAAAATAAGTCCCTGATGCTTGATGGTATATTAAATATAAAATATGAAGTAATGGAAGAAAATGGAAAATAAAACATAAAGATACAACTCATCCCAAGGTGATAGAAAAGGTTTTTAAATTTTATTTTTTTTTGCATAAACAATTGATGTAAAGTATGAAGTAAGAGACTGGTTTTTATGGTTTTTTTTTTTCCCTAAGAAGTATCACTGAATTATGAAAATGAGCAAAGCCCAGCGAAATAAATTTTTATTTAGTCAGTTTTCCCAGCATTATTTTTGAAATATTTTTTCTCATTTCCAAACAAATTGTGATGCTTCCTTTGCTCATTTAGTTGTTCTGTATACTAAGAATTGACAACTGTTGCTGTAGCTAAGGGCTTATTTACAAATTTACGGAAAGGATTACATATTCACAGAAAAGATTACGCACTTATGGAAAGGAGTTAAAACAGTATACAAAGACACGTAAAGTGCTGGGTTACCTGAGAAGATAGAAGCAAGGGAAGATGGGAAAACAGAATTTGGACTTAAAATGGTGCCTAGAATGATGCCAAAAGTAGGTACATCTATTAAAGATAAGCTATAATTTTAGTTCTGAATGTTCTAGCCATCAGAGCAACAGAAGAGCATAGTCAATAACACAATTAACTACAACCCTTCTGCTCGGGAAAAAAAAAGAAAGATTAAAGGAATAGGACTATATTTGGAACTTAATGAAAAATAAAACCTCCCAGAGATAGTCATAACATAACTTGTGATGACTAAAACAACAAGCCCACAGATGCTACAGGTTGATTAATACTTTGCCATGTTTTAATCTATAGAGGGATCTCTAGAAGTATCCTGTTTTGAAAATAATATATTTTTCCCTTTGACTATTGGAATTTTCCACCTTATTTTCCTTCTTTTTCTTTTCCTTTTTTTCCCCTCTTTTTTTCACCTTCCTCTCTTTTTCCTCCTCTGTCCTTTTGTTCTTCCACTAGGTGATTGGCTATGTATCGTCCCCCAAAGTATTAAAAGATGTTAGTCTGTAGATTTTTTTACTTGCTATTTTGGGGGGTTTGATATAGATACTGTGCCTTCATTGAAAAAGAAAATTGAATGTTTTCTTTCATTTCCGTGGCCTTTTTAATTAACATTAGGAATATCCACATCTTGAAGATTTGGTTGACTAGACCTTGAAATCATCTAGGTCTCCCACAGATGAAGGGGGAGGGGTGAGGATTATGGTAGTGGTGCAGGTCTTTGACAACATCTGTATTCCTTCCAGATAATTGTCTAAGTTTCTTTCTTTTATGGTCAGTTTTGGTAATTTATGCTGTCCTAAGTAATCATCCAAGTTTCAAATTTAATTGCTTATATAGCTTTCAATTTGCTTTATATTTGTATCCTCATTTTAATGTCTTATTTCTTATATATTTGTGCTTTTTCTCATTTTTCCTTGTTTAAGCTAGCTATTGATTTCTCTTGTGTTATTGTTTTAAATAATCAGCTGTTTTATAACTCATTAATTTCTGACTATATTCTGTGTAGATTTAATGTGTTTTCTTTAATTTTTTGAGATAGATAATTCATTTATTTTAATTATTTTCATTTATCAAAATAAGTTTTTATTGTTAGACATTTAACTCAGAACCACTTCTATCTTGTACTCTAGTTGCAAGGGGTATATGGTGTTTTCATTATCTTTATGTTTTAAAGATACTACAAGTGTTATTTTTATTTTTCTGAGTTAAGGGTCTTAAGAGAGGGAAATGTTACAATTTGTATCTGTAAGGTCTTCTTTTTTTTCCCTTCTGGGTTTATTTATTGTTTTCTTATCTACTTATTGTGCTGTGTTCAGTTGATGTCTGTCTGTACTTCGTAAGTTTCATAATTAGGACTGGTTTTTTTGTGGCCCAGTATATGCTAAATTTTTACAAATAGTCCATAGATACTTGTAAGTTTAATTTCTGTTTTCAGCATATGGAGTTTCATCATTTCAATCAGCTTTCTCTTATTAATTAAGTTACTTTGATCTTTTTTATGCTTATTATTGTTAAAAAGAAACAGGTCCAAAATGGAGTCACTTATGTTAAGCCCCAGGAAAGACTTAAAACCTAACCTAATTGCTGTTTTAGCCTTTCCTGGGAATGCTGTTTTAAACCAATCAGTCTGGAATTTCCTGACCAGCTCTAGTGAGGTGATCTACACAATAAGACTGCCTGCTCTGTCTCCTAAGGGAAGGTGACCTTGCTTGAGACAATTTTTTCTTTTCTTTTACTAATAGCTTCCTTGCTCCACTCTCTTTCCTGTAAAAACTTTCCATTTTGTACAGCTCCTCAGAGTATCTCTCCTTGTTAGATGGGATGCTGCCTGATTCATGAATTGCTTAATAAAGCGAATTACGTGTTCAAGTTTACTTGGTTGAATGTCATTTTTTAACATTATTTTTTTTCCATTTATTATGTCCTTATAGGTGAACTAAAAGCTCCTACAACCAAAGTGTTTTTAATATTTCTAATTGTATCTTATAATTTTTATTATCTTGAAGTTTTATTTTTGGTGTAGGTATTTTTTGGTGATATTTGGTATTTGGTATTTTGGTGATACTCATGATGTTACATTTTGGTTGAAGTTTGTTACATTTACCATTACAAGTATTGTGTGTTGAATTGTGTCCCCCCAAAAAGATATGCTGAAGTCCTAACCCTCAGTACTGCCAAAAGAGATCTTGCATGGAAATAGGGTCTTTGCAGATATATTCAAGTTAAGATAAGGTCATGAGGATGGGCTCTAATTCAGTATGACTGGTGTCCTTGGGAAAGGAAAATTTGGATGTACACACAAGCAGAGGAGACATCATGTGAATGCCATGTGAAAATGAGGGCAAAGATCTGGGTGCATGTATGAGCCAAGGCACACCAAAGATTGCTAACCAACCAACAGAAGCTAGGGGAGAGGCGTGGAACCAGTTCGTTCCCACAGCCTTCAGAAGGAACCAACCCTTGACCTTAGACTTCTAGCCACTAGAACCGCAATGCAGAAAATTTCTGTTGTTTTCTGTTGGTGTGTAGTACTTTGTTACAGTGATCCTAGGAAACCAATACAGGTTACTTGGCCTCATTTATTGTTTTTTTGCCCTGAATTCAAACTTACCTGATATTAAAATGTGCTCCCAGTTTCTGTTGTGACTTGCCTGGTATACCTTTGACAGTTCCTTTATTTTCAAACTTAAGTGCTTTTTGAATTTTTAAAATATAATTAGACCATGTCAACCCTATGCTCAAAAAACCCTCAGTGACTTCCCTTTGCATTAGAGTAAAATTATTCCATTTGAAAAGCCCACTTCCTTAGTATGAAGTGTCTCTTCTCAGACCTCATTCTGCCCTGCCCTCCGTGACCTCTAGCACAGGAGTCTCACTGCGGTACTTGCAGTAAGCTGAGCTCTTTACCTCCACAAGTCTGTTCTCTCTGTCAGTAACCTTGTTTCCTCCACTCTGCAGTGGCTTTATACTTCTGGTTCTTCATGTCTTAGCTCAAATCTTAACCTTTTCAGAGATTTCTTCTCTGATCACTGGATCTGATGTGATCTAACTCCATTTCCACCAAAACTCTCAAACACGTCACTCATAATTCCCTGATAACATTGATCACCATATGAATTTCTTATTAATTTGTATTCATATTTGTCATCTCTACCTCCACTAGAATCTAAGTCCCATAAAACTTAAGACTCTTGCCTGCATTTTCACCATGTCTAGAATGTCGACCTTGCATGTAGTTGGCAAACGATAAGTATCTGTGAAAGAAGTAAGGCAATTACAAAGAAAGGAAAGATGGATGGGTGCAAAGGAAGTCTGCACGCCATTTTGTTCTCTTCTCAGCCTTTCATAAAATACTTGCTCGGGACCCTTACTGAAGAGTGCCTTTCAGTGTTAGTTTATTCTAATCTAACCTTTATGCCTCCTGTTGTTCCAACTACTTAATCATCAGCTGTAACAGATTGAAAAAAGTTTTTCCGTTATTAAAGGAGTAATTTTTATTGGTATGTAATCAGTGGTCATTCCTTCTTCACTCACTCCCCACGTGCCATGCTCATATGCTAGATGGTGTAAGTTCTCTTCTCCCTCACCCCGGAGACCTTGAATATGTTATTCCCAATATTATCCTCATACAGTCAAACATGATTTGAACGTTTGAAGATATCCTAGCCAAGAAATCCCTGATCTAATCAGAAAGAATCACTAAATTCTTCTCTAACAGGTCATACTGACAGGCATTTCAGAAAATGGACCAAAACTAGAAAGAAAAAAGGAGAGGCACATTCCCAAATGATTCAACATTCCCTGTAGATTTTTATCAAGAACAATTATATATATATATATATATATATATATATATATATATATATATCTCCAAATACTTTTTAAAAAGTAATTTATCTTAAACAACATTAACCAGAAAAGAGCAATGTTTTCACCAATTGCAAAAAAAGCAAAGGATAATTTCTAGCTAACATACAGCTACTTCCACCATATCACCATCTGATGGCAGCATACCCTCAAAATATAGATTCTGTTTTTTAATGTTTCAGATCAACTCATTCCTTTATAGGGGATCTGCTATTTCCAGACAATGTGATATAAATATTTCCATGGCCTAGTCTGTTCTCTCAAAGAGCGCCCGGTATACTGGAAGAGACATGCATTTACACAGATAATTTTAATAACAGTGTGCAATGAATATTATAGAAGCTTAGAGATGGACTCTTAGCCTAATATGAGGGTAAGGTAAGATTTTCCCCTATGAGATTATTTCTGAATTGAGTTTTAATATGTGCAAGTTACCTGGGTTAAAATAGGTAAAACGATGAATACCATTATAGAGAGGCGAAAGAGACTAGTTTGTGTATAATGAAGAAAAGAGGCTATTGGAATCAAAGGATGGGAAAATATTTGTACATTTCAGGCCTGACGATCCACTAAACATCACATTTTTGGGGCACATCTATATGCCAGACATTCATCCACATACAAGGAAAACAAAATGAACACAATCTTTGTCCTAATAAAGCTTTCCTTCCAGCATGTACATTAATGATCAATTGAAACTATAATGCCAAGTAATTATATTCAAATTAAAAACAAGCAGAATAACGGATAGGGTAGACACAGGGAAATGGCAGTGGGGAGGCAGTGATATTTTAGATAAGGCCACCAGGGAACACCAGATGTTTACCTAGGTGATAAAATTATATATACTGACTGTAATCACGCTCACGGCTAAAGTACGTTAGCAAGCTAACAATGAAAATGCACTTACCAGCACTTGCCCCACAAAGGTCTGTGCTGAAAGCAGCATTTCTATACGATTACGAAATGCTCCTTGGAAGTGGAGACTTTTTATATGTCTATCACCGATGCTCTTTGTCAAGAGTAGTTCCTATAAGCAAGAGAAAAGAAGTGAGAGTGAGCTGGATCCCAGAGAAAGTAGTCTGTTTTATGTATGTTGGTGAAGCCTCCTGCTGTGTTATCAGCCTGAAATCACTACACCTTGTCCAACCTAGAGAACCCCAAGTTTGCTTATTCAGCATATATCATGAAATACATTTTACTGGGTTTGCATTTTACTGGTCTTTTGCACAGCTTTTAAATTAGGAATTCTGCGGTCTTCACCATGCCTTCTTCACATGCTCTCAGTCCTAGACCCTTCAAACTGACATTATTGTAGTGATCAGGATTGGGAGTAGCGTGCTTCTTCCTGCTCTGTGGAACATCTCTTATCCTTTTCTATCGAGATACATGGACAAAGAAAAAAGATTACAAATTGATTTTTAGTGATTACTTAAGTATCTGCTCTTTTTTTGAGAAAAGGAAAGTTTCAGCAATTTTGTGTGCTTTTAGTTCCTTATCTGGTGACATATCCTGCTGATAGAATCCCTCCTCATATTTATAAAATGCCTTTACTTATTATATTTAAAATTTATAGTAATCCTATGAAGTAGATAAAATAGGTGTGAATAAAACCACTATCTACTGATAAGGAAACTGGGATATAGAGAAATTACATGACTGGCACCTAAGCAGGGGATGAGGAGAGGTTGGAGTCTGAACTAGCCCCCATGTCTGTTAATAAGCTACCACCAAGAAAGACACACGTGAGCTAAGATTGACCACTCCATGCTGACTGAGACCCTCTGACTTTTAGAAGAACTCATTATATATGGAGCCAGGGTTTTGAAATGACTTAATTTTTCTACTCATGATTTCTGAAGGGTAGAAAGAGAAGTCTCATTAAATAACTATTTGATAGAATTCGTATCTTGATGATCAATGATTTGCCGTCTAATACCTATAACTCATCATGTGCATTCCTGAAATGGCTGAGGCTTGATTCAAAAAAATGTTCAATATAATATTAATATGGAACACTCCTTTGAAGTTGATGATGAAATTTGAGGAGCCTTCTGTGGGAAAACAAATTGACCCTAAGATATAATAAAATCATACTTATGAATGCACTAAACATTTTAAAAATGCACATTTAAGGAGAAAACTATGACTCCAAATAATTTTTAAAACAACTTTGACAGTTGTGACATTTTTTTGCATTAGGCCACTTTTCCAAAGGCTTAGAGAAAAAATACAGCTTTCTCGATTTAATTAAATATAGCAGGTACTGAGAAGTGACTCAGCTTATATCAAATTCTCTCCTCAAGTTTCAAAAACAGAAAAGTAGAGTATTCTGGCGGCTTGGACCCTACTTCTTAACATTTCATAATAGTTGCTTCCTATTGGAAATTAAAAGACCTCTGGACAGAAGGGTGGACATGAATTACATCTAAAAGAAGGGAAAAATACAACAAATGTTTATGGACAAATGGGTTCTCACATTTTTGTAACCACACAAAAATAAATGCAATGGGGGAAAAATACATTTTCTGGAGCAGAAATCTAAGGGGATTAAACAGTTTTAGCAATTCAGTTGTGCCCTGGGAAAAAAGAAAAAAGGTAGAAGGCAGATTCTCCATACCCATTACTCATTTGTGTACTGTATCAGTCTTGTTAAAGAGTTAAGTGCACCTGAGAATTCTTTCCACAGTTTTTATGCCACTGCTTGAAGTCTTTACAAATAATTAAGAATAGAGGGAACTTATTCCGCAACAAAATCTATGAACTACAGTACTGGGTACATGGTCAATGCAGAAACCTGAATTCCATTTTATGATATTGCTGATGACTTTAAAAAGTTACCAAGTTATTACAAATTCTGTTACTTTATGTCAATGTTTACTATTAAGAGAAATGTTTTAAGCAACTTTTCAATATTGATTACAATGCACAAGTGAAATGTGTTCTTTTATGGAAATTACTATATCAGAAAACAAAGCTTGGGAAAATAAAATTGGAAACAAATCGCACAGGGCATAACAAAGCTCTTTGCCTTCGACCACTGGTATTAGAACAGCTATTATACAGCATTTGAGAGTTTTATTTCAAGCTCTTAAGTGAAGTCTTATCTGGGTAAGATACCATTATTCTCGTCATCATCATTTGCCAGCTGTGACTCAACAGCACCTACCCTTGCAAAGCTTGTTTGGTTGTGAAAAGTGTTTCTGCATTTGTGGCTGAATGGCATGTGCATGTATGCATGGGTTTCTGTATGAATGTTTATGTACAACTAGGTGTGTTAACATGGTATATAAAAGACAGTGTACATGTGTTAAGTACGTATGCATTCTGCACATATGATTTATGAAAGTAGGTTGACCTGATGGTGGTTTTTGCCTGCCTCATAGTACCAAGCACAACTATCACTTTAAAATTCAAAGTAGAGGCATAGACATTAATGTTTGTGGACATTTTTTCAGAATAGTGACCCTCTATTTCCAGAGCTACCATTCATCATCAGCCACACCAGACATTGCTTCTCTGAGTGGTGGGAGAGGAGGCCCAGCTCTGTACCTGCTACCTTTGGAAAGGTGGCCTGGGGTCCTGTTTTCCACCCCAGGGGAGGATCAGTGCCTTTCTAAGGCACTGGATTAGAGCTGGCTCTCTTAGCTCATGAAGACTGAATGAAGCTTAAATTGTTTTCTAAACCCAATCACTTGCCAAACCTGTCTCAATCTTCATACAGTGGGATCCAAAATAAGGAAACTGACCAAGAGAATTCCTGTTCCCTTGATGTTTTGCCATTTTTTAATGCTTCTCCAGATTAGTCTGAAAGTGAGTAAGATGAGGAGTCCAAGGACGAAGGTCACAAAGGAAGAGAGAATAAACGCTGCTTGGATCTCACTCGAGCAGGCCATTTTCCCTGATCTTCCCCACTGTCACTCTGTGGCTTTGTTCGAAAGATCAGCAGACGGAACTGCTGGCCTTTTGTGATGTCATGATCACATGGTGATGATTCCAGAAATTAGTGTATTACTGAGTCCTAATGCCAGTGTAATAGGAAAGAGTGATTCCAGGAACAAGGGTCAACTAACCACTGCAGTGCTGCTCATAGGATGCAAATGAATGAACAGAAGACCAGGGTCCACAACACAGGTCTTCAGAAGATAAGAATTCTGGATCCGATTCTGTTACTGACTTTCTCTCTGAACTTAGAGGAAGTTATAGCCTTCATGGCTATGGTCAATGGGCTATCCATTTGGTTTGTAGCAAACACCTTCAGAACAATTTTTATTTCTTTCTTCCTTCCTTTCTTTTCTTTTTCTTTCTTTCTTTTTTTTTTTTTTTTGGCAAAATGGCATACAGCCATCTGTGTGTCAGTGAATTGATTCTTCACCTGAGCAGATGCCACATTCTCAGTAATCTTGGAAGGACAGATGAGAGGAGGACTTCAAGATTTTTGCTTAGCTCATCAATAAGAAAGGCACGATAGTGCAGGTATTGTAGAAGGCAGTTTTACCAGTGCGAACATTGGTCAGTTGTTAAATATTTGAGTCCAGGAACCTGTTCCCCTTATCTCTTCTTTATGGGACCCTCCCCTTTCTTGCTTTTTTCCCTGCCCTGTCAGCAAACACTTTGGTCCAGCAGAGGTAAAGTTCAGAATGAGAGCAATTTCTTTTATTTTCTCTGATGTTTTCAAAGGCGTAAGAAATGTCATGCTTTTCAGTGCGCCCAAGTGGCAGGCAAAATGTCAGAGCCTGATGGGGGGGCCTACTCCCCCCAGTTATTGTGAAGATGGCCTGACACAAGGTGATGAGACCCAGGAGAAATGTTGTTGTCCTTTGGAGCCCTCCATGATTCTGCTCTATGTGGCAGACTATTTCTAGATGAGAATTACAACATTTCCTAGAACTGCTGCCACCGTTATATTTCCTTCTAGGCTGAGCTATAATTTCCACAAAATCTAGTTATTAAGCTCGCGTAGGGCAATATTAGGAAGGACTCTGGTCTGAAGTTGGCCTGAATTCTGGCCCCAGTCTTTCAGTTAAGTTGCTGTGTGATGTCTAATAAGTCACTTTACTTTTCACAGTCTTATGTTTTATGTGGAAAATAACATAGTAACATACTTGATGGAATTATTGTGGGGTGTCAGTAAGGTAGTGTGATCATATTTTGAAAAGCATAAAACTCAAAACAAGAAAAGATAACCATTAGCTATTTCAGTTCCTTTTCTAATGGCACTGATTATAAAGCAAAAAGGAAGAGAGGGAAGGAAGGAAGGAAGGAAGGAAGGAAGGAAGGAAGGAAGGAAGGAAGGAAGGAGGGAGGGAAGGAAGGAGTTATGTGTTTAGATCACATGCACTTACGAGCGCAAGCCCCTATATCTAGCAATTTGGAAAATAAGATCACAGTTTCCAAGTTCAAGTTCATTTACTTAGTCTGACTAATCTTAAGTAATTGTTAAGCTGTCATCATCAATGAAGCTTTCTTATTTTCCCAACTTTTGTTATTTAGTATTGTCAATGTAGTACCAATTCTTTGCAAGATGCTATCTAGGCACCTTTTTCCCCTTTCCCGACAATTGTCCTACGAGAAAAAAAGGTTCAATTTCAATTAAACAACCAGGTAGTTTGTCCCTCTGATATTATATTATGGTGATGGTAAAATTAGTTTCCATGGCTGAGTCAAGAAATGCGTGGATGATTTCAAAGTCAGTCTTTCCAAATTTGTCTTGAACCTGGGGTGTCCGGGTCATCTGGTTTCGCTGGAGCTATCCCAGCTTCCGTACTGAAAGTCCAACATCCTCAGAAGACCCTTCGTCCTGGGCAGATTGGGGTAGGTGGTCCTGCTGCCCGCCACACTTCCACTTCCTCACCTACACAGTGCTGCAGCCGCACGGCCCCATCCTAGCTATGAGAACATGCAAAGCCTTTTCTTTCTCCAGGCCTTTCCAACACATTCTTCCCTCTGCCTAGAACACACACTTGTGCCTCCAGCAGCTGCTTTCTTTAGGTTTCTTTTTAAATGTCCCATCGCACTCCTGACCATCCTGTAGAAAGGGGGGCTGATCATATGCCCCAGGATTCTATGATGGCCCTTTCCTTCACGGCACTTCATGGCACTTTTTACAATTACCTTATTTCCTATTGCCTGGTTTATTTTCTATCTCCTCTTGCAAGAATGTAAGCTCCAAAAGCTTAGGGATCATACCTATTTTATTCATTACTGAGTAGCCCGTGTCAAGTAATATACCTGCCACATGCTTGGCAAGTCACCTGAACTTAATAAATCTCTGGAGATTGAATGAATAAATCCTAGATCCTTAGAAATTTTTGTTGGGTGAATGAAATACTGACTCTACATGGACTTTAACCCAAGTTATCCACACTTCACTACTCCATATTTCCCACCTTTCACTGCAAACTATTTTCATGAACGAAGTGTGACATCTGCAGTGTGTTTATGCACAGGGCATGGTGTGTGGTGTGTGTATGTGTGCTCGGAAGTGTGTATACAATGTGTGTGTGAGGTTTGTGGTGTGTGTATAAGTGGTGTGTGCATGTGACGGTGGTAGTATGTGTGTGGGGGCGCATGGTGACATGTGTGCTTATGCGAGCAGTGTGTATGTGTTGAGTGGTGCAGTGCGTGTGTGTGGTGGAAAGGGCATATGATTGGATCAAGTGCCATTCAAAGTGTTAATATCTTTGCTAGCAGGTTCAGATTTGGTAACTTTCCCCAGAGTTACTGAGTTATTTTATCATGGTAGAAGTGTGCAGTGAGGGAAAAGCTGCCGTTTGTAGCATGGTATCAATTCAGTGTTCAGACCTAGAGAGATAGACAACTTTGAAACAACATTATCTTTTACAAAACTGGGAAGTACTCTCCTTGTACTAGATAATTTAAAGAAAAGAAAAAAAATCACTATTCTCTTGGCTACCTACTATCAGCCAGTATCTTTGTCCTGTGTGTGTGTGTGTGTGTGTGTGTGTGTGTGTGTGTGTGTTGAGCAAGTACTATGTGCCAGGTACAACGGAAGCACAGTGGTCAACAAAAGAAACCTCGTTCACTCCCTCACAGGGGATACAGTTAAGTGAGGAAGATGTTTACAATTAGAAACTGGGAAGTGTTTGAGGGAACAAATCAGGTGGTGGAAGGAGGGACCTAATCGAGGTGAGGAGGCCAGAAGCTGACTTGAGCACATCATGTGTGAAACTGAGGGCTGAAGCATGACATGCTACCTTGACCAGCTCCCCCAGTGGGTGTGGAGACGCTGGGAATAAGCACCAAGCCCACTGTTAGGCAGAGGCACCATCTTGGGCAAGGATGGGCAGGAGGATGGCATTTCTCCTTCTCTACGGTGGTTGGATGCACCAAATGACCCAAGAGAAGGCTGGCCGAGTATCAGGAGGACCAGATAACGCAAGGCCTTGTGTTCCAGTTTAGGATAAAAAAGATACAAACGGACCAATAAAAATGCATCCAAAGAACAAGAGGAAACATTTGAAGGCTTTCAGAGAAGGGTGTTAAGTGATTAAAGCCCAGTTGTAAAGGGATTACCGTGACTTACAGAGAAGACACTGCTGCTGGGGAGAGGTGTTGGCTGGTGGAGACAAGCGGGCAGGTGGGAGTGATGTCCAGGAGGTAACATCTGCTCGCTTGCATGAGGGAGATGAGGGAGAGGACTGGTCAAAGCTACCCTGCTTTTCCAGCTGGTACTCTGGGTGGTTCTTGGGACCATTCACTGCTATGCCTTTAAAACTAAGAGAGGCACTGGGTGGCTCAGTTGGTTAAGCGTCTGCCTTTGGCTCAGGTCATGATCCTGGGGTCCCGGGATGGAGCCCTGTATCGGGTTACCTGCTCAGCAGGGAGCCTGCTTCTTCCTCTCCCTCTGCCACTCCCCCTTCTTGCGCTCTCTCTCTCTCTCTCTCTCTCAAGTAAGTAGGTAAAATCTTAAAAAAAAAAAAAACCTCCATCTAAGAAATGAAGACAATGTGATGAAGAACTTTTTCCCGCCACTCAGATGAATTTTTTAACATGTCAGTGATTTGATTAGGAAATAGCTTCACTTTGTACACATCTCTCTAATTCACCTCTGGGCATTCAAATATTCTGGAAAAATTGTACTTTATAATGAGAATGAATAAATGTTTAATCTTAAAAATTTAGTTTTCAACGAATGTGCCCTGTTTGACAAAGGTAAGTAAGAACTTTGTTTTTTAAGAGTATACAGCGGCACTTATGAATGTGTGTGTGTGTGTGTGTTTGTGTATAATGCTTCTGAAAATAATAACCATATTGTGATATTATCTTTTAAGAGTCTAAATCCGTCCATCACACTGAATGGTATAACCCTACCTTCTCCTGTTCTATAAGAAGAGGTTCATTTCATACCCCAGTGAACATCCTCACCATCTGTCAGACGCTGGTCGAGAAATACTAGGCCTCAGTTCATGCAGCTAGTCAATGTCAGAACCAAGTCTAAAGTCAGGGATGTAGATGGCTCCATCTCCACAGAACACTCACATGCTCGTGAAGGTACATCAGGTTTCTGGGGTAAACATCTTGTTGCTTTCATGTATCTGTGGCTTGGGAAATGTTACTTACAGCATGAAGCTATTTAAGTCATCAGTTCTTTACCTTTCACCTTCTGAAGTCTTCATTTCTACTTTCGGTTTAACTCCTTAAGTGTCATGAAATAGAAGAAATAGTAAATTAACTACGTTTGGAGAAAGCTTAGTGTTGAGGGAATATGATTTAATCCATATTCTCTTTAGAGTCATGATCCCACCCTTTAAAAACTTCACCGTTCTTTTTAACTCACTCTGTTGTTCCCTGTGTATTCTAAGTGGACAAACCACAGCTAAATGTTTCCACTGTGGTAGGCACTTCAACTCAATTGAATGTCTGTCTACATTATTTTGGTGAGACTATGGGTTGGTGTTTAGAAACTATCAGTTCTGGAGAGAGTGGTATCATAAACAATGTAATTGTAGTTAAAACCATGCAGAAACTTGAGTTCTGTTTTTCTTTTTTCATCAAATTTGTTGGTTTACTTCCGAATCATAGGCCTTTGGACAAGCTTCTTATGCTCCCCCATCTTCATTTTCTCATTAGTAAAGTGAGGAGGCTACTACTGGTATTTGGGATTCTCACCAGCTTCAAAACATGAATCTTTGATTCCTAATCCTAGATTATGACTCTGCTAGATCGTAAACTCTTTTCTGTATACCAGTGTCTAACCTCATCCACCAGATGAATTCATTAAAAAATGGACAAAAAGGAAGAGGAAGCATTTCTGAGTGCCTTTTTACTGAAAGGATGTCCCTTTGATAAGTTAACTTGGAACCCAATTTGATTTCCCTTGGATCTCATGGAATTTTCTTTTAAGAGGGAATATGGTTATGTTGGTCACAGTCTCTGATTCCATCTGTGCATCCCGAGCCTCTTTCCCTATGTGATCGATTAGAAATATGCTAACTGGTTTGCCAGAGACACCGTCTCTTCGGTTTTCTGTCCAATCTTCCATTCCTTCTCCACTAATTTGCTTCTGTGGTACTGCAGAGTTATGCTTCATTTTGGGTATTTGCAAACTGCATACTCAAGTCCACATGTATATCAAACGTGGGTGGATTGCTAAGTGCAAAATGAAGAATTTCCTCAATCTTTTCAATTTTCTCATTTGTAGTTCCTAATTATTGCACTGTTTGGAGGGTGGCCTTAAATCGTCCAAGTATTAACAAAAAGTTAAGACATAAGCCTTCTCCATTTGGCCAGTAGATGGGAGTATTTCACAGGGAATTAGCAAGCTGCGGGGTTTTGTTTGGGTTTTTTTGGTTGGTGGTTTGTTTTTTAGAAGATGGAGGACCCTTCTGGAAGAGAAGTTAAAAGGAGAAAAGAAAAACAAAGTTAAGAATGAAGAGTGGGACACCCAATCATATAAAATACAGGACTTGTAAACAATCTCACCAAAATCCATTTTCTGTTGAGGCTCTGTTTATCCTCTCTGACTCTGCCCCTTTTGAAAGAATAGAAGGATGGATTAAACTGTTGATAATTCTGGAATTATAGTGGTGTTTTTTTTTTTCTTCTTTCTTTCTTTCTTTCTTTCTTTCTTTCTTTCTTTCTTTCTTTCTTTCTTTTTAGTATAATCTCTATGGCTCCTTGAGAGTCCTAAAAAACCATTTCATGAGAATGAATAATGCAATCAGTCTCCCCAGCAATCAGGCCAACTGAACATCAAGCTGGTGATTTCATCAGAATGCTTAATGCCCACCAGCAGAAGTGGTGTTAGAGCAACACAAGCTGAGGCTCGCTGTTGGCAGCTCCAACTAGCAACTCCAGCCAGGGTCTCAAGGCACTTACCATTATGTCATCCCTTTGCCCATCTTCTCTACTGCTCCTGTTTGGAATTATTGGTCTACTATTGAAAAGAGTAAGGCGAGTCACCAAGCGTTGTCCCAGCAGCTGGATGCTTTGTGAGTGTGTATCCACAGTCACAATTTCAATGAACTGTGTGTTCATTTGAGTCTCTGGGCAGCTGTATCCAACTTGAGGATTAGGTTGAAAAATGGAGTTGTCACCAATGGCATAGGAGATGAAAGCCATCTCTTTCTTATCAGCTTCCATTGAATTGGCACATTCACCCAGACTCCTCTCCAAACCCCCACTGTGTCGTTTTGAGCTTTGGCAGGAGACGAAAGGATGGACTGGCCTCCTGCTCCATCTTTGGTCTGAGGATAGCCCAGCAGTTTTCTGATTATTCTCAGCATAGGAACTAAAACCCTATAGACACAAAATAACTTTCTAAGACACAAAGTTATTTTAATCTATCTTCTACGATACAGCTTTGCATATTCACTAGCTCTATTATTTCTCCCAGCAAAGGGTGAATTTGCCCTCTTTATTGGCGTTTCTGACTTTCTTCATCAGTATTGTGATTTTAATTGTGTTTAGCCGAAAACTGCCTCTGTAAGCAATGCCCTTGATACAGAGTGTGAAAGCAACTGTTGGCATTAATACATTTATTTTTCTTTTTTCAAGATGTCCTTGAAGTAAGGGTCTTTTGGAATATAATATGCAAACACTATGTAGATAAGCACCAAGGCACAAGAATTACTGAGCATTAAGTCTGTTTATCCCTGAGTCCTACTCATTTCTTTTAAAAACGAGGAATCCAAGACCCCGGCAGAGGAATTTATTCTTTGGTTTGTGAAAACGGAGCTAACTCAACCCACCCAAATGCATAACGTTTTGGAGAAAAAAAGAAGATAAGCCAACGATGTTGAGTAGCAAGGTGTAATGGTAAGCTTGTTTGGTAAAATCTTTGGGCGTCCTGAATATTCTTTTTTTTTTTTTTTTTAAAGATTTTATTTATTTATTCGACAGATATAGAGACAGCCAGCGAGAGAGGGAACACAAGCAGGGGGAGTGGGAGAGGAAGAAGCAGGCTCATAGCAGAGGAGCCTGACGTGGGGCTCGATCCCACAATGCTGGGATCACGCCCTAAGCCGAAGGCAGACGCTTAACCGCTGTGCCACCCAGGCGCCCCCTGAATATTCTTTTAATCTCATTTCTAACAAGCATTGAACCGATGCTGTGAAAAATAAAAGTGCTATAAAAGAGATAAGGATCAGATCCTTTCTGGCCAGGAGAGATAGTGAAAGGAGAAAGTGTAGCAATTTGGCTGCAAGAATTTACTTGCTAGTTGAGAAAGTCAAACTCCATGGGATGGCCATCACTGATCAAGTAAGAGCATCCCTCTCCTCATTTACACTTGTCTATAATCAGTAGGGCTAAGGGCCAGTCCTTCCATTCAAGTGTCATTGCAGTTATTCACCAAAGGTTGCTCTTTGGAAATTTGGCCACTAGGGAGCAACATTGACTAACTTTTGCCCTGAAGGGTTTTTGTTTGTTTGTCTTGGTTTTTGTTTGTTTGTTTAAGGAAAAGTTAGGCTTCTTTGCCTTGGGATAATCCAAATAAACCCTTCAAAAATTACACTTTGGCAGTTCCTGCTCATAGTAAGAGGAAGGATGGAGTCTTGGATGACCAAAAGATCAAGGAGAACTTTGGCTCTCCTTTGTTTATAAATACTTTGGCTCATCTCAATGAAGTTGAAAGGAGAGATGTACAAGTCTAGGCACACGAATCTCTTTAATTTGGGAAAGGTTCTTCAGGATACTGAAAATTCCTCTCTGGATTTTCATATATCAGAAAACTGTAACTTGTATTTGCAAAAGTTAATCCTTGCCCTGAAACATCATCTTTGGGTTAGTTGGCTTGATGAAAGAACAAAAAGAATCCATTTTATTGCATCTCCACTCAAAATATCTTCTTTAGCATGGGTTTTTCTTGTTGCAAAGACCACCTTACAAGAGTGATCTCAATCACAGGCAGTCAAGGTTCACCACAGAGATCAAGAAATTGACAAGAGAATCTTAAAAATGTTTCCCACTTAATGTGATGATGCAAAACAAAGCACAGAAAGGTAGGAGAAATTTAACTAGTTTCCTCCAGGAAGGCAGTGATGCTGTAGAAAAGATGGTCCAGCATATTTTCTTCTTTGGCTGTCTGAGTTCTTCCAATCCCTTCTGCAGTTGGGAAAAAAGCTCCAGGGAGCCTTTTTGATTTCTAGACTCTTCTTTCTAACCCTGTCATACACTTGTTGTCAGTCTCCCTTACCCTACTGTCTCATATGCTTCTCCCTTCTGGAGTGAGGCCACAGGGGTAGTGAAGGTGTGCAGAGCCCAGTACCTCAGTCTGGCCGAACAACACCCAGATAATCACGTCACTAACCTTTCTATTGGGGGTGGAGTTGGGGATGAGCCAGCTCTGCTTCCCTGTTTGCTGAGAGTTCCTAGTTTGAATAACACGCATTTCTGCCTAATGGGCAATCTGTCACTTGTGCTCTAATAGAAATCACCTGTTCCTAGAATAATCATTAAACAAGTTGACAGCACACAATAGCTGGACTTCTTAGCTATAATAGTGCCTGGCTGAATCAAGTAGATGGAATTAAAACAACTAAAAACACCACGCATTGCTTAGAAACATTATTCACAGGGGAATCATGGCCTCTGCAGATGGTGGCTCCTCCTCTCGAGAGTCAAGAGGTCCTTTGTGGCCAGGGGCACGTGCCCCGGACCTCAAGGGATGGCTTTGAGTCTCGATTTTGCTACTTACCAGATCTGGGGGGAAAAAAACAAAAACAAACCAAAAAAAAAAAAAAAAATCCACCAACCTCCTGGGAGATAAAATATGTACCCTGTCTCCCTCACAGATTGCATGAGGGTCAAGATTTCTATGGGGAAAGCAGTTTGTAAATTAAAATATTAAGCCCTCTGTGGGATAGCTCTTTGAACACTCAGTGATAAAAGCTGTCATTTACTGAGCATAGGGCTCCCTGTTAAACACTTTGTGAAGACTGTCTCACTAAATCATCACAACTATAGAGATTAAAAATTTGAGGTCCAGAGAAATTTGCCAATTGTCCATGTCTTCTGAGCTAACAAGTAGTGATTTGGATTCAAAGCCCAGGCTGCAGTCTAGTAGACTCCAGAATCAGGTTTCTCACTGATGGGGTTCAGGACATGCTGCCTCAAAATACGAAATATCTCAAGGAATTGTTTAGAAGTGGCAGAAGCAAGAAGGTCAACTCTGATCTCCCTCACCCCTTGCCCTTGTTCTCAGAAACAGATCATAAAACTCCCATGTGAAAGGTATCTTCCCGTACCTGGACGAAAGCAGACATTCTTATCACCAGAGACAGGGAATTCACGATTTATTTCACTATTTATTACCCCTAGCCCAAACTCCTTTATCTTGTCGATTCTCTGCAGATGTATATTTTGTTGTCCAAAAGGTAGAAAAGATTCCTGCTCTAGTCACTTCTTTGCATCTTCATTCTCTTGTGAAGGCTCCCCTGTACATGTAAAAATTCAATTTTTATTGTGTATGCTTTTCTCTTGTTCATCTGTTTTTGCCAGTTTAATTATC